>NC_134707.1:115434960-116070675 GCF_043290135.1 Rhipicephalus microplus
TAGGAGATACCCTAATGAAATCGAAAACTTCAAACACAGGTGGCCTTACCCCAACATGAGTCTCCACTCATAGTTCTCATATTACAAAAGGGAGGGGGTAACATAGAAAGTTATTCGTAGGAGATACCCTAATGAAATCAAAAACTTCAAACACAGGTGGCCTTACCCCAACACGAGTCTCCACTCATAGTTCTCATATTACAAAAGGGGAGGGGGGTAACATAGAAAGTTATTCATAGGGGATACCCTAATGAAATCGAAAACTTTAAACACAGTTGGCCTTACCCCAACACGAGTCTCCACTCATAGTTCTCGTATTACATAAGGGAGGGGGTAACATAGAAAGTTATTCGTAGGATATACCCTAATGAAATCGAAAACTTCAAACACAGGTGGCCTTACCCCAACACGAGTCTCCGCTCATAGTTCTCGTATTATATAAGGGAGGGGGTAACATAAAATTTATTCGTAGGAGATACCCTAATGAAATCGAAAACTTCAAACACAGTTGGCCTTACCCCAACACGAGTCTCCACTCATTGTTCTCATATTACAAAAGGGAGGGGGGTAACATAGAAAGTTATTCGTAGGAGATACCTTAATGAAATCGAAAACTTCAAACACAGGTGGCCTTACCCCATCACGAGTTTCCACCCCAACACGAGTTTCCACTCATAGTTCTCATATTACAAATGGAAGGGGGATAAAATAGAAAGTTATTTGTAGGAGATACGCTAATGAAATCGAAAACTTTAAACACAGTTGGCCTTACCCCAACAAGAGTTTCCACCCAAACACGAGTTTCCACTCATAGTTCTCATATTACAAAAGGAAGGGCGGTAACATAGAAAGTTATTCGTAGGAGATACCCTAATGAAATCGAAAACTTCAAACACAGGTGGCCTTACCCCAACACGAGTCTCCACTCATAGTTCTCATATTACAAATGGGAGGGAGGTAACATAGAAAGTTATTCGTAGGAGATACCCTAATGAAATCAAAAACTTCAAACACAGGTGGCCTTACCCCAACACGAGTCTCCACTCATAGTTCTCATATTACAAAAGGGGAGGGGGGTAACATAGAAAGTTATTCATAGGGGATACCCTAATGAAATCGAAAACTTTAAACACAGTTGGCCTTACCCCAACACGAGTCTCCACTCATAGTTCTCGTATTACATAAGGGAGGGGGTAACATAGAAAGTTATTCGTAGGATATACCCTAATGAAATCGAAAACTTCAAACACAGGTGGCCTTACCCCAACACGAGTCTCCGCTCATAGTTCTCGTATTACATAAGGGAGGGGGTAACATAAAATTTATTCGTAGGAGATACCCTAATGAAATCGAAAACTTCAAACACAGTTGGCCTTACCCCAACACGAGTCTCCACTCATTGTTCTCATATTACAAAAGGGAGGGGGGTAACATAGAAAGTTATTCGTAGGAGATACTCTAATGAAATCGAAAACTTCAAACACAGTTGGCCTTACCCCAACACGAGTTTCCACCCCAACACGAGTTTCTACTCATAGTTCTCATAATACAAATGGAAGGGGGGTAACATAGAAAGTAATTCATAGGAGATACCCTAATGAAATCGAAAACTTCAAACACAGTTGGCCTTACCCCAACAAGAGTTTCCACCCAAACACGAGTTTCCACTCATATGTCTCATATTACAAAAGGAAGGGCGGTAACATAGAAAGTTATTCGTAGGAGATACCCTAATGAAATCGAAAACTTCAAACACAGGTGGCCTTACCCCAACATGAGTCTCCACTCATAGTTCTCATATTACAAAAGGGAGGGGGTAACATAGAAAGTTATTCGTAGGAGATACCCTAATGAAATCAAAAACTTCAAACACAGGTGGCCTTACCCCAACACGAGTCTCCACTCATAGTTCTCATATTACAAAAGGGGAGGGGGGTAACATAGAAAGTTATTCATAGGGGATACCCTAATGAAATCGAAAACTTTAAACACAGTTGGCCTTACCCCAACACGAGTCTCCACTCATAGTTCTCGTATTACATAAGGGAGGGGGTAACATAGAAAGTTATTCGTAGGATATACCCTAATGAAATCGAAAACTTCAAACACAGGTGGCCTTACCCCAACACGAGTCTCCGCTCATAGTTCTCGTATTATATAAGGGAGGGGGTAACATAAAATTTATTCGTAGGAGATACCCTAATGAAATCGAAAACTTCAAACACAGTTGGCCTTACCCCAACACGAGTCTCCACTCATTGTTCTCATATTACAAAAGGGAGGGGGGTAACATAGAAAGTTATTCGTAGGAGATACCTTAATGAAATCGAAAACTTCAAACACAATTGGCCTTACCCCATCACGAGTTTCCACCCCAACACGAGTTTCCACTCATAGTTCTCATATTACAAATGGAAGGGGGATAACATAGAAAGTTATTTGTAGGAGATACGCTAAGGAAATCGAAAACTTTAAACACAGTTGGCCTTACCCCAACAAGAGTTTCCACCCAAACACGAGTTTCCACTCATAGTTCTCATATTACAAAAGGAAGGGCGGTAACATAGAAAGTTATTCGTAGGAGATACCCTAATGAAATCGAAAACTTCAAACACAGGTGGCCTTACCCCAACACGAGTCTCCACTCATAGTTCTCATATTACAAATGGGAGGGAGGTAACATAGAAAGTTATTCGTAGGAGATACCCTAATGAAATCAAAAACTTCAAACACAGGTGGCCTTACCCCAACACGAGTCTCCACTCATAGTTCTCATATTACAAAAGGGGAGGGGGGTAACATAGAAAGTTATTCATAGGGATACCCTAATGAAATCGAAAACTTTAAACACAGTTGGCCTTACCCCAACACGAGTCTCCACTCATAGTTCTCGTATTACATAAGGGAGGGGGTAACATAGAAAGTTATTCGTAGGATATACCCTAATGAAATCGAAAACTTCAAACACAGGTGGCCTTACCCCAACACGAGTCTCCGCTCATAGTTCTCGTATTACATAAGGTAGGGGGTAACATAAAATTTATTCGTAGGAGATACCCTAATGAAATCGAAAACTTCAAACACAGTTGGCCTTACCCCAACACGAGTCTCCACTCATTGTTCTCATATTACAAAAGGGAGGGGGGTAACATAGAAAGTTATTCGTAGGAGATACTCTAATGAAATCGAAAACTTCAAACACAGTTGGCCTTACCCCAACACGAGTTTCCACCCCAACACGAGTTTCTACTCATAGTTCTCATATTACAAATGGAAGGGGGGTAACATAGAAAGTAATTCATAGGAGATACCCTAATGAAATCGAAAACTTCAAACACAGTTGGCCTTACCCTAACAAGAGTTTCCACCCCAACACGAGTTTCCACTCATAGTTCTCATATTACAAAAGGAAGTGGGGTAACATAGAAAGTTATTCGTAGGAGATACCCTAATGAAATCGAAAACTTCAAACACAGGTGGCCTTACCCCAACACGAGTCTCCACTCATAGTTTTCATAATACAAATGGGAGGGGGGTAACCTAGAAAGTTATTCGTAGGAGATACCCTATTGAAATCGAGAACTTCAAACACAGTTGGCCTTACCCCAACACGAGTTTCCACCCCAACACGAGTTTCTACTCATAGTTCTCATATTACAAATGGAAGGGGGGTAACATAGAAAGTTATTCGTAGGAGATACCCTAATGAAATCGAAAACTTCAAACACAGTTGGCCTTACCCAACACGAGTTTCCACCCCAACACGAGTTTCCACTCATAGTTCTCATATTACAAAAGGAAGGGGGGTAACATAGAAAGTTATTCATAGGAGATACCCCAATGAAATCGAAAACTTCAAACACAAGTGGCCTTACCCCAACACGAGTCTCCACTCATAGTTCTCATATTACAAATGGGAGGGGGGTAACATAGTAAGTTATTCATAGGAGATACCCTAATGAAATCAAAAACTTCAAACACAGGTGGCCTTACCCCAACACGAGTCTCCGCTCATAGTTCTCGTAATATATAAGGGAGGGGGTAATATAGAAAGTTATTCGTATGAGATACCCTAATGAAATCGAAAACTTCAAACACAGTTGGCCTTATCCTAACACGAGTCTCCGCTCATAGTTCTCGTATTACATAAGGGAGGGGGTAACATAGAAAGTTATTCGTAGGAGATACCCTAATGAAATCGAAAACTTCAAACACAGGTGGCTTTACCCCAACACGAGTCTCCGCTCATAGTTCTCATATTACAAAAGGAAGGGGGGTAACATAGAAAGTTATTGGTAGGAGATACCCTAATGGAATCGAAAACTTCAAACACAGGTTGCCTTACCCCAACACGAGTCTCCACTCATAGTTCTCATAGTACAAAAGGGAGGGGGGTAACATAGAAAGTTATTCGTAGGAGAGACCCTAATAAAATCGAAAACTTCAAACACAGTTGGCCTTACCCCAACACGAGTTTCCACCACAACACGAGTTTCCACTCATAGTTCTCATATTACAAAAGGAAGGGGGTTCACATAGAAAGTTATTCGTAGGAGATACCGTAATGAAATCAAAAACTTCAAACAAAGGTGGCCTTACCCCAACACGAGTCTCCGCTCATAGTTCTCGTATTACATAAGGGAGGGAGTAACGTAGAAAGTTATTCGTAGGAGATACCCTAATGAAATCGAAAACTTCAAACACAGTTGGCCTTACCCCAACACGAGTCTCCGCTCATAGTTCTCGTATTACATAAGGGAGGGGGTAACATAGAAAGTTATTCGTAGGAGATACCCTAATGAAATTGAAAACTTCAAACACAAGTGGCCTTACCTCAACACGAGTCTCCACTCATAGTTCTCATATAACGAAAGGGAGGGGGTAACATAGAAAGTTATTCGTAGGAGATACCCTAATGAAATCGAAAACTTCAAACACAGTTGGCCTTACCCTCAACACAAGTCTCCACTCATAGTTCTCATATTACAAATGGGAGGGGGGTAACATAGAAAGTTATTCGTAGGAGATACCCTAATGAAATCGAAAACTTCAAACACAGTTGGCCTTACCCCAACACGAGTTTCCACCCCAACACGAGTTTCTACTCATAGTTCTCATATTACAAATGGAAGGGGGGTAACATAGAAAGTTATTCGTAGGAGATACCCTAATGAAATCGAAAACTTCAAACACAGTTGGCCTTACCCAACAAGAGTTTCCACCCCAACACGAGTTTCCACTCATAGTTCTCATATTACAAAAGGAAGGGGGGTAACATAGAAAGTTATTCATAGGAGATACCCTAATGAAATCGAAAACTTCAAACACAGGTGGCCTTGCCCCATCACGAGTCTCCACTCATAGTTCTCATATTACAAATGGGAGGGGGGTAACATAGAAAGTTATTCGTAGGAGATACCCTAATGAAATCAAAAACTTCAAACACAGGTGGCCTTACCCCAACACGAGTCTCCGCTCATAGTTCTCGTATTATATAAGGGAGGGGGTAATATAGAAAGTTATTCGTATGAGATACCCTAATGAAATCGAAAACTTCAAACACAGTTGGCCTTACCCCAACACGAGTCTCCGCTCATAGTTCTCATATTACAAAATTGAGGGGGGTAACATAGAAAGTTATTCGTAGGAAATACCCTAATGAATTCGAAAACTTCAAACACAGTTGGCCTTACCCCATCACGAGTTTCCACCCCAACACGAGTTTCCACTCATAGTTCTCATATTAGAAATGGAAGGGGGGTAACATAGAAAGTTATTCGTAGGAGATACCCTAATGAAATCTAAAACTTCAAACACAGGTGGCTTTACTCCAACACGAGTCTCCACTCATAGTTCTCATATTACAAAAGGAAGGGGGGTAACATAGAAAGTTATTCGTAGGAGATACCCTAATGAAATCGAAAACTTTAAACACAGGTGGCCTTACCCCAACACGAGTCTCCACTCATAGTTCTCATACTACAAAAGGGGAGGGAGATAACATAGAAAGTTATTCGTAGGAGATACGCTAATGAAATCAAAAACTTCAAACACAGGTGGCCTTACCCCAACACGAGTCTCCGCTCATAGTTCTCGTATTACATAAGGGAGGGGGTAACATAGAAAGTTATTCGTAGGAGATACCCTAATGAAATCGAAAACTTCAAACCCAGTTGGCCTTACCCCAACACGAGTTTCCACCCCAACACGAGTCTTTACTCATAGTTCTCATATTACAAAAGGGAGGGGGGTAACATAGAAAGTTATTCGTAGAAGATACTCTAATAAAATCGAAAACTTCAAACACAGTTGGCCTTACCCCAACACGAGTTTCCACCCCAAAACGAGTTTCCACTCATAGTTCTCATATTACAAAAGGAAGGGGGTTAACATAGAAAGTTATTCGTAGGAGATACCCTAATGAAATCAAAAACTTCAAACACAGGTGGCCTTACCCCAACACGAGTCTCCGCTCATAGTTCTCGTATTACATAAGGGAGGGAGTAACGTAGAAAGTTATTTGTAGGAGATACCCTAATGAAATCGAAAACTTCAAACACAGTTGGCCTTACCCCAACACGAGTCTCCGCTCATAGTTCTCGTATTACATAAGAGAGGGGGTAACATAGAAAGTTATTCGTAGGAGATACCTTAATGAAATCGAAAACTTCAAACACAGGTGGCCTTACCCCATCACGAGTTTCCACCCCAACACGAGTTTCCACTCATAGTTCTCATATTACAAATGGAAGGGGGATAACATAGAAAGTTATTTGTAGGAGATACGCTAATGAAATCGAAAACTTTAAACACAGTTGGCCTTACCCCAACAAGAGTTTCCACCCAAACACGAGTTTCCACTCATAGTTCTCATATTACAAAAGGAAGGGCGGTAACATAGAAAGTTATTTGTAGGAGATACCCTAATGAAATCGAAAACTTCAAACACAGGTGGCCTTACCCCAACATGAGTCTCCACTCATAGTTCTCATATTACAAAAGGGAGGGGGTAACATAGAAAGTTATTCGTAGGAGATACCCTAATGAAATCAAAAACTTCAAACACAGGTGGCCTTACCCCAACACGAGTCTCCACTCATAGTTCTCATATTACAAAAGGGGAGGGGGGTAACATAGAAAGTTATTCATAGGGGATACCCTAATGAAATCGAAAACTTTAAACACAGTTGGCCTTACCCCAACACGAGTCTCCACTCATAGTTCTCGTATTACATAAGGGAGGGGGTAACATAGAAAGTTATTCGTAGGATATACCCTAATGAAATCGAAAACTTCAA
Source organism: Rhipicephalus microplus (assembly GCF_043290135.1). Lineage (NCBI taxonomy): Eukaryota > Metazoa > Arthropoda > Arachnida > Ixodida > Ixodidae > Rhipicephalus > Rhipicephalus microplus. The sequence continues at coordinate 115,442,259 of NC_134707.1, forward strand.
ACACAGGTGGCCTTACCCCAACACGAGTCTCCGCTCATAGTTCTCGTATTATATAAGGGAGGGGGTAACATAAAATTTATTCGTAGGAGATACCCTAATGAAATCGAAAACTTCAAACACAGTTGGCCTTACCCCAACACGAGTCTCCACTCATTGTTCTCATATTACAAAAGGGAGGGGGGTAACATAGAAAGTTATTCGTAGGAGATACCTTAATGAAATCGAAAACTTCAAACACAGGTGGCCTTACCCCATCACGAGTTTCCACCCAAACACGAGTTTCCACTCATAGTTCTCATATTACAAATGGAAGGGGGATAACATAGAAAGTTATTTGTAGGAGATACGCTAATGAAATCGAAAACTTTAAACACAGTTGGCCTTACCCCAACAAGAGTTTCCACCCAAACACGAGTTTCCACTCATAGTTCTCATATTACAAAAGGAAGGGCGGTAACATAGAAAGTTATTCGTAGGAGATACCCTAATGAAATCGAAAACTTCAAACACAGGTGGCCTTACCCCAACACGAGTCTCCACTCATAGTTCTCATATTACAAATGGGAGGGAGGTAACATAGAAAGTTATTCGTAGGAGATACCCTAATGAAATCAAAAACTTCAAACACAGGTGGCCTTACCCCAACACGAGTCTCCACTCATAGTTCTCATATTACAAAAGGGGAAGGGGGTAACATAGAAAGTTATTCATAGGGGATACCCTAATGAAATCGAAAACTTTAAACACAGTTGGCCTTACCCCAACACGAGTCTCCACTCATAGTTCTCGTATTACATAAGGGAGGGGGTAACATAGAAAGTTATTCGTAGGATATACCCTAATGAAATCGAAAACTTCAAACACAGGTGGCCTTACCCCAACACGAGTCTCCGCTCATAGTTCTCGTATTACATAAGGGAGGGGGTAACATAAAATTTATTCGTAGGAGATACCCTAATGAAATCGAAAACTTCAAACACAGTTGGCCTTACCCCAACACGAGTCTCCACTCATTGTTCTCATATTACAAAAGGGAGGGGGGTAACATAGAAAGTTATTCGTAGGAGATACTCTAATGAAATCGAAAACTTCAAACACAGTTGGCCTTACCCCAACACGAGTTTCCACCCCAACACGAGTTTCTACTCATAGTTCTCATAATACAAATGGAAGGGGGGTAACATAGAAAGTAATTCATAGGAGATACCCTAATGAAATCGAAAACTTCAAACACAGTTGGCCTTACCCCAACAAGAGTTTCCACCCAAACACGAGTTTCCACTCATAGTTCTCATATTACAAAAGGAAGGGCGGTAACATAGAAAGTTATTCGTAGGAGATACCCTAATGAAATCGAAAACTTCAAACACAGGTGGCCTTACCCCAACATGAGTCTCCACTCATAGTTCTCATATTACAAAAGGGAGGGGGTAACATAGAAAGTTATTCGTAGGAGATACCCTAATGAAATCAAAAACTTCAAACACAGGTGGCCTTACCCCAACACGAGTCTCCACTCATAGTTCTCATATTACAAAAGGGGAGGGGGGTAACATAGAAAGTTATTCATAGGGGATACCCTAATGAAATCGAAAACTTTAAACACAGTTGGCCTTACCCCAACACGAGTCTCCACTCATAGTTCTCGTATTACATAAGGGAGGGGGTAACATAGAAAGTTATTCGTAGGATATACCCTAATGAAATCGAAAACTTCAAACACAGGTGGCCTTACCCCAACACGAGTCTCCGCTCATAGTTCTCGTATTATATAAGGGAGGGGGTAACATAAAATTTATTCGTAGGAGATACCCTAATGAAATCGAAAACTTCAAACACAGTTGGCCTTACCCCAACACGAGTCTCCACTCATTGTTCTCATATTACAAAAGGGAGGGGGGTAACATAGAAAGTTATTCGTAGGAGATACCTTAATGAAATCGAAAACTTCAAACACAGGTGGCCTTACCCCATCACGAGTTTCCACCCCAACACGAGTTTCCACTCATAGTTCTCATATTACAAATGGAAGGGGGATAACATAGAAAGTTATTTGTAGGAGATACGCTAATGAAATCGAAAACTTTAAACACAGTTGGCCTTACCCCAACAAGAGTTTCCACCCAAACACGAGTTTCCACTCATAGTTCTCATATTACAAAAGGAAGGGCGGTAACATAGAAAGTTATTCGTAGGAGATACCCTAATGAAATCGAAAACTTCAAACACAGGTGGCCTTACCCCAACACGAGTCTCCACTCATAGTTCTCATATTACAAATGGGAGGGAGGTAACATAGAAAGTTATTCGTAGGAGATACCCTAATGAAATCAAAAACTTCAAACACAGGTGGCCTTACCCCAACACGAGTCTCCACTCATAGTTCTCATATTACAAAAGGGGAGGGGGGTAACATAGAAAGTTATTCATAGGGGATACCCTAATGAAATCGAAAACTTTAAACACAGTTGGCCTTACCCCAACACGAGTCTCCACTCATAGTTCTCGTATTACATAAGGGAGGGGGTAACATAGAAAGTTATTCGTAGGATATACCCTAATGAAATCGAAAACTTCAAACACAGGTGGCCTTACCCCAACACGAGTCTCCGCTCATAGTTCTCGTATTACATAAGGGAGGGGGTAACATAAAATTTATTCGTAGGAGATACCCTAATGAAATCGAAAACTTCAAACACAGTTGGCCTTACCCCAACACGAGTCTCCACTCATTGTTCTCATATTACAAAAGGGAGGGCGGTAACATAGAAAGTTATTCGTAGGAGATACTCTAATGAAATCGAAAACTTCAAACACAGTTGGCCTTACCCCAACACGAGTTTCCACCCCAACACGAGTTTCTACTCATAGTTCTCATATTACAAATGGAAGGGGGGTAACATAGAAAGTAATTCATAGGAGATACCCTAATGAAATCGAAAACTTCAAACACAGTTGGCCTTACCCTAACAAGAGTTTCCACCCCAACACGAGTTTCCACTCATAGTTCTCATATTACAAAAGGAAGTGGGGTAACATAGAAATTTATTCGTAGGAGATACTCTAATGAAATCGAAAACTTCAAACACAGGTGGCCTTACCCCAACACGAGTCTCCACTCATAGTTTTCATAATACAAATGGGAGGGGGGTAACCTAGAAAGTTATTCGTAGGAGATACCCTATTGAAATCGAGAACTTCAAACACAGTTGGCCTTACCCCAACACGAGTTTCCACCCCAACACGAGTTTCTACTCATAGTTCTCATATTACAAATGGAAGGGGGGTAACATAGAAAGTTATTCGTAGGAGATACCCTAATGAAATCGAAAACTTCAAACACAGTTGGCCTTACCCAACACGAGTTTCCACCCCAACACGAGTTTCCACTCATAGTTCTCATATTACAAAAGGAAGGGGGGTAACATAGAAAGTTATTCATAGGAGATACCCCAATGAAATCGAAAACTTCAAACACAAGTGGCCTTACCCCAACACGAGTCTCCACTCATAGTTCTCATATTACAAATGGGAGGGGGGTAACATAGTAAGTTATTCATAGGAGATACCCTAATGAAATCAAAAACTTCAAACACAGGTGGCCTTACCCCAACACGAGTCTCCGCTCATAGTTCTCGTAATATATAAGGGAGGGGGTAATATAGAAAGTTATTCGTATGAGATACCCTAATGAAATCGAAAACTTCAAACACAGTTGGCCTTACCCCAACACGAGTCTCCGCTCATAGTTATCATATTACAAAAGGAAGGGGGTTAACATAGAAAGTTATTCGTAGGAAATACCCTAATGAAATCGAAAACTTCAAACACAGTTGGTCTTACCCCAACAGGAGTTTCCACCCCAAGACGAGTTTCTACTCATAGTTCTCATATTACAAAAGGAAGGGGGGTAACATAGAAAGTTATTCGTAGGAGATACCCTAATGAAATCTAAAACTTCAAACACAGGTGGCTTTACCCCAACACGAGTCTCCACTCATAGTTCTCATATTACATAAGGGAGGGGGGTAACATAGAAAGTTATTCGTAGGAGATACCCTAATGTAATCGAAAACTTTAAACACAGGTGGCCTTACCCCAACACGAGTCTCCACTCATAGTTCTCATATTACAAAAGGGGAGGGGGGTAACATAGAAAGTTATTCATAGGGGATACCCTAATGAAATCGAAAACTTCAAACACAGTTGGCCTTATCCCAACACGAGTCTCCGCTCATAGTTCTCGTATTACATAAGGGAGGGGGTAACATAGAAAGTTATTCGTAGGAGATACCCTAATGAAATCGAAAACTTCAAACACAGGTGGCTTTACCCCAACACGAGTCTCCGCTCATAGTTCTCATATTACAAAAGGAAGGGGGGAAACATAGAAAGTTATTGGTAGGAGATACCCTAATGGAATCGAAAACTTCAAACACAGGTTGCCTTACCCCAACACGAGTCTCCACTCATAGTTCTCATAGTACAAAAGGGAGGGGGGTAACATAGAAAGTTATTCGTAGGAGAGACCCTAATAAAATCGAAAACTTCAAACACAGTTGGCCTTACCCCAACACGAGTTTCCACCACAACACGAGTTTCCACTCATAGTTCTCATATTACAAAAGGAAGGGGGTTCACATAGAAAGTTATTCGTAGGAGATACCGTAATGAAATCAAAAACTTCAAACAAAGGTGGCCTTACCCCAACACGAGTCTCCGCTCATAGTTCTCGTATTACATAAGGGAGGGAGTAACGTAGAAAGTTATTCGTAGGAGATACCCTAATGAAATCGAAAACTTCAAACACAGTTGGCCTTACCCCAACACGAGTCTCCGCTCATAGTTCTCGTATTACATAAGGGAGGGGGTAACATAGAAAGTTATTCGTAGGAGATACCCTAATGAAATTGAAAACTTCAAACACAGGTGGCCTTACCTCAACACGAGTCTCCACTCATAGTTCTCATATAACGAAAGGGAGGGGGTAACATAGAAAGTTATTCGTAGGAGATACCCTAATGAAATCGAAAACTTCAAACACAGTTGGCCTTACCCTCAACACAAGTCTCCACTCATAGTTCTCATATTACAAATGGGAGGGGGGTAACATAGAAAGTTATTCGTAGGAGATACCCTAATGAAATCGAAAACTTCAAACACAGTTGGCCTTACCCCAACACGAGTTTCCACCCCAACACGAGTTTCTACTCATAGTTCTCATATTACAAATGGAAGGGGGGTAACATAGAAAGTTATTCGTAGGAGATACCCTAATGAAATCGAAAACTTCAAACACAGTTGGCCTTACCCAACAAGAGTTTCCACCCCAACACGAGTTTCCACTCATAGTTCTCATATTACAAAAGGAAGGGGGGTAACATAGAAAGTTATTCATAGGAGATACCCTAATGAAATCGAAAACTTCAAACACAGGTGGCCTTGCCCCATCACGAGTCTCCACTCATAGTTCTCATATTACAAATGGGAGGGGGGTAACATAGAAAGTTATTCGTAGGAGATACCCTAATGAAATCAAAAACTTCAAACACAGGTGGCCTTACCCCAACACGAGTCTCCGCTCATAGTTCTCGTATTATATAAGGGAGGGGGTAATATAGAAAGTTATTCGTATGAGATACCCTAATGAAATCGAAAACTTCAAACACAGTTGGCCTTACCCCAACACGAGTCTCCGCTCATAGTTCTCATATTACAAAATTGAGGGGGGTAACATACAAAGTTATTCGTAGGAAATACCCTAATGAATTCGAAAACTTCAAACACAGTTGGCCTTACCCCAACAGGAGTTTCCACCCCAAGACGAGTTTCTACTCATAGTTCTCATATTACAAAAGGAAGGGGGGTAACATAGAAAGTTATTCGTAGGAGATACCCTAATGAAATCTAAACTTCAAACACAGGTGGCTTTACTCCAACACGAGTCTCCACTCATAGTTCTCATATTACAAAAGGAAGGGGGGTAACATAGAAAGTTATTCATAGGAGATACCCTAATGAAATCGAAAACTTTAAACACAGGTGGCCTTACCCCAACACGAGTCTCCACTCATAGTTCTCATATTACAAAAGGGGAGGGAGATAACATAGAAAGTTATTCGTAGGAGATACGCTAATGAAATCAAAAACTTCAAACACAGGTGGCCTTACCCCAACACGAGTCTCCGCTCATAGTTCTCGTATTACATAAGGGAGGGGGTAACATAGAAAGTTATTCGTAGGAGATACCCTAATGAAATCGAAAACTTCAAACCCAGTTGGCCTTACCCCAACACGAGTTTCCACCCCAACACGAGTCTTTACTCATAGTTCTCATATTACAAAAGGGAGGGGGGTAACATAGAAAGTTATTCGTAGAAGATACTCTAATAAAATCGAAAACTTCAAACACAGTTGGCCTTACCCCAACACGAGTTTCCACCCCAAAACGAGTTTCCACTCATAGTTCTCATATTACAAAAGGAAGGGGGTTAACATAGAAAGTTATTCGTAGGAGATACCCTAATGAAATCAAAAACTTCAAACACAGGTGGCCTTACCCCAACACGAGTCTCCGCTCATAGTTCTCGTATTACATAAGGGAGGGAGTAACGTAGAAAGTTATTCGTAGGAGATACCCTAATGAAATCGAAAACTTCAAACACAGTTGGCCTTACCCCAACACGAGTCTCCGCTCATAGTTCTCGTATTACATAAGAGAGGGGGTAACATAGAAAGTTATTCGTAGGAGATACCCTAATGAAATCGAAAACTTCAAACACAGGTGGCCTTACCCCATCACGAGTTTCCACCCCAACACGAGTTTCCACTCATAGTTCTCATATTACAAATGGAAGGGGGGTAACATAGAAAGTTATTCGTAGGAGATACCCTAATGAAATCGAAAACTTCAAACACAGTTGGCCTTACCCCAACACGAGTCTCCGCTCATAGTTCTCGTATTACATAAGGGAGGGGGTAACATAGAAAGTTATTCGTAGGAGATACCCTAATGAAATTGAAAACTTCAAACACAGGTGGCCTTACCCCAACACGAGTCTCCACTCATAGTTCTCATATAACGAAAGGGAGGGGGTAACATAGAAAGTTATTCGTAGGAGATACCCTAATGAAATCGAAAACTTGAAACACAGTTGGCCTTACCCTCAACACAAGTCTCCACTCATAGTTCTCATATTACAAATGGGAGGGGGGTAACATAGAAAGTTATTCGTAGGAGATACCCTAATGAAATCGAAAACTTCAAACACAGTTGGCCTTACCCCAACACGAGTTTCCACCCGAACACGAGTTTCTACTCATAGTTCTCATATTACAAATGGAAGGGGGGTAACATAGAAAGTTATTCGTAGGAGATACCCTAATGAAATCGAAAACTTCAAACACAGTTGGCCTTACCCAACACGAGTTTCCACCCCAACACGAGTTTCCACTCATAGTTCTCATATTACAAAAGGAAGGGGGGTAACATAGAAAGTTATTCATAGGAGATACCCTAATGAAATCGAAAACTTCAAACACAGGTGGCCTTACCCCATCACGAGTCTCCACTCATAGTTCTCATATTACAAATGGGAGGGGGGTAACATAGAAAGTTATTCGTAGGAGATACCCTAATGAAATCAAAAACTTCAAACACAGGTGGCCTTACCCCAACACGAGTCTCCGCTCATAGTTCTCGTATTATATAAGGGAGGGGGTAATATAGAAAGTTATTCGTATGAGATACCCTAATGAAATCAAAAACTTCAAACACAGTTGGCCTTACCCCAACACGAGTCTCCGCTCATAGTTCTCATATTACAAAAGGGAGGGGGGTAACATAGAAAGTTATTCGTAGGAAATACCCTAGAGAATTCGAAAACTTCAAACACAGTTGGCCTTACCCCAACAGGAGTTTCCACCCCAAGACGAGTTTCTACTCATAGTTCTCATATTACAAAAGGAAGGGGGGTAACATAGAAAGTTATTCGTAGGAGATACCCTAAAGAAATCGAAAACTTTAAACACAGGTGGCCTTACCCCAACACGAGTCTCCACTCATAGTTCTCATATTACAAAAGTGGAGGGAGATAACATAGAAAGTTATTCGAAGGAGATACCCTAATGAAATCAAAAACTTCAAACACAGGTGGCCTTACCCCAACACGAGTCTCCGCTCATAGTTCTCGTATTACATAAGGGAGGGGGTAACATAGAAAGTTATTCGTAGGAGATACCCTAATGAAATCGAAAACTTCAAACCCAGTTGGCCTTACCCCAACACGAGTTTCCACCCCAACACGAGTCTTTACTCATAGTTCTCATATTACAAAAGGGAGGGGGGTAACATAGAAAGTTATTCGTAGGAGATACTCTAATGAAATCGAAAACTTCAAACACAGTTGGCCTTACACCAACACGAGTTTCCACCCCAACACGAGTTTCTACTCATAGTTCTCATATTACAAATGGAAGGGGGTAACATAGAAAGTAATTCATAGGAGATACCCTAATGAAATCGAAAACTTCAAACACAGTTGGCCTTACCCCAACAAGAGTTTCCACCCCAACACGAGTTTCCACTCATAGTTCTCATATTACAAAAGGAAGTGGGGTAACATAGAAAGTTATTCGTATGAGATACCTTAATGAAATCGAAAACTTCAAACACAGGTGGCCTTACCCCAACACGAGTCTCCACTCATAGTTTTCATAATACAAATGGGAGGGGGGTAACCTAGAAAGTTATTCGTAGGAGATACCCTATTGAAATCGAGAACTTCAAACACAGTTGGCCTTACCCCAACACGAGTTTCCACCCCAACACGAGTTTCTACTCATAGTTCTCATATTACAAATGGAAGGGGGGTAACATAGAAAGTTATTCGTAGGAGATACCCTAATGAAATCGAAAACTTCAAACACAGTTGGCCTTACCCAACACGAGTTTCCACCCCAACACGAGTTTTCACTCATAGTTCTCATATTACAAAAGGAAGGGGGGTAACATAGAAAGTTATTCATAGGAGATACCCCAATGAAATCGAAAACTTCAAACACAAGTGGCCTTACCCCAACACGAGTCTCCACTCATAGTTCTCATATTACAAATGGGAGGGGGGTAACATAGTAAGTTATTCATAGGAGATACCCTAATGAAATCAAAAACTTCAAACACAGGTGGCCTTACCCCAACACGAGTCTCCGCTCATAGTTCTCGTAATATATAAGGGAGGGGGTAATATAGAAAGTTATTCGTATGAGATACCCTAATGAAATCGAAAACTTCAAACACAGTTGGCCTTACCCCAACACGAGTCTCCGCTCATAGTTATCATATTACAAAAGGAAGGGGGTTAACATAGAAAGTTATTCGTAGGAAATACCCTAATGAAATCGAAAACTTCAAACACAGTTGGTCTTACCCCAACAGGAGTTTCCACCCCAAGACGAGTTTCTACTCATAGTTCTCATATTACAAAAGGAAGGGGGGTAACATAGAAAGTTATTCGTAGGAGATACCCTAATGAAATCTAAAACTTCAAACACAGGTGGCTTTACCCCAACACGAGTCTCCACTCATAGTTCTCATATTACATAAGGGAGGGGGGTAACATAGAAAGTTATTCGTAGGAGATACCCTAATGTAATCGAAAACTTTAAACACAGGTGGCCTTACCCCAACACGAGTCTCCACTCATAGTTCTCATATTACAAAAGGGGAGGGGGTTAACATAGAAAGTTATTCATAGGGGATACCCTAATGAAATCGAAAACTTCAAACACAGTTGGCCTTATCCCAACACGAGTCTCCGCTCATAGTTCTCGTATTACATAAGGGAGGGGGTAACATAGAAAGTTATTCGTAGGAGATACCCTAATGAAATCGAAAACTTCAAACACAGGTGGCTTTACCCCAACACGAGTCTCCGCTCATAGTTCTCATATTACAAAAGGAAGGGGGGTAACATAGAAAGTTATTGGTAGGAGATACCCTAATGGAATCGAAAACTTCAAACACAGGTTGCCTTACCCCAACACGAGTCTCCACTCATAGTTCTCATAGTACAAAAGGGAGGGGGGTAACATAGAAAGTTATTCGTAGGAGAGACCCTAATAAAATCGAAAACTTCAAACACAGTTGGCCTTACCCCAACACGAGTTTCCACCACAACACGAGTTTCCACTCATAGTTCTCTAATTACAAAAGGAAGGGGGTTCACATAGAAAGTTATTCGTAGGAGATACCGTAATGAAATCAAAAACTTCAAACAAAGGTGGCCTTACCCCAACACGAGTCTCCGCTCATAGTTCTCGTATTACATAAGGGAGGGAGTAACGCAGAAAGTTATTCGTAGGAGATACCCTAATGAAATCGAAAACTTCAAACACAGTTGGCCTTACCCCAACACGAGTCTCCGCTCATAGTTCTCGTATTACATAAGGGAGGGGGTAACATAGAAAGTTATTCGTAGGAGATACCCTAATGAAATTGAAAACTTCAAACACAGGTGGCCTTACCTCAACACGAGTCTCCACTCATAGTTCTCATATAACGAAAGGGAGGGGGTAACATAGAAAGTTATTCGTAGGAGATACCCTAATGAAATCGAAAACTTCAAACACAGTTGGCCTTACCCTCAACACAAGTCTCCACTCATAGTTCTCATATTACAAATGGGAGGGGGGTAACATAGAAAGTTATTCGTAGGAGATACCCTAATGAAATCGAAAACTTCAAACACAGTTGGCCTTACCCCAACACGAGTTTCCACCCCAACACGAGTTTCTACTCCTAGTTCTCATATTACAAATGGAAGGGGGGTAACATAGAAAGTTATTCGTAGGAGATACCCTAATGAAATCGAAAACTTCAAACACAGTTGGCCTTACCCAACACGAGTTTCCACCCCAACACGAGTTTCCACTCATAGTTCTCATATTACAAAAGGAAGGGGAGTAACATAGAAAGTTATTCATAGGAGATACCCTAATGAAATCGAAAACTTCAAACACAGGTGGCCTTACCCCATCACGAGTCTCCACTCATAGTTCTCATATTACAAATGGGAGGGGGGTAACATAGAAAGTTATTCGTAGGAGATACCCTAATGAAATCAAAAACTTCAAACACAGGTGGCCTTACCCCAACACGAGTCTCCGCTCATAGTTCTCGTATTATATAAGGGAGGGGGTAATATAGAAAGTTATTCGTATGAGATACTCTAATGAAATCGAAAACTTCAAACACAGTTGGCCTTACCCCAACACGAGTCTCCGCTCATAGTTCTCATATTACAAAATTGAGGGGGGTAACATACAAAGTTATTCGTAGGAAATACCCTAATGAATTCGAAAACTTCAAACACAGTTGGCCTTACCCCAACAGGAGTTTCCACCCCAAGACGAGTTTCTACTCATAGTTCTCATATTACAAAAGGAAGGGGGGTAACATAGAAAGTTATTCGTAGGAGATACCCTAATGAAATCTAAAACTTCAAACACAGGTGGCTTTACTCCAACACGAGTCTCCACTCATAGTTCTCATATTACAAAAGGAAGGGGGGTAACATAGAAAGTTATTCGTAGGAGATACCCTAATGAAATCGAAAACTTTAAACACAGGTGGCCTTACCCCAACACGAGTCTCCACTCATAGTTCTCATATTACAAAAGGGGAGGGAGATAACATAGAAAGTTATTCGTAGGAGATACGCTAATGAAATCAAAAACTTCAAACACAGGTGGCCTTACCCCAACACGAGTCTCCGCTCATAGTTCTCGTATTACATAAGGGAGGGGGTAACATAGAAAGTTATTCGTAGGAGATACCCTAATGAAATCGAAAACTTCAAACCCAGTTGGCCTTACCCCAACACGAGTTTCCACCCCAACACGAGTCTTTACTCATAGTTCTCATATTACAAAAGGGAGGGGGGTAACATAGAAAGTTATTCGTAGAAGATACTCTAATAAAATCGAAAACTTCAAACACAGTTGGCCTTACCCCAACACGAGTTTCCACCCCAAAACGAGTTTCCACTCATAGTTCTCATATTACAAAAGGAAGGGGGTTAACATAGAAAGTTATTCGTAGGAGATACCCTAATGAAATCGAAAACTTCAAACACAGTTGGCCTTACCCCAACACGAGTCTCCGCTCATAGTTCTCGTATTACATAAGAGAGGGGGTAACATAGAAAGTTATTCGTAGGAGATACCCTAATGAAATCGAAAACTTCAAACACAGGTGGCCTTACCCCATCACGAGTTTCCACCCCAACACGAGTTTCCACTCATAGTTCTCATATTACAAATGGAAGGGGGGTAACATAGAAAGTTATTCGTAGGAGATACCCTAATGAAATCGAAAACTTCAAACACAGTTGGCCTTACCCCAACACGAGTCTCCGCTCATAGTTCTCGTATTACATAAGGGAGGGGGTAACATAGAAAGTTATTCGTAGGAGATACCCTAATGAAATTGAAAACTTCAAACACAGGTGGCCTTACCCCAACACGAGTCTCCACTCATAGTTCTCATATAACGAAAGGGAGGGGGTAACATAGAAAGTTATTCGTAGGAGATACCCTAATGAAATCGAAAACTTCAAACACAGTTGGCCTTACCCTCAACACAAGTCTCCACTCATAGTTCTCATATTACAAATGGGAGGGGGGTAACATAGAAAGTTATTCGTAGGAGATACCCTAATGAAATCGAAAACTTCAAACACAGTTGGCCTTACCCCAACACGAGTTTCCACCCGAACACGAGTTTCTACTCATAGTTCTCATATTACAAATGGAAGGGGGGTAACATAGAAAGTTATTCGTAGGAGATACCCTAATGAAATCGAAAACTTCAAACACAGTTGGCCTTACCCAACACGAGTTTCCACCCCAACACGAGTTTCCACTCATAGTTCTCATATTACAAAAGGAAGGGGGGTAACATAGAAAGTTATTCATAGGAGATACCCTAATGAAATCGAAAACTTCAAACACAGGTGGCCTTACCCCATCACGAGTCTCCACTCATAGTTCTCATATTACAAATGGGAGGGGGGTAACATAGAAAGTTATTCGTAGGAGATACCCTAATGAAATCAAAAACTTCAAACACAGGTGGCCTTACCCCAACACGAGTCTCCGCTCATAGTTCTCGTATTATATAAGGGAGGGGGTAATATAGAAAGTTATTCGTATGAGATACCCTAATGAAATCAAAAACTTCAAACACAGTTGGCCTTACCCCAACACGAGTCTCCGCTCATAGTTCTCATATTACAAAAGGGAGGGGGGTAACATAGAAAGTTATTCGTAGGAAATACCCTAATGAATTCGAAAACTTCAAACACAGTTGGCCTTACCCCAACAGGAGTTTCCACCCCAAGACGAGTTTCTACTCATAGTTCTCATATTACAAAAGGAAGGGGGGTAACATAGAAAGTTATTCGTAGGAGATACCCTAAAGAAATCGAAAACTTTAAACACAGGTGGCCTTACCCCAACACGAGTCTCCACTCATAGTTCTCATATTACAAAAGTGGAGGGAGATAACATAGAAAGTTATTCGTAGGAGATACCCTAATGAAATCAAAAACTTCAAACACAGGTGGCCTTACCCCAACACGAGTCTCCGCTCATAGTTCTCGTATTACATAAGGGAGGGGGTAACATAGAAAGTTATTCGTAGGAGATACCCTAATGAAATCGAAAACTTCAAACCCAGTTGGCCTTACCCCAACACGAGTTTCCACCCCAACACGAGTCTTTACTCATAGTTCTCATATTACAAAAGGGAGGGGGGTAACATAGAAAGTTATTCGTAGGAGATACTCTAATGAAATCGAAAACTTCAAACACAGTTGGCCTTACACCAACACGAGTTTCCACCCCAACACGAGTTTCTACTCATAGTTCTCATATTACAAATGGAAGGGGGGTAACATAGAAAGTAATTCATAGCAGATACCCTAATGAAATCGAAAACTTCAAACACAGTTGGCCTTACCCCAACAAGAGTTTCCACCCCAACACGAGTTTCCACTCATAGTTCTCATATTACAAAAGGAAGTGGGGTAACATAGAAAGTTATTCGTAGGAGATACCCTAATGAAATCGAAAACTTCAAACACAGGTGGCCTTACCCCAACACGAGTCTCCACTCATAGTTTTCATAATACAAATGGGAGGGGGGTAACCTAGAAAGTTATTCGTAGGAGATACCCTATTGAAATCGAGAACTTCAAACACAGTTGGCCTTACCCCAACACGAGTTTCCACCCCAACACGAGTTTCTACTCATAGTTCTCATATTACAAATGGAAGGGGGGTAACATAGAAAGTTATTCGTAGGAGATACCCTAATGAAATCGAAAACTTCAAACACAGTTGGCCTTACCCAACACGAGTTTCCACCCCAACACGAGTTTTCACTCATAGTTCTCATATTACAAAAGGAAGGGGGGTAACATAGAAAGTTATTCATAGGAGATACCCCAATGAAATCGAAAACTTCAAACACAAGTGGCCTTACCCCAACACGAGTCTCCACTCATAGTTCTCATATTACAAATGGGAGGGGGGTAACATAGTAAGTTATTCATAGGAGATACCCTAATGAAATCAAAAACTTCAAACACAGGTGGCCTTACCCCAACACGAGTCTCCGCTCATAGTTCTCGTAATATATAAGGGAGGGGGTAATATAGAAAGTTATTCGTATGAGATACCCTAATGAAATCGAAAACTTCAAACACAGTTGGCCTTACCCCAACACGAGTCTCCGCTCATAGTTATCATATTACAAAAGGAAGGGGGTTAACATAGAAAGTTATTCGTAGGAAATACCCTAATGAAATCGAAAACTTCAAACACAGTTGGTCTTACCCCAACAGGAGTTTCCACCCCAAGACGAGTTTCTACTCATAGTTCTCATATTACAAAAGGAAGGGGGGTAACATAGAAAGTTATTCGTAGGAGATACCCTAATGAAATCTAAAACTTCAAACACAGGTGGCTTTACCCCAACACGAGTCTCCACTCATAGTTCTCATATTACATAAGGGAGGGGGGTAACATAGAAAGTTATTCGTAGGAGATACCCTAATGTAATCGAAAACTTTAAACACAGGTGGCCTTACCCCAACACGAGTCTCCACTCATAGTTCTCATATTACAAAAGGGGAGGGGGGTAACATAGAAAGTTATTCATAGGGGATACCCTAATGAAATCGAAAACTTCAAACACAGTTGGCCTTATCCCAACACGAGTCTCCGCTCATAGTTCTCGTATTACATAAGGGAGGGGGTAACATAGAAAGTTATTCGTAGGAGATACCCTAATGAAATGGAAAACTTCAAACACAGGTGGCTTTACCCCAACACGAGTCTCCGCTCATAGTTCTCATATTACAAAAGGAAGGGGGGTAACATAGAAAGTTATTGGTAGGAGATACCCTAATGGAATCGAAAACTTCAAACACAGGTTGCCTTACCCCAACACGAGTCTCCACTCATAGTTCTCATAGTACAAAAGGGAGGGGGGTAACATAGAAAGTTATTCGTAGGAGAGACCCTAATAAAATCGAAAACTTCAAACACAGTTGGCCTTACCCCAACACGAGTTTCCACCACAACACGAGTTTCCACTCATAGTTCTCTAATTACAAAAGGAAGGGGGTTCACATAGAAAGTTATTCGTAGGAGATACCGTAATGAAATCAAAAACTTCAAACAAAGGTGGCCTTACCCCAACACGAGTCTCCGCTCATAGTTCTCGTATTACATAAGGGAGGGAGTAACGTAGAAAGTTATTCGTAGGAGATACCCTAATGAAATCGAAAACTTCAAACACAGTTGGCCTTACCCCAACACGAGTCTCCGCTCATAGTTCTCGTATTACATAAGGGAGGGGGTAACATAGAAAGTTATTCGTAGGAGATACCCTAATGAAATTGAAAACTTCAAACACAGGTGGCCTTACCTCAACACGAGTCTCCACTCATAGTTCTCATATAACGAAAGGGAGGGGGTAACATAGAAAGTTATTCGTAGGAGATACCCTAATGAAATCGAAAACTTCAAACACAGTTGGCCTTACCCTCAACACAAGTCTCCACTCATAGTTCTCATATTACAAATGGGAGGGGGGTAACATAGAAAGTTATTCGTAGGAGATACCCTAATGAAATCGAAAACTTCAAACACAGGTGGCCTTACCCCATCACGAGTTTCCACCCCAACACGAGTTTCCACTCATAGTTCTCATATTACAAATGGAAGGGGGGTAACATAGAAAGTTATTCGTAGGAGATACCCTAATGAAATCGAAAACTTCAAACACAGTTGGCCTTACCCCAACACGAGTCTCCGCTCATAGTTCTCGTATTACATAAGGGAGGGGGTAACATAGAAAGTTATTCGTAGGAGATACCCTAATGAAATTGAAAACTTCAAACACAGGTGGCCTTACCCCAACACGAGTCTCCACTCATAGTTCTCATATAACGAAAGGGAGGGGGTAACATAGAAAGTTATTCGTAGGAGATACCCTAATGAAATCGAAAACTTGAAACACAGTTGGCCTTACCCTCAACACAAGTCTCCACTCATAGTTCTCATATTACAAATGGGAGGGGGGTAACATAGAAAGTTATTCGTAGGAGATACCCTAATGAAATCGAAAACTTCAAACACAGTTGGCCTTACCCCAACACGAGTTTCCACCCGAACACGAGTTTCTACTCATAGTTCTCATATTACAAATGGAAGGGGGGTAACATAGAAAGTTATTCGTAGGAGATACCCTAATGAAATCGAAAACTTCAAACACAGTTGGCCTTACCCAACACGAGTTTCCACCCCAACACGAGTTTCCACTCATAGTTCTCATATTACAAAAGGAAGGGGGGTAACATAGAAAGTTATTCATAGGAGATACCCTAATGAAATCGAAAACTTCAAACACAGGTGGCCTTACCCCATCACGAGTCTCCACTCATAGTTCTCATATTACAAATGGGAGGGGGGTAACATAGAAAGTTATTCGTAGGAGATACCCTAATGAAATCAAAAACTTCAAACACAGGTGGCCTTACCCCAACACGAGTCTCCGCTCATAGTTCTCGTATTATATAAGGGAGGGGGTAATATAGAAAGTTATTCGTATGAGATACCCTAATGAAATCAAAAACTTCAAACACAGTTGGCCTTACCCCAACACGAGTCTCCGCTCATAGTTCTCATATTACAAAAGGGAGGGGGGTAACATAGAAAGTTATTCGTAGGAAATACCCTAGAGAATTCGAAAATTTCAAACACAGTTGGCCTTACCCCAACAGGAGTTTCCACCCCAAGACGAGTTTCTACTCATAGTTCTCATATTACAAAAGGAAGGGGGGTAACATAGAAAGTTATTCGTAGGAGATACCCTAAAGAAATCGAAAACTTTAAACACAGGTGGCCTTACCCCAACACGAGTCTCCACTCATAGTTCTCATATTACAAAAGTGGAGGGAGATAACATAGAAAGTTATTCGTAGGAGATACCCTAATGAAATCAAAAACTTCAAACACAGGTGGCCTTACCCCAACACGAGTCTCCGCTCATAGTTCTCGTATTACATAAGGGAGGGGGTAACATAGAAAGTTATTCGTAGGAGATACCCTAATGAAATCGAAAACTTCAAACCCAGTTGGCCTTACCCCAACACGAGTTTCCACCCCAACACGAGTCTTTACTCATAGTTCTCATATTACAAAAGGGAGGGGGGTAACATAGAAAGTTATTCGTAGGAGATACTCTAATGAAATCGAAAACTTCAAACACAGTTGGCCTTACACCAACACGAGTTTCCACCCCAACACGAGTTTCTACTCATAGTTCTCATATTACAAATGGAAGGGGGTAACATAGAAAGTAATTCATAGGAGATACCCTAATGAAATCGAAAACTTCAAACACAGTTGGCCTTACCCCAACAAGAGTTTCCACCCCAACACGAGTTTCCACTCATAGTTCTCATATTACAAAAGGAAGTGGGGTAACATAGAAAGTTATTCGTATGAGATACCTTAATGAAATCGAAAACTTCAAACACAGGTGGCCTTACCCCAACACGAGTCTCCACTCATAGTTTTCATAATACAAATGGGAGGGGGGTAACCTAGAAAGTTATTCGTAGGAGATACCCTATTGAAATCGAGAACTTCAAACACAGTTGGCCTTACCCCAACACGAGTTTCCACCCCAACACGAGTTTCTACTCATAGTTCTCATATTACAAATGGAAGGGGGGTAACATAGAAAGTTATTCGTAGGAGATACCCTAATGAAATCGAAAACTTCAAACACAGTTGGCCTTACCCAACACGAGTTTCCACCCCAACACGAGTTTTCACTCATAGTTCTCATATTACAAAAGGAAGGGGGGTAACATAGAAAGTTATTCATAGGAGATACCCCAATGAAATCGAAAACTTCAAACACAAGTGGCCTTACCCCAACACGAGTCTCCACTCATAGTTCTCATATTACAAATGGGAGGGGGGTAACATAGTAAGTTATTCATAGGAGATACCCTAATGAAATCAAAAACTTCAAACACAGGTGGCCTTACCCCAACACGAGTCTCCGCTCATAGTTCTCGTAATATATAAGGGAGGGGGTAATATAGAAAGTTATTCGTATGAGATACCCTAATGAAATCGAAAACTTCAAACACAGTTGGCCTTACCCCAACACGAGTCTCCGCTCATAGTTATCATATTACAAAAGGAAGGGGGTTAACATAGAAAGTTATTCGTAGGAAATACCCTAATGAAATCGAAAACTTCAAACACAGTTGGTCTTACCCCAACAGGAGTTTCCACCCCAAGACGAGTTTCTACTCATAGTTCTCATATTACAAAAGGAAGGGGGGTAACATAGAAAGTTATTCGTAGGAGATACCCTAATGAAATCTAAAACTTCAAACACAGGTGGCTTTACCCCAACACGAGTCTCCACTCATAGTTCTCATATTACATAAGGGAGGGGGGTAACATAGAAAGTTATTCGTAGGAGATACCCTAATGTAATCGAAAACTTTAAACACAGGTGGCCTTACCCCAACACGAGTCTCCACTCATAGTTCTCATATTACAAAAGGGGAGGGGGTTAACATAGAAAGTTATTCATAGGGGATACCCTAATGAAATCGAAAACTTCAAACACAGTTGGCCTTATCCCAACACGAGTCTCCGCTCATAGTTCTCGTATTACATAAGGGAGGGGGTAACATAGAAAGTTATTCGTAGGAGATACCCTAATGAAATCGAAAACTTCAAACACAGGTGGCTTTACCCCAACACGAGTCTCCGCTCATAGTTCTCATATTACAAAAGGAAGGGGGGTAACATAGAAAGTTATTGGTAGGAGATACCCTAATGGAATCGAAAACTTCAAACACAGGTTGCCTTACCCCAACACGAGTCTCCACTCATAGTTCTCATAGTACAAAAGGGAGGGGGGTAACATAGAAAGTTATTCGTAGGAGAGACCCTAATAAAATCGAAAACTTCAAACACAGTTGGCCTTACCCCAACACGAGTTTCCACCACAACACGAGTTTCCACTCATAGTTCTCTAATTACAAAAGGAAGGGGGTTCACATAGAAAGTTATTCGTAGGAGATACCGTAATGAAATCAAAAACTTCAAACAAAGGTGGCCTTACCCCAACACGAGTCTCCGCTCATAGTTCTCGTATTACATAAGGGAGGGAGTAACGCAGAAAGTTATTCGTAGGAGATACCCTAATGAAATCGAAAACTTCAAACACAGTTGGCCTTACCCCAACACGAGTCTCCGCTCATAGTTCTCGTATTACATAAGGGAGGGGGTAACATAGAAAGTTATTCGTAGGAGATACCCTAATGAAATTGAAAACTTCAAACACAGGTGGCCTTACCTCAACACGAGTCTCCACTCATAGTTCTCATATAACGAAAGGGAGGGGGTAACATAGAAAGTTATTCGTAGGAGATACCCTAATGAAATCGAAAACTTCAAACACAGTTGGCCTTACCCTCAACACAAGTCTCCACTCATAGTTCTCATATTACAAATGGGAGGGGGGTAACATAGAAAGTTATTCGTAGGAGATACCCTAATGAAATCGAAAACTTCAAACACAGTTGGCCTTACCCCAACACGAGTTTCCACCCCAACACGAGTTTCTACTCCTAGTTCTCATATTACAAATGGAAGGGGGGTAACATAGAAAGTTATTCGTAGGAGATACCCTAATGAAATCGAAAACTTCAAACACAGTTGGCCTTACCCAACACGAGTTTCCACCCCAACACGAGTTTCCACTCATAGTTCTCATATTACAAAAGGAAGGGGAGTAACATAGAAAGTTATTCATAGGAGATACCCTAATGAAATCGAAAACTTCAAACACAGGTGGCCTTACCCCATCACGAGTCTCCACTCATAGTTCTCATATTACAAATGGGAGGGGGGTAACATAGAAAGTTATTCGTAGGAGATACCCTAATGAAATCAAAAACTTCAAACACAGGTGGCCTTACCCCAACACGAGTCTCCGCTCATAGTTCTCGTATTATATAAGGGAGGGGGTAATATAGAAAGTTATTCGTATGAGATACTCTAATGAAATCGAAAACTTCAAACACAGTTGGCCTTACCCCAACACGAGTCTCCGCTCATAGTTCTCATATTACAAAATTGAGGGGGGTAACATACAAAGTTATTCGTAGGAAATACCCTAATGAATTCGAAAACTTCAAACACAGTTGGCCTTACCCCAACAGGAGTTTCCACCCCAAGACGAGTTTCTACTCATAGTTCTCATATTACAAAAGGAAGGGGGGTAACATAGAAAGTTATTCGTAGGAGATACCCTAATGAAATCTAAAACTTCAAACACAGGTGGCTTTACTCCAACACGAGTCTCCACTCATAGTTCTCATATTACAAAAGGAAGGGGGGTAACATAGAAAGTTATTCGTAGGAGATACCCTAATGAAATCGAAAACTTTAAACACAGGTGGCCTTACCCCAACACGAGTCTCCACTCATAGTTCTCATATTACAAAAGGGGAGGGAGATAACATAGAAAGTTATTCGTAGGAGATACGCTAATGAAATCAAAAACTTCAAACACAGGTGGCCTTACCCCAACACGAGTCTCCGCTCATAGTTCTCGTATTACATAAGGGAGGGGGTAACATAGAAAGTTATTCGTAGGAGATACCCTAATGAAATCGAAAACTTCAAACCCAGTTGGCCTTACCCCAACACGAGTTTCCACCCCAACACGAGTCTTTACTCATAGTTCTCATATTACAAAAGGGAGGGGGGTAACATAGAAAGTTATTCGTAGAAGATACTCTAATAAAATCGAAAACTTCAAACACAGTTGGCCTTACCCCAACACGAGTTTCCACCCCAAAACGAGTTTCCACTCATAGTTCTCATATTACAAAAGGAAGGGGGTTAACATAGAAAGTTATTCGTAGGAGATACCCTAATGAAATCGAAAACTTCAAACACAGTTGGCCTTACCCCAACACGAGTCTCCGCTCATAGTTCTCGTATTACATAAGAGAGGGGGTAACATAGAAAGTTATTCGTAGGAGATACCCTAATGAAATCGAAAACTTCAAACACAGGTGGCCTTACCCCATCACGAGTTTCCACCCCAACACGAGTTTCCACTCATAGTTCTCATATTACAAATGGAAGGGGGGTAACATAGAAAGTTATTCGTAGGAGATACCCTAATGAAATCGAAAACTTCAAACACAGTTGGCCTTACCCCAACACGAGTCTCCGCTCATAGTTCTCGTATTACATAAGGGAGGGGGTAACATAGAAAGTTATTCGTAGGAGATACCCTAATGAAATTGAAAACTTCAAACACAGGTGGCCTTACCCCAACACGAGTCTCCACTCATAGTTCTCATATAACGAAAGGGAGGGGGTAACATAGAAAGTTATTCGTAGGAGATACCCTAATGAAATCGAAAACTTCAAACACAGTTGGCCTTACCCTCAACACAAGTCTCCACTCATAGTTCTCATATTACAAATGGGAGGGGGGTAACATAGAAAGTTATTCGTAGGAGATACCCTAATGAAATCGAAAACTTCAAACACAGTTGGCCTTACCCCAACACGAGTTTCCACCCGAACACGAGTTTCTACTCATAGTTCTCATATTACAAATGGAAGGGGGGTAACATAGAAAGTTATTCGTAGGAGATACCCTAATGAAATCGAAAACTTCAAACACAGTTGGCCTTACCCAACACGAGTTTCCACCCCAACACGAGTTTCCACTCATAGTTCTCATATTACAAAAGGAAGGGGGGTAACATAGAAAGTTATTCATAGGAGATACCCTAATGAAATCGAAAACTTCAAACACAGGTGGCCTTACCCCATCACGATTCTCCACTCATAGTTCTCATATTACAAATGGGAGGGGGGTAACATAGAAAGTTATTCGTAGGAGATACCCTAATGAAATCAAAAACTTCAAACACAGGTGGCCTTACCCCAACACGAGTCTCCGCTCATAGTTCTCGTATTATATAAGGGAGGGGGTAATATAGAAAGTTATTCGTATGAGATACCCTAATGAAATCAAAAACTTCAAACACAGTTGGCCTTACCCCAACACGAGTCTCCGCTCATAGTTCTCATATTACAAAAGGGAGGGGGGTAACATAGAAAGTTATTCGTAGGAAATACCCTAATGAATTCGAAAACTTCAAACACAGTTGGCCTTACCCCAACAGGAGTTTCCACCCCAAGACGAGTTTCTACTCATAGTTCTCATATTACAAAAGGAAGGGGGGTAACATAGAAAGTTATTCGTAGGAGATACCCTAAAGAAATCGAAAACTTTAAACACAGGTGGCCTTACCCCAACACGAGTCTCCACTCATAGTTCTCATATTACAAAAGTGGAGGGAGATAACATAGAAAGTTATTCGTAGGAGATACCCTAATGAAATCAAAAACTTCAAACACAGGTGGCCTTACCCCAACACGAGTCTCCGCTCATAGTTCTCGTATTACATAAGGGAGGGGGTAACATAGAAAGTTATTCGTAGGAGATACCCTAATGAAATCGAAAACTTCAAACCCAGTTGGCCTTACCCCAACACGAGTTTCCACCCCAACACGAGTCTTTACTCATAGTTCTCATATTACAAAAGGGAGGGGGGTAACATAGAAAGTTATTCGTAGGAGATACTCTAATGAAATCGAAAACTTCAAACACAGTTGGCCTTACACCAACACGAGTTTCCACCCCAACACGAGTTTCTACTCATAGTTCTCATATTACAAATGGAAGGGGGGTAACATAGAAAGTAATTCATAGCAGATACCCTAATGAAATCGAAAACTTCAAACACAGTTGGCCTTACCCCAACAAGAGTTTCCACCCCAACACGAGTTTCCACTCATAGTTCTCATATTACAAAAGGAAGTGGGGTAACATAGAAAGTTATTCGTAGGAGATACCCTAATGAAATCGAAAACTTCAAACACAGGTGGCCTTACCCCAACACGAGTCTCCACTCATAGTTTTCATAATACAAATGGGAGGGGGGTAACCTAGAAAGTTATTCGTAGGAGATACCCTATTGAAATCGAGAACTTCAAACACAGTTGGCCTTACCCCAACACGAGTTTCCACCCCAACACGAGTTTCTACTCATAGTTCTCATATTACAAATGGAAGGGGGGTAACATAGAAAGTTATTCGTAGGAGATACCCTAATGAAATCGAAAACTTCAAACACAGTTGGCCTTACCCAACACGAGTTTCCACCCCAACACGAGTTTTCACTCATAGTTCTCATATTACAAAAGGAAGGGGGGTAACATAGAAAGTTATTCATAGGAGATACCCCAATGAAATCGAAAACTTCAAACACAAGTGGCCTTACCCCAACACGAGTCTCCACTCATAGTTCTCATATTACAAATGGGAGGGGGGTAACATAGTAAGTTATTCATAGGAGATACCCTAATGAAATCAAAAACTTCAAACACAGGTGGCCTTACCCCAACACGAGTCTCCGCTCATAGTTCTCGTAATATATAAGGGAGGGGGTAATATAGAAAGTTATTCGTATGAGATACCCTAATGAAATCGAAAACTTCAAACACAGTTGGCCTTACCCCAACACGAGTCTCCGCTCATAGTTATCATATTACAAAAGGAAGGGGGTTAACATAGAAAGTTATTCGTAGGAAATACCCTAATGAAATCGAAAACTTCAAACACAGTTGGTCTTACCCCAACAGGAGTTTCCACCCCAAGACGAGTTTCTACTCATAGTTCTCATATTACAAAAGGAAGGGGGGTAACATAGAAAGTTATTCGTAGGAGATACCCTAATGAAATCTAAAACTTCAAACACAGGTGGCTTTACCCCAACACGAGTCTCCACTCATAGTTCTCATATTACATAAGGGAGGGGGGTAACATAGAAAGTTATTCGTAGGAGATACCCTAATGTAATCGAAAACTTTAAACACAGGTGGCCTTACCCCAACACGAGTCTCCACTCATAGTTCTCATATTACAAAAGGGGAGGGGGGTAACATAGAAAGTTATTCATAGGGGATACCCTAATGAAATCGAAAACTTCAAACACAGTTGGCCTTATCCCAACACGAGTCTCCGCTCATAGTTCTCGTATTACATAAGGGAGGGGGTAACATAGAAAGTTATTCGTAGGAGATACCCTAATGAAATGGAAAACTTCAAACACAGGTGGCTTTACCCCAACACGAGTCTCCGCTCATAGTTCTCATATTACAAAAGGAAGGGGGGTAACATAGAAAGTTATTGGTAGGAGATACCCTAATGGAATCGAAAACTTCAAACACAGGTTGCCTTACCCCAACACGAGTCTCCACTCATAGTTCTCATAGTACAAAAGGGAGGGGGGTAACATAGAAAGTTATTCGTAGGAGAGACCCTAATAAAATCGAAAACTTCAAACACAGTTGGCCTTACCCCAACACGAGTTTCCACCACAACACGAGTTTCCACTCATAGTTCTCTAATTACAAAAGGAAGGGGGTTCACATAGAAAGTTATTCGTAGGAGATACCGTAATGAAATCAAAAACTTCAAACAAAGGTGGCCTTACCCCAACACGAGTCTCCGCTCATAGTTCTCGTATTACATAAGGGAGGGAGTAACGTAGAAAGTTATTCGTAGGAGATACCCTAATGAAATCGAAAACTTCAAACACAGTTGGCCTTACCCCAACACGAGTCTCCGCTCATAGTTCTCGTATTACATAAGGGAGGGGGTAACATAGAAAGTTATTCGTAGGAGATACCCTAATGAAATTGAAAACTTCAAACACAGGTGGCCTTACCTCAACACGAGTCTCCACTCATAGTTCTCATATAACGAAAGGGAGGGGGTAACATAGAAAGTTATTCGTAGGAGATACCCTAATGAAATCGAAAACTTCAAACACAGTTGGCCTTACCCTCAACACAAGTCTCCACTCATAGTTCTCATATTACAAATGGGAGGGGGGTAACATAGAAAGTTATTCGTAGGAGATACCCTAATGAAATCGAAAACTTCAAACACAGTTGGCCTTACCCCAACACGAGTTTCCACCCCAACACGAGTTTCTACTCATAGTTCTCATATTACAAATGGAAGGGGGGTAACATAGAAAGTTATTCGTAGGAGATACCCTAATGAAATCGAAAACTTCAAACACAGTTGGCCTTACCCAACACGAGTTTCCACCCCAACACGAGTTTCCACTCATAGTTCTCATATTACAAAAGGAAGGGGAGTAACATAGAAAGTTATTCATAGGAGATACCCTAATGAAATCGAAAACTTCAAACACAGGTGGCCTTACCCCATCACGAGTCTCCACTCATAGTTCTCATATTACAAATGGGAGGGGGGTAACATAGAAAGTTATTCGTAGGAGATACCCTAATGAAATCAAAAACTTCAAACACAGGTGGCCTTACCCCAACACGAGTCTCCGCTCATAGTTCTCGTATTATATAAGGGAGGGGGTAATATAGAAAGTTATTCGTATGAGATACCCTAATGAAATCGAAAACTTCAAACACAGTTGGCCTTACCCCAACACGAGTCTCCGCTCATAGTTCTCATATTACAAAATTGAGGGGGGTAACATACAAAGTTATTCGTAGGAAATACCCTAATGAATTCGAAAACTTCAAACACAGTTGGCCTTACCCCAACAGGAGTTTCCACCCCAAGACGAGTTTCTACTCATAGTTCTCATATTACAAAAGGAAGGGGGGTAACATAGAAAGTTATTCGTAGGAGATACCCTAATGAAATCTAAAACTTCAAACACAGGTGGCTTTACTCCAACACGAGTCTCCACTCATAGTTCTCATATTACAAAAGGAAGGGGGGTAACATAGAAAGTTATTCGTAGGAGATACCCTAATGAAATCGAAAACTTTAAACACAGGTGGCCTTACCCCAACACGAGTCTCCACTCATAGTTCTCATATTACAAAAGGGGAGGGAGATAACATAGAAAGTTATTCGTAGGAGATACGCTAATGAAATCAAAAACTTCAAACACAGGTGGCCTTACCCCAACACGAGTCTCCGCTCATAGTTCTCGTATTACATAAGGGAGGGGGTAACATAGAAAGTTATTCGTAGGAGATACCCTAATGAAATCGAAAACTTCAAACCCAGTTGGCCTTACCCCAACACGAGTTTCCACCCCAACACGAGTCTTTACTCATAGTTCTCATATTACAAAAGGGAGGGGGGTAACATAGAAAGTTATTCGTAGAAGATACTCTAATAAAATCGAAAACTTCAAACACAGTTGGCCTTACCCCAACACGAGTTTCCACCCCAAAACGAGTTTCCACTCATAGTTCTCATATTACAAAAGGAAGGGGGTTAACATAGAAAGTTATTCGTAGGAGATACCCTAATGAAATCAAAAACTTCAAACACAGGTGGCCTTACCCCAACACGAGTCTCCGCTCATAGTTCTCGTATTACATAAGGGAGGGAGTAACGTAGAAAGTTATTCGTAGGAGATACCCTAATGAAATCGAAAACTTCAAACACAGTTGGCCTTACCCCAACACGAGTCTCCGCTCATAGTTCTCGTATTACATAAGAGAGGGGGTAACATAGAAAGTTATTCGTAGGAGATACCCTAATGAAATCGAAAACTTCAAACACAGGTGGCCTTACCCCATCACGAGTTTCCACCCCAACACGAGTTTCCACTCATAGTTCTCATATTACAAATGGAAGGGGGGTAACATAGAAAGTTATTCGTAGGAGATACCCTAATGAAATCGAAAACTTCAAACACAGTTGGCCTTACCCCAACACGAGTCTCCGCTCATAGTTCTCGTATTACATAAGGGAGGGGGTAACATAGAAAGTTATTCGTAGGAGATACCCTAATGAAATTGAAAACTTCAAACACAGGTGGCCTTACCCCAACACGAGTCTCCACTCATAGTTCTCATATAACGAAAGGGAGGGGGTAACATAGAAAGTTATTCGTAGGAGATACCCTAATGAAATCGAAAACTTCAAACACAGTTGGCCTTACCCTCAACACAAGTCTCCACTCATAGTTTTCATATTACAAATGGGAGGGGGGTAACATAGAAAGTTATTCGTAGGAGATACCCTAATGAAATCGAAAACTTCAAACACAGTTGGCCTTACCCCAACACGAGTTTCCACCCGAACACGAGTTTCTACTCATAGTTCTCATATTACAAATGGAAGGGGGGTAACATAGAAAGTTATTCGTAGGAGATACCCTAATGAAATCGAAAACTTCAAACACAGTTGGCCTTACCCAACACGAGTTTCCACCCCAACACGAGTTTCCACTCATAGTTCTCATATTACAAAAGGAAGGGGGGTAACATAGAAAGTTATTCATAGGAGATACCCTAATGAAATCGAAAACTTCAAACACAGGTGGCCTTACCCCATCACGAGTCTCCACTCATAGTTCTCATATTACAAATGGGAGGGGGGTAACATAGAAAGTTATTCGTAGGAGATACCCTAATGAAATCAAAAACTTCAAACACAGGTGGCCTTACCCCAACACGAGTCTCCGCTCATAGTTCTCGTATTATATAAGGGAGGGGGTAATATAGAAAGTTATTCGTATGAGATACCCTAATGAAATCAAAAACTTCAAACACAGTTGGCCTTACCCCAACACGAGTCTCCGCTCATAGTTCTCATATTACAAAAGGGAGGGGGGTAACATAGAAAGTTATTCGTAGGAAATACCCTAATGAATTCGAAAACTTCAAACACAGTTGGCCTTACCCCAACAGGAGTTTCCACCCCAAGACGAGTTTCTACTCATAGTTCTCATATTACAAAAGGAAGGGGGGTAACATAGAAAGTTATTCGTAGGAGATACCCTAAAGAAATCGAAAACTTTAAACACAGGTGGCCTTACCCCAACACGAGTCTCCACTCATAGTTCTCATATTACAAAAGTGGAGGGAGATAACATAGAAAGTTATTCGTAGGAGATACCCTAATGAAATCAAAAACTTCAAACACAGGTGGCCTTACCCCAACACGAGTCTCCGCTCATAGTTCTCGTATTACATAAGGGAGGGGGTAACATAGAAAGTTATTCGTAGGAGATACCCTAATGAAATCGAAAACTTCAAACCCAGTTGGCCTTACCCCAACACGAGTTTCCACCCCAACACGAGTCTTTACTCATAGTTCTCATATTACAAAAGGGAGGGGGGTAACATAGAAAGTTATTCGTAGAAGATACTCTAATAAAATCGAAAACTTCAAACACAGTTGGCCTTACCCCAACACGAGTTTCCACCCCAAAACGAGTTTCCACTCATAGTTCTCATATTACAAAAGGAAGGGGGTTAACATAGAAAGTTATTCGTAGGAGATACCCTAATGAAATCAAAAACTTCAAACACAGGTGGCCTTACCCCAACACGAGTCTCCGCTCATAGTTCTCGTATTACATAAGGGAGGGAGTAACGTAGAAAGTTATTCGTAGGAGATACCCTAATGAAATCGAAAACTTCAAACACAGTTGGCCTTACCCCAACACGAGTCTCCGCTCATAGTTCTCGTATTACATAAGAGAGGGGGTAACATAGAAAGTTATTCGTAGGAGATACCCTAATGAAATCGAAAACTTCAAACACAGGTGGCCTTACCCCATCACGAGTTTCCACCCCAACACGAGTTTCCACTCATAGTTCTCATATTACAAATGGAAGGGGGGTAACATAGAAAGTTATTCGTAGGAGATACCCTAATGAAATCGAAAACTTCAAACACAGTTGGCCTTACCCCAACACGAGTCTCCGCTCATAGTTCTCGTATTACATAAGGGAGGGGGTAACATAGAAAGTTATTCGTAGGAGATACCCTAATGAAATTGAAAACTTCAAACACAGGTGGCCTTACCCCAACACGGGTCTCCACTCATAGTTCTCATATAACGAAAGGGAGGGGGTAACATAGAAAGTTATTCGTAGGAGATACCCTAATGAAATCGAAAACTTCAAACACAGTTGGCCTTACCCTCAACACAAGTCTCCACTCATAGTTCTCATATTACAAATGGGAGGGGGGTAACATAGAAAGTTATTCGTAGGAGATACCCTAATGAAATCGAAAACTTCAAACACAGTTGGCCTTACCCCAACACGAGTTTCCACCCGAACACGAGTTTCTACTCATAGTTCTCATATTACAAATGGAAGGGGGGTAACATAGAAAGTTATTCGTAGGAGATACCCTAATGAAATCGAAAACTTCAAACACAGTTGGCCTTACCCAACACGAGTTTCCACCCCAACACGAGTTTCCACTCATAGTTCTCATATTACAAAAGGAAGGGGGGTAACATAGAAAGTTATTCATAGGAGATACCCTAATGAAATCGAAAACTTCAAACACAGGTGGCCTTACCCCATCACGAGTCTCCACTCATAGTTCTCATATTACAAATGGGAGGGGGGTAACATAGAAAGTTATTCGTAGGAGATACCCTAATGAAATCAAAAACTTCAAACACAGGTGGCCTTACCCCAACACGAGTCTCCGCTCATAGTTCTCGTATTATATAAGGGAGGGGGTAATATAGAAAGTTATTCGTATGAGATACCCTAATGAAATCAAAAACTTCAAACACAGTTGGCCTTACCCCAACACGAGTCTCCGCTCATAGTTCTCATATTACAAAAGGGAGGGGGGTAACATAGAAAGTTATTCGTAGGAAATACCCTAATGAATTCGAAAACTTCAAACACAGTTGGCCTTACCCCAACAGGAGTTTCCACCCCAAGACGAGTTTCTACTCATAGTTCTCATATTACAAAAGGAAGGGGGGTAACATAGAAAGTTATTCGTAGGAGATACCCTAAAGAAATCGAAAACTTTAAACACAGGTGGCCTTACCCCAACACGAGTCTCCACTCATAGTTCTCATATTACAAAAGTGGAGGGAGATAACATAGAAAGTTATTCGTAGGAGATACCCTAATGAAATCAAAAACTTCAAACACAGGTGGCCTTACCCCAACACGAGTCTCCGCTCATAGTTCTCGTATTACATAAGGGAGGGGGTAACATAGAAAGTTATTCGTAGGAGATACCCTAATGAAATCGAAAACTTCAAACCCAGTTGGCCTTACCCCAACACGAGTTTCCACCCCAACACGAGTCTTTACTCATAGTTCTCATATTACAAAAGGGAGGGGGGTAACATAGAAAGTTATTCGTAGAAGATACTCTAATAAAATCGAAAACTTCAAACACAGTTGGCCTTACCCCAACACGAGTTTCCACCCCAAAACGAGTTTCCACTCATAGTTCTCATATTACAAAAGGAAGGAGGTTAACATAGAAAGTTATTCGTAGGAGATACCCTAATGAAATCAAAAACTTCAAACACAGGTGGCCTTACCCCAACACGAGTCTCCGCTCATAGTTCTCGTATTACATAAGGGAGGGAGTAACGTAGAAAGTTATTCGTAGGAGATACCCTAATGAAATCGAAAACTTCAAACACAGTTGGCCTTACCCCAACACGAGTCTCCGCTCATAGTTCTCGTATTACATAAGGGAGGGGGTAACATAGAAAGTTATTCGTAGGAGATACCCTAATGAAATCGAAAACTTCAAACACAGGTGGCCTTACCCCATCACGAGTTTCCACCCCAAGACGAGTTTCTACTCATAGTTCTCATATTACAAAAGGAAGGGGGGTAACATAGAAAGTTATTCGTAGGAGATACCCTAATGTAATCGAAAACTTTAAACACAGGTGGCCTTACCCCAACACGAGTCTCCACTCATAGTTCTCATATTACAAAAGGGGAGGGGGGTAACATAGAAAGTTATTCATAGGGGATACCCTAATGAAATCGAAAACTTCAAACACAGTTGGCCTTATCCCAACACGAGTCTCCGCTCATAGTTCTCGTATTACATAAGGGAGGGGGTAACATAGAAAGTTATTCGTAGGAGATACCCTAATGAAATCGAAAACTTCAAACACAGGTGGCTTTACCCCAACACGAGTCTCCGCTCATAGTTCTCATATTACAAAAGGAAGGGGGGTAACATAGAAAGTTATTGGTAGGAGATACCCTAATGGAATCGAAAACTTCAAACACAGGTTGCCTTACCCCAACACGAGTCTCCACTCATAGTTCTCATAGTACAAAAGGGAGGGGGGTAACATAGAAAGTTATTCGTAGGAGAGACCCTAATAAAATCGAAAACTTCAAACACAGTTGGCCTTACCCCAACACGAGTTTCCACCACAACACGAGTTTCCACTCATAGTTCTCATATTACAAAAGGAAGGGGGTTCACATAGAAAGTTATTCGTAGGAGATACCGTAATGAAATCAAAAACTTCAAACAAAGGTGGCCTTACCCCAACACGAGTCTCCGCTCATAGTTCTCGTATTACATAAGGGAGGGAGTAACGTAGAAAGTTATTCGTAGGAGATACCCTAATGAAATCGAAAACTTCAAACACAGTTGGCCTTACCCCAACACGAGTCTCCGCTCATAGTTCTCGTATTACATAAGGGAGGGGGTAACATAGAAAGTTATTCGTAGGAGATACCCTAATGAAATTGAAAACTTCAAACACAGGTGGCCTTACCTCAACACGAGTCTCCACTCATAGTTCTCATATAACGAAAGGGAGGGGGTAACATAGAAAGTTATTCGTAGGAGATACCCTAATGAAATCGAAAACTTCAAACACAGTTGGCCTTACCCTCAACACAAGTCTCCACTCATAGTTCTCATATTACAAATGGGAGGGGGGTAACATAGAAAGTTATTCGTAGGAGATACCCTAATGAAATCGAAAACTTCAAACACAGTTGGCCTTACCCCAACACGAGTTTCCACCCCAACACGAGTTTCTACTCATAGTTCTCATATTACAAATGGAAGGGGGGTAACATAGAAAGTTATTCGTAGGAGATACCCTAATGAAATCGAAAACTTCAAACACAGTTGGCCTTACCCAACACGAGTTTCCACCCCAACACGAGTTTCCACTCATAGTTCTCATATTACAAAAGGAAGGGGGGTAACATAGAAAGTTATTCATAGGAGATACCCTAATGAAATCGAAAACTTCAAACACAGGTGGCCTTACCCCATCACGAGTCTCCACTCATAGTTCTCATATTACAAATGGGAGGGGGGTAACATAGAAAGTTATTCGTAGGAGATACCCTAATGAAATCAAAAACTTCAAACACAGGTGGCCTTACCCCAACACGAGTCTCCGCTCATAGTTCTCGTATTATATAAGGGAGGGGGTAATATAGAAAGTTATTCGTATGAGATACCCTAATGAAATCAAAAACTTCAAACACAGTTGGCCTTACCCCAACACGAGTCTCCGCTCATAGTTCTCATATTACAAAAGGGAGGGGGGTAACATAGAAAGTTATTCGTAGGAAATACCCTAATGAATTCGAAAACTTCAAACACAGTTGGCCTTACCCCAACAGGAGTTTCCACCCCAAGACGAGTTTCTACTCATAGTTCTCATATTACAAAAGGAAGGGGGGTAACATAGAAAGTTATTCGTAGGAGATACCCTAAAGAAATCGAAAACTTTAAACACAGGTGGCCTTACCCCAACACGAGTCTCCACTCATAGTTCTCATATTACAAAAGTGGAGGGAGATAACATAGAAAGTTATTCGTAGGAGATACCCTAATGAAATCAAAAACTTCAAACACAGGTGGCCTTACCCCAACACGAGTCTCCGCTCATAGTTCTCGTATTACATAAGGGAGGGGGTAACATAGAAAGTTATTCGTAGGAGATACCCTAATGAAATCGAAAACTTCAAACCCAGTTGGCCTTACCCCAACACGAGTTTCCACCCCAACACGAGTCTTTACTCATAGTTCTCATATTACAAAAGGGAGGGGGGTAACATAGAAAGTTATTCGTAGAAGATACTCTAATAAAATCGAAAACTTCAAACACAGTTGGCCTTACCCCAACACGAGTTTCCACCCCAAAACGAGTTTCCACTCATAGTTCTCATATTACAAAAGGAAGGAGGTTAACATAGAAAGTTATTCGTAGGAGATACCCTAATGAAATCAAAAACTTCAAACACAGGTGGCCTTACCCCAACACGAGTCTCCGCTCATAGTTCTCGTATTACATAAGGGAGGGAGTAACGTAGAAAGTTATTCGTAGGAGATACCCTAATGAAATCGAAAACTTCAAACACAGTTGGCCTTACCCCAACACGAGTCTCCGCTCATAGTTCTCGTATTACATAAGGGAGGGGGTAACATAGAAAGTTATTCGTAGGAGATACCCTAATGAAATCGAAAACTTCAAACACAGGTGGCCTTACCCCATCACGAGTTTCCACCCCAAGACGAGTTTCTACTCATAGTTCTCATATTACAAAAGGAAGGGGGGTAACATAGAAAGTTATTCGTAGGAGATACCCTAATGTAATCGAAAACTTTAAA
Source organism: Rhipicephalus microplus (assembly GCF_043290135.1). Lineage (NCBI taxonomy): Eukaryota > Metazoa > Arthropoda > Arachnida > Ixodida > Ixodidae > Rhipicephalus > Rhipicephalus microplus. The sequence continues at coordinate 115,476,364 of NC_134707.1, forward strand.
CACAGGTGGCCTTACCCCAACACGAGTCTCCACTCATAGTTCTCATATTACAAAAGGGGAGGGGGGTAACATAGAAAGTTATTCATAGGGGATACCCTAATGAAATCGAAAACTTCAAACACAGTTGGCCTTATCCCAACACGAGTCTCCGCTCATAGTTCTCGTATTACATAAGGGAGGGGGTAACATAGAAAGTTATTCGTAGGAGATACCCTAATGAAATCGAAAACTTCAAACACAGGTGGCTTTACCCCAACACGAGTCTCCGCTCATAGTTCTCATATTACAAAAGGAAGGGGGGTAACATAGAAAGTTATTGGTAGGAGATACCCTAATGGAATCGAAAACTTCAAACACAGGTTGCCTTACCCCAACACGAGTCTCCACTCATAGTTCTCATAGTACAAAAGGGAGGGGGGTAACATAGAAAGTTATTCGTAGGAGAGACCCTAATAAAATCGAAAACTTCAAACACAGTTGGCCTTACCCCAACACGAGTTTCCACCACAACACGAGTTTCCACTCATAGTTCTCATATTACAAAAGGAAGGGGGTTCACATAGAAAGTTATTCGTAGGAGATACCGTAATGAAATCAAAAACTTCAAACAAAGGTGGCCTTACCCCAACACGAGTCTCCGCTCATAGTTCTCGTATTACATAAGGGAGGGAGTAACGTAGAAAGTTATTCGTAGGAGATACCCTAATGAAATCGAAAACTTCAAACACAGTTGGCCTTACCCCAACACGAGTCTCCGCTCATAGTTCTCGTATTACATAAGGGAGGGGGTAACATAGAAAGTTATTCGTAGGAGATACCCTAATGAAATTGAAAACTTCAAACACAGGTGGCCTTACCTCAACACGAGTCTCCACTCATAGTTCTCATATAACGAAAGGGAGGGGGTAACATAGAAAGTTATTCGTAGGAGATACCCTAATGAAATCGAAAACTTCAAACACAGTTGGCCTTACCCTCAACACAAGTCTCCACTCATAGTTCTCATATTACAAATGGGAGGGGGGTAACATAGAAAGTTATTCGTAGGAGATACCCTAATGAAATCGAAAACTTCAAACACAGTTGGCCTTACCCCAACACGAGTTTCCACCCCAACACGAGTTTCTACTCATAGTTCTCATATTACAAATGGAAGGGGGGTAACATAGAAAGTTATTCGTAGGAGATACCCTAATGAAATCGAAAACTTCAAACACAGTTGGCCTTACCCAACACGAGTTTCCACCCCAACACGAGTTTCCACTCATAGTTCTCATATTACAAAAGGAAGGGGGGTAACATAGAAAGTTATTCATAGGAGATACCCTAATGAAATCGAAAACTTCAAACACAGGTGGCCTTACCCCATCACGAGTCTCCACTCATAGTTCTCATATTACAAATGGGAGGGGGGTAACATAGAAAGTTATTCGTAGGAGATACCCTAATGAAATCAAAAACTTCAAACACAGGTGGCCTTACCCCAACACGAGTCTCCGCTCATAGTTCTCGTATTATATAAGGGAGGGGGTAATATAGAAAGTTATTCGTATGAGATACCCTAATGAAATCGAAAACTTCAAACACAGTTGGCCTTACCCCAACACGAGTCTCCGCTCATAGTTCTCATATTACAAAATTGAGGGGGGTAACATACAAAGTTATTCGTAGGAAATACCCTAATGAATTCGAAAACTTCAAACACAGTTGGCCTTACCCCAACAGGAGTTTCCACCCCAAGACGAGTTTCTACTCATAGTTCTCATATTACAAAAGGAAGGGGGGTAACATAGAAAGTTATTCGTAGGAGATACCCTAATGAAATCTAAAACTTCAAACACAGGTGGCTTTACTCCAACACGAGTCTCCACTCATAGTTCTCATATTACAAAAGGAAGGGGGGTAACATAGAAAGTTATTCGTAGGAGATACCCTAATGAAATCGAAAACTTTAAACACAGGTGGCCTTACCCCAACACGAGTCTCCACTCATAGTTCTCATATTACAAAAGGGGAGGGAGATAACATAGAAAGTTATTCGTAGGAGATACGCTAATGAAATCAAAAACTTCAAACACAGGTGGCCTTACCCCAACACGAGTCTCCGCTCATAGTTCTCGTATTACATAAGGGAGGGGGTAACATAGAAAGTTATTCGTAGGAGATACCCTAATGAAATCGAAAACTTCAAACCCAGTTGGCCTTACCCCAACACGAGTTTCCACCCCAACACGAGTCTTTACTCATAGTTCTCATATTACAAAAGGGAGGGGGGTAACATAGAAAGTTATTCGTAGAAGATACTCTAATAAAATCGAAAACTTCAAACACAGTTGGCCTTACCCCAACACGAGTTTCCACCCCAAAACGAGTTTCCACTCATAGTTCTCATATTACAAAAGGAAGGGGGTTAACATAGAAAGTTATTCGTAGGAGATACCCTAATGAAATCAAAAACTTCAAACACAGGTGGCCTTACCCCAACACGAGTCTCCGCTCATAGTTCTCGTATTACATAAGGGAGGGAGTAACGTAGAAAGTTATTCGTAGGAGATACCCTAATGAAATCGAAAACTTCAAACACAGTTGGCCTTACCCCAACACGAGTCTCCGCTCATAGTTCTTGTATTACATAAGAGAGGGGGTAACATAGAAAGTTATTCGTAGGAGATACCCTAATGAAATCGAAAACTTCAAACACAGGTGGCCTTACCCCATCACGAGTTTCCACCCCAACACGAGTTTCCACTCATAGTTCTCATATTACAAATGGAAGGGGGGTAACATAGAAAGTTATTCGTAGGAGATACCCTAATGAAATCGAAAACTTCAAACACAGTTGGCCTTACCCCAACACGAGTCTCCGCTCATAGTTCTCGTATTACATAAGGGAGGGGGTAACATAGAAAGTTATTCGTAGGAGATACCCTAATGAAATTGAAAACTTCAAACACAGGTGGCCTTACCCCAACACGAGTCTCCACTCATAGTTCTCATATAACGAAAGGGAGGGGGTAACATAGAAAGTTATTCGTAGGAGATACCCTAATGAAATCGAAAACTTCAAACACAGTTGGCCTTACCCTCAACACAAGTCTCCACTCATAGTTCTCATATTACAAATGGGAGGGGGGTAACATAGAAAGTTATTCGTAGGAGATACCCTAATGAAATCGAAAACTTCAAACACAGTTGGCCTTACCCCAACACGAGTTTCCACCCGAACACGAGTTTCTACTCATAGTTCTCATATTACAAATGGAAGGGGGGTAACATAGAAAGTTATTCGTAGGAGATACCCTAATGAAATCGAAAACTTCAAACACAGTTGGCCTTACCCAACACGAGTTTCCACCCCAACACGAGTTTCCACTCATAGTTCTCATATTACAAAAGGAAGGGGGGTAACATAGAAAGTTATTCTTAGGAGATACCCTAATGAAATCGAAAACTTCAAACACAGGTGGCCTTACCCCATCACGAGTCTCCACTCATAGTTCTCATATTACAAATGGGAGGGGGGTAACATAGAAAGTTATTCGTAGGAGATACCCTAATGAAATCAAAAACTTCAAACACAGGTGGCCTTACCCCAACACGAGTCTCCGCTCATAGTTCTCGTATTATATAAGGGAGGGGGTAATATAGAAAGTTATTCGTATGAGATACCCTAATGAAATCAAAAACTTCAAACACAGTTGGCCTTACCCCAACACGAGTCTCCGCTCATAGTTCTCATATTACAAAAGGGAGGGGGGTAACATAGAAAGTTATTCGTAGGAAATACCCTAATGAATTCGAAAACTTCAAACACAGTTGGCCTTACCCCAACAGGAGTTTCCACCCCAAGACGAGTTTCTACTCATAGTTCTCATATGACAAAAGGAAGGGGGGTAACATAGAAAGTTATTCGTAGGAGATACCCTAAAGAAATCGAAAACTTTAAACACAGGTGGCCTTACCCCAACACGAGTCTCCACTCATAGTTCTCATATTACAAAAGTGGAGGGAGATAACATAGAAAGTTATTCGTAGGAGATACCCTAATGAAATCAAAAACTTCAAACACAGGTGGCCTTACCCCAACACGAGTCTCCGCTCATAGTTCTCGTATTACATAAGGGAGGGGGTAACATAGAAAGTTATTCGTAGGAGATACCCTAATGAAATCGAAAACTTCAAACCCAGTTGGCCTTACCCCAACACGAGTTTCCACCCCAACACGAGTCTTTACTCATAGTTCTCATATTACAAAAGGGAGGGGGGTAACATAGAAAGTTATTCGTAGAAGATACTCTAATAAAATCGAAAACTTCAAACACAGTTGGCCTTACCCCAACACGAGTTTCCACCCCAAAACGAGTTTCCACTCATAGTTCTCATATTACAAAAGGAAGGAGGTTAACATAGAAAGTTATTCGTAGGAGATACCCTAATGAAATCAAAAACTTCAAACACAGGTGGCCTTACCCCAACACGAGTCTCCGCTCATAGTTCTCGTATTACATAAGGGAGGGAGTAACGTAGAAAGTTATTCGTAGGAGATACCCTAATGAAATCGAAAACTTCAAACACAGTTGGCCTTACCCCAACACGAGTCTCCGCTCATAGTTCTCGTATTACATAAGGGAGGGGGTAACATAGAAAGTTATTCGTAGGAGATACCCTAATGAAATCGAAAACTTCAAACACAGGTGGCCTTACCCCATCACGAGTTTCCACCCCAACACGAGTTTCCACTCATAGTTCTCATATTACAAATGGAAGGGGGTAACATAGAAAGTTATTCGTAGGAGATACGCTAATGAAATCGAAAACTTTAAACACAGTTGGCCTTACCCCAACAAGAGTTTCCACCCAAACACGAGTTTCCACTCATAGTTCTCATATTACAAAAGGAAGGGCGGTAACATAGAAAGTTATTTGTAGGAGATACCCTAATGAAATCGAAAACTTCAAACACAGGTGGCCTTACCCCAACACGAGTCTCCACTCATAGTTCTCATATTACAAAAGGGAGGGGGTAACATAGAAAGTTATTCGTAGGAGATACCCTAATGAAATCGAAAACTTCAAACACAGTGGTGCTTACCCCAACACGAGTTTCCACCCCAACACGAGTTTTCACTCATAGTTCTCATATTACAAAAGGAAGGCGGGTAACATAGAAAGTTATTCGTAGGAGATACCCTAATGAAATCGAAAACTTCAAACACAGGTGGCCTTACCCCAACACGAGTCTCCACTCATAATTCTCTTATTACAAAAGGGAGGGGGTAACATAGAAAGTTATTCGTTGGAGATACCCTAATGAAATCAAAAACTTCAAACACAGGTGGCCTTACCCCAACACGAGTCTCTGCTCATAGTTCTCGTATTACATAAGGGAGGGGGTAACATAGAAAGTTATTCGTAGGAGATACCCTAATGAAATCGAAAACTTCAAACACAGTTGGCCTTACCCAACACGAGTTTCCACCCCAACACGAGTTTCCACTCATAGTTCTCATATTACAAAAGGAAGGGGGGTAACATAGAAAGTTATTCATAGGAGATACCCTAATGAAATCGAAAACTTCAAACACAGGTGGCCTTACCCCATCACGAGTCTCCACTCATAGTTCTCATATTACAAATGGGAGGGGGGTAACATAGAAAGTTATTCGTAGGAGATACCCTAATGAAATCAAAAACTTCAAACACAGGTGGCCTTACCCCAACACGAGTCTCCGCTCATAGTTCTCGTATTATATAAGGGAGGGGGTAATATAGAAAGTTATTCGTATGAGATACCCTAATGAAATCGAAAACTTCAAACACAGTTGGCCTTACCCCAACACGAGTCTCCGCTCATAGTTCTCATAATACAAAATTGAGGGGGGTAACATACAAAGTTATTCGTAGGAAATACCCTAATGAATTCGAAAACTTCAAACACAGTTGGCCTTACCCCAACAGGAGTTTCCACCCCAAGACGAGTTTCTACTCATAGTTCTCATATTACAAAAGGAAGGGGGGTAACATAGAAAGTTATTCGTAGGAGATACCCTAATGAAATCTAAAACTTGAAACACAGGTGGCTTTACTCCAACACGAGTCTCCACTCATAGTTCTCATATTACAAAAGGAAGAGGGGTAACATAGAAAGTTATTCGTAGGAGATACCCTAATGAAATCGAAAACTTTAAACACAGGTGGCCTTACCCCAACACGAGTCTCCACTCATAGTTCTCATATTACAAAAGGGGAGGGAGATAACATAGAAAGTTATTCGTAGGAGATACGCTAATGAAATCAAAAACTTCAAACACAGGTGGCCTTACCCCAACACGAGTCTCCGCTCATAGTTCTCGTATTACATAAGGGAGGGGGTAACATAGAAAGTTATTCGTAGGAGATACCCTAATGAAATCGAAAACTTCAAACCCAGTTGGCCTTACCCCAACACGAGTTTCCACCCCAACACGAGTCTTTACTCATAGTTCTCATATTACAAAAGGGAGGGGGTAACATAGAAAGTTATTCGTAGAAGATACTCTAATAAAATCGAAAACTTCAAACACAGTTGGCCTTACCCCAACACGAGTTTCCACCCCAAAACGAGTTTCCACTCATAGTTCTCATATTACAAAAGGAAGGGGGTTAACATAGAAAGTTATTCGTAGGAGATACCCTAATGAAATCAAAAACTTCAAACACAGGTGGCCTTACCCCAACACGAGTCTCCGCTCATAGTTCTCGTATTACATAAGGGAGGGAGTAACGTAGAAAGTTATTCGTAGGAGATACCCTAATGAAATCGAAAACTTCAAACACAGTTGGCCTTACCCCAACACGAGTCTCCGCTCATAGTTCTCGTATTACATAAGAGAGGGGGTAACATAGAAAGTTATTCGTAGGAGATACCCTAATGAAATCGAAAACTTCAAACACAGGTGGCCTTACCCCATCACGAGTTTCCACCTTAACACGAGTTTCCACTCATAGTTCTCATATTACAAATGGAAGGGGGGTAACATAGAAAGTTATTCGTAGGAGATACCCTAATGAAATGGAAAACTTCAAACACAGTTGGCCTTACCCCAACACGAGTCTCCGCTCATAGTTCTCGTATTACATAAGGGAGGGGGTAACATAGAAAGTTATTCGTAGGAGATACCCTAATGAAATTGAAAACTTCAAACACAGGTGGCCTTACCCCAACACGAGTCTCCACTCATAGTTCTCATATAACGAAAGGGAGGGGGTAACATAGAAAGTTATTCGTAGGAGATACCCTAATGAAATCGAAAACTTCAAACACAGTTGGCCTTACCCTCAACACAAGTCTCCACTCATAGTTCTCATATTACAAATGGGAGGGGGGTAACATAGAAAGTTATTCGTAGGAGATACCCTAATGAAATCGAAAACTTCAAACACAGTTGGCCTTACCCCAACACGAGTTTCCACCCGAACACGAGTTTCTACTCATAGTTCTCATATTACAAATGGAAGGGGGGTAACATAGAAAGTTATTCGTAGGAGATACCCTAATGAAATCGAAAACTTCAAACACAGTTGGCCTTACCCAACACGAGTTTCCACCCCAACACGAGTTTCCACTCATAGTTCTCATATTACAAAAGGAAGGGGGGTAACATAGAAAGTTATTCATAGGAGATACCCTAATGAAATTGAAAACTTTAAACACAGGTGGCCTTACCCCAACACGAGTCTCCACTCATAGTTCTCATATTACAAAAGGGGAGGGAGATAACATAGAAAGTTATTCGTAGGAGATACGCTAATGAAATCAAAAACTTCAAACACAGGTGGCCTTACCCCAACACGAGTCTCCGCTCATAGTTCTCGTATTACATAAGGGAGGGGGTAACATAGAAAGTTATTCGTAGGAGATACCCTAATGAAATCGAAAACTTCAAACCCAGTTGGCCTTACCCCAACACGAGTTTCCACCCCAACACGAGTCTTTACTCATAGTTCTCATATTACAAAAGGGAGGGGGTAACATAGAAAGTTATTCGTAGAAGATACTCTAATAAAATCGAAAACTTCAAACACAGTTGGCCTTACCCCAACACGAGTTTCCACCCCAAAACGAGTTTCCACTCATAGTTCTCATATTACAAAAGGAAGGGGGTTAACATAGAAAGTTATTCGTAGGAGATACCCTAATGAAATCAAAAACTTCAAACACAGGTGGCCTTACCCCAACACGAGTCTCCGCTCATAGTTCTCGTATTACATAAGGGAGGGAGTAACGTAGAAAGTTATTCGTAGGAGATACCCTAATGAAATCGAAAACTTCAAACACAGTTGGCCTTACCCCAACACGAGTCTCCGCTCATAGTTCTCGTATTACATAAGAGAGGGGGTAACATAGAAAGTTATTCGTAGGAGATACCCTAATGAAATCGAAAACTTCAAACACAGGTGGCCTTACCCCATCACGAGTTTCCACCTTAACACGAGTTTCCACTCATAGTTCTCATATTACAAATGGAAGGGGGGTAACATAGAAAGTTATTCGTAGGAGATACCCTAATGAAATGGAAAACTTCAAACACAGTTGGCCTTACCCCAACACGAGTCTCCGCTCATAGTTCTCGTATTACATAAGGGAGGGGGTAACATAGAAAGTTATTCGTAGGAGATACCCTAATGAAATTGAAAACTTCAAACACAGGTGGCCTTACCCCAACACGAGTCTCCACTCATAGTTCTCATATAACGAAAGGGAGGGGGTAACATAGAAAGTTATTCGTAGGAGATACCCTAATGAAATCGAAAACTTCAAACACAGTTGGCCTTACCCTCAACACAAGTCTCCACTCATAGTTCTCATATTACAAATGGGAGGGGGGTAACATAGAAAGTTATTCGTAGGAGATACCCTAATGAAATCGAAAACTTCAAACACAGTTGGCCTTACCCCAACACGAGTTTCCACCCGAACACGAGTTTCTACTCATAGTTCTCATATTACAAATGGAAGGGGGGTAACATAGAAAGTTATTCGTAGGAGATACCCTAATGAAATCGAAAACTTCAAACACAGTTGGCCTTACCCAACACGAGTTTCCACCCCAACACGAGTTTCCACTCATAGTTCTCATATTACAAAAGGAAGGGGGGTAACATAGAAAGTTATTCATAGGAGATACCCTAATAAAATCGAAAACTTCAAACACAGGTGGCCTTACCCCATCACGAGTCTCCACTCATAGTTCTCATATTACAAATGGGAGGGGGGTAACATAGAAAGTTATTCGTAGGAGATACCCTAATGAAATCAAAAACTTCAAACACAGGTGGCCTTACCCCAACATGAGTCTCCGCTCATAGTTCTCGTATTATATAAGGGAGGGGGTAATACAGAAAGTTATTCGTATGAGATACCCTAATGAAATCAAAAACTTCAAACACAGTTGGCCTTACCCCAACACGAGTCTCCGCTCATAGTTCTCATATTACAAAAGGGAGGGGGGTAACATAGAAAGTTATTCGTAGGAAATACCCTAATGAATTCGAAAACTTCAAACACAGTTGGCCTTACCCCAACAGGAGTTTCCACCCCAAGACGAGTTTCTACTCATAGTTCTCATATTACAAAAGGAAGGGGGGTAACATAGAAAGTTATTCGTAGGAGATACCCTAAAGAAATCGAAAACTTTAAACACAGGTGGCCTTACCCCAACACGAGTCTCCACTCATAGTTCTCATATTACAAAAGTGGAGGGAGATAACATAGAAAGTTATTCGTAGGAGATACCCTAATGAAATCAAAAACTTCAAACACAGGTGGCCTTACCCCAGCACGAGTCTCCGCTCATAGTTCTCGTATTACATAAGGGAGGGGGTAACATAGAAAGTTATTCGTAGGAGATACCCTAATGAAATCGAAAACTTCAAACCCAGTTGGCCTTACCCCAACACGAGTTTCCACCCCAACACGAGTCTTTACTCATAGTTCTCATATTACAAAAGGGAGGGGGGTAACATAGAAAGTTATTCGTAGAAGATACTCTAATAAAATCGAAAACTTCAAACACAGTTGGCCTTACCCCAACACGAGTTTCCACCCCAAAACGAGTTTCCACTCATAGTTCTCATATTACAAAAGGAAGGAGGTTAACATAGAAAGTTATTCGTAGGAGATACCCTAATGAAATCAAAAACTTCAAACACAGGTGGCCTCACCTCAACACGAGTCTCCGCTCATAGTTCTCGTATTACATAAGGGAGGGAGTAACGTAGAAAGTTATTCGTAGGAGATACCCTAATGAAATCGAAAACTTCAAACACAGTTGGCCTTACCCCAACACGAGTCTCCGCTCATAGTTCTCGTATTACATAAGGGAGGGGGTAACATAGAAAGTTATTCGTAGGAGATACCCTAATGAAATCGAAAACTTCAAACACAGGTGGCCTTACCCCATCACGAGTTTCCACCCCAACACGAGTTTCCACTCATAGTTCTCATATTACAAATGGAAGGGGGGTAACATAGAAAGTTATTCGTAGGAGATACGCTAATGAAATCGAAAACTTTAAACACAGTTGGCCTTACCCCAACAAGAGTTTCCACCCAAACACGAGTTTCCACTCATAGTTCTCATATTACAAAAGGAAGGGCGGTAACATAGAAAGTTATTCGTAGGAGATACCCTAATGAAATCGAAAACTTCAAACACAGGTGGCCTTACCCCAACACGAGTCTCCACTCATAGTTCTCATATTACAAAAGGGAGGGGGTAACATAGAAAGTTATTCGTAGGAGATACCCTAATGAAATCGAAAACTTCAAACACAGTGGTGCTTACCCCAACACGAGTTTCCACCCCAACACGAGTTTTCACTCATAGTTCTCATATTACAAAAGGAAGGCGGGTAACATAGAAAGTTATTCGTAGGAGATACCCTAATGAAATCGAAAACTTCAAACACAGGTGGCCTTACCCCAACACGAGTCTCCACTCATAATTCTCTTATTACAAAAGGGAGGGGGTAACATAGAAAGTTATTCGTTGGAGATACCCTAATGAAATCAAAAACTTCAAACACAGGTGGCCTTACCCCAACACGAGTCTCCGCTCATAGTTCTCGTATCACATAAGGGAGGGGGTAACATAAAATTTATTCGTAGGAGATACCCTAATGAAATCGAAAACTTCAAACACAGTTGGCCTTACCCCAACACGAGTCTCCACTCATTGTTCTCATATTACAAAAGGGAGGGGGGTAACATGGAAAGTTATTCGTAGGAGATACCCTAATGAAATCGAAAACTTCAAACACAGTTGGCCTTACCCCAACACGAGTTTCTACTCATGGTTCTCATATTACAAATGGAAGGGGGGTAACATAGAAAGTTATTCGTAGGAGATACCTTAATGAAATCGAAAACTTCAAACACAGTTGGCCTTACCCCAACACGAGTTTCAACCTCAACACGAGTTTTATTTATTTATTTATTTATTGTACCCTCAGGGCATACAGCATTTAAGAGGGGAGTGGGTTTAGAAGAAAAAATACAATTGAAACGAGAAGAACAAATCACATTCAGTACATGCGTACAACACTCGAGAACAACGTGTAAATGAAGCACCGCGACAACAGGAAGCACCGCGACAAATCAAACAAGGAATCGAAAAATCAAAATCAAACAAGGAAGCACCGCGAAAAAAAAAGAAAAAAATGAAAAAAATTACAACATGGCACAGCGTATTTGCGATACACAAATGAACGGTAACCGAACAGCAGCAAACAAAACCAGGGAAAAAGAAAATGCGTTGAGCACATCAATGCATAAAATTTTCTAGTGCCGCCCGAAAGCGTTCATGATTAGTAATCGTGACTAGTGACGCAGGCAGGTTGTTCCAATCATGGCATGTTTTTTGTGAAAAAGAATGGGAGTATGTTACGGTGTTTTGGCGCGGAATATGAACCATGTAATGATCATCGAGGCGTTCAGATAGGAAAAAAGGACGATTGAGCCAACGTGATTTAAATATGGGGTTATGGTGATACGCTTTATGCAGCACACAAAGGCGAGCAAGTTTCCGGCGAGTAGCAAGAGGAGCAAGGTCAAGGCTGGTCCATTCATAGTTCTCATATTACAAAAGGAAGGGGGGTAACATAGAAAGTTATTCGTAGGAGATACCCTAATGAAATCGAAAACTTCAAACACAGGTGGCCTTACCCCAACACGAGTCTCCACTCATAGTTCTCATATTACAAATGGGAGGGAGGTAATATAGAAAGTTATTCGTAGGAGATACCCTAATGAAATCAAAAACTTCAAACACAGGTGGCCTTACCCCAACACGAGTCTTCACTCATAGTTCTCATATTACAAAAGGGGAGGGGGGTAACATAGAAAGTTATTCTTAGGGGATACCCTAATGAAATCGAAAACTTTAAACACAGTTGGCCTTACCCCAACACGAGTCTCCACTCATAGTTCTCATATTACAAAAGGAAGGGGGGTAACATAGAAAGTTATTCGTAGGAGATACCCTAATAAAATCGAAAACTTCAAACACAGTTGGCCTTACCCCAACACGAGTTTCCACCACAACACGAGTTTCCACTCATAGTTCTCATATTACAAAAGGAAGGGGGTTAACATAGAAAGTTATTCGTAGGAGATACCCTAATGAAATCAAAAACTTCAAACACAGGTGGCCTTACCCCAACACGAGTCTCCGCTCATAGTTCTCGTATTACATAAAGGAGGGAGTAACGTAGAAAGTTATCCGTAGGAGATACCCTAATGAAATCAAAAACTTCAAACACAGGTGGCCTTACCCCATCACGAGTTTCCACCCCAACACGAGTTTCCACTCATAGTTCTCATATTACAAATGGAAGGGGGGTAACATAGAAAGTTATTCGTACGAGATACCCTAATGAAATCGAAAACTTCAAACACAGGTGGCCTTACCCCAACACGAGTCTCCACTCATAGTTCTCATATTACAAATGGGAGGGAGGTAACATAGAAAGTTATTCGTAGGAGATACCCTAATGAAATCAAAAACTTCAAACACAGGTGGCCTTACCCCAACACGAGTATCCACTCATAGTTCTCATATAACGAAAGGGAGGGGGTAACATAGAAAGTTATTCGTAGGAGATACCCTAATGAAATCGAAAACTTCAAACACAGTTGGCCTTACCCTCAACACAAGTCTCCACTCATAGTTCTCATATTACAAATGGGAGGGGGGTAACATAGAAAGTTATTCGTAGGAGATACCCTAATGAAATCGAAAACTTCAAACACAGTTGGCCTTACCCCAACACGAGTTTCCACCCGAACACGAGTTTCTACTCATAGTTCTCATATTACAAATGGAAGGGGGGTAACATAGAAAGTTATTCGTAGGAGATACCCTAATGAAATCGAAAACTTCAAACACAGTTGGCCTTGCCCAACACGAGTTTCCACCCCAACACGAGTTTCCACTCATAGTTCTCATATTACAAAAGGAAGGGGGGTAACATAGAAAGTTATTCATAGGAGATACCCTAATGAAATCGAAAACTTCAAACACAGGTGGCCTTACCCCATCACGAGTCTCCACTCATAGTTCTCATATTACAAATGGGAGGGGGGTAACATAGAAAGTTATTCGTAGGAGATACCCTAATGAAATCAAAAACTTCAAACACAGGTGGCCTTACCCCAACACGAGTCTCCGCTCATAGTTCTCGTATTATATAAGGGAGGGGGTAATATAGAAAGTTATTCGTATGAGATACCCTAATGAAATCGAAAACTTCAAACACAGTTGGCCTTACCCCAACACGAGTCTCCGCTCATAGTTCTCATATTACAAAAGGGAGGGGGGTAACATAGAAAGTTATTCGTAGGAAATACCCTAATGAATTCGAAAACTTCAAACACAGTTGGCCTTACCCCAACAGGAGTTTCCACCCCAAGACGAGTTTCTACTCATAGTTCTCATATTACAAAAGGAAGGGGGGTAACATAGAAAGTTATTCGTAGGAGATACCCTAATGAAATCTAAAACTTCAAACACAGGTGGCTTTACTCCAACACGAGTCTCCACTCATAGTTCTCATATTACAAAAGGAAGGGGGGTAACATAGAAAGTTATTCGTAGGAGATACCCTAAAGAAATCGAAAACTTTAAACACAGGTGGCCTTACCCCAACACGAGTCTCCACTCATAGTTCTCATATTACAAAAGTGGAGGGAGATAACATAGAAAGTTATTCGTAGGAGATACCCTAATGAAATCAAAAACTTCAAACACAGGTGGCCTTACCCCAACACGAGTCTCCGCTCATAGTTCTCGTATTACATAAGGGAGGGGGTAACATAGAAAGTTATTCGTAGGAGATACCCTAATGAAATCGAAAACTTCAAACCCAGTTGGCCTTACCCCAACACGAGTTTCCACCCCAACACGAGTCTTTACTCATAGTTCTCATATTACAAAAGGGAGGGGGGTAACATAGAAAGTTATTCGTAGAAGATACTCTAATAAAATCGAAAACTTCAAACACAGTTGGCCTTACCCCAACACGAGTTTCCACCCCAAAACGAGTTTCCACTCATAGTTCTCATATTACAAAAGGAAGGAGGTTAACATAGAAAGTTATTCGTAGGAGATACCCTAATGAAATCAAAAACTTCAAACACAGGTGGCCTTACCCCAACACGAGTCTCCGCTCATAGTTCTCGTATTACATAAAGGAGGGAGTAACGTAGAAAGTTATCCGTAGGAGATACCCTAATGAAATCGAAAACTTCAAACACAGTTGGCCTTACCCCAACACGAGTCTCCGCTCATAGTTCTCGTATTACATAAGGGAGGGGGTAACATAGAAAGTTATTCGTAGGAGATACCCTAATGAAATCGACAACTTCAAACACAGGTGGCCTTACCCCATCACGAGTTTCCGTCCCAACACGAGTTTCCACTCATAGTTCTCATATTACAAATGGAAGGGGGGTAACATAGAAAGTTATTCGTAGGAGATACGCTAATGAAATCGAAAACTTCAAACACAGTTGGCCTTACCCCAACACGAGTTTCCACCCCAACACGAGTTTCCACTCATAGTTCTCATATTACAAAAGGAAGGGGGGTAACATAGAAAGTTATTCGTAGGAGATAACCTAATGAAATCGAAAACTTCAAACACAGGTGGCCTTACCCCAACACGAGTCTCCACTCATAGTTCTCATATTACAAAAGGGAGGGGGGTAACATAGAAAGTTATTCGTAGGAGATACCCTAATGAAATCGAAAACTTCAAACACAGTTGTGCTTACCCCAACACGAGTTTCCACCCCAACACGAGTTTTCACTCATAGTTCTCATATTACAATAGGAAGGCGGGTAACATAGAAAGTTATTCGTAGGAGATACCCTAATGAAATCGAAAACTTCAAACACAGGTGGCCTTACCCCAACACGAGTCTCCACTCATAGTTCTCATATTACAAAAGGGAGGGGGGTAACATAGAAAGTTATTCGTAGGAGATACCCTAATGAAATCGAAAACTTCAAACACAGTTGTGCTTACCCCAACACGAGTTTCCACCCCAACACGAGTTTTCACTCATAGTTCTCATATTACAAAAGGAAGGCGGGTAACATAGAAAGTTATTCGTAGGAGATACTCTAATGAAATCGAAAACTTCAAACACAGGTGGCCTTACCCCAACACGAGTCTCCACTCATAGTTCTCTCATTACAAAAGGGAGAGGGTAACATAGAAAGTTATTCGTAGGAGATACCTTAATGAAATCAAAAACTTCAAACACAGGTGGCCTTACCCCAACACGAGTCTCCGCTCATAGTTCTCGTATTACATAAGGGAGGGGGTAACATAGAAAGTTATTCGTAGGAGATACCCTAATGAAATCGAAAACATCAAACACAGGTGGCCTTACCCACACAAGAGTCTCCGCTCATAGTTCTCGTATCACATAAGGGAGGGGGTAACATAAAATTTATTCGTAGGAGATACCCTAATGAAATCGAAAACTTCAAACACAGTTGGCCTTACCCCAACACGAGTCTCCACTCATTGTTCTCATATTACAAAAGGGAGGGGGGTAACATGGAAAGTTATTCGTAGGAGATACCCTAATGAAATCGAAAACTTCAAACACAGTTGGCCTTATCCCAACACGAGTTTCTACTCATGGTTCTCATATTACAAATGGAAGGGGGGTAACATAGAAAGTTATTCGTAGGAGATACCTTAATGAAATCGAAAACTTCAAACACAGTTGGCCTTACCCCAACACGAGTTTCAACCTCAACACGAGTTTTATTTATTTATTTATTTATTGTACCCTCAGGGCATACAGCATTTAAGAGGGGAGTGGGTTTAGAAGAAAAAATACAATTGAAACGAGAAGAACAAATCACATTCAGTAAATGCGTACAACACTCGAGAACAACGTGTAAATGAAGCACCGCGACAACAGGAAGCACCGCGACAAATCAAACAAGGAATCGAAAAATCAAAATCAAACAAGGAAGCACCGTGAAAAAAAAGAAAAAAATGAAAAAAAAATTACAACATGGCACAGCGTATTTGCGATACACAAATGAACGGTAACCGAACAGCAGCAAACAAAACCAGGGAAAAAGAAAATGCGTTGAGCACATCAATGCATAAAATTTTCTAGTGCCGCCCGAAAGCGTTCATGATTAGTAATCGTGACTAGTGACGCAGGCAGGTTGTTCCAATCATGGCATGTTTTTTGTGAAAAAGAATGGGAGTATGTTACGGTGTTTTGGCGCGGAATATGAACCATGTAATGATCGTCGAGGCGTTCAGATAGGAAAAAAGGAGGATTGAGCCAACGTGATTTAAGTATGGGGTTATGGTGATACGCTTTATGCAGCACACAAAGGCGAGCAAGTTTCCGGCGAGTAGCAAGAGGAGCAAGGTCAAGGCTGGTCCATTCATAGTTCTCATATTACAAAAGGAAGGGGGGTAACATAGAAAGTTATTCGTAGGAGATACCCTAATGAAATCGAAAACTTCAAACACAGGTGGCCTTACCCCAACACGAGTCTCCACTCATAGTTCTCATATTACAAATGGGAGGGAGGTAACATAGAAAGTTATTCGTAGGAGATACCCTAATGAAATCAAAAACTTCAAACACAGGTTGCCTTACCCCAACACGAGTCTCCACTCATAGTTCTCATATTACAAAAGGGGAGGGGGGTAACATAGAAAGTTATTCATAGGGGATACCCTAATGAAATCGAAAACTTTAAACACAGTTGGCCTTACCCCAACACGAGTCTCCACTCATAGTTCTCATATTACAAAAGGAAGGGGGGTAACATAGAAAGTTATTCGTAGGAGATACCCTAATAAAATCGAAAACTTCAAACACAGTTGGCCTTACCCCAACACGAGTTTCCACCACAACACGAGTTTCCACTCATAGTTCTCATATTACAAATGGAAGGGGGGTAACATAGAAAGTTATTCGTAGGAGATACGCTAATGAAATCGAAAACTTCAAACACAGTTGGCCTTACCCCAACACGAGTTTCCACCCCAACACGAGTTTCCACTCATAGTTCTCATATTACAAAAGGAAGGGGGGTAACATAGAAAGTTATTCGTAGGAGATAACCTAATGAAATCGAAAACTTCAAACACAGGTGGCCTTACCCCAACACGAGTCTCCACTCATAGTTCTCATATTACAAAAGGGAGGGGGGTAACATAGAAAGTTATTCGTAGGAGATACCCTAATGAAATCGAAAACTTCAAACACAGTTGTGCTTACCCCAACACGAGTTTCCACCCCAACACGAGTTTTCACTCATAGTTCTCATATTACAATAGGAAGGCGGGTAACATAGAAAGTTATTCGTAGGAGATACCCTAATGAAATCGAAAACTTCAAACACAGGTGGCCTTACCCCAACACGAGTCTCCACTCATAGTTCTCATATTACAAAAGGGAGGGGGGTAACATAGAAAGTTATTCGTAGAAGATACCCTAATGAAATCGAAAACTTCAAACACAGTTGTGCTTACTCCAACACGAGTTTCCACCCCAACACGAGTTTTCACTCATAGTTCTCATATTACAAAAGGAAGGCGGGTAACATAGAAAGTTATTCGTAGGAGATACTCTAATGAAATCAAAATCTTCAAACACAGGTGGCCTTACCCCAACACGAGTCTCCACTCATAGTTCTCTCATTACAAAAGGGAGAGGGTAACATAGAAAGTTATTCGTAGGAGATACCTTAATGAAATCAAAAACTTCAAACACAGGTGGCCTTACCCCAACACGAGTCTCCGCTCATAGTTCTCGTATTACATAAGGGAGGGGGTAACATAGAAAGTTATTCGTAGGAGATACCCTAATGAAATCGAAACCATCAAACACAGGTGGCCTTACCCACACAAGAGTCTCCGCTCATAGTTCTCGTATCACATAAGGGAGGGGGTAACATAAAATTTATTCGTAGGAGATACCCTAATGAAATCGAAAACTTCAAACACAGTTGGCCTTACCCCAACACGAGTCTCCACTCATTGTTCTCATATTACAAAAGGGAGGGGGGTAACATGGAAAGTTATTCGTAGGAGATACCCTAATGAAATCGAAAACTTCAAACACAGTTGGCCTTACCCCAACACAAGTTTCCACCCCAACACGAGTTTCTACTCATGGTTCTCATATTACAAATGGAAGGGGGTAACATAGAAAGTTATTCGTAGGAGATACCCTAATGAAATCGAAAACTTCAAACACAGTTGGCCTTACCCCAACACGAGTTTCCACCTCAACACGAGTTTTATTTATTTATTTATTTATTGTACCCTCAGGGCATACAGCATTTAAGAGGGGAGTGGGTTTAGAAGAAAAAAATACAATTGAAACGAGAAGAACAAATCACATTCAGTACATGCGTACAACACTCGAGAACAACGTGTAAATGAAGCACCGCGACAACAGGAAGCACCGCGACAAATCAAACAAGGAATCGAAAAATCAAAATCAAACAAGGAAGCACCGCGAAAAAAAAAGAAAAAAATGAAAAAAAAATTACAACATGGCACAGCGTATTTGCGATACACAAATGAACGGTAACCGAACAGCAGCAAACAAAACCAGGGAAAAAGAAAATGCGTTGAGCACATCAATGCATAAAATTTTCTAGTGCCGCCCGAAAGCGTTCATGATTAGTAATCGTGACTAGTGACGCAGGCAGGTTGTTCCAATCATGGCATGTTTTTTGTGAAAAAGAATGGGAGTATGTTACGGTGTTTTGGCGCGGAATATGAACCATGTAATGATCGTCGAGGCGTTCAGATAGGAAAAAAGGAGGATTGAGCCAACGTGATTTAAGTATGGGGTTATGGTGATACGCTTTATGCAGCAAACAAAGGCGAGCAAGTTTCCGGCGAGTAGCAAGAGGAGCAAGGTCAAGGCTGGTCCACTCATAGTTCTCATATTACAAAAGGAAGGGGGGTAACATAGAAAGTTATTCGTAGGAGATACCCTAATGAAATCGAAAACTTCAAACACAGGTGGCCTCACCCCAACACGAGTCTCCACTCATAGTTCTCATATTACAAATGGGAGGGGGTAACATAGAAAGTTATTCGTAGGAGATACCCTAATGAAATCGAAACCATCAAACACAGGTGGCCTTACCCACACAAGAGTCTCCGCTCATAGTTCTCGTATCACATAAGGGAGGGGGTAACATAAAATTTATTCGTAGGAGATACCCTAATGAAATCGAAAACTTTAAACACAGTTGGCCTTACCCCAACACGAGTCTCCACTCATAGTTCTCATATTACAAAAGGAAGGGGGGTAACATAGAAAGTTATTCGTAGGAGATACCCTAATAAAATCGAAAACTTCAAACACAGTTGGCCTTACCCCAACACGAGTTTCCACCACAACACGAGTTTCCACTCATAGTTCTCATATTACAAAAGGAAGGGGGTTAACATAGAAAGTTATTCGTAGGAGATACCCTAATGAAATCAAAAACTTCAAACACAGGTGGCCTTACCCCAACACGAGTCTCCGCTCATAGTTCTCGTATTACATAAAGGAGGGAGTAACGTAGAAAGTTATCCGTAGGAGATACCCTAATGAAATCGAAAACTTCAAACACAGTTGGCCTTACCCCAACACGAGTCTCCGCTCATAGTTCTCGTATTACATAAGGGAGGGGGTAACATAGAAAGTTATTCGTTGGAGATACCGTAATGAAATCGAAAACTTCAAACACAGGTGGCCTTACCCCATCACGAGTTTCCGTCCCAACACGAGTTTCCACTCATAGTTCTCATATTACAAATGGAAGGGGGGTAACATAGAAAGTTATTCGTAGGAGATACGCTAATGAAATCGAAAACTTCAAACACAGTTGGCCTTACCCCAACACGAGTTTCCACCCCAACACGAGTTTCCACTCATAGTTCTCATATTACAAAAGGAAGGGGGGTAACATAGAAAGTTATTCGTAGGAGATAACCTAATGAAATCGAAAACTTCAAACACAGGTGGCCTTACCCCAACACGAGTCTCCACTCATAGTTCTCATATTACAAAAGGGAGGGGGGTAACATAGAAAGTTATTCGTAGGAGATACCCTAATGAAATCGAAAACTTCAAACACAGTTGTGCTTACCCCAACACGAGTTTCCACCCCAACACGAGTTTTCACTCATAGTTCTCATATTACAATAGGAAGGCGGGTAACATAGAAAGTTATTCGTAGGAGATACCCTAATGAAATCGAAAACTTCAAACACAGGTGGCCTTACCCCAACACGAGTCTCCACTCATAGTTCTCATATTACAAAAGGGAGGGGGGTAACATAGAAAGTTATTCGTAGGAGATACCCTAATGAAATCGAAAACTTCAAACACAGTTGTGCTTACCCCAACACGAGTTTCCACCCCAACACGAGTTTTCACTCATAGTTCTCATATTACAAAAGGAAGGCGGGTAACATAGAAAGATATTCGTAGGAGATACTCTAATGAAATCAAAAACTTCAAACACAGGTGGCCTTACCCCAACACGAGTCTCCACTCATAGTTCTCTCATTACAAAAGGGAGAGGGTAACATAGAAAGTTATTCGTAGGAGATACCTTAATGAAATCAAAAACTTCAAACACAGGTGGCCTTACCCCAACACGAGTCTCCGCTCATAGTTCTCGTATTACATAAGGGAGGGGGTAACATAGAAAGTTATTCGTAGGAGATACCCTAATGAAATCGAAACCATCAAACACAGGTGGCCTTACCCACACAAGAGTCTCCGCTCATAGTTCTCGTATCACATAAGGGAGGGGGTAACATAAAATTTATTCGTAGGAGATACCCTAATGAAATCGAAAACTTCAAACACAGTTGGCCTTACCCCAACACGAGTCTCCACTCATTGTTCTCATATTACAAAAGGGAGGGGGGTAACATGGAAAGTTATTCGTAGGAGATACCCTAATGAAATCGAAAACTTCAAACACAGTTGGCCTTACCCCAACACAAGTTTCCACCCCAACACGAGTTTCTACTCATGGTTCTCATATTACAAATGGAAGGGGGTAACATAGAAAGTTATTCGTAGGAGATACCCTAATGAAATCGAAAACTTCAAACACAGTTGGCCTTACCCCAACACGAGTTTCCACCTCAACACGAGTTTTATTTATTTATTTATTTATTGTACCCTCAGGGCATACAGCATTTAAGAGGGGAGTGGGTTTAGAAGAAAAAAATACAATTGAAACGAGAAGAACAAATCACATTCAGTACATGCGTACAACACTCGAGAACAACGTGTAAATGAAGCACCGCGACAACAGGAAGCACCGCGACAAATCAAACAAGGAATCGAAAAATCAAAATCAAACAAGGAAGCACCGCGAAAAAAAAAGAAAAAAATGAAAAAAAATTACAACATGGCACAGCGTATTTGCGATACACAAATGAACGGTAACCGAACAGCAGCAAACAAAACCAGGGAAAAAGAAAATGCGTTGAGCACATCAATGCATAAAATTTTCTAGTGCCGCCCGAAAGCGTTCATGATTAGTAATCGTGACTAGTGACGCAGGCAGGTTGTTCCAATCATGGCATGTTTTTTGTGAAAAAGAATGGGAGTATGTTACGGTGTTTTGGCGCGGAATATGAACCATGTAATGATCGTCGAGGCGTTCAGATAGGAAAAAAGGAGGATTGAGCCAACGTGATTTAAGTATGGGGTTATGGTGATACGCTTTATGCAGCACACAAAGGCGAGCAAGTTTCCGGCGAGTAGCAAGAGGAGCAAGGTCAAGGCTGGTCCACTCATAGTTCTCATATTACAAAAGGAAGGGGGGTAACATAGAAAGTTATTCGTAGGAGATACCCTAATGAAATCGAAAACTTCAAACACAGGTGGCCTCACCCCAACACGAGTCTCCACTCATAGTTCTCATATTACAAATGGGAGGGAGGTAACATAGAAAGTTATTCGTAGGAGATACGCTAATGAAATCAAAAACTTCAAACACAGGTGGCCTTACCCCAACACGAGTCTCCGCTCATAGTTCTCGTATTATATAAGGGAGGGGGTAATATAGAAAGTTATTCGTATGAGATACCCTAATGAAATCGAAACTTCAAACACAGTTGGCCTTACTCCAACACGAGTCTCCGCTCATAGTTCTCGTATTACATAAGGGAGGGGGTAACATAGAAAGTTATTCGTAGGAGATACCCTAATGAAATCGAAAACATCAAACACAGGTGGCCTTACCCCAACACGAGTCTCCGCTCATAGTTCTCGTATCACATAAGGGAGGGGGTAACATAAAATTTATTCGTAGGAGATACCCTAATGAAATCGAAAACTTCAAACACAGTTGGCCTTACGCCAACACGAGTCTCCACTCATTGTTCTCATATTACAAAAGGGAGGGGGGTAACATGGAAAGTTATTCGTAGGAGATACCCTAATGAAATCGAAAACTTCAAACACAGTTGGCCTTACCCCAACACAAGTTTCCACCCCAACGCGAGTTTCTACTCATGGTTCTCATATTACAAATGGAAGGGGGGTAACATAGAAAGTTATTCGTAGGAGATACCCTAATGAAATCGAAAACTTCAAACACAGTTGGCCTTACCCCAACACGAGTTTCCACCTCAACACGAGTTTTATTTATTTATTTATTTATTGTACCCTCAGGGCATACAGCATTTAAGAGGGGAGTGGGTTTAGAAGAAAAAAATACAATTGAAACGAGAAGAACAAATCACATTCAGTACATGCGTACAACACTCGAGAACAACGTGTAAATGAAGCACCGCGACAACAGGAAGCACCGCGACAAATCAAACAAGGAATCGAAAAATCAAAATCAAACAAGGAAGCACCGCGAAAAAAAAAGAAAAAAAAGAAAAAAAATTACAACATGGCACAGCGTATTTGCGATACACAAATGAACGGTAACCGAACAGCAGCAAACAAAACCAGGGAAAAAGAAAATGCGTTGAGCACATCAATGCATAAAATTTTCTAGTGCCGCCCGAAAGCGTTCATGATTAGTAATCGCGACTAGTGACGCAGGCAGGTTGTTCCAATCATGGCATGTTTTTTGTGAAAAAGAATGGGAGTATGTTACGGTGTTTTGGCGCGGAATATGAACCATGTAATGATCGTCGAGGCGTTCAGATAGGAAAAAAGGAGGATTGAGCCAACGTGATTTAAGTATGGGGTTATGGTGATACGCTTTATGCAGCACACAAAGGCGAGCAAGTTTCCGGCGAGTAGCAAGAGGAGCAAGGTCAAGGCTGGTCCACTCATAGTTCTCATATTACAAAAGGAAGGGGGGTAACATAGAAAGTTATTCGTAGGAGATACCCTAATGAAATCGAAAACTTCAAACACAGGTGGCCTTACCCCAACACGAGTCTCCACTCATAGTTCTCATATTACAAATGGGAGGGAGGTAACATAGAAAGTTATTCGTAGGAGATACCCTAATGAAATCAAAAACTTCAAACACAGGTGGCCTTACCCCAACACGAGTCTCCACTCATAGTTCTCATATTACAAAAGGGGAGAGGGGTAACATAGAAAGTTATTCATAGGGGATACCCTAATGAAATCGAAAACTTTAAACACAGTTGGCCTTATCCCAACACGAGTCTCCGCTCATAGTTCTCGTATTACATAAGGGAGGGGGTAACATAGAAAGTTATTCGTAGGAGATACTCTAATGAAATCGAAAACTTCAAACACAGGTGGCTTTACCCCAACACGAGTCTCCGCTCATAGTTCTCGTATTACATAAGGAAGGCAGTACCATAGAAAGTTATTCGTAGAAGATACCCTCATGAAATTGAAAACTTCAAACACAGTTGGCCTTACCCCAACACGAGTCTCCACTCATAGTTCTCATATTACAAAAGGAAGGGGGTTAACATAGAAAGTTATTCGTAGGAGATACCCTAATGAAATCAAAAACTTCAAACACAGGTGGCCTTACCCCAACACGAGTCTCCGCTCATAGTTCTCGTATTACATAAGGGAGGGAGTAACGTAGAAAGTTATTCGTAGGAGATACCCTAATGAAATCGAAAACTTCAAACACAGTTGGCCTTACCCCAACACGAGTCTCCGCTCATAGTTCTCGTATTACATAAGGGAGGGGGTAACATAGAAAGTTATTCGTAGGAGATACCCTAATGAAATCGAAAACTTCAAACACAGGTGGCCTTACCCCATCACGAGTTTCCACCCCAACACGAGTTTCCACTCATAGTTCTCATATTACAAATGGAAGGGGGGTAACATAGAAAGTTATTCGTAGGAGATACGCTAATGAAATCGAAAACTTCAAACACAGTTGGCCTTACCCCAACACAAGTTTCCACCCCAACACGAGTTTCCACTCATAGTTCTCATATTACAAAAGGAAGGGGGGTAACATAGAAAGTTATTCGTAGGAGATAACCTAATGAAATCGAAAACTTCAAATACAGGTGGCCTTACCCCAACACGAGTCTCCACTCATAGTTCTCATATTACAAAAGGGAGGGGGGTAACATAGAAAGTTATTCGTAGGAGATACCCTAATGAAATCGAAAACTTCAAACACAGTTGTGCTTACCCCAACACGAGTTTCCACCCCAACACGAGTTTTCACTCATAGTTCTCATATTACAAAAGGAAGGCGGGTAACATAGAAAGTTATTCGTAGGAGATACCCTAATGAAATCGAAAACTTCAAACACAGGTGGCCTTACCCCAACACTTGTCTCCACTCATAGTTCTCATATTACAAAAGGGAGGGGGGTAACATAGAAAGTTATTCGTAGGAGATACCCTAATGAAATCGAAAACTTCAAACACAGTTGTGCATACCCCAACACGAGTTTCCACCCCAACACGAGTTTTCAATCATAGTTCTCACATTACAAAAGGAAGGCGGGTAACATAGAAAGTTATTCGTAGGAGATACCCTAATGAAATCGAAAACTTCAAACACAGGTGGCCTTACCCCAACACGAGTCTCCACTCATAGTTCTCTCATTACAAAAGGGAGAGGGTAACATAGAAAGTTATTCGTAGGAGATACCCTAATGAAATCAAAAACTTCAAACACAGGTGGCCTTACCCCAACACGAGTCTCCGCTCATAGTTCTCGTATTACATAAGGGAGGGGGTAACATAGAAAGTTATTCGTAGGAGATACCCTAATGAAATCGAAAACATCAAACACAGGTGGCCTTACCCCAACACGAGTCTCCGCTCATAGTTCTCGTATCACATAAGGGAGGGGGTAACATAAAATTTATTCGTAGGAGATACCCTAATGAAATCGAAAACTTCAAACACAGTTGGCCTTACCCCAACACGAGTCTCCACTCAAAGTTCTCATATTACAAAAGGGAGGGGGGTAACATGGAAAGTTATTCGTAGGAGATACCCTAATGAAATCGAAAACTTCAAACACAGTTGGCCTTACCCCAACACAAGTTTCCACCCCAACACGAGTTTCTACTCATGGTTCTCATATTACAAATGGAAGGGGGGTAACATAGAAAGTTATTCGTAGGAGATACCCTAATGAAATCGAAAACTTCAAACACAGTTGGCCTTACCCCAACACGAGTTTCCACCTCAACACGAGTTTTATTTATTTATTTATTTATTGTACCCTCAGGGCATACAGCATTTAAGAGGGGAGTGGGTTTAGAAGAAAAAGATACAATTGAAACGAGAAGAACAAATCACATTCAGTACATGCGTACAACACTCGAGAACAACGTGTAAATGAAGCACCGCGACAACAGGAAGCACCACGACAAATCAAACAAGGAATCGAAAAATCAAAATCAAACAAGGAAGCACCGCGAAAAAAGAAGAAAAAATGAAAAAAAATTACAACATGGCACAGCGTATTTGCGATACACAAATGAACGGTAACCGAACAGCAGCAAACAAAACCAGGGAAAAAGAAAATGCGTTGAGCACATCAATGCATAAAATTTTCTAGTGCCGCCCGAAAGCGTTCATGATTAGTAATCGTGACTAGTGACGCAGGCAGGTTGTTCCAATCATGGCATGTTTTTTGTGAAAAAGAATGGGAGTATGTTACGGTGTTTTGGCACGGGATATGAACCATGTAATGATCGTCGAGGCGTTCAGATAGGAAAAAAGGAGGATTGAGCCAACGTGATTTAAGTATGGGGTTATGGTGATACGCTTTATGCAGCACACAAAGGCGAGCAAGTTTCCGGCGAGTAGCAAGAGGAGCAAGGTCAAGGCTGGTCCACTCATAGTTCTCATATTACAAAAGGAAGGGGGGTAACATAGAAAGTTATTCGTAGGAGATACCCTAATGAAATCGAAAACTTCAAACACAGGTGGCCTTACCCCAACACGAGTCTCCACTCATAGTTCTCATATTACAAATGGGAGGGAGGTAACATAGAAAGTTATTCGTAGGAGATACCCTAATGAAATCAAAAACTTCAAACACAGGTGGCCTTACCCCAACACGAGTCTCCACTCATAGTTCTCATATTACAAAAGGGGAGAGGGGTAACATAGAAAGTTATTCATAGGGGATACCCTAATGAAATCGAAAACTTTAAACACAGTTGGCCTTATCCCAACACGAGTCTCCGCTCATAGTTCTCGTATTACATAAGGGAGGGGGTAACATAGAAAGTTATTCGTAGGAGATACTCTAATGAAATCGAAAACTTCAAACACAGGTGGCTTTACCCCAACACGAGTCTCCGCTCATAGTTCTCGTATTACATAAGGAAGGCAGTACCATAGAAAGTTATTCGTAGAAGATACCCTCATGAAATTGAAAACTTCAAACACAGTTGGCCTTACCCCAACACGAGTCTCCACTCATAGTTCTCATATTACAAAAGGAAGGGGGTTAACATAGAAAGTTATTCGTAGGAGATACCCTAATGAAATCAAAAACTTCAAACACAGGTGGCCTTACCCCAACACGAGTCTCCGCTCATAGTTGTCGTATTACATAAGGGAGGGAGTAACGTAGAAAGTTATTCGTCGGAGATACCCTAATGAAATCGAAAACTTCAAACACAGTTGGCCTTACCCCAACACGAGTCTCCGCTCATAGTTCTCGTATTACATAAGGGAGGGGGTAACATAGAAAGTTATTCGTAGGAGATACCCTAATGAAATCGAAAACTTCAAACACAGGTGGCCTTACTCCATCACGAGTTTCCACCCCAACACGAGTTTCCACTCATAGTTCTCATATTACAAATGGAAGGGGGGTAACATAGAAAGTTATTTGTAGGAGATACGCTAATGAAATCGAAAACTTCAAACACAGTTGGCCTTACCCCAACACGAGTTTCCACCCCAACACGAGTTTCCACTCATAGTTCTCATATTACAAAAGGAAGGGGGGTAACATAGAAAGTTATTCGTAGGAGATAACCTAATGAAATCGAAAACTTCAAATACAGATGGCCTTACCACAACACGAGTCTCCACTCATAGTTCTCATATTACAAAAGGGAGGGGGGTAACATAGAAAGTTATTCGTAGGAGATACCCTAATGAAATCGAAAACTTCAAACACAGTTGTGCTTACCCCAACACGAGTTTCCACCCCAACACGAGTTTTCACTCATAGTTCTCATATTACAAAAGGAAGGCGGGTAACATAGAAAGTTATTCGTAGGAGATACCCTAATGAAATCGAAAACTTCAAACACAGGTGGCCTTACCCCAACACTTGTCTCCACTCAGAGTTCTCATATTACAAAAGGGAGGGGGGTAACATAGAAAGTTATTCGTAGGAGATACCCTAATGAAATCGAAAACTTCAAACACAGTTGTGCATACCCCAACACGAGTTTCCACCCCAACACGAGTTTTCAATCATAGTTCTCACATTACAAAAGGAAGGCGGGTAACATAGAAAGTTATTCGTAGGAGATACCCTAATGAAATCGAAAACTTCAAACACAGGTGGCCTTACCCCAACACGAGTCTCCACTCATAGTTCTCTCATTACAAAAGGGAGAGGGTAACATAGAAAGTTATTCGTAGGAGATACCCTAATGAAATCAAAAACTTCAAACACAGGTGGCCTTACCCCAACACGAGTCTCCGCTCATAGTTCTCGTATTACATAAGGGAGGGGGTAACATAGAAAGTTATTCGTAGGAGATACCCTAATGAAATCGAAAACATCAAACACAGGTGGCCTTACCCCAACACGAGTCTCCGCTCATAGTTCTCGTATCACATAAGGGAGGGGGTAACATAAAATTTATTCGTAGGAGATACCCTAATGAAATCGAAAACTTCAAACACAGTTGGCCTTACCCCAACACGAGTCTCCACTCATTGTTCTCATATTACAAAAGGGAGGGGGGTAACATGGAAAGTTATTCGTAGGAGATACCCTAATGAAATCGAAAACTTCAAACACAGTTGGCCTTACCCCAACACAAGTTTCCACCCCAACACGAGTTTCTACTCATGGTTCTCATATTACAAATGGAAGGGGGGTAACATAGAAAGTTATTCGTAGGAGATACCCTAATGAAATCGAAAACTTCAAACACAGTTGGCCTTACCCCAACACGAGTTTCCACCTCAACACGAGTTTTATTTATTTATTTATTTATTGTACCCTCAGGGCATACAGCATTTAAGAGGGGAGTGGGTTTAGAAGAAAAAGATACAATTGAAACGAGAAGAACAAATCACATTCAGTACATGCGTACAACACTCGAGAACAACGTGTAAATGAAGCACCGCGACAACAGGAAGCACCACGACAAATCAAACAAGGAATCGAAAAATCAAAATCAAACAAGGAAGCACCGCGAAAAAAGAAGAAAAAAATGAAAAAAAATTACAACATGGCACAGCGTATTTGCGATACACAAATGAACGGTAACCGAACAGCAGCAAACAAAACCAGGGAAAAAGAAAATGCGTTGAGCACATCAATGCATAAAATTTTCTAGTGCCGCCCGAAAGCGTTCATGATTAGTAATCGTGACTAGTGACGCAGGCAGGTTGTTCCAATCATGGCATGTTTTTTGTGAAAAAGAATGGGAGTATGTTACGGTGTTTTGGCGCGGAATATGAACCATGTAATGATCGTCGAGGCGTTCAGATAGGAAAAAAGGAGGATTGAGCCAACGTGATTTAAGTATGGGGTTATGGTGATACGCTTTATGCAGCACACAAAGGCGAGCAAGTTTCCGGCGAGTAGCAAGAGGAGCAAGGTCAAGGCTGGTCCACTCATAGTTCTCATATTACAAAAGGAAGGGGGGTAACATAGAAAGCTATTCGTAGGAGATACCCTAATGAAATCGAAAACTTCAAACACAGGTGGCCTTACCCCAACACGAGTCTCCACTCATAGTTCTCATATTACAAATGGGAGGGAGGTAACATAGAAAGTTATTCGTAGGAGATACCCTAATGAAATCAAAAACTTCAAACACAGGTGGCCTTACCCCAACACGAGTCTCCACTCATAGTTCTCATATTACAAAAGGGGAGGGGGGTAACATAGAAAGTTATTCATAGGGGATACCCTAATGAAATCGAAAACTTTAAACACAGTTGGCCTTATCCCAACACGAGTCTCCGCTCATAGTTCTCGTATTACATAAGGGAGGGGGTAACATAGAAAGTTATTCGTAGGAGATACTTTAATGAAATCGAAAACTTCAAACACAGGTGGCTTTACCCCAACACGAGTCTCCGCTCATAGTTCTCGTATTACATAAGGAAGGCAGTACCATAGAAAGTTATTCGTAGAAGATACCCTCATGAAATTGAAAACTTCAAACACAGTTGGCCTTACCCCAACACGAGTCTCCACTCATAGTTCTCATATTACAAAAGGAAGGGGGCTAACATAGAAAGTTATTCGTAGGAGATACCTTAATAAAATCGAAAACTTCAAACGCAGTTGGCCTTACCCCAACACGAGTTTCCACCACAACACGAGTTTCCACTCATAGTTCTCATATTACAAAAGGAAGGGGGTTAACATAGAAAGTTATTCGTAGGAGATACCCTAATGAAATCAAAAACTTCAAACACAGGTGGCCTTACCGCAACACGAGTCTCCGCTCATAGTTCTCGTATTACATAAGGGAGGGAGTAACGTAGAAAGTTATTCGTAGGAGATACCCTAATGAAATCGAAAACTTCAAACACAGTTGGCCTTACCCCAACACGAGTCTCCGCTCATAGTTCTCGTATTGCATAAGGGAGGGGGTAACATAGAAAGTTATTCGTAGGAGATACCCTAATGAAATCGAAAACTTCAAACACAGGTGGCCTTACCCCATCACGAGTTTCCACCCCAACACGAGTTTCCACTCATAGTTCTCATATTACAAATGGAAGGGGGGTAACATAGAAAGTTATTCGTAGGAGATACGCTAATGAAATCGAAAACTTCAAACACAGTTGGCCTTACCCCAACACGAGTTTCCACCCCAACACGAGTTTCCACTCATAGTTCTCATATTACAAAAGGAAGGGGGGTAACATAGAAAGTTATTCGTAGGAGATAACCTAATGAAATCGAAAACTTCAAACACAGGTGGCCTTACCCCAACACGAGTCTCCACTCATAGTTCTCATAATACAAAAGGGAGGGGGGTAACATAGAAAGTTATTCGTAGGAGATACCCTAATGAAATCGAAAACTTCAAACACAGTTGTGCTTACCCCAACACGAGTTTCCACCCCAACATGAGTTTTCACTCATAGTTCTCATATTACAAAAGGAAGGCGGGTAACATAGAAAGTTATTCGTAGGAGATACCCTAATGAAATCGAAAACTTCAAACACAGGTGGCCTTACCCCAACACTTGTCTCCACTCATAGTTCTCATATTACAAAAGAGAGGGCGGTAACATGGAAAGTTATTCGTAGGAGATACCCTAATGAAATCGAAAACTTCAAACACAGTTGTGCATACCCCAACACGAGTTTCCACCCCAACACGAGTTTTCACTCATAGTTCTCACATTACAAAAGGAAGGCGGGTAACATATAAAGTTATTCGTAGGAGATACCCTAATGAAATCGAAAACTTCAAACACAGGTGGCCTTACCCCAACACGAGTCTCCACTCATAGTTCTCTCATTACAAAAGGGAGGGGGTAACATAGAAAGTTATTCGTAGGAGATACCCTAATGAAATCGAAAACATCAAACACAGGTGGCCTTACCCCAACACGAGTCTCCGCTCATAGTTCTCGTATCACATAAGGGAGGGGGTAACATAAAATTTATTCGTAGGAGATACCCTATTGAAATCGAAAACTTCAAACACAGTTGGCCTTACCCCAACACGAGTCTCCACTCATTGTTCTCATATTACAAAAGGGAGAGGGGTAATATGGAAAGTTATTTGTAGGAGATACCCTAATGAAATCGAAAACTTCAAACACAGTTGGCCTTACCCCAACACAAGTTTCCACCCCAACACGAGTTTCTACTCATGGTTCTCATATTACAAATGGAAGGGGGGTAACATAGAAAGTTATTCGTAGGAGATACCCTAATGAAATCGAAAACTTCAAACACAGTTGGCCTTACCCCAACACGAGTTTCCACCTCAACACGAGTTTTATTTATTTATTTATTTATTTATTGTACCCTCAGGGCATAAAGCATTTAAGAGGGGAGTGGGTTTAGAAGAAAAAAATACAATTGAAACGAGAAGAACAAATCACATTCAGTACATGCGTACAACACTCGAGAACAACGTGTAAATGAAGCACCGCGACAACAGGAAGCACCACGACAAATCAAACAAGGAATCGAAAAATCAAAATCAAACAAGGAAGCACCGCGAAAAAAAAGAAAAAAATGAAAAAAAATTACAACATGGCACAGCGTATTTGCGATACACAAATGAACGGTAACCGAACAGCAGCAAACAAAACCAGGGAAAAAGAATATGCGTTGAGCACATCAATGCATAAAATTTTCTAGTGCCGCCCGAAAGCGTTCATGATTAGTAATCGTGACTAGTGAGGCAGGCAGGTTGTTCCAATCATGGCATGTTTTTTGTGAAAAAGAATGGGAGTATGTTACGGTGTTTTGGCGCGGAATATGAACCATGTAATGATCGTCGAGGCGTTCAGATAGGAAAAAAGGAGGATTGAGCCAACGTGATTTAAGTATGGGGTTATGGTGATACGCTTTATGCAGCACACAAAGGCGAGCAAGTTTCCGGCGAGTAGCAAGAGGAGCAAGGTCAAGGCTGGTCCACTCATAGTTCTCATATTACAAAAGGAAGAGGGGTAACATAGAAAGTTATTCGTAGGAGATACCCTAATGAAATCGAAAACTTCAAACACAGGTGGCCTTACCCCAACACGAGTCTCCACTCATAGTTCTCATATTACAAATGGGAGGGAGGTAACATAGAAAGTTATTCGTAGGAGATACCCTAATGAAATCAAAAATTTCAAACACAGGTGGCCTTACCCCAACACGAGTCTCCACTCATAGTTCTCATATTACAAAAGGGGAGGGGGGTAACATAGAAAGTTATTCATAGGGGATACCCTAATGAAATCGAAAACTTTAAACACAGTTGGCCTTATCCCAACACGAGTCTCCGCTCATAGTTCTCGTATTACATAAGGGAGGGGGTAACATAGAAAGTTATTCGTAGGAGATACTCTAATGAAATCGAAAACTTCAAACACAGGTGGCTTTACCCCAACACGAGTCTCCGCTCATAGTTCTCGTATTACATAAGGAAGGCAGTACCATAGAAAGTTATTCGTAGAAGATACCCTCATGAAATTGAAAACTTCAAACACAGTTGGCCTTACCCCAACACGAGTCTCCACTCATAGTTCTCATATTACAAAAGGAAGGGGGCTAACATAGAAAGTTATTCGTAGGAGATACCTTAATAAAATCGAAAACTTCAAACGCAGTTGGCCTTACCCCAACACGAGTTTCCACCACAACACGAGTTTCCACTCATAGTTCTCATATTACAAAAGGAAGGGGGTTAACATAGAAAGTTATTCGTAGGAGATACCCTAATGAAATCAAAAACTTCAAACACAGGTGGCCTTACCCCAACACGAGTCTCCGCTCATAGTTCTCGTATTACATAAGGGAGGGAGTAACGTAGAAAGTTATTCGTAGGAGATACCCTAATGAAATCGAAAACTTCAAACACAGTTGGCCTTACCCCAACACGAGTCTCCGCTCATAGTTCTCGTATTACATAAGGGAGGGGGTAACATAGAAAGTTATTCGTAGGAGATACCCTAATGAAATCGAAAACTTCAAACACAGGTGGCCTTACCCCATCACGAGTTTCCACCCCAACACGAGTTTCCACTCATAGTTCTCATATTACAAATGGAAGGGGGGTAACATAGAAAGTTATTCGTAGGAGATACGCTAATGAAATCGAAAACTTCAAACACAGTTGGCCTTACCCCAACACGAGTTTCCACCCCAACACGAGTTTCCACTCATAGTTCTCATATTACAAAAGGAAGGGGGGTAACATAGAAAGTTATTCGTAGGAGATAACCTAATGAAATTGAAAACTTCAAACACAGGTGGCCTTACCCCAACACGAGTCTCCACTCATAGTTCTCATATTACAAAAGGGAGGGGGGTAACATAGAAAGTTATTCGTAGGAGATACCCTTATGAAATCGAAAACTTCAAACACAGTTGTGCTTACCCCAACACGAGTTTCCACCCCAACACGAGTTTTCACTCATAGTTCTCCTATTACAAAAGGAAGGCGGGTAACATAGAAAGTTATTCGTAGGAGATACCCTAATGAAATCGAAAACTTCAAACACAGGTGGCCTTACCCCAACACGAGTCTCCACTCATAGTTCTATCATTACAAAAGGGAGAGGGTAACATAGAAAGTTATTCGTAGGAGATACCCTAATGAAATCAAAAACTTCAAACACAGGTGGCCTTACCCCAACACGAGTCTCCGCTCATAGTTCTCGTATTACATAAGGGAGGGGGTAACATAGAAAGTTATTCGTAGGAGATACCCTAATGAAATCGAAAACATCAAACACAGGTGGCCTTACCCCAACACGAGTCTCCGCTCATAGTTCTCGTATCACATAAGGGAGGGGGTAACATAAAATTTATTCGTAGGAGATACCCTAATGAAATCGAAAACTTCAAACACAGTTGGCCTTACCCCAACACGAGTCTCCACTCATTGTTCTCATATTACAAAAGGGAGGGGGGTAACATGGAAAGTTATTCGTAGGAGATACCCTAATGAAATCGAAAACTTCAAACACAGTTGGCCTTACCCCAACACAAGTTTCCACCCCAACACGAGTTTCTACTCATGGTTCTCATATTACAAATGGAAGGGGGGTAACATAGAAAGTTATTCGTAGGAGATACCCTAATGAAATCGAAAACTACAAACACAGTTGGCCTTACCCCAACACGAGTTTCCACCTCTACACGAGTTTTATTTATTTATTTATTTATTGTACCCTCAGGGCATACAGCATTTAGGAGGGGAGTGGGTTTAGAAGAAAAAAATACAATTGAAACGAGAAGAACAAATCACATTCAGTACATGCGTACAACACTCGAGAACAACGTGTAAATGAAGCACCGCGACAACAGGAAGCACCACGACAAATCAAACAAGGAATCGAAAAATCAAAATCAAACAAGGAAGCACCGCGAAAAAAAAAGAAAAAAATGAAAAAAAATTACAACATGGCACAGCGTATTTGCGATACACAAATGAACGGTAACCGAACAGCAGCAAACAAAACCAGGGAAAAAGAAAATGCGTTGAGCACATCAATGCATAAAATTTTCTAGTGCCGCCCGAAAGCGTTCATGATTAGTAATCGTTACTAGTGACGCAGGCAGGTTGTTCCAATCATGGCATGTTTTTTGTGAAAAAGAATGGGAGTATGTTACGGTGTTTTGGCGCGGAATATGAACCATGTAATGATAGTCGAGGCGTTCAGATAGGAAAAAAGGAGGATTGAGCCAACGTGATTTAAGTATGGGGTTATGGTGATACGCTTTATGCAGCACACAAAGGCGAGCAAGTTTCCGGCGAGTAGCAAGAGGAGCAAGGTCAAGGCTGGTCCACTCATAGTTCTCATATTACAAAAGGAAGGGGGGTAACATAGAAAGTTATTCGTAGGAGATACCCTAATGAAATCGAAAACTTCAAACACAGGTGGCCTTACCCCAACACGAGTCTCCACTCATAGTTCTCATATTACAAATGGGAGGGAGGTAACATAGAAAGTTATTCGTAGGAGATACCCTAATGAAATCAAAAACTTCAAACACAGGTGGCCTTACCCCAACACGAGTCTCCACTCATAGTTCTCATATTACAAAAGGGGAGGGGGGTAACATAGAAAGTTATTCATAGGGGATACCCTAATGAAATCGAAAACTTTAAACACAGTTGGCCTTATCCCAACACGAGTCTCCGCTCATAGTTCTCGTATTACATAAGGGAGGGGGTAACATAGAAAGTTATTCGTAGGAGATACTCTAATGAAATCGAAAACTTCAAACACAGGTGGCTTTACCTCAACACGAGTCTCCGCTCATAGTTCTCGTATTACATAAGGAAGGCAGTACCATAGAAAGTTATTCGTAGAAGATACCCTCATGAAATTGAAAACTTCAAACACAGTTGGCCTTACCCCAACACGAGTCTCCACTCATAGTTCTCATATTACAAAAGGAAGGGGGTTAACATAGAAAGTTATTCGTAGGAGATACCCTAATGAAATCAAAAACTTCAAACACAGGTGGCCTTACCCCAACACGAGTCTCCGCTCATAGTTCTCGTATTACATAAGGGAGGGAGTAACGTAGAAAGTTATTCGTAGGAGATACCCTAATGAAATCGAAAACTTCAAACACAGTTGGCCTTACCCCAACACGAGTCTCCGCTCATAGTTCTCGTATTACATAAGGGAGGGGGTAACATAGAAAGTTATTCGTAGGAGATACCCTAATGAAATCGAAAACTTCAAACACAGGTGGCCTTACCCCATCACGAGTTTCCACCCCAACACGAGTTTCCACTCATAGTTCTCATATTACAAATGGAAGGGGGGTAACATAGAAAGTTATTCGTAGGAGATACGCTAATGAAATCGAAAACTTCAAACACAGTTGGCCTTACCCCAACACAAGTTTCCACCCCAACACGAGTTTCCACTCATAGTTCTCATATTACAAAAGGAAGGGGGGTAACATAGAAAGTTATTCGTAGGAGATAACCTAATGAAATCGAAAACTTCAAATACAGGTGGCCTTACCCCAACACGAGTCTCCACTCATAGTTCTCATATTACAAAAGGGAGGGGGGTAACATAGAAAGTTATTCGTAGGAGATACCCTAATGAAATCGAAAACTTCAAACACAGTTGTGCTTACCCCAACACGAGTTTCCACCCCAACACGAGTTTTCACTCATAGTTCTCATATTACAAAAGGAAGGCGGGTAACATAGAAAGTTATTCGTAGGAGATACCCTAATGAAATCGAAAACTTCAAACACAGGTGGCCTTACCCCAACACTTGTCTCCACT
Source organism: Rhipicephalus microplus (assembly GCF_043290135.1). Classification (NCBI taxonomy): domain Eukaryota; kingdom Metazoa; phylum Arthropoda; class Arachnida; order Ixodida; family Ixodidae; genus Rhipicephalus; species Rhipicephalus microplus. The sequence goes on from NC_134707.1 coordinate 115,513,523, forward strand.
CATAGTTCTCATATTACAAAAGGGAGGGGGGTAACATAGAAAGTTATTCGTAGGAGATACCCTAATGAAATCGAAAACTTCAAACACAGTTGTGCATACCCCAACACGAGTTTCCACCCCAACACGAGTTTTCAATCATAGTTCTCACATTACAAAAGGAAGGCGGGTAACATAGAAAGTTATTCGTAGGAGATACCCTAATGAAATCGAAAACTTCAAACACAGGTGGCCTTACCCCAACACGAGTCTCCACTCATAGTTCTCTCATTACAAAAGGGAGAGGGTAACATAGAAAGTTATTCGTAGGAGATACCCTAATGAAATCAAAAACTTCAAACACAGGTGGCCTTACCCCAACACGAGTCTCCGCTCATAGTTCTCGTATTACATAAGGGAGGGGGTAACATAGAAAGTTATTCGTAGGAGATACCCTAATGAAATCGAAAACATCAAACACAGGTGGCCTTACCCCAACACGAGTCTCCGCTCATAGTTCTCGTATCACATAAGGGAGGGGGTAACATAAAATTTATTCGTAGGAGATACCCTAATGAAATCGAAAACTTCAAACACAGTTGGCCTTACCCCAACACGAGTCTCCACTCAAAGTTCTCATATTACAAAAGGGAGGGGGGTAACATGGAAAGTTATTCGTAGGAGATACCCTAATGAAATCGAAAACTTCAAACACAGTTGGCCTTACCCCAACACAAGTTTCCACCCCAACACGAGTTTCTACTCATGGTTCTCATATTACAAATGGAAGGGGGGTAACATAGAAAGTTATTCGTAGGAGATACCCTAATGAAATCGAAAACTTCAAACACAGTTGGCCTTACCCCAACACGAGTTTCCACCTCAACACGAGTTTTATTTATTTATTTATTTATTGTACCCTCAGGGCATACAGCATTTAAGAGGGGAGTGGGTTTAGAAGAAAAAGATACAATTGAAACGAGAAGAACAAATCACATTCAGTACATGCGTACAACACTCGAGAACAACGTGTAAATGAAGCACCGCGACAACAGGAAGCACCACGACAAATCAAACAAGGAATCGAAAAATCAAAATCAAACAAGGAAGCACCGCGAAAAAAGAAGAAAAAATGAAACAAAATTACAACATGGCACAGCGTATTTGCGATACACAAATGAACGGTAACCGAACAGCAGCAAACAAAACCAGGGAAAAAGAAAATGCGTTGAGCACATCAATGCATAAAATTTTCTAGTGCCGCCCGAAAGCGTTCATGATTAGTAATCGTGACTAGTGACGCAGGCAGGTTGTTCCAATCATGGCATGTTTTTTGTGAAAAAGAATGGGAGTATGTTACGGTGTTTTGGCACGGAATATGAACCATGTAATGATCGTCGAGGCGTTCAGATAGGAAAAAAGGAGGATTGAGCCAACGTGATTTAAGTATGGGGTTATGGTGATACGCTTTATGCAGCACACAAAGGCGAGCAAGTTTCCGGCGAGTAGCAAGAGGAGCAAGGTCAAGGCTGGTCCACTCATAGTTCTCATATTACAAAAGGAAGGGGGGTAACATAGAAAGTTATTCGTAGGAGATACCCTAATGAAATCGAAAACTTCAAACACAGGTGGCCTTACCCCAACACGAGTCTCCACTCATAGTTCTCATATTACAAATGGGAGGGAGGTAACATAGAAAGTTATTCGTAGGAGATACCCTAATGAAATCAAAAACTTCAAACACAGGTGGCCTTACCCCAACACGAGTCTCCACTCATAGTTCTCATATTACAAAAGGGGAGAGGGGTAACATAGAAAGTTATTCATAGGGGATACCCTAATGAAATCGAAAACTTTAAACACAGTTGGCCTTATCCCAACACGAGTCTCCGCTCATAGTTCTCGTATTACATAAGGGAGGGGGTAACATAGAAAGTTATTCGTAGGAGATACTCTAATGAAATCGAAAACTTCAAACACAGGTGGCTTTACCCCAACACGAGTCTCCGCTCATAGTTCTCGTATTACATAAGGAAGGCAGTACCATAGAAAGTTATTCGTAGAAGATACCCTCATGAAATTGAAAACTTCAAACACAGTTGGCCTTACCCCAACACGAGTCTCCACTCATAGTTCTCATATTACAAAAGGAAGGGGGTTAACATAGAAAGTTATTCGTAGGAGATACCCTAATGAAATCAAAAACTTCAAACACAGGTGGCCTTACCCCAACACGAGTCTCCGCTCATAGTTGTCGTATTACATAAGGGAGGGAGTAACGTAGAAAGTTATTCGTCGGAGATACCCTAATGAAATCGAAAACTTCAAACACAGTTGGCCTTACCCCAACACGAGTCTCCGCTCATAGTTCTCGTATTACATAAGGGAGGGGGTAACATAGAAAGTTATTCGTAGGAGATACCCTAATGAAATCGAAAACTTCAAACACAGGTGGCCTTACCCCATCACGAGTTTCCACCCCAACACGAGTTTCCACTCATAGTTCTCATATTACAAATGGAAGGGGGGTAACATAGAAAGTTATTTGTAGGAGATACGCTAATGAAATCGAAAACTTCAAACACAGTTGGCCTTACCCCAACACGAGTTTCCACCCCAACACGAGTTTCCACTCATAGTTCTCATATTACAAAAGGAAGGGGGGTAACATAGAAAGTTATTCGTAGGAGATAACCTAATGAAATCGAAAACTTCAAATACAGATGGCCTTACCACAACACGAGTCTCCACTCATAGTTCTCATATTACAAAAGGGAGGGGGGTAACATAGAAAGTTATTCGTAGGAGATACCCTAATGAAATCGAAAACTTCAAACACAGTTGTGCTTACCCCAACACGAGTTTCCACCCCAACACGAGTTTTCACTCATAGTTCTCATATTACAAAAGGAAGGCGGGTAACATAGAAAGTTATTCGTAGGAGATACCCTAATGAAATCGAAAACTTCAAACACAGGTGGCCTTACCCCAACACTTGTCTCCACTCAGAGTTCTCATATTACAAAAGGGAGGGGCGTAACATAGAAAGTTATTCGTAGGAGATACCCTAATGAAATCGAAAACTTCAAACACAGTTGTGCATACCCCAACACGAGTTTCCACCCCAACACGAGTTTTCAATCATAGTTCTCACATTACAAAAGGAAGGCGGGTAACATAGAAAGTTATTCGTAGGAGATACCCTAATGAAATCGAAAACTTCAAACACAGGTGGCCTTACCCCAACACGAGTCTCCACTCATAGTTCTCTCATTACAAAAGGGAGAGGGTAACATAGAAAGTTATTCGTAGGAGATACCCTAATGAAATCAAAAACTTCAAACACAGGTGGCCTTACCCCAACACGAGTCTCCGCTCATAGTTCTCGTATTACATAAGGGAGGGGGTAACATAGAAAGTTATTCGTAGGAGATACCCTAATGAAATCGAAAACATCAAACACAGGTGGCCTTACCCCAACACGAGTCTCCGCTCATAGTTCTCGTATCACATAAGGGAGGGGGTAACATAAAATTTATTCGTAGGAGATACCCTAATGAAATCGAAAACTTCAAACACAGTTGGCCTTACCCCAACACGAGTCTCCACTCATTGTTCTCATATTACAAAAGGGAGGGGGGTAACATGGAAAGTTATTCGTAGGAGATACCCTAATGAAATCGAAAACTTCAAACACAGTTGGCCTTACCCCAACACAAGTTTCCACCCCAACACGAGTTTCTACTCATGGTTCTCATATTACAAATGGAAGGGGGGTAACATAGAAAGTTATTCGTAGGAGATACCCTAATGAAATCGAAAACTTCAAACACAGTTGGCCTTACCCCAACACGAGTTTCCACCTCAACACGAGTTTTATTTATTTATTTATTGTACCCTCAGGGCATACAGCATTTAAGAGGGGAGTGGGTTTAGAAGAAAAAGATACAATTGAAACGAGAAGAACAAATCACATTCAGTACATGCGTACAACACTCGAGAACAACGTGTAAATTAAGCACCGCGACAACAGGAAGCACCACGACAAATCAAACAAGGAATCGAAAAATCAAAATCAAACAAGGAAGCACCGCGAAAAAAGAAGAAAAAAATGAAAAAAAATTACAACATGGCACAGCGTATTTGCGATACACAAATGAACGGTAACCGAACAGCAGCAAACAAAACCAGGGAAAAAGAAAATGCGTTGAGCACATCAATGCATAAAATTTTCTAGTGCCGCCCGAAAGCGTTCATGATTAGTAATCGTGACTAGTGACGCAGGCAGGTTGTTCCAATCATGGCATGTTTTTTGTGAAAAAGAATGGGAGTATGTTACGGTGTTTTGGCGCGGAATATGAACCATGTAATGATCGTCGAGGCGTTCAGATAGGAAAAAAGGAGGATTGAGCCAACGTGATTTAAGTATGGGGTTATGGTGATACGCTTTATGCAGCACACAAAGGCGAGCAAGTTTCCGGCGAGTAGCAAGAGGAGCAAGGTCAAGGCTGGTCCACTCATAGTTCTCATATTACAAAAGGAAGGGGGGTAACATAGAAAGCTATTCGTAGGAGATACCCTAATGAAATCGAAAACTTCAAACACAGGTGGCCTTACCCCAACACGAGTCTCCACTCATAGTTCTCATATTACAAATGGGAGGGAGGTAACATAGAAAGTTATTCGTAGGAGATACCCTAATGAAATCAAAAACTTCAAACACAGGTGGCCTTACCCCAACACGAGTCTCCACTCATAGTTCTCATATACAAAAGGGGAGGGGGGTAACATAGAAAGTTATTCATAGGGGATACCCTAATGAAATCGAAAACTTTAAACACAGTTGGCCTTATCCCAACACGAGTCTCCGCTCATAGTTCTCGTATTACATAAGGGAGGGGGTAACATAGAAAGTTATTCGTAGGAGATACTCTAATGAAATCGAAAACTTCAAACACAGGTGGCTTTACCCCAACACGAGTCTCCGCTCATAGTTCTCGTATTACATAGGGAAGGCAGTACCATAGAAAGTTATTCGTAGAAGATACCCTCATGAAATTGAAAACTTCAAACACAGTTGGCCTTACCCCAACACGAGTCTCCACTCATAGTTCTCATATTACAAAAGGAAGGGGGCTAACATAGAAAGTTATTCGTAGGAGATACCTTAATAAAATCGAAAACTTCAAACGCAGTTGGCCTTACCCCAACACGAGTTTCCACCACAACACGAGTTTCCACTCATAGTTCTCATATTACAAAAGGAAGGGGGTTAACATAGAAAGTTATTCGTAGGAGATACCCTAATGAAATCAAAAACTTCAAACACAGGTGGCCTTACCGCAACACGAGTCTCCGCTCATAGTTCTCGTATTACATAAGGGAGGGAGTAACGTAGAAAGTTATTCGTAGGAGATACCCTAATGAAATCGAAAACTTCAAACACAGTTGGCCTTACCCCAACACGAGTCTCCGCTCATAGTTCTCGTATTGCATAAGGGAGGGGGTAACATAGAAAGTTATTCGTAGGAGATACCCTAATGAAATCGAAAACTTCAAACACAGGTGGCCTTACCCCATCACGAGTTTCCACCCCAACACGAGTTTCCACTCATAGTTCTCATATTACAAATGGAAGGGGGGTAACATAGAAAGTTATTCGTAGGAGATACGCTAATGAAATCGAAAACTTCAAACACAGTTGGCCTTACCCCAACACGAGTTTCCACCCCAACACGAGTTTCCACTCATAGTTCTCATATTACAAAAGGAAGGGGGGTAACATAGAAAGTTATTCGTAGGAGATAACCTAATGAAATCGAAAACTTCAAACACAGGTGGCCTTACCCCAACACGAGTCTCCACTCATAGTTCTCATAATACAAAAGGGAGGGGGGTAACATAGAAAGTTATTCGTAGGAGATACCCTTATGAAATCGAAAACTTCAAACACAGTTGTGCTTACCCCAACACGAGTTTCCACCCCAACATGAGTTTTCACTCATAGTTCTCATATTACAAAAGGAAGGCGGGTAACATAGAAAGTTATTCGTAGGAGATACCCTAATGAAATCGAAAACTTCAAACACAGGTGGCCTTACCCCAACACTTGTCTCCACTCATAGTTCTCATATTACAAAAGAGAGGGGGGTAACATGGAAAGTTATTCGTAGGAGATACCCTAATGAAATCGAAAACTTCAAACACAGTTGTGCATACCCCAACACGAGTTTCCACCCCAACACGAGTTTTCACTCATAGTTCTCACATTACAAAAGGAAGGCGGGTAACATATAAAGTTATTCGTAGGAGATACCCTAATGAAATCGAAAACTTCAAACACAGGTGGCCTTACCCCAACACGAGTCTCCACTCATAGTTCTCTCATTACAAAAGGGAGGGGGTAACATAGAAAGTTATTCGTAGGAGATACCCTAATGAAATCGAAAACATCAAACACAGGTGGCCTTACCCCAACACGAGTCTCCGCTCATAGTTCTCGTATCACATAAGGGAGGGGGTAACATAAAATTTATTCGTAGGAGATACCCTATTGAAATCGAAAACTTCAAACACAGTTGGCCTTACCCCAACACGAGTCTCCACTCATTGTTCTCATATTACAAAAGGGAGGGGGGTAATATGGAAAGTTATTTGTAGGAGATACCCTAATGAAATCGAAAACTTCAAACACAGTTGGCCTTACCCCAACACAAGTTTCCACCCCAACACGAGTTTCTACTCATGGTTCTCATATTACAAATGGAAGGGGGGTAACATAGAAAGTTATTCGTAGGAGATACCCTAATGAAATCGAAAACTTCAAACACAGTTGGCCTTACCCCAACACGAGTTTCCACCTCAACACGAGTTTTATTTATTTATTTATTTATTTATTGTACCCTCAGGGCATAAAGCATTTAAGAGGGGAGTGGGTTTAGAAGAAAAAAATACAATTGAAACGAGAAGAACAAATCACATTCAGTACATGCGTACAACACTCGAGAACAACGTGTAAATGAAGCACCGCGACAACAGGAAGCACCACGACAAATCAAACAAGGAATCGAAAAATCAAAATCAAACAAGGAAGCACCGCGAAAAAAAAAGAAAAAAATGAAAAAAAATTACAACATGGCACAGCGTATTTGCGATACACAAATGAACGGTAACCGAACAGCAGCAAACAAAACCAGGGAAAAAGAATATGCGTTGAGCACATCAATGCATAAAATTTTCTAGTGCCGCCCGAAAGCGTTCATGATTAGTAATCGTGACTAGTGAGGCAGGCAGGTTGTTCCAATCATGGCATGTTTTTTGTGAAAAAGAATGGGAGTATGTTACGGTGTTTTGGCGCGGAATATGAACCATGTAATGATCGTCGAGGCGTTCAGATAGGAAAAAAGGAGGATTGAGCCAACGTGATTTAAGTATGGGGTTATGGTGATACGCTTTATGCAGCACACAAAGGCGAGCAAGTTTCCGGCGAGTAGCAAGAGGAGCAAGGTCAAGGCTGGTCCACTCATAGTTCTCATATTACAAAAGGAAGAGGGGTAACATAGAAAGTTATTCGTAGGAGATACCCTTATGAAATCGAAAACTTCAAACACAGGTGGCCTTACCCCAACACGAGTCTCCACTCATAGTTCTCATATTACAAATGGGAGGGAGGTAACATAGAAAGTTATTCGTAGGAGATACCCTAATGAAATCAAAAATTTCAAACACAGGTGGCCTTACCCCAACACGAGTCTCCACTCATAGTTCTCATATTACAAAAGGGGAGGGGGGTAACATAGAAAGTTATTCATAGGGGATACCCTAATGAAATCGAAAACTTTAAACACAGTTGGCCTTATCCCAACACGAGTCTCCGCTCATAGTTCTCGTATTACATAAGGGAGGGGGTAACATAGAAAGTTATTCGTAGGAGATACTCTAATGAAATCGAAAACTTCAAACACAGGTGGCTTTACCCCAACACGAGTCTCCGCTCATAGTTCTCGTATTACATAAGGAAGGCAGTACCATAGAAAGTTATTCGTAGAAGATACCCTCATGAAATTGAAAACTTCAAACACAGTTGGCCTTACCCCAACACGAGTCTCCACTCATAGTTCTCATATTACAAAAGGAAGGGGGCTAACATAGAAAGTTATTCGTAGGAGATACCTTAATAAAATCGAAAACTTCAAACGCAGTTGGCCTTACCCCAACACGAGTTTCCACCACAACACGAGTTTCCACTCATCGTTCTCATATTACAAAAGGAAGGGGGTTAACATAGAAAGTTATTCGTAGGAGATACCCTAATGAAATCAAAAACTTCAAACACAGGTGGCCTTACCCCAACACGAGTCTCCGCTCATAGTTCTCGTATTACATAAGGGAGGGAGTAACGTAGAAAGTTATTCGTAGGAGATACCCTAATGAAATCGAAAACTTCAAACACAGTTGGCCTTACCCCAACACGAGTCTCCGCTCATAGTTCTCGTATTACATAAGGGAGGGGGTAACATAGAAAGTTATTCGTAGGAGATACCCTAATGAAATCGAAAACTTCAAACACAGGTGGCCTTACCCCATCACGAGTTTCCACCCCAACACGAGTTTCCACTCATAGTTCTCATATTACAAATGGAAGGGGGGTAACATAGAAAGTTATTCGTAGGAGATACGCTAATGAAATCGAAAACTTCAAACACAGTTGGCCTTACCCCAACACAAGTTTCCACCCCAACACGAGTTTCCACTCATAGTTCTCATATTACAAAAGGAAGGGGGGTAACATAGAAAGTTATTCGTAGGAGATAACCTAATGAAATTGAAAACTTCAAACACAGGTGGCCTTACCCCAACACGAGTCTCCACTCATAGTTCTCATATTACAAAAGGGAGGGGGGTAACATAGAAAGTTATTCGTAGGAGATACCCTTATGAAATCGAAAACTTCAAACACAGTTGTGCTTACCCCAACACGAGTTTCCACCCCAACACGAGTTTTCACTCATAGTTCTCCTATTACAAAAGGAAGGCGGGTAACATAGAAAGTTATTCGTAGGAGATACCCTAATGAAATCGAAAACTTCAAACACAGGTGGCCTTACCCCAACACGAGTCTCCACTCATAGTTCTATCATTACAAAAGGGAGAGGGTAACATAGAAAGTTATTCGTAGGAGATACCCTAATGAAATCAAAAACTTCAAACACAGGTGGCCTTACCCCAACACGAGTCTCCGCTCATAGTTCTCGTATTACATAAGGGAGGGGGTAACATAGAAAGTTATTCGTAGGAGATACCCTAATGAAATCGAAAACATCAAACACAGGTGGCCTTACCCCAACACGAGTCTCCGCTCATAGTTCTCGTATCACATAAGGGAGGGGGTAACATAAAATTTATTCGTAGGAGATACCCTAATGAAATCGAAAACTTCAAACACAGTTGGCCTTACCCCAACACGAGTCTCCACTCATTGTTCTCATATTACAAAAGGGAGGGGGGTAACATGGAAAGTTATTCGTAGGAGATACCCTAATGAAATCGAAAACTTCAAACACAGTTGGCCTTACCCCAACACAAGTTTCCACCCCAACACGAGTTTCTACTCATGGTTCTCATATTACAAATGGAAGGGGGGTAACATAGAAAGTTATTCGTAGGAGATACCCTAATGAAATCGAAAACTACAAACACAGTTGGCCTTACCCCAACACGAGTTTCCACCTCTACACGAGTTTTATTTATTTATTTATTTATTGTACCCTCAGGGCATACAGCATTTAGGAGGGGGGTGGTGAAGAAAAAAATACAATTGAAACGAGAAGAACAAATCACATTCAGTACATGCGTACAACACTCGAGAACAACGTGTAAATGAAGCACCGCGACAACAGGAAGCACCACGACAAATCAAACAAGGAATCGAAAAATCAAAATCAAACAAGGAAGCACCGCGAAAAAAAAAGAAAAAAATGAAAAAAAATTACAACATGGCACAGCGTATTTGCGATACACAAATGAACGGTAACCGAACAGCAGCAAACAAAACCAGGGAAAAAGAAAATGCGTTGAGCACATCAATGCATAAAATTTTCTAGTGCCGCCCGAAAGCGTTCATGATTAGTAATCGTTACTAGTGACGCAGGCAGGTTGTTCCAATCATGGCATGTTTTTTGTGAAAAAGAATGGGAGTATGTTACGGTGTTTTGGCGCGGAATATGAACCATGTAATGATAGTCGAGGCGTTCAGATAGGAAAAAAGGAGGATTGAGCCAACGTGATTTAAGTATGGGGTTATGGTGATACGCTTTATGCAGCACACAAAGGCGAGCAAGTTTCCGGCGAGTAGCAAGAGGAGCAAGGTCAAGGCTGGTCCACTCATAGTTCTCATATTACAAAAGGAAGGGGGGTAACATAGAAAGTTATTCGTAGGAGATACCCTAATGAAATCGAAAACTTCAAACACAGGTGGCCTTACCCCAACACGAGTCTCCACTCATAGTTCTCATATTACAAATGGGAGGGAGGTAACATAGAAAGTTATTCGTAGGAGATACCCTAATGAAATCAAAAACTTCAAACACAGGTGGCCTTACCCCAACACGAGTCTCCACTCATAGTTCTCATATTACAAAAGGGGAGGGGGGTAACATAGAAAGTTATTCATAGGGGATACCCTAATGAAATCGAAAACTTTAAACACAGTTGGCCTTATCCCAACACGAGTCTCCGCTCATAGTTCTCGTATTACATAAGGGAGGGGGTAACATAGAAAGTTATTCGTAGGAGATACTCTAATGAAATCGAAAACTTCAAACACAGGTGGCTTTACCTCAACACGAGTCTCCGCTCATAGTTCTCGTATTACATAAGGAAGGCAGTACCATAGAAAGTTATTCGTAGAAGATACCCTCATGAAATTGAAAACTTCAAACACAGTTGGCCTTACCCCAACACGAGTCTCCACTCATAGTTCTCATATTACAAAAGGAAGGGGGGTAACATAGAAAGTTACTCGTAGGAGATACCCTAATGAAATCAAAAACTTCAAACACAGGTGGCCTTACCCCAACACGAGTCTCCGCTCATAGTTCTCGTATTACATAAGGGAGGGAGTAACGTAGAAAGTTATTCGTAGGAGATACCCTAATGAAATCGAAAACTTCAAACACAGTTGGCCTTACCCCAACACGAGTCTCCGCTCATAGTTCTCGTATTACATAAGGGAGGGGGTAACATAGAAAGTTATTCGTAGGAGATACCCTAATAAAATCGAAAACTTCAAACACAGGTGGCCTTACCCCATCACGAGTTTCCACCCCAACACGAGTTTCCACTCATAGTTCTCATATTACAAATGGAAGGGGGGTAACATAGAAAGTTATTCGTAGGAGATACGCTAATGAAATCGAAAACTTCAAACACAGTTGGCCTTACCCCAACACGAGTTTCCACCCCAACACGAGTTTCCACTCATAGTTCTCTTATTACAAAAGGAAGGGGGGTAACATAGAAAGTTATTCGTAGGAGATAACCTAATGAAATCGAAAACTTCAAACACAGGTGGCCTTACCCCAACACGAGTCTCCACTCATAGTTCTCATATTACAAAAGGGAGGGGGGTAACATAGAAAGTTATTCGTAGGAGATACCCTAATGATATCGAAAACTTCAAACACAGTTGTGCTTACCCCAACATGAGTTTCCACCCCAACACGAGTTTTCACTCATAGTTCTCATATTACAAAAGGAAGGCGGGTAACATAGAAAGTTATTCGTAGGAGATACCCTAATGAAATCGAAAACTTCAAACACAGGTGGCCTTACCCCAACACGAGTCTCCACTCATAGTTCTCATATTACAAAAGGGAGGGGGGTAACATAGAAAGTTATTCGTAAGAGATACCCTAATGAAATCGAAAACTTCAAACACAGTTGTGCTTACCCCAACACGAGTTTCTACCCCAACACGAGTTTTCACTCATAGTTCTCATATTACAAAAGGAAGGCGGGTAACATAGAAAGTTATTCGTAGGAGATACCCTAATGAAATCGAAAACTTCAAACACAGATGGCCTTACCCCAACACGAGTCTCCACTCATAGTTCTCTCATTACAAAAGGGAGAGGGTAACATAGAAAGTTATTCGTAGGAGATACCCTAATGAAATCAAAAACTTCAAACACAGGTGGCCTTACCCCAACACGAGTCTCCGCTCATAGTTCTCGTATTGCATAAGGGAGGGGGTAACATAGAAAGTTATTCGTAGGAGATACCCTAATGAAATCGAAAACTTCAAACACAGGTGGCCTTACCCCATCACGAGTTTCCACCCCAACACGAGTTTCCACTCATAGTTCTCATATTACAAATGGAAGGGGGGTAACATAGAAAGTTATTCGTAGGAGATACGCTAATGAAATCGAAAACTTCAAACACAGTTGGCCTTACCCCAACACGAGTTTCCACCCCAACACGAGTTTCCACTCATAGTTCTCATATTACAAAAGGAAGGGGGGTAACATAGAAAGTTATTCGTAGGAGATAACCTAATGAAATCGAAAACTTCAAACACAGGTGGCCTTACCCCAACACGAGTCTCCACTCATAGTTCTCATAATACAAAAGGGAGGGGGGTAACATAGAAAGTTATTCGTAGGAGATACCCTTATGAAATCGAAAACTTCAAACACAGTTGTGCTTACCCCAACACGAGTTTCCACCCCAACATGAGTTTTCACTCATAGTTCTCATATTACAAAAGGAAGGCGGGTAACATAGAAAGTTATTCGTAGGAGATACCCTAATGAAATCGAAAACTTCAAACACAGGTGGCCTTACCCCAACACTTGTCTCCACTCATAGTTCTCATATTACAAAAGAGAGGGGGGTAACATGGAAAGTTATTCGTAGGAGATACCCTAATGAAATCGAAAACTTCAAACACAGTTGTGCATACCCCAACACGAGTTTCCACCCCAACACGAGTTTTCACTCATAGTTCTCACATTACAAAAGGAAGGCGGGTAACATATAAAGTTATTCGTAGGAGATACCCTAATGAAATCGAAAACTTCAAACACAGGTGGCCTTACCCCAACACGAGTCTCCACTCATAGTTCTCTCATTACAAAAGGGAGGGGGTAACATAGAAAGTTATTCGTAGGAGATACCCTAATGAAATCGAAAACATCAAACACAGGTGGCCTTACCCCAACACGAGTCTCCGCTCATAGTTCTCGTATCACATAAGGGAGGGGGTAACATAAAATTTATTCGTAGGAGATACCCTATTGAAATCGAAAACTTCAAACACAGTTGGCCTTACCCCAACACGAGTCTCCACTCATTGTTCTCATATTACAAAAGGGAGGGGGGTAATATGGAAAGTTATTTGTAGGAGATACCCTAATGAAATCGAAAACTTCAAACACAGTTGGCCTTACCCCAACACAAGTTTCCACCCCAACACGAGTTTCTACTCATGGTTCTCATATTACAAATGGAAGGGGGGTAACATAGAAAGTTATTCGTAGGAGATACCCTAATGAAATCGAAAACTTCAAACACAGTTGGCCTTACCCCAACACGAGTTTCCACCTCAACACGAGTTTTATTTATTTATTTATTTATTTATTGTACCCTCAGGGCATAAAGCATTTAAGAGGGGAGTGGGTTTAGAAGAAAAAAATACAATTGAAACGAGAAGAACAAATCACATTCAGTACATGCGTACAACACTCGAGAACAACGTGTAAATGAAGCACCGCGACAACAGGAAGCACCACGACAAATCAAACAAGGAATCGAAAAATCAAAATCAAACAAGGAAGCACCGCGAAAAAAAAAGAAAAAAATGAAAAAAAATTACAACATGGCACAGCGTATTTGCGATACACAAATGAACGGTAACCGAACAGCAGCAAACAAAACCAGGGAAAAAGAATATGCGTTGAGCACATCAATGCATAAAATTTTCTAGTGCCGCCCGAAAGCGTTCATGATTAGTAATCGTGACTAGTGAGGCAGGCAGGTTGTTCCAATCATGGCATGTTTTTTGTGAAAAAGAATGGGAGTATGTTACGGTGTTTTGGCGCGGAATATGAACCATGTAATGATCGTCGAGGCGTTCAGATAGGAAAAAAGGAGGATTGAGCCAACGTGATTTAAGTATGGGGTTATGGTGATACGCTTTATGCAGCACACAAAGGCGAGCAAGTTTCCGGCGAGTAGCAAGAGGAGCAAGGTCAAGGCTGGTCCACTCATAGTTCTCATATTACAAAAGGAAGAGGGGTAACATAGAAAGTTATTCGTAGGAGATACCCTTATGAAATCGAAAACTTCAAACACAGGTGGCCTTACCCCAACACGAGTCTCCACTCATAGTTCTCATATTACAAATGGGAGGGAGGTAACATAGAAAGTTATTCGTAGGAGATACCCTAATGAAATCAAAAATTTCAAACACAGGTGGCCTTACCCCAACACGAGTCTCCACTCATAGTTCTCATATTACAAAAGGGGAGGGGGGTAACATAGAAAGTTATTCATAGGGGATACCCTAATGAAATCGAAAACTTTAAACACAGTTGGCCTTATCCCAACACGAGTCTCCGCTCATAGTTCTCGTATTACATAAGGGAGGGGGTAACATAGAAAGTTATTCGTAGGAGATACTCTAATGAAATCGAAAACTTCAAACACAGGTGGCTTTACCCCAACACGAGTCTCCGCTCATAGTTCTCGTATTACATAAGGAAGGCAGTACCATAGAAAGTTATTCGTAGAAGATACCCTCATGAAATTGAAAACTTCAAACACAGTTGGCCTTACCCCAACACGAGTCTCCACTCATAGTTCTCATATTACAAAAGGAAGGGGGCTAACATAGAAAGTTATTCGTAGGAGATACCTTAATAAAATCGAAAACTTCAAACGCAGTTGGCCTTACCCCAACACGAGTTTCCACCACAACACGAGTTTCCACTCATAGTTCTCATATTACAAAAGGAAGGGGGTTAACATAGAAAGTTATTCGTAGGAGATACCCTAATGAAATCAAAAACTTCAAACACAGGTGGCCTTACCCCAACACGAGTCTCCGCTCATAGTTCTCGTATTACATAAGGGAGGGAGTAACGTAGAAAGTTATTCGTAGGAGATACCCTAATGAAATCGAAAACTTCAAACACAGTTGGCCTTACCCCAACACGAGTCTCCGCTCATAGTTCTCGTATTACATAAGGGAGGGGGTAACATAGAAAGTTATTCGTAGGAGATACCCTAATGAAATCGAAAACTTCAAACACAGGTGGCCTTACCCCATCACGAGTTTCCACCCCAACACGAGTTTCCACTCATAGTTCTCATATTACAAATGGAAGGGGGGTAACATAGAAAGTTATTCGTAGGAGATACGCTAATGAAATCGAAAACTTCAAACACAGTTGGCCTTACCCCAACACAAGTTTCCACCCCAACACGAGTTTCCACTCATAGTTCTCATATTACAAAAGGAAGGGGGGTAACATAGAAAGTTATTCGTAGGAGATAACCTAATGAAATTGAAAACTTCAAACACAGGTGGCCTTACCCCAACACGAGTCTCCACTCATAGTTCTCATATTACAAAAGGGAGGGGGGTAACATAGAAAGTTATTCGTAGGAGATACCCTTATGAAATCGAAAACTTCAAACACAGTTGTGCTTACCCCAACACGAGTTTCCACCCCAACACGAGTTTTCACTCATAGTTCTCCTATTACAAAAGGAAGGCGGGTAACATAGAAAGTTATTCGTAGGAGATACCCTAATGAAATCGAAAACTTCAAACACAGGTGGCCTTACCCCAACACGAGTCTCCACTCATAGTTCTATCATTACAAAAGGGAGAGGGTAACATAGAAAGTTATTCGTAGGAGATACCCTAATGAAATCAAAAACTTCAAACACAGGTGGCCTTACCCCAACACGAGTCTCCGCTCATAGTTCTCGTATTACATAAGGGAGGGGGTAACATAGAAAGTTATTCGTAGGAGATACCCTAATGAAATCGAAAACATCAAACACAGGTGGCCTTACCCCAACACGAGTCTCCGCTCATAGTTCTCGTATCACATAAGGGAGGGGGTAACATAAAATTTATTCGTAGGAGATACCCTAATGAAATCGAAAACTTCAAACACAGTTGGCCTTACCCCAACACGAGTCTCCACTCATTGTTCTCATATTACAAAAGGGAGGGGGGTAACATGGAAAGTTATTCGTAGGAGATACCCTAATGAAATCGAAAACTTCAAACACAGTTGGCCTTACCCCAACACAAGTTTCCACCCCAACACGAGTTTCTACTCATGGTTCTCATATTACAAATGGAAGGGGGGTAACATAGAAAGTTATTCGTAGGAGATACCCTAATGAAATCGAAAACTACAAACACAGTTGGCCTTACCCCAACACGAGTTTCCACCTCTACACGAGTTTTATTTATTTATTTATTTATTGTACCCTCAGGGCATACAGCATTTAGGAGGGGGGTGGTGAAGAAAAAAATACAATTGAAACGAGAAGAACAAATCACATTCAGTACATGCGTACAACACTCGAGAACAACGTGTAAATGAAGCACCGCGACAACAGGAAGCACCACGACAAATCAAACAAGGAATCGAAAAATCAAAATCAAACAAGGAAGCACCGCGAAAAAAAAAGAAAAAAATGAAAAAAAATTACAACATGGCACAGCGTATTTGCGATACACAAATGAACGGTAACCGAACAGCAGCAAACAAAACCAGGGAAAAAGAAAATGCGTTGAGCACATCAATGCATAAAATTTTCTAGTGCCGCCCGAAAGCGTTCATGATTAGTAATCGTTACTAGTGACGCAGGCAGGTTGTTCCAATCATGGCATGTTTTTTGTGAAAAAGAATGGGAGTATGTTACGGTGTTTTGGCGCGGAATATGAACCATGTAATGATAGTCGAGGCGTTCAGATAGGAAAAAAGGAGGATTGAGCCAACGTGATTTAAGTATGGGGTTATGGTGATACGCTTTATGCAGCACACAAAGGCGAGCAAGTTTCCGGCGAGTAGCAAGAGGAGCAAGGTCAAGGCTGGTCCACTCATAGTTCTCATATTACAAAAGGAAGGGGGGTAACATAGAAAGTTATTCGTAGGAGATACCCTAATGAAATCGAAAACTTCAAACACAGGTGGCCTTACCCCAACACGAGTCTCCACTCATAGTTCTCATATTACAAATGGGAGGGAGGTAACATAGAAAGTTATTCGTAGGAGATACCCTAATGAAATCAAAAACTTCAAACACAGGTGGCCTTACCCCAACACGAGTCTCCACTCATAGTTCTCATATTACAAAAGGGGAGGGGGGTAACATAGAAAGTTATTCATAGGGGATACCCTAATGAAATCGAAAACTTTAAACACAGTTGGCCTTATCCCAACACGAGTCTCCGCTCATAGTTCTCGTATTACATAAGGGAGGGGGTAACATAGAAAGTTATTCGTAGGAGATACTCTAATGAAATCGAAAACTTCAAACACAGGTGGCTTTACCTCAACACGAGTCTCCGCTCATAGTTCTCGTATTACATAAGGAAGGCAGTACCATAGAAAGTTATTCGTAGAAGATACCCTCATGAAATTGAAAACTTCAAACACAGTTGGCCTTACCCCAACACGAGTCTCCACTCATAGTTCTCATATTACAAAAGGAAGGGGGGTAACATAGAAAGTTACTCGTAGGAGATACCCTAATGAAATCAAAAACTTCAAACACAGGTGGCCTTACCCCAACACGAGTCTCCGCTCATAGTTCTCGTATTACATAAGGGAGGGAGTAACGTAGAAAGTTATTCGTAGGAGATACCCTAATGAAATCGAAAACTTCAAACACAGTTGGCCTTACCCCAACACGAGTCTCCGCTCATAGTTCTCGTATTACATAAGGGAGGGGGTAACATAGAAAGTTATTCGTAGGAGATACCCTAATAAAATCGAAAACTTCAAACACAGGTGGCCTTACCCCATCACGAGTTTCCACCCCAACACGAGTTTCCACTCATAGTTCTCATATTACAAATGGAAGGGGGGTAACATAGAAAGTTATTCGTAGGAGATACGCTAATGAAATCGAAAACTTCAAACACAGTTGGCCTTACCCCAACACGAGTTTCCACCCCAACACGAGTTTCCACTCATAGTTCTCTTATTACAAAAGGAAGGGGGGTAACATAGAAAGTTATTCGTAGGAGATAACCTAATGAAATCGAAAACTTCAAACACAGGTGGCCTTACCCCAACACGAGTCTCCACTCATAGTTCTCATATTACAAAAGGGAGGGGGGTAACATAGAAAGTTATTCGTAGGAGATACCCTAATGATATCGAAAACTTCAAACACAGTTGTGCTTACCCCAACATGAGTTTCCACCCCAACACGAGTTTTCACTCATAGTTCTCATATTACAAAAGGAAGGCGGGTAACATAGAAAGTTATTCGTAGGAGATACCCTAATGAAATCGAAAACTTCAAACACAGGTGGCCTTACCCCAACACGAGTCTCCACTCATAGTTCTCATATTACAAAAGGGAGGGGGGTAACATAGAAAGTTATTCGTAAGAGATACCCTAATGAAATCGAAAACTTCAAACACAGTTGTGCTTACCCCAACACGAGTTTCTACCCCAACACGAGTTTTCACTCATAGTTCTCATATTACAAAAGGAAGGCGGGTAACATAGAAAGTTATTCGTAGGAGATACCCTAATGAAATCGAAAACTTCAAACACAGATGGCCTTACCCCAACACGAGTCTCCACTCATAGTTCTCTCATTACAAAAGGGAGAGGGTAACATAGAAAGTTATTCGTAGGAGATACCCTAATGAAATCAAAAACTTCAAACACAGGTGGCCTTACCCCAACACGAGTCTCCGCTCATAGTTCTCGTATTACATAAGGGAGGGGGTAACATAGAAAGTTATTCGTAGGAGATACCCTAATGAAATCGAAAACATCAAACACAGGTGGCCTTACCCCAACACGAGTCTCCGCTCATAGTTCTCGTATCACATAAGGGAGGGGGTAACATAAAATTTATTCGTAGGAGATACCCTAATGAAATCGAAAACTTCAAACACAGTTGGCCTTACCCCAACACGAGTCTCCACTCATTGTTCTCATATTACAAAAGGGAGGGGGGTAACATGGAAAGTTATTCGTAGGAGATACAGTAATGAAATCGAAAACTTCAAACACAGTTGGCCTTACCCCAACACAAGTTTCCACCCCAACACGAGTTTCTACTCATGGTTCTCATACTACAAATGGAAGGGGGGTAACATAGAAAGTTATTCGTAGGAGATACCCTAATGAAATCGAAAACTTCGAACACAGTTGGCCTTACCCCAACACGAGTTTCCGCCTCAACACGAGTTTTATTTATTTATTTATTTATTGTACCCTCAGGGCATACAGCATTTAAGAGGGGAGTGGGTTTAGAAGAAAAAAATACAATTGAAACGAGAAGAACAAATCACATTCAGTACATGCGTACAACACTCGAGAACAACGTGTAAATGAAGCACCGCGACAAATCAAACAAGGAATCGAAAAATCAAAATCAAACAAGGAAGCACAGCGAAAAAAAAAGAAAAAAATGAAAAAAAATTACAACATGGCACAGCGTATTTGCGATACACAAATGAACGGTAACCGAACAGCAGCAAACAAAACCAGGGAAAAAGAAAATGCGTTGAGCACATTAATGCATAAAATTTTCTAGTGCCGCCCGAAAGCGTTCATGATTAGTAATCGTGACTAGTGACGCAGGCAGGTTGTTCCAATCATGGCATGTTTTTTGTAAAAAAGAATGGGAGTATGTTACGGTGTTTTGGCGCGGAATATGAACCTTGTAATGATGGTCGAGGCGTTCAGATAGGAAAAAAGGAGGATTGAGCCAACGTGATTTAAGTATGCGGTTATGGTGATACGCCTTATGCTGCACACAAAGGCGAGCAAGTTTCCGGCGAGTAGCAAGAGGAGCAAGGTCAAGGATGGTCCACTCATAGTTCTCATATTACAAAAGGAAGGGGGTTAACATAGATAGTTATTCGTAGGAGATACCCTAATGAAATCAAAAACTTCAAACACAGGTGGCCTTACCCCAACACGAGTCTCCGCTCATAGTTCTCGTATTACATAAGGGAGGGAGTAACGTAGAAAGTTATTCGTAGGAGATACCCTAATGAAATCGAAAACTTCAAACACAGTTGGCCTTACCCCAACTCGAGTCTCCGCTCATAGTTCTCGTATTACATGAGGGAGGGGGTAACATAGAAAGTTATTCGTAGGAGATACCCTAATGAAATTGAAAACTTCAAACACAGGTGGCCTTACCCCAACACGAGTCTCCACTCATAGTTCTCATATTACAAATGGGAGGGGGGTAACATAGAAAGTTATTCGTAGGAGATACCCTAATGAAATCGAAAACTTCAAACACAGTTGGCCTTACCCCAACACGAGTTTCCACCCCAACACGAGTTTCTACTCCTAGTTCTCATATTACAAATGGCAGGGGGGTAACATAGAAAGTTATTCGTAGGAGATACCCTAATGAAATCGAAAACTTCAAACACAGTTGGCCTTACCCAATACGAGTTTCCACCCCAACACGAGTTTCCACTCATAGTTCTCATATTACAAAAGGAAGGGGGTAACATAGAAAGTTATTCATAGGAGATACCCTAATGAAATCGAAAACTTCAAACACAGGTGGCCTTACCCCAACACGAGTCTCCACTCATAGTTCTCATATTACAAATGGGAGGGTGGTAACATAGAAAGTTATTCGTAGGAGATACCCTAATGAAATCAAAAACTTCAAACACAGGTGGCCTTACCCCAACACGAGTCTCCGCTCATAGTTCTCGTATTATATAAGGGAGGGGGTAATATAGAAAGTTATTCGTATGAGATACCCTAATGAAATCGAAAACTTCAAACACAGTTGGCCTTACCCCAACACGAGTCTCCACTCATAGTTCTCATATTACAAAAGGGAGGGGGGTAACATAGAAAGTTATTCGTAGGAAATACCCTAATGAAATCGAAAACTTCAAACACAGTTGGCCTTACCCCAACAGGGGTTTCCACCTCAAGACGAGTTTCTACTCATAGTTCTCATATTACAAAAGGAAGGGGGGTAACATAGAAAGTTATTCGTAGAAGATACCCTAATGAAATCTAAAACTTCAAACACAGGTGGCTTTACCCCAACACGAGTCTCCACTCATAGTTCTCATATTACATAAGGGAGGGGGGTAACATAGAAAGTTATTCGTAGGAGATACCCTAATGTAATCGAAAACTTTAAACACAGGTGGCCTTACCCCAACACGAGTCTCCACTCATAGTTCTCATATTACAAAAGGGGAGGGGGGTAACATAGAAAGTTATTCATAGGGGATACCCTAATGAAATCGAAAACTTTAAACACAGTTGGCCTTATCCCAACACGAGTCTCCGCTCATAGTTCTCGTATTACATAAGGGAGGGGGTAACATAGAAAGTTATTCGTAGGAGATACCCTAATGAAATCGAAAACTTCAAACACAGGTGGCTTTACCCCAACACGAGTCTCCGCTCATAGTTCTCGTATTACATAAGGAAGGCAGTACCATAGAAAGTTATTCGTAGAAGATACCCTCATGAAATTGAAAACTTCAAACACAGTTGGCCTTACCCCAACACGAGTCTCCACTTATAGTTCTCATATTACAAAAGGAAGGGGGGTAACATAGAAAGTTATTCGTAGGAGATACCCTAATGAAATTGAAAACTTCAAACACAGGTGGCCTTACCCCAACACGAGTCTCCACTCATAGTTCTCATAATACAAAAGGGAGGGGGGTAACATAGAAAGTTATTCGTAGGAGATACCCTAATGAAATCGAAAACTTGAAACACAGGTGGCCTTACCCCAACACGAGTCTCCACTCATAGTTCTCATATTACAAAATGGAGGGGGGTAACATAGAAAGTTATTCGTACGAGATACCCTAAAGAAATCGAAAACATCAAACACAGTTGGCCTTACTCCAACACGAGTTTCCACCCCAACACGAGCTTCCACTCATAGTTCTCATATTACAAAAGGAAGGGGGGTAACATAGAAAGTTATTGGTAGGAGATACCCTAATGGAATCGAAAACTTCAAACTCAGATTGCCTTACCCCAACACGAGTCTCCACTGATAGTTCTCATAGTACAAAAGGGAGGGGGGTAACATAGAAAGTTATTCGTAGGAGATACCCTAATAAAATCGAAAACTTCAAAAACAGTTGGCCTTACCCCAACACGAGTTTCCACCCCAACACGAGTTTCCACTCATAGTTCTCATATTACAAAAGGAAGGGGGTTAACATAGAAAGTTATTCGTAGGAGATACCCTAATGAAATCAAAAACTTCAAACACAGGTGGCCTTACCCCAACACGAGTCTCCGCTCATAGTTCTCGTATTACATAAGGGAGGGAGTAACGTAGAGTTATTCGTAGGAGATACCCTAATGAAATCGAAAACTTCAAACACAGTTGGCCTTACCCCAACACGAGTCTCCGCTCATAGTTCTCGTATTACATAAGGGAGGGGGTAACATAGAAAGTTATTCGTAGGAGATACCCTAATGAAATTGAAAACTTCAAACACAGGTGGCCTTACCCCAACACGAGTCTCCACTCATAGTTCTCATATAACGAAAGGGAGGGGGTAACATAGAAAGTTATTCGTAGGAGATACCCTAATGAAATCGAAAACTTCAAACACAGTTGGCCTTACCCTCAACACAAGTCTCGACTCATAGTTTTCATATTAAAAATAGGAGGGGGGTAACATAGAAAGTTATTCGTAGGAGATACCCTAATGAAATCGAAAACTTCAAACACAGTTGGCCTTACCCCAACACAAGTTTCCACCCCAACACGAGTTTCTACTCATAGTTCTCATATTACAAAAGGAAGGGGGGTAACATAGAAAGTTATTCGTAGGAGATACCCTAATGAAATCTAAAACTTCAAACACAGGTGGCTTTACCCCAACACGAGTCTCCACTCATAGTTCTCATATTACAAAAGGAAGGGGGGTAACATAGAAAGTTATTCGTAGGAGATACCCTAATGAAATCGAAAACTTTAAACACAGTTGGCCTTATCCCAACACGAGTCTCCGCTCATAGTTCTCGTATTACATAAGGGAGGGGGTAACATAGAAAGTTATTCGTAGGAGATACCCTAATGAAATGGAAAACTTCAAACACAGGTGGCTTTACCCCAACACGAGTCTCCGCTCATAGTTCTCGTATTACATAAGGAAGGCAGTACCATAGAAAGTTATTCGTAGAAGATACCCTCATGAAATTGAAAACTTCAAACACAGTTGGCCTTACCCAAACACGAGTCTCCACTCATAGTTCTCATATTACAAAAGGAAGGGGGGTAACATAGAAAGTTATTCGTAGGAGATACCCTAATGAAATTGAAAATTTCAAACACAGGTGGCCTTACCCCAACACGAGTCTCCACTCATAGTTCTCATATTACAAAAGGGAGGGGGGTAACATAGAAAGTTATTCGTAGGAGATACCCTAATGAAATCGAAAACTTGAAACACAGGTGGCCTTACCCCAACACGAGTCTCCACTCATAGTTCTCATATTACAAAATGGAGGGGGGTAACATAGAAAGTTATTCGTACGAGATACCCTAAAGAAATCGAAAACATCAAACACAGTTGGCCTTACTCCAACACGAGTTTCCACCCCAACACGAGCTTCGACTCATAGTTCTCATATTACAAAAGGAAGGGGGGTAACATAGAAAGTTATTGGTAGGAGATACCCTAATGGAATCGAAAACTTCAAACTCAGGTTGCCTTACCCCAACACGAGTCTCCACTCATAGTTCTCATAGTACAAAAGGGAGGGGGGTAACATCGAAAGTTATTCGTAGGAGATACCCTAATAAAATCGAAAACTTCAAAAACAGTTGGCCTTACCCCAACACGAGTTTCCACCCCAACACGAGTTTCCACTCATAGTTCTCATATTACAAAAGGAAGGGGGTTAACATAGAAAGTTATTCGTAGGAGATACCCTAATGAAATCAAAAACTTCAAACACAGGTGGCCTTACCCCAACACGAGTCTCCGCTCATAGTTCTCGTATTACATAAGGGAGGGAGTAACGTAGAGTTATTCTTAGGAGATACCCTAATGAAATCGAAAACTTCAAACACAGTTGGCCTTTCCCCAACACGAGTCTCCGCTGATAGTTCTCGTATTACATAAGGGAGGGGGTAACATAGAAAGTTATTCGTAGGAGATACCCTAATGAAATTGAAAACTTCAAACACAGGTGGCCTTACCCCAACACGAGTCTCCACTCATAGTTCTCATTTAACGAAAGGGAGGGGGTAACATAGAAAGTTATTCGTAGGAGATACCCTAATGAAATCGAAAACTTCAAACACAGTTGGCCTTACCCTCAACACAAGTCTCCACTCATAGTTTTCATATAACAAATAGGAGGGGGGTAACTTAGAAAGTTATTCGTAGGAGATACCCTAATGAAATCGAAAACTTCAAACACAGTTGGCCTTACCCCAACACAAGTTTCCACCCCAACACGAGTTTCTACTCATAGTTCTCATATTACAAAAGGAAGGGGGGTAACATAGAAAGTTATTCGTAGGAGATACCCTAATGAAATCTAAAACTTCAAACACAGGTGGCTTTACCCCAACACGAGTCTCCACTCATAGTTCTCATATTACAAAAGGAAGGGGGGTAACATAGAAAGTTATTCGTAGGAGATACCCTAATGAAATCGAAAACTTTAAACACAGGTGGCCTTACCCCAACACGAGTCTCCACTCATAGTTCTCATATTACAAAAGGGGAGGGGGATAACATAGAAAGTTATTCGTAGGAGATACCCTAATGAAATCAAAAACTTCAAACACAGGTGGCCTTACCCCAACACGAGTCTCCGCTCATAAATCTCGTATTACATAAGGGAGGGGGTAACATAGAAAGTTATTCGTAGGAGATACCCTAATGAAATCGAAAACTTCAAACCCAGTTGGCCTTACCCCAACACGAGTCTCCACTCATAGTTCTCATATTACAAAAGGGGAGGGGGGTAACATAGAAAGTTATTCATAGGGGATACCCTAATGAAATCGAAAACTTTAAACACAGTTGGCCTTATCCCAACACGAATCTCCGCTCATAGTTCTCGTATTACATAAGGGAGGGGGTAACATAGAAAGTTATTCGTAGGAGATACCCTAATGAAATCGAAAACTTCAAACACAGGTGGCTTTACCCCAACACGAGTCTCCGCTCATAGTTCTCGTATTACATAAGGAAGGCAGTACCATAGAAAGTTATTCGTAGAAGATACCCTCATGAAATTGAAAACTTCAAACACAGTTGGCCTTACCCAAACACGAGTCTCCACTCATAGTTCTCATATTACAAAAGGAAGGGGGGTAACATAGAAAGTTATTCGTAGGAGATACCCTAATGAAATTGAAAACTTCAAACACAGGTGGCCTTACCCCAACACGAGTCTCCACTCATAGTTCTCATATTACAAAAGGGAGGGGGGTAACATAGAAAGTTATTCGTAGGAGATACCCTAATGAAATCGAAAACTTGAAACACAGGTGGCCTTACCCCAACACGAGTCTCCACTCATAGTTCTCATATTACAAAATGGAGGGGGGGTAACATAGAAAGTTATTCGTACGAGATACCCTAAAGAAATCGAAAACATCAAACACAGTTGGCCTTACTCCAACACGAGTTTCCACCCCAACACGAGCTTCCACTCATAGTTCTCATATTACAAAAGGAAGGGGGGTAACATAGAAAGTTATTGGTAGGAGATACCCTAATGGAATCGAAAACTTCAAACTCAGGTTGCCTTACCCCAACACGAGTCTCCACTCATAGTTCTCATAGTACAAAAGGGAGGGGGGTAACATCGAAAGTTATTCGTAGGAGATACCCTAATAAAATCGAAAACTTCAAAAACAGTTGGCCTTACCCCAACACGAGTTTCCACCCCAACACGAGTTTCCACTCATAGTTCTCATATTACAAAAGGAAGGGGGTTAACATAGAAAGTTATTCGTAGGAGATACCCTAATGAAATCAAAAACTTCAAACACAGGTGGCCTTACCCCAACACGAGTCTCCGCTCATAGTTCTCGTATTATATAAGGGAGGGGGTAATATAGAAAGTTATTCGTATGAGATACCCTAATGAAATCGAAAACTTCAAACACAGTTGGCCTTACCCCAACACGAGTCTCAACTCATAGTTCTCATATTACAAAAGGGAGGGGGGTAACATAGAAAGTTATTCGTAGGAAATACCCTAATGAAATCGAAAACTTCAAACACAGTTGGCCTTACCCCAACAGGGGTTTCCACCCCAAGACGAGTTTCTACTCATAGTTCTCATATTACAAAAGGAAGGGGGGTAACATAGAAAGTTATTCGTAGAAGATACCCTAATGAAATCTAAAACTTCAAACACAGGTGGCTTTACCCCAACACGAGTCTCCACTCATAGTTCTCATATTACATAAGGGAGGGGGGTAACATAGAAAGTTATTCGTAGGAGATACCCTAATGTAATCGAAAACTTTAAACACAGGTGGCCTTACCCCAACACGAGTCTCCACTCATAGTTCTCATATTACAAAAGGGGAGGGGGGTAACATAGAAAGTTATTCATAGGGGATACCCTAATGAAATCGAAAACTTTAAACACAGTTGGCCTTATCCCAACACGAGTCTCCGCTCATAGTTCTCGTATTACATAAGGGAGGGGGTAACATAGAAAGTTATTCGTAGGAGATACCCTAATGAAATCGAAAACTTCAAACACAGGTGGCTTTACCCCAACACGAGTCTCCGCTCATAGTTCTCGTATTACATAAGGAAGGCAGTACCATAGAAAGTTATTCGTAGAAGATACCCTCATGAAATTGAAAACTTCAAACACAGTTGGCCTTACCCCAACACGAGTCTCCACTTATAGTTCTCATATTACAAAAGGAAGGGGGGTAACATAGAAAGTTATTCGTAGGAGATACCCTAATGAAATTGAAAACTTCAAACACAGGTGGCCTTACCCCAACACGAGTCTCCACTCATAGTTCTCATATTACAAAAGGGAGGGGGGTAACATAGAAAGTTATTCGTAGGAGATACCCTAATGAAATCGAAAACTGGAAACACAGGTGGCCTTACCCCAACACGAGTCTCCACTCATAGTTCTCATATTACAAAATGGAGGGGGGTAACATAGAAAGTTATTCGTACGAGATACCCTAAAGAAATCGAAAACATCAAACACAGTTGGCCTTACTCCAACACGAGTTTCCACCCCAACACGAGCTTCCACTCATAGTTCTCATATTACAAAAGGAAGGGGGGTAACATAGAAAGTTATTGGTAGGAGATACCCTAATGGAATCGAAAACTTCAAACTCAGATTGCCTTACCCCAACACGAGTCTCCACTGATAGTTCTCATAGTACAAAAGGGAGGGGGGTAACATAGAAAGTTATTCGTAGGAGATACCCTAATAAAATCGAAAACTTCAAAAACAGTTGGCCTTACCCCAACACGAGTTTCCACCCCAACACGAGTTTCCACTCATAGTTCTCATATTACAAAAGGAAGGGGGTTAACATAGAAAGTTATTCGTAGGAGATACCCTAATGAAATCAAAAACTTCAAACACAGGTGGCCTTACCCCAACACGAGTCTCCGCTCATAGTTCTCGTATTACATAAGGGAGGGAGTAACGTAGAGTTATTCGTAGGAGATACCCTAATGAAATCGAAAACTTCAAACACAGTTGGCCTTACCCCAACACGAGTCTCCGCTCATAGTTCTCGTATTACATAAGGGAGGGGGTAACATAGAAAGTTATTCGTAGGAGATACCCTAATGAAATTGAAAACTTCAAACACAGGTGGCCTTACCCCAACACGAGTCTCCACTCATAGTTCTCATATAACGAAAGGGGGGGGGTAACATAGAAAGTTATTCGTAGGAGATACCCTAATGAAATCGAAAACTTCAAACACAGTTGGCCTTACCCTCAACACAAGTCTCGACTCATAGTTTTCATATTAAAAATAGGAGGGTGGTAACATAGAAAGTTATTCGTAGGAGATACCCTTATGAAATCGAAAACTTCAAACACAGTTGGCCTTACCCCAACACAAGTTTCCACCCCAACACGAGTTTCTACTCATAGTTCTCATATTACAAAAGGAAGGGGGGTAACATAGAAAGTTATTCGTAGGAGATACCCTAATGAAATCTAAAACTTCAAACACAGGTGGCTTTACCCCAACACGAGTCTCCACTCATAGTTCTCATATTACAAAAGGAAGGGGGGTAACATAGAAAGTTATTCGTAGGAGATACCCTAATGAAATCGAAAACTTTAAACACAGTTGGCCTTATCCCAACACGAGTCTCCGCTCATAGTTCTCGTATTACATAAGGGAGGGGGTAACATAGAAAGTTATTCGTAGGAGATACCCTAATGAAATCGAAAACTTCAAACACAGGTGGCTTTACCCCAACACGAGTCTCCGCTCATAGTTCTCGTATTACATAAGGAAGGCAGTACCATAGAAAGTTATTCGTAGAAGATACCCTCATGAAATTGAAAACTTCAAACACAGTTGGCCTTACCCAAACACGAGTCTCCACTCATAGTTCTCATATTACAAAAGGAAGGGGGGTAACATAGAAAGTTATTTCTAGGAGATACCCTAATGAAATTGAAAATTTCAAACACAGGTGGCCTTACCCCAACACGAGTCTCCACTCATAGTTCTCATATTACAAAAGGGAGGGGGGTAACATAGAAAGTTATTCGTAGGAGATACCCTAATGAAATCGAAAACTTGAAACACAGGTGGCCTTACCCCAACACGAGTCTCCACTCATAGTTCTCATATTACAAAATGGAGGGGGGTAACATAGAAAGTTATTCGTACGAGATACCCTAAAGAAATCGAAAACATCAAACACAGTTGGCCTTACTCCAACACGAGTTTCCACCCCAACACGAGCTTCCACTCATAGTTCTCATATTACAAAAGGAAGGGGGGTAACATAGAAAGTTATTGGTAGGAGATACCCTAATGGAATCGAAAACTTCAAACTCAGGTTGCCTTACCCCAACACGAGTCTCCACTCATAGTTCTCATAGTACAAAAGGGAGGGGGGTAACATCGAAAGTTATTCGTAGGAGATACCCTAATAAAATCGAAAACTTCAAAAACAGTTGGCCTTACCCCAACACGAGTTTCCACCCGAACACGAGTTTCCACTCATAGTTCTCATATTACAAAAGGAAGGGGGTTAACATAGAAAGTTATTCGTAGGAGATACCATAATGAAATCAAAAACTTCAAACACAGGTGGCCTTACCCCAACACGAGTCTCCGCTCATAGTTCTCGTATTACATAAGGGAGGGAGTAACGTAGAGTTATTCTTAGGAGATACCCTAATGAAATCGAAAACTTCAAACACAGTTGGCCTTTCCCCAACACGAGTCTCCGCTGATAGTTCTCGTATTACATAAGGGAGGGGGTAACATAGAAAGTTATTCGTAGGAGATACCCTAATGAAATTGAAAACTTCAAACACAGGTGGCCTTACCCCAACACGAGTCTCCACTCATAGTTCTCATTTAACGAAAGGGAGGGGGTAACATAGAAAGTTATTCGTAGGAGATACCCTAATGAAATCGAAAACTTCAAACACAGTTGGCCTTACCCTCAACACAAGTCTCCACTCATAGTTTTCATATAACAAATAGGAGGGGGGTAACATAGAAAGTTATTCGTAGGAGATACCCTAATGAAATCGAAAACTTCAAACACAGTTGGCCTTACCCCAACACAAGTTTCCACCCCAACACGAGTTTCTACTCATAGTTCTCATATTACAAAAGGAAGGGGGGTAACATAGAAAGTTATTCGTAGGAGATACCCTAATGAAATCTAAAACTTCAAACACAGGTGGCTTTACCCCAACACGAGTCTCCACTCATAGTTCTCATATTACAAAAGGAAGGGGGGTAACATAGAAAGTTATTCGTAGGAGATACCCTAATGAAATCGAAAACTTTAAACACAGGTGGCCTTACCCCAACACGAGTCTCCACTCATAGTTCTCATATTACAAAAGGGGAGGG
This sequence comes from Rhipicephalus microplus, assembly GCF_043290135.1. Lineage (NCBI taxonomy): Eukaryota > Metazoa > Arthropoda > Arachnida > Ixodida > Ixodidae > Rhipicephalus > Rhipicephalus microplus. The sequence continues at coordinate 115,543,830 of NC_134707.1, forward strand.
GGATAACATAGAAAGTTATTCGTAGGAGATACCCTAATGAAATCAAAAACTTCAAACACAGGTGGCCTTACCCCAACACGAGTCTCCGCTCATAAATCTCGTATTACATAAGGGAGGGGGTAACATAGAAAGTTATTCGTAGGAGATACCCTAATGAAATCGAAAACTTCAAACCCAGTTGGCCTTACCCCAACACGAGTCTCCACTCATAGTTCTCATATTACAAAAGGGGAGGGGGGTAACATAGAAAGTTATTCATAGGGGATACCCTAATGAAATCGAAAACTTTAAACACAGTTGGCCTTATCCCAACACGAATCTCCGCTCATAGTTCTCGTATTACATAAGGGAGGGGGTAACATAGAAAGTTATTCGTAGGAGATACCCTAATGAAATCGAAAACTTCAAACACAGGTGGCTTTACCCCAACACGAGTCTCCGCTCATAGTTCTCGTATTACATAAGGAAGGCAGTACCATAGAAAGTTATTCGTAGAAGATACCCTCATGAAATTGAAAACTTCAAACACAGTTGGCCTTACCCAAACACGAGTCTCCACTCATAGTTCTCATATTACAAAAGGAAGGGGGGTAACATAGAAATTTATTCGTAGGAGATACCCTAATGAAATTGAAAACTTCAAACACAGGTGGCCTTACCCCAACACGAGTCTCCACTCATAGTTCTCATATTACAAAAGGGAGGGGGGTAACATAGAAAGTTATTCGTAGGAGATACCCTAATGAAATCGAAAACTTGAAACACAGGTGGCCTTACCCCAACACGAGTCTCCACTCATAGTTCTCATATTACAAAATGGAGGGGGGTAACATAGAAAGTTATTCGTACGAGATACCCTAAAGAAATCGAAAACATCAAACACAGTTGGCCTTACTCCAACACGAGTTTCCACCCCAACACGAGCTTCCACTCATAGTTCTCATATTACAAAAAGAAGGGGGGTAACATAGAAAGTTATTGGTAGGAGATACCCTAATGGAATCGAAAACTTCAAACTCAGGTTGCCTTACCCCAACACGAGTCTCCACTCATAGTTCTCATAGTACAAAAGGGAGGGGGGTAACATCGAAAGTTATTCGTAGGAGATACCCTAATAAAATCGAAAACTTCAAAAACAGTTGGCCTTACCCCAACACGAGTTTCCACCCCAACACGAGTTTCCACTCATAGTTCTCATATTACAAAAGGAAGGGGGTTAACATAGAAAGTTATTCGTAGGAGATACCCTAATGAAATCAAAAACTTCAAACACAGGTGGCCTTACCCCAACACGAGTCTCCGCTCATAGTTCTCGTATTACATAAGGGAGGGAGTAACGTAGAGTTATTCTTAGGAGATACCCTAATGAAATCGAAAACTTCAAACACAGTTGGCCTTTCCCCAACACGAGTCTCCGCTGATAGTTCTCGTATTACATAAGGGAGGGGGTAACATAGAAAGTTATTCGTAGGAGATACCCTAATGAAATTGAAAACTTCAAACACAGGTGGCCTTACCCCAACACGAGTCTCCACTCATAGTTCTCATTTAACGAAAGGGAGGGGGTAACATAGAAAGTTATTCGTAGGAGATACCCTAATGAAATCGAAAACTTCAAACACAGTTGGCCTTACCCTCAACACAAGTCTCCACTCATAGTTTTCATATAACAAATAGGAGGGGGGTAACATAGAAAGTTATTCGTAGGAGATACCCTAATGAAATCGAAAACTTCAAACACAGTTGGCCTTACCCCAACACAAGTTTCCACCCCAACACGAGTTTCTACTCACAGTTCTCATATTACAAAAGGAAGGGGGGTAACATAGAAAGTTATTCGTAGGAGATACCCTAATGAAATCTAAAACTTCAAACACAGGTGGCTTTACCCCAACACGAGTCTCCACTCATAGTTCTCATATTACAAAAGGAAGGGGGGTAACATAGAAAGTTATTCGTAGGAGATACCCTAATGAAACCGAAAACTTAAAACACAGGTGGCCTTACCCCAACACGAGTCTCCACTCATAGTTCTCATATTACAAAAGGGGAGGGGGATAACATAGAAAGTTATTCGTAGGAGATACCCTAATGAAATCAAAAACTTCAAACACAGGTGGCCTTACCCCAACACGAGTCTCCGCTCATAAATCTCGTATTACATAAGGGAGGGGGTAACATAGAAAGTTATTCGTAGGAGATACCCTAATAAAATCGAAAACTTCAAACCCAGTTGGCCTTACCCCAACACGAGTTTTCACCCCAACACGAGTTTCTACTCATAGTTCTCATATTACAAATGGAAGGGGGGTAACGTAGAAAGTTATTCGTAGGAGATACCCTAATGAAATCGAAAACTTCAAACACAGTTGGCCTTACCACAACACGAGTTTCCACCCCAACACGAGTTTTATTTATTTATTTTTTTATTGTACCCTCAGGGCATACAGCATTATAGAGGGGAGTGGGTTTAGAAGAAAAAAATACAATTGAAACGAGAAAAACAAATCACATTCAGTACATGCGTACAACACTCGAGAACAACGTGTAAATGAAGCACCGCGACAACAGGAAGCACCGTGACAAATCAAACAAGGAATCGAAAAATCAAAATCAAACAAGGAAGCACCGCAAAAAAAAGAAAAAAAATGAAAAAAATTGCAACATGGCACAGCGTATTTGCGATACACAAATGAACGGTAACCGAACAGCAGCAAACAAAACCAGGGAAAAAGAAAATGCGTTGAGCACATTAATGCATAAAATTTTCTAGTGCCGCCCGAAAGCGTTCATGATTAGTAATCGTGACTAGTGACGCAGGCAGGTTGTTCCAATCATGGCATGTTTTTTGTAAAAAAGAATGGGAGTATGTTACGGTGTTTTGGCGCGGAATATGAACCTTGTAATGATGGTCGAGGCGTTCAGATAGGAAAAAAGGAGGATTGAGCCAACGTGATTTAAGTATGCGGTTATGGTGATACGCCTTATGCTGCACACAAACGCGAGCAAGTTTCCGGCGAGTAGCAAGAGGAGCAAGGTCAAGGCTGGTCCACTCATAGTTCTCATATTACAAAAGGAAGGGGAGTAACATAGAAAGTTATTCGTAGGAGATACCCTAATGAAATCGAAAACTTCAAACACAGGTGGCCTTACCCCAACACGAGTCTCCACTCATAGTTCTCATATTACAAATGGGAGGGAGGTAACATAGAAAGTTATTCGTAGGAGATACCCTAATGAAATCAAAAACTTCAAACACAGGTGGCCTTACCCCAACACGAGTCTCCGCTCATAGTTCTCGTATTATATAAGGGAGGGGGTAATATAGAAAGTTATTCGTATGAGATACCCTAATGAAATCGAAAACTTCAAACACAGTTGGCCTTACCCCAACACGAGTCTCCGTTCATAGTTCTCGTATTACATAAGGGAGGGGGTAACATAGAAAGTTATTCGTAGGAGATACCCTAATGAAATCGAAAACTTCAAACACAGTTGGCCTTACCCTCAACACAAGTCTCCACTCATAGTTCTCATATTACAAAAGGTAGGGGGGTAACATAGAAAGTTATTCGTAGGAGATACCCTAATGAAATTGAAAACTTCAAACACACTTGGCCTTACCCCAACACGAGTCTCCGCTCATAGTTCTCGTATTATATAAGGGAGGGGGTAATATAGAAAGTTATTCGTATGAGATACCCTAATGAAATCGAAAACTTCAAACACAGTTGGCCTTACCCCAACACGAGTCTCCGCTCATAGTTCTCATATTACAAAAGGGAGGGGGTTAACATAGAAAGTTATTCGTAGGAAATACCCTAATGAATTCGAAAACTTCAAACACAGTTGGCCTTACCCCAACAGGAGTTTCCACCCCAAGACGAGTTTCTACTCATAGTTCTCATATTACAAAAGGAAGGGGGGTAACATAGAAAGTTATTCGTAGGAGATACCCTAATGAAATCTAAAACTTCAAACACAGGTGGCCTTACCCCAACACGAGTCTCCGCTCATAGTTCTCGTATTACATAAGGGAGGGGGTAACATAGAAAGTTATTCGTAGGAGATACCCTAATGAAATCGAAAACTTCAAACCCAGTTGGCCTTACCCCAACACGAGTTTCCACCCCAACACGAGTCTTTACTCATAGTTCTCATATTACAAAAGGGAGGGGGGTAACATAGAAAGTTATTCGTAGAAGATACTCTAATAAAATCGAAAACTTCAAACACAGTTGGCCTTACCCCAACACGAGTTTCCACCCCAAAACGAGTTTCCACTCATAGTTCTCATATTACAAAAGGAAGGAGGTTAACATAGAAAGTTATTCGTAGGAGATACCCTAATGAAATCAAAAACTTCAAACACAGGTGGCGTTACCCCAACACGAGTCTCCGCTCATAGTTCTCGTATTACATAAGGGAGGGAGTAACGTAGAAAGTTATTCGTAGGAGATACCCTAATGAAATCGAAAACTTCAAACACAGTTGGCCTTACCCCAACACGAGTCTCCGCTCATAGTTCTCGTATTACATAAGGGAGGGGGTAACATAGAAAGTTATTCGTAGGAGATACCATAATGAAATCGAAAACTTCAAACACAGGTGGCCTTACCCCATCACGAGTTTCCACCCCAACACGAGTTTCCACTCATAGTTCTCATATTACAAATGGAAGGGGGGTAACATAGAAAGTTATTCGTAGGAAATACGCTAATGAAATCGAAAACTTTAAACACAGTTGGCCTTACCCCAACAAGAGTTTCCACCCAAACACGAGTTTCCACTCATAGTTCTCATATTACAAAAGGAAGGACGGTAACATAGAAAGTTATTCGTAGGAGATACCCTAATGAAATCGAAAACTTCAAACACAGGTGGCCTTACCCCAACACGAGTCTCCACTCATAGTTCTCATATTACAAAAGGGAGGGGGTAACATAGAAAGTTATTCGTAGGAGATACCCTAATGAAATCGAAAACTTCAAACACAGTGGTGCTTACCTCAACACGAGTTTCCACCTCAACACGAGTTTTCACTCATAGTTCTCATATTACAAAAGGAAGGCGGGTAACATAGAAAGTTATTCGTAGGAGATACCCTAATGAAATCGAAAACTTCAAAGACAGGTGGCCTTACCCCAACACGAGTCTCCACTCATAATTCTCTTATTACAAAAGGGAGGGGGTAACATAGAAAGTTATTCGTAGGAAATACCCTAATGAAATCAAAAACTTCAAACACAGGTGGCCTTACCCCAACACGAGTCTCTGCTCATAGTTCTCGTATTACATAAGGGAGGGGGTAACATAGAAAGTTATTCATAGGGGATACCCTAATGAAATCGAAAACTTTAAACACAGTTGGCCTTATCCCAACACGAGTCTCCGCTCATAGTTCTCGTATTACATAAGGGAGGGGGTAACATAGAAAGTTATTCGTAGGAGATACCCTAATGAAATCGAAAACTTCAAACACAGGTGGCTTTACCCCAACACGAGTCTCCGCTCATAGTTCTCGTATTACATAAGGAAGGCAGTACCATAGAAAGTTATTCGTAGAAGATACCCTCATGAAATTGAAAACTTCAAACACAGTTGGCCTTACCCCAACACGAGTCTCCACTTATAGTTCTCATATTACAAAAGGAAGGGGGGTAACATAGAAAGTTATTCGTAGGAGATACCCTAATGAAATTGAAAACTTCAAACACAGGTGGCCTTACCCCAACACGAGTCTCCACTCATAGTTCTCATATTACAAAAGGGAGGGGGGTAACATAGAAAGTTATTCGTAGGAGATACCCTAATGAAATCGAAAACTTGAAACACAGGTGGCCTTACCCCAACACGAGTCTCCACTCATAGTTCTCATATTACAAAATGGAGGGGGGTAACATAGAAAGTTATTCGTACGAGATACCCTAAAGAAATCGAAAACATCAAACACAGTTGGCCTTACTCCAACACGAGTTTCCACCCCAACACGAGCTTCCACTCATAGTTCTCATATTACAAAAGGAAGGGGGGTAACATAGAAAGTTATTGGTAGGAGATACCCTAATGGAATCGAAAACTTCAAACTCAGATTGCCTTACCCCAACACGAGTCTCCACTGATAGTTCTCATAGTACAAAAGGGAGGGGGGTAACATAGAAAGTTATTCGTAGGAGATACCCTAATAAAATCGAAAACTTCAAAAACAGTTGGCCTTACCCCAACACGAGTTTCCACTCATAGTTCTCATATTACAAAAGGAAGGGGGTTAACATAGAAAGTTATTCGTAGGAGATACCCTAATGAAATCAAAAACTTCAAACACAGGTGGCCTTACCCCAACACGAGTCTCCGCTCATAGTTCTCGTATTACATAAGGGAGGGAGTAACGTAGAGTTATTCGTAGGAGATACCCTAATGAAATCGAAAACTTCAAACACAGTTGGCCTTACCCCAACACGAGTCTCCGCTCATAGTTCTCGTATTACATAAGGGAGGGGGTAACATAGAAAGTTATTCGTAGGAGATACCCTAATGAAATTGAAAACTTCAAACACAGGTGGCCTTACCCCAACACGAGTCTCCACTCATAGTTCTCATATAACGAAAGGGAGGGGGTAACATAGAAAGTTATTCGTAGGAGATACCCTAATGAAATCGAAAACTTCAAACACAGTTGGCCTTACCCTCAACACAAGTCTCGACTCATAGTTTTCATATTAAAAATAGGAGGGGGGTAACATAGAAAGTTATTCGTAGGATATACCCTAATGAAATCGAAAACTTCAAACACAGTTGGCCTTACCCCAACACAAGTTTCCACCCCAACATGAGTTTCTACTCATAGTTCTCATATTACAAAAGGAAGGCGGGTAACATAGAAAGTTATTCGTAGGAGATACCCTAATGAAATCTAAAACTTCAAACACAGGTGGCTTTACCCCAACACGAGTCTCCACTCATAGTTCTCATATTACAAAAGGAAGGGGGGTAACATAGAAAGTTATTCGTAGGAGATACCCTAATGAAATCGAAAACTTTAAACACAGTTGGCCTTATCCCAACACGAGTCTCCGCTCATAGTTCTCGTATTACATAAGGGAGGGGGTAACATAGAAAGTTATTCGTAGGAGATACCCTAATGAAATCGAAAACTTCAAACACAGGTGGCTTTACCCCAACACGAGTCTCCGCTCATAGTTCTCGTATTACATAAGGAAGGCAGTACCATAGAAAGTTATTCGTAGAAGATACCCTCATGAAATTGAAAACTTCAAACACAGTTGGCCTTACCCAAACACGAGTCTCCACTCATAGTTCTCATATTACAAAAGGAAGGGGGGTAACATAGAAAGTTATTCGTAGGAGATACCCTAATGAAATTGAAAATTTCAAACACAGGTGGCCTTACCCCAACACGAGTCTCCACTCATAGTTCTCATATTACAAAAGGGAGGGGGGTAACATAGAAAGTTATTCGTAGGAGATACCCTAATGAAATCGAAAACTTGAAACACAGGTGGCCTTTCCCCAACACGAGTCTCCACTCATAGTTCTCATATTACAAAATGGAGGGGGGTAACATAGAAAGTTATTCGTACGAGATACCCTAAAGAAATCGAAAACATCAAACACAGTTGGCCTTACTCCAACACGAGTTTCCACCCCAACACGAGCTTCCACTCATAGTTCTCATATTACAAAAGGAAGGGGGGTAACATAGAAAGTTATTGGTAGGAGATACCCTAATGGAATCGAAAACTTCAAACTCAGGTTGCCTTACCCCAACACGAGTCTCCACTCATAGTTCTCATAGTACAAAAGGGAGGGGGGTAACATCGAAAGTTATTCGTAGGAGATACCCTAATAAAATCGAAAACTTCAAAAACAGTTGGCCTTACCCCAACACGAGTTTCCACCCCAACACGAGTTTCCACTCATAGTTCTCATATTACAAAAGGAAGGGGGTTAACATAGAAAGTTATTCGTAGGAGATACCCTAATGAAATCAAAAACTTCAAACACAGGTGGCCTTACCCCAACACGAGTCTCCGCTCATAGTTCTCGTATTACATAAGGGAGGGAGTAACGTAGAGTTATTCTTAGGAGATACCCTAATGAAATCGAAAACTTCAAACACAGTTGGCCTTTCCCCAACACGAGTCTCCGCTGATAGTTCTCGTATTACATAAGGGAGGGGGTAACATAGAAAGTTATTCGTAGGAGATACCCTAATGAAATTGAAAACTTCAAACACAGGTGGCCTTACCCCAACACGAGTCTCCACTCATAGTTCTCATTTAACGAAAGGGAGGGGGTAACATAGAAAGTTATTCGTAGGAGATACCCTAATGAAATCGAAAACTTCAAACACAGTTGGCCTTACCCTCAACACAAGTCTCCACTCATAGTTTTCATATAACAAATAGGAGGGGGGTAACATAGAAAGTTATTCGTAGGAGATACCCTAATGAAATCGAAAACTTCAAACACAGTTGGCCTTACCCCAACACAAGTTTCCACCCCAACACGAGTTTCTACTCATAGTTCTCATATTACAAAAGGAAGGGGGGTAACATAGAAAGTTATTCGTAGGAGATACCCTAATGAAATCTAAAACTTCAAACACAGGTGGCTTTACCCCAACACGAGTCTCCACTCATAGTTCTCATATTACAAAAGGGGAGGGGGATAACATAGAAAGTTATTCGTAGGAGATACCCTAATGAAATCAAAAACTTCAAACACAGGTGGCCTTACCCCAACACGAGTCTCCGCTCATAAATCTCGTATTACATAAGGGAGGGGGTAACATAGAAAGTTATTCGTAGGAGATACCCTAATGAAATCGAAAACTTCAAACACAGTTGGCCTTACCCCAACACAAGTTTCCACCCCAACACGAGTTTCCACTCATAGTTCTCATATTACAAAAGGAAGGGGGGTAACATAGAAAGTTATTCGTAGGAGATAACCTAATGAAATTGAAAACTTCAAACACAGGTGGCCTTACCCCAACACGAGTCTCCACTCATAGTTCTCATATTACAAAAGGGAGGGGGGTAACATAGAAAGTTATTCGTAGGAGATACCCTTATGAAATCGAAAACTTCAAACACAGTTGTGCTTACCCCAACACGAGTTTCCACCCCAACACGAGTTTTCACTCATAGTTCTCCTATTACAAAAGGAAGGCGGGTAACATAGAAAGTTATTCGTAGGAGATACCCTAATGAAATCGAAAACTTCAAACACAGGTGGCCTTACCCCAACACGAGTCTCCACTCATAGTTCTATCATTACAAAAGGGAGAGGGTAACATAGAAAGTTATTCGTAGGAGATACCCTAATGAAATCAAAAACTTCAAACACAGGTGGCCTTACCCCAACACGAGTCTCCGCTCATAGTTCTCGTATTACATAAGGGAGGGGGTAACATAGAAAGTTATTCGTAGGAGATACCCTAATGAAATCGAAAACATCAAACACAGGTGGCCTTACCCCAACACGAGTCTCCGCTCATAGTTCTCGTATCACATAAGGGAGGGGGTAACATAAAATTTATTCGTAGGAGATACCCTAATGAAATCGAAAACTTCAAACACAGTTGGCCTTACCCCAACACGAGTCTCCACTCATTGTTCTCATATTACAAAAGGGAGGGGGGTAACATGGAAAGTTATTCGTAGGAGATACCCTAATGAAATCGAAAACTTCAAACACAGTTGGCCTTACCCCAACACAAGTTTCCACCCCAACACGAGTTTCTACTCATGGTTCTCATATTACAAATGGAAGGGGGGTAACATAGAAAGTTATTCGTAGGAGATACCCTAATGAAATCGAAAACTACAAACACAGTTGGCCTTACCCCAACACGAGTTTCCACCTCTACACGAGTTTTATTTATTTATTTATTTATTGTACCCTCAGGGCATACAGCATTTAGGAGGGGAGTGGGTTTAGAAGAAAAAAATACAATTGAAACGAGAAGAACAAATCACATTCAGTACATGCGTACAACACTCGAGAACAACGTGTAAATGAAGCACCGCGACAACAGGAAGCACCACGACAAATCAAACAAGGAATCGAAAAATCAAAATCAAACAAGGAAGCACCGCGAAAAAAAAAGAAAAAAATGAAAAAAAATTACAACATGGCACAGCGTATTTGCGATACACAAATGAACGGTAACCGAACAGCAGCAAACAAAACCAGGGAAAAAGAAAATGCGTTGAGCACATCAATGCATAAAATTTTCTAGTGCCGCCCGAAAGCGTTCATGATTAGTAATCGTTACTAGTGACGCAGGCAGGTTGTTCCAATCATGGCATGTTTTTTGTGAAAAAGAATGGGAGTATGTTACGGTGTTTTGGCGCGGAATATGAACCATGTAATGATAGTCGAGGCGTTCAGATAGGAAAAAAGGAGGATTGAGCCAACGTGATTTAAGTATGGGGTTATGGTGATACGCTTTATGCAGCACACAAAGGCGAGCAAGTTTCCGGCGAGTAGCAAGAGGAGCAAGGTCAAGGCTGGTCCACTCATAGTTCTCATATTACAAAAGGAAGGGGGGTAACATAGAAAGTTATTCGTAGGAGATACCCTAATGAAATCGAAAACTTCAAACACAGGTGGCCTTACCCCAACACGAGTCTCCACTCATAGTTCTCATATTACAAATGGGAGGGAGGTAACATAGAAAGTTATTCGTAGGAGATACCCTAATGAAATCAAAAACTTCAAACACAGGTGGCCTTACCCCAACACGAGTCTCCACTCATAGTTCTCATATTACAAAAGGGGAGGGGGGTAACATAGAAAGTTATTCATAGGGGATACCCTAATGAAATCGAAAACTTTAAACACAGTTGGCCTTATCCCAACACGAGTCTCCGCTCATAGTTCTCGTATTACATAAGGGAGGGGGTAACATAGAAAGTTATTCGTAGGAGATACTCTAATGAAATCGAAAACTTCAAACACAGGTGGCTTTACCTCAACACGAGTCTCCGCTCATAGTTCTCGTATTACATAAGGAAGGCAGTACCATAGAAAGTTATTCGTAGAAGATACCCTCATGAAATTGAAAACTTCAAACACAGTTGGCCTTACCCCAACACGAGTCTCCACTCATAGTTCTCATATTACAAAAGGAAGGGGGGTAACATAGAAAGTTACTCGTAGGAGATACCCTAATGAAATCAAAAACTTCAAACACAGGTGGCCTTACCCCAACACGAGTCTCCGCTCATAGTTCTCGTATTACATAAGGGAAGGAGTAACGTAGAAAGTTATTCGTAGGAGATACCCTAATGAAATCGAAAACTTCAAACACAGTTGGCCTTACCCCAACACGAGTCTCCGCTCATAGTTCTCGTATTACATAAGGGAGGGGGTAACATAGAAAGTTATTCGTAGGAGATACCCTAATAAAATCGAAAACTTCAAACACAGGTGGCCTTACCCCATCACGAGTTTCCACCCCAACACGAGTTTCCACTCATAGTTCTCATATTACAAATGGAAGGGGGGTAACATAGAAAGTTATTCGTAGGAGATACGCTAATGAAATCGAAAACTTCAAACACAGTTGGCCTTACCCCAACACGAGTTTCCACCCCAACACGAGTTTCCACTCATAGTTCTCTTATTGCAAAAGGAAGGGGGGTAACATAGAAAGTTATTCGTAGGAGATAACCTAATGAAATCGAAAACTTCAAACACAGGTGGCCTTACCCCAACACGAGTCTCCACTCATAGTTCTCATATTACAAAAGGGAGGGGGGTAACATAGAAAGTTATTCGTAGGAGATACCCTAATGATATCGAAAACTTCAAACACAGTTGTGCTTACCCCAACATGAGTTTCCACCCCAACACGAGTTTTCACTCATAGTTCTCATATTACAAAAGGAAGGCGGGTAACATAGAAAGTTATTCGTAGGAGATACCCTAATGAAATCGAAAACTTCAAACACAGGTGGCCTTACCCCAACACGAGTCTCCACTCATAGTTCTCATATTACAAAAGGGAGGGGGGTAACATAGAAAGTTATTCGTAAGAGATACCCTAATGAAATCGAAAACTTCAAACACAGTTGTGCTTACCCCAACACGAGTTTCTACCCCAACACGAGTTTTCACTCATAGTTCTCATATTACAAAAGGAAGGCGGGTAACATAGAAAGTTATTCGTAGGAGATACCCTAATGAAATCGAAAACTTCAAACACAGATGGCCTTACCCCAACACGAGTCTCCACTCATAGTTCTCTCATTACAAAAGGGAGAGGGTAACATAGAAAGTTATTCGTAGGAGATACCCTAATGAAATCAAAAACTTCAAACACAGGTGGCCTTACCCCAACACGAGTCTCCGCTCATAGTTCTCGTATTACATAAGGGAGGGGGTAACATAGAAAGTTATTCGTAGGAGATACCCTAATGAAATCGAAAACATCAAACACAGGTGGCCTTACCCCAACACGAGTCTCCGCTCATAGTTCTCGTATCACATAAGGGAGGGGGTAACATAAAATTTATTCGTAGGAGATACCCTAATGAAATCGAAAACTTCAAACACAGTTGGCCTTACCCCAACACGAGTCTCCACTCATTGTTCTCATATTACAAAAGGGAGGGGGGTAACATGGAAAGTTATTCGTAGGAGATACAGTAATGAAATCGAAAACTTCAAACACAGTTGGCCTTACCCCAACACAAGTTTCCACCCCAACACGAGTTTCTACTCATGGTTCTCATACTACAAATGGAAGGGGGGTAACATAGAAAGTTATTCGTAGGAGATACCCTAATGAAATCGAAAACTTCGAACACAGTTGGCCTTACCCCAACACGAGTTTCCGCCTCAACACGAGTTTTATTTATTTATTTATTTATTGTACCCTCAGGGCATACAGCATTTAAGAGGGGAGTGGGTTTAGAAGAAAAAAATACAATTGAAACGAGAAGAACAAATCACATTCAGTACATGCGTACAACACTCGAGAACAACGTGTAAATGAAGCACCGCGACAAATCAAACAAGGAATCGAAAAATCAAAATCAAACAAGGAAGCACAGCGAAAAAAAAAGAAAAAAATGAAAAAAAATTACAACATGGCACAGCGTATTTGCGATACACAAATGAACGGTAACCGAACAGCAGCAAACAAAACCAGGGAAAAAGAAAATGCGTTGAGCACATTAATGCATAAAATTTTCTAGTGCCGCCCGAAAGCGTTCATGATTAGTAATCGTGACTAGTGACGCAGGCAGGTTGTTCCAATCATGGCATGTTTTTTGTAAAAAAGAATGGGAGTATGTTACGGTGTTTTGGCGCGGAATATGAACCTTGTAATGATGGTCGAGGCGTTCAGATAGGAAAAAAGGAGGATTGAGCCAACGTGATTTAAGTATGCGGTTATGGTGATACGCCTTATGCTGCACACAAAGGCGAGCAAGTTTCCGGCGAGTAGCAAGAGGAGCAAGGTCAAGGATGGTCCACTCATAGTTCTCATATTACAAAAGGAAGGGGGTTAACATAGATAGTTATTCGTAGGAGATACCCTAATGAAATCAAAAACTTCAAACACAGGTGGCCTTACCCCAACACGAGTCTCCGCTCATAGTTCTCGTATTACATAAGGGAGGGAGTAACGTAGAAAGTTATTCGTAGGAGATACCCTAATGAAATCGAAAACTTCAAACACAGTTGGCCTTACCCCAACTCGAGTCTCCGCTCATAGTTCTCGTATTACATGAGGGAGGGGGTAACATAGAAAGTTATTCGTAGGAGATACCCTAATGAAATTGAAAACTTCAAACACAGGTGGCCTTACCCCAACACGAGTCTCCACTCATAGTTCTCATATTACAAATGGGAGGGGGGTAACATAGAAAGTTATTCGTAGGAGATACCCTAATGAAATCGAAAACTTCAAACACAGTTGGCCTTACCCCAACACGAGTTTCCACCCCAACACGAGTTTCTACTCCTAGTTCTCATATTACAAATGGCAGGGGGGTAACATAGAAAGTTATTCGTAGGAGATACCCTAATGAAATCGAAAACTTCAAACACAGTTGGCCTTACCCAATACGAGTTTCCACCCCAACACGAGTTTCCACTCATAGTTCTCATATTACAAAAGGAAGGGGGTAACATAGAAAGTTATTCATAGGAGATACCCTAATGAAATCGAAAACTTCAAACACAGGTGGCCTTACCCCAACACGAGTCTCCACTCATAGTTCTCATATTACAAATGGGAGGGTGGTAACATAGAAAGTTATTCGTAGGAGATACCCTAATGAAATCAAAAACTTCAAACACAGGTGGCCTTACCCCAACACGAGTCTCCGCTCATAGTTCTCGTATTATATAAGGGAGGGGGTAATATAGAAAGTTATTCGTATGAGATACCCTAATGAAATCGAAAACTTCAAACACAGTTGGCCTTACCCCAACACGAGTCTCCACTCATAGTTCTCATATTACAAAAGGGAGGGGGGTAACATAGAAAGTTATTCGTAGGAAATACCCTAATGAAATCGAAAACTTCAAACACAGTTGGCCTTACCCCAACAGGGGTTTCCACCTCAAGACGAGTTTCTACTCATAGTTCTCATATTACAAAAGGAAGGGGGGTAACATAGAAAGTTATTCGTAGAAGATACCCTAATGAAATCTAAAACTTCAAACACAGGTGGCTTTACCCCAACACGAGTCTCCACTCATAGTTCTCATATTACATAAGGGAGGGGGGTAACATAGAAAGTTATTCGTAGGAGATACCCTAATGTAATCGAAAACTTTAAACACAGGTGGCCTTACCCCAACACGAGTCTCCACTCATAGTTCTCATATTACAAAAGGGGAGGGGGGTAACATAGAAAGTTATTCATAGGGGATACCCTAATGAAATCGAAAACTTTAAACACAGTTGGCCTTATCCCAACACGAGTCTCCGCTCATAGTTCTCGTATTACATAAGGGAGGGGGTAACATAGAAAGTTATTCGTAGGAGATACCCTAATGAAATCGAAAACTTCAAACACAGGTGGCTTTACCCCAACACGAGTCTCCGCTCATAGTTCTCGTATTACATAAGGAAGGCAGTACCATAGAAAGTTATTCGTAGAAGATACCCTCATGAAATTGAAAACTTCAAACACAGTTGGCCTTACCCCAACACGAGTCTCCACTTATAGTTCTCATATTACAAAAGGAAGGGGGGTAACATAGAAAGTTATTCGTAGGAGATACCCTAATGAAATTGAAAACTTCAAACACAGGTGGCCTTACCCCAACACGAGTCTCCACTCATAGTTCTCATAATACAAAAGGGAGGGGGGTAACATAGAAAGTTATTCGTAGGAGATACCCTAATGAAATCGAAAACTTGAAACACAGGTGGCCTTACCCCAACACGAGTCTCCACTCATAGTTCTCATATTACAAAATGGAGGGGGGTAACATAGAAAGTTATTCGTACGAGATACCCTAAAGAAATCGAAAACATCAAACACAGTTGGCCTTACTCCAACACGAGTTTCCACCCCAACACGAGCTTCCACTCATAGTTCTCATATTACAAAAGGAAGGGGGGTAACATAGAAAGTTATTGGTAGGAGATACCCTAATGGAATCGAAAACTTCAAACTCAGATTGCCTTACCCCAACACGAGTCTCCACTGATAGTTCTCATAGTACAAAAGGGAGGGGGGTAACATAGAAAGTTATTCGTAGGAGATACCCTAATAAAATCGAAAACTTCAAAAACAGTTGGCCTTACCCCAACACGAGTTTCCACCCCAACACGAGTTTCCACTCATAGTTCTCATATTACAAAAGGAAGGGGGTTAACATAGAAAGTTATTCGTAGGAGATACCCTAATGAAATCAAAAACTTCAAACACAGGTGGCCTTACCCCAACACGAGTCTCCGCTCATAGTTCTCGTATTACATAAGGGAGGGAGTAACGTAGAGTTATTCGTAGGAGATACCCTAATGAAATCGAAAACTTCAAACACAGTTGGCCTTACCCCAACACGAGTCTCCGCTCATAGTTCTCGTATTACATAAGGGAGGGGGTAACATAGAAAGTTATTCGTAGGAGATACCCTAATGAAATTGAAAACTTCAAACACAGGTGGCCTTACCCCAACACGAGTCTCCACTCATAGTTCTCATATAACGAAAGGGAGGGGGTAACATAGAAAGTTATTCGTAGGAGATACCCTAATGAAATCGAAAACTTCAAACACAGTTGGCCTTACCCTCAACACAAGTCTCGACTCATAGTTTTCATATTAAAAATAGGAGGGGGGTAACATAGAAAGTTATTCGTAGGAGATACCCTAATGAAATCGAAAACTTCAAACACAGTTGGCCTTACCCCAACACAAGTTTCCACCCCAACACGAGTTTCTACTCATAGTTCTCATATTACAAAAGGAAGGGGGGTAACATAGAAAGTTATTCGTAGGAGATACCCTAATGAAATCTAAAACTTCAAACACAGGTGGCTTTACCCCAACACGAGTCTCCACTCATAGTTCTCATATTACAAAAGGAAGGGGGGTAACATAGAAAGTTATTCGTAGGAGATACCCTAATGAAATCGAAAACTTTAAACACAGTTGGCCTTATCCCAACACGAGTCTCCGCTCATAGTTCTCGTATTACATAAGGGAGGGGGTAACATAGAAAGTTATTCGTAGGAGATACCCTAATGAAATGGAAAACTTCAAACACAGGTGGCTTTACCCCAACACGAGTCTCCGCTCATAGTTCTCGTATTACATAAGGAAGGCA
Source organism: Rhipicephalus microplus (assembly GCF_043290135.1). Classification (NCBI taxonomy): domain Eukaryota; kingdom Metazoa; phylum Arthropoda; class Arachnida; order Ixodida; family Ixodidae; genus Rhipicephalus; species Rhipicephalus microplus. Next base: position 115,560,655 of record NC_134707.1, read on the forward strand.
GTACCATAGAAAGTTATTCGTAGAAGATACCCTCATGAAATTGAAAACTTCAAACACAGTTGGCCTTACCCAAACACGAGTCTCCACTCATAGTTCTCATATTACAAAAGGAAGGGGGGTAACATAGAAAGTTATTCGTAGGAGATACCCTAATGAAATTGAAAATTTCAAACACAGGTGGCCTTACCCCAACACGAGTCTCCACTCATAGTTCTCATATTACAAAAGGGAGGGGGGTAACATAGAAAGTTATTCGTAGGAGATACCCTAATGAAATCGAAAACTTGAAACACAGGTGGCCTTACCCCAACACGAGTCTCCACTCATAGTTCTCATATTACAAAATGGAGGGGGGTAACATAGAAAGTTATTCGTACGAGATACCCTAAAGAAATCGAAAACATCAAACACAGTTGGCCTTACTCCAACACGAGTTTCCACCCCAACACGAGCTTCGACTCATAGTTCTCATATTACAAAAGGAAGGGGGGTAACATAGAAAGTTATTGGTAGGAGATACCCTAATGGAATCGAAAACTTCAAACTCAGGTTGCCTTACCCCAACACGAGTCTCCACTCATAGTTCTCATAGTACAAAAGGGAGGGGGGTAACATCGAAAGTTATTCGTAGGAGATACCCTAATAAAATCGAAAACTTCAAAAACAGTTGGCCTTACCCCAACACGAGTTTCCACCCCAACACGAGTTTCCACTCATAGTTCTCATATTACAAAAGGAAGGGGGTTAACATAGAAAGTTATTCGTAGGAGATACCCTAATGAAATCAAAAACTTCAAACACAGGTGGCCTTACCCCAACACGAGTCTCCGCTCATAGTTCTCGTATTACATAAGGGAGGGAGTAACGTAGAGTTATTCTTAGGAGATACCCTAATGAAATCGAAAACTTCAAACACAGTTGGCCTTTCCCCAACACGAGTCTCCGCTGATAGTTCTCGTATTACATAAGGGAGGGGGTAACATAGAAAGTTATTCGTAGGAGATACCCTAATGAAATTGAAAACTTCAAACACAGGTGGCCTTACCCCAACACGAGTCTCCACTCATAGTTCTCATTTAACGAAAGGGAGGGGGTAACATAGAAAGTTATTCGTAGGAGATACCCTAATGAAATCGAAAACTTCAAACACAGTTGGCCTTACCCTCAACACAAGTCTCCACTCATAGTTTTCATATAACAAATAGGAGGGGGGTAACTTAGAAAGTTATTCGTAGGAGATACCCTAATGAAATCGAAAACTTCAAACACAGTTGGCCTTACCCCAACACAAGTTTCCACCCCAACACGAGTTTCTACTCATAGTTCTCATATTACAAAAGGAAGGGGGGTAACATAGAAAGTTATTCGTAGGAGATACCCTAATGAAATCTAAAACTTCAAACACAGGTGGCTTTACCCCAACACGAGTCTCCACTCATAGTTCTCATATTACAAAAGGAAGGGGGGTAACATAGAAAGTTATTCGTAGGAGATACCCTAATGAAATCGAAAACTTTAAACACAGGTGGCCTTACCCCAACACGAGTCTCCACTCATAGTTCTCATATTACAAAAGGGGAGGGGGATAACATAGAAAGTTATTCGTAGGAGATACCCTAATGAAATCAAAAACTTCAAACACAGGTGGCCTTACCCCAACACGAGTCTCCGCTCATAAATCTCGTATTACATAAGGGAGGGGGTAACATAGAAAGTTATTCGTAGGAGATACCCTAATGAAATCGAAAACTTCAAACCCAGTTGGCCTTACCCCAACACGAGTCTCCACTCATAGTTCTCATATTACAAAAGGGGAGGGGGGTAACATAGAAAGTTATTCATAGGGGATACCCTAATGAAATCGAAAACTTTAAACACAGTTGGCCTTATCCCAACACGAATCTCCGCTCATAGTTCTCGTATTACATAAGGGAGGGGGTAACATAGAAAGTTATTCGTAGGAGATACCCTAATGAAATCGAAAACTTCAAACACAGGTGGCTTTACCCCAACACGAGTCTCCGCTCATAGTTCTCGTATTACATAAGGAAGGCAGTACCATAGAAAGTTATTCGTAGAAGATACCCTCATGAAATTGAAAACTTCAAACACAGTTGGCCTTACCCAAACACGAGTCTCCACTCATAGTTCTCATATTACAAAAGGAAGGGGGGTAACATAGAAAGTTATTCGTAGGAGATACCCTAATGAAATTGAAAACTTCAAACACAGGTGGCCTTACCCCAACACGAGTCTCCACTCATAGTTCTCATATTACAAAAGGGAGGGGGGTAACATAGAAAGTTATTCGTAGGAGATACCCTAATGAAATCGAAAACTTGAAACACAGGTGGCCTTACCCCAACACGAGTCTCCACTCATAGTTCTCATATTACAAAATGGAGGGGGGGTAACATAGAAAGTTATTCGTACGAGATACCCTAAAGAAATCGAAAACATCAAACACAGTTGGCCTTACTCCAACACGAGTTTCCACCCCAACACGAGCTTCCACTCATAGTTCTCATATTACAAAAGGAAGGGGGGTAACATAGAAAGTTATTGGTAGGAGATACCCTAATGGAATCGAAAACTTCAAACTCAGGTTGCCTTACCCCAACACGAGTCTCCACTCATAGTTCTCATAGTACAAAAGGGAGGGGGGTAACATCGAAAGTTATTCGTAGGAGATACCCTAATAAAATCGAAAACTTCAAAAACAGTTGGCCTTACCCCAACACGAGTTTCCACCCCAACACGAGTTTCCACTCATAGTTCTCATATTACAAAAGGAAGGGGGTTAACATAGAAAGTTATTCGTAGGAGATACCCTAATGAAATCAAAAACTTCAAACACAGGTGGCCTTACCCCAACACGAGTCTCCGCTCATAGTTCTCGTATTATATAAGGGAGGGGGTAATATAGAAAGTTATTCGTATGAGATACCCTAATGAAATCGAAAACTTCAAACACAGTTGGCCTTACCCCAACACGAGTCTCAACTCATAGTTCTCATATTACAAAAGGGAGGGGGGTAACATAGAAAGTTATTCGTAGGAAATACCCTAATGAAATCGAAAACTTCAAACACAGTTGGCCTTACCCCAACAGGGGTTTCCACCCCAAGACGAGTTTCTACTCATAGTTCTCATATTACAAAAGGAAGGGGGGTAACATAGAAAGTTATTCGTAGAAGATACCCTAATGAAATCTAAAACTTCAAACACAGGTGGCTTTACCCCAACACGAGTCTCCACTCATAGTTCTCATATTACATAAGGGAGGGGGGTAACATAGAAAGTTATTCGTAGGAGATACCCTAATGTAATCGAAAACTTTAAACACAGGTGGCCTTACCCCAACACGAGTCTCCACTCATAGTTCTCATATTACAAAAGGGGAGGGGGGTAACATAGAAAGTTATTCATAGGGGATACCCTAATGAAATCGAAAACTTTAAACACAGTTGGCCTTATCCCAACACGAGTCTCCGCTCATAGTTCTCGTATTACATAAGGGAGGGGGTAACATAGAAAGTTATTCGTAGGAGATACCCTAATGAAATCGAAAACTTCAAACACAGGTGGCTTTACCCCAACACGAGTCTCCGCTCATAGTTCTCGTATTACATAAGGAAGGCAGTACCATAGAAAGTTATTCGTAGAAGATACCCTCATGAAATTGAAAACTTCAAACACAGTTGGCCTTACCCCAACACGAGTCTCCACTTATAGTTCTCATATTACAAAAGGAAGGGGGGTAACATAGAAAGTTATTCGTAGGAGATACCCTAATGAAATTGAAAACTTCAAACACAGGTGGCCTTACCCCAACACGAGTCTCCACTCATAGTTCTCATATTACAAAAGGGAGGGGGGTAACATAGAAAGTTATTCGTAGGAGATACCCTAATGAAATCGAAAACTGGAAACACAGGTGGCCTTACCCCAACACGAGTCTCCACTCATAGTTCTCATATTACAAAATGGAGGGGGGTAACATAGAAAGTTATTCGTACGAGATACCCTAAAGAAATCGAAAACATCAAACACAGTTGGCCTTACTCCAACACGAGTTTCCACCCCAACACGAGCTTCCACTCATAGTTCTCATATTACAAAAGGAAGGGGGGTAACATAGAAAGTTATTGGTAGGAGATACCCTAATGGAATCGAAAACTTCAAACTCAGATTGCCTTACCCCAACACGAGTCTCCACTGATAGTTCTCATAGTACAAAAGGGAGGGGGGTAACATAGAAAGTTATTCGTAGGAGATACCCTAATAAAATCGAAAACTTCAAAAACAGTTGGCCTTACCCCAACACGAGTTTCCACCCCAACACGAGTTTCCACTCATAGTTCTCATATTACAAAAGGAAGGGGGTTAACATAGAAAGTTATTCGTAGGAGATACCCTAATGAAATCAAAAACTTCAAACACAGGTGGCCTTACCCCAACACGAGTCTCCGCTCATAGTTCTCGTATTACATAAGGGAGGGAGTAACGTAGAGTTATTCGTAGGAGATACCCTAATGAAATCGAAAACTTCAAACACAGTTGGCCTTACCCCAACACGAGTCTCCGCTCATAGTTCTCGTATTACATAAGGGAGGGGGTAACATAGAAAGTTATTCGTAGGAGATACCCTAATGAAATTGAAAACTTCAAACACAGGTGGCCTTACCCCAACACGAGTCTCCACTCATAGTTCTCATATAACGAAAGGGGGGGGGTAACATAGAAAGTTATTCGTAGGAGATACCCTAATGAAATCGAAAACTTCAAACACAGTTGGCCTTACCCTCAACACAAGTCTCGACTCATAGTTTTCATATTAAAAATAGGAGGGTGGTAACATAGAAAGTTATTCGTAGGAGATACCCTTATGAAATCGAAAACTTCAAACACAGTTGGCCTTACCCCAACACAAGTTTCCACCCCAACACGAGTTTCTACTCATAGTTCTCATATTACAAAAGGAAGGGGGGTAACATAGAAAGTTATTCGTAGGAGATACCCTAATGAAATCTAAAACTTCAAACACAGGTGGCTTTACCCCAACACGAGTCTCCACTCATAGTTCTCATATTACAAAAGGAAGGGGGGTAACATAGAAAGTTATTCGTAGGAGATACCCTAATGAAATCGAAAACTTTAAACACAGTTGGCCTTATCCCAACACGAGTCTCCGCTCATAGTTCTCGTATTACATAAGGGAGGGGGTAACATAGAAAGTTATTCGTAGGAGATACCCTAATGAAATCGAAAACTTCAAACACAGGTGGCTTTACCCCAACACGAGTCTCCGCTCATAGTTCTCGTATTACATAAGGAAGGCAGTACCATAGAAAGTTATTCGTAGAAGATACCCTCATGAAATTGAAAACTTCAAACACAGTTGGCCTTACCCAAACACGAGTCTCCACTCATAGTTCTCATATTACAAAAGGAAGGGGGGTAACATAGAAAGTTATTTCTAGGAGATACCCTAATGAAATTGAAAATTTCAAACACAGGTGGCCTTACCCCAACACGAGTCTCCACTCATAGTTCTCATATTACAAAAGGGAGGGGGGTAACATAGAAAGTTATTCGTAGGAGATACCCTAATGAAATCGAAAACTTGAAACACAGGTGGCCTTACCCCAACACGAGTCTCCACTCATAGTTCTCATATTACAAAATGGAGGGGGGTAACATAGAAAGTTATTCGTACGAGATACCCTAAAGAAATCGAAAACATCAAACACAGTTGGCCTTACTCCAACACGAGTTTCCACCCCAACACGAGCTTCCACTCATAGTTCTCATATTACAAAAGGAAGGGGGGTAACATAGAAAGTTATTGGTAGGAGATACCCTAATGGAATCGAAAACTTCAAACTCAGGTTGCCTTACCCCAACACGAGTCTCCACTCATAGTTCTCATAGTACAAAAGGGAGGGGGGTAACATCGAAAGTTATTCGTAGGAGATACCCTAATAAAATCGAAAACTTCAAAAACAGTTGGCCTTACCCCAACACGAGTTTCCACCCCAACACGAGTTTCCACTCATAGTTCTCATATTACAAAAGGAAGGGGGTTAACATAGAAAGTTATTCGTAGGAGATACCATAATGAAATCAAAAACTTCAAACACAGGTGGCCTTACCCCAACACGAGTCTCCGCTCATAGTTCTCGTATTACATAAGGGAGGGAGTAACGTAGAGTTATTCTTAGGAGATACCCTAATGAAATCGAAAACTTCAAACACAGTTGGCCTTTCCCCAACACGAGTCTCCGCTGATAGTTCTCGTATTACATAAGGGAGGGGGTAACATAGAAAGTTATTCGTAGGAGATACCCTAATGAAATTGAAAACTTCAAACACAGGTGGCCTTACCCCAACACGAGTCTCCACTCATAGTTCTCATTTAACGAAAGGGAGGGGGTAACATAGAAAGTTATTCGTAGGAGATACCCTAATGAAATCGAAAACTTCAAACACAGTTGGCCTTACCCTCAACACAAGTCTCCACTCATAGTTTTCATATAACAAATAGGAGGGGGGTAACATAGAAAGTTATTCGTAGGAGATACCCTAATGAAATCGAAAACTTCAAACACAGTTGGCCTTACCCCAACACAAGTTTCCACCCCAACACGAGTTTCTACTCATAGTTCTCATATTACAAAAGGAAGGGGGGTAACATAGAAAGTTATTCGTAGGAGATACCCTAATGAAATCTAAAACTTCAAACACAGGTGGCTTTACCCCAACACGAGTCTCCACTCATAGTTCTCATATTACAAAAGGAAGGGGGGTAACATAGAAAGTTATTCGTAGGAGATACCCTAATGAAATCGAAAACTTTAAACACAGGTGGCCTTACCCCAACACGAGTCTCCACTCATAGTTCTCATATTACAAAAGGGGAGGGGGATAACATAGAAAGTTATTCGTAGGAGATACCCTAATGAAATCAAAAACTTCAAACACAGGTGGCCTTACCCCAACACGAGTCTCCGCTCATAAATCTCGTATTACATAAGGGAGGGGGTAACATAGAAAGTTATTCGTAGGAGATACCCTAATGAAATCGAAAACTTCAAACCCAGTTGGCCTTACCCCAACACGAGTCTCCACTCATAGTTCTCATATTACAAAAGGGGAGGGGGGTAACATAGAAAGTTATTCATAGGGGATACCCTAATGAAATCGAAAACTTTAAACACAGTTGGCCTTATCCCAACACGAATCTCCGCTCATAGTTCTCGTATTACATAAGGGAGGGGGTAACATAGAAAGTTATTCGTAGGAGATACCCTAATGAAATCGAAAACTTCAAACACAGGTGGCTTTACCCCAACACGAGTCTCCGCTCATAGTTCTCGTATTACATAAGGAAGGCAGTACCATAGAAAGTTATTCGTAGAAGATACCCTCATGAAATTGAAAACTTCAAACACAGTTGGCCTTACCCAAACACGAGTCTCCACTCATAGTTCTCATATTACAAAAGGAAGGGGGGTAACATAGAAATTTATTCGTAGGAGATACCCTAATGAAATTGAAAACTTCAAACACAGGTGGCCTTACCCCAACACGAGTCTCCACTCATAGTTCTCATATTACAAAAGGGAGGGGGGTAACATAGAAAGTTATTCGTAGGAGATACCCTAATGAAATCGAAAACTTGAAACACAGGTGGCCTTACCCCAACACGAGTCTCCACTCATAGTTCTCATATTACAAAATGGAGGGGGGTAACATAGAAAGTTATTCGTACGAGATACCCTAAAGAAATCGAAAACATCAAACACAGTTGGCCTTACTCCAACACGAGTTTCCACCCCAACACGAGCTTCCACTCATAGTTCTCATATTACAAAAAGAAGGGGGGTAACATAGAAAGTTATTGGTAGGAGATACCCTAATGGAATCGAAAACTTCAAACTCAGGTTGCCTTACCCCAACACGAGTCTCCACTCATAGTTCTCATAGTACAAAAGGGAGGGGGGTAACATCGAAAGTTATTCGTAGGAGATACCCTAATAAAATCGAAAACTTCAAAAACAGTTGGCCTTACCCCAACACGAGTTTCCACCCCAACACGAGTTTCCACTCATAGTTCTCATATTACAAAAGGAAGGGGGTTAACATAGAAAGTTATTCGTAGGAGATACCCTAATGAAATCAAAAACTTCAAACACAGGTGGCCTTACCCCAACACGAGTCTCCGCTCATAGTTCTCGTATTACATAAGGGAGGGAGTAACGTAGAGTTATTCTTAGGAGATACCCTAATGAAATCGAAAACTTCAAACACAGTTGGCCTTTCCCCAACACGAGTCTCCGCTGATAGTTCTCGTATTACATAAGGGAGGGGGTAACATAGAAAGTTATTCGTAGGAGATACCCTAATGAAATTGAAAACTTCAAACACAGGTGGCCTTACCCCAACACGAGTCTCCACTCATAGTTCTCATTTAACGAAAGGGAGGGGGTAACATAGAAAGTTATTCGTAGGAGATACCCTAATGAAATCGAAAACTTCAAACACAGTTGGCCTTACCCTCAACACAAGTCTCCACTCATAGTTTTCATATAACAAATAGGAGGGGGGTAACATAGAAAGTTATTCGTAGGAGATACCCTAATGAAATCGAAAACTTCAAACACAGTTGGCCTTACCCCAACACAAGTTTCCACCCCAACACGAGTTTCTACTCACAGTTCTCATATTACAAAAGGAAGGGGGGTAACATAGAAAGTTATTCGTAGGAGATACCCTAATGAAATCTAAAACTTCAAACACAGGTGGCTTTACCCCAACACGAGTCTCCACTCATAGTTCTCATATTACAAAAGGAAGGGGGGTAACATAGAAAGTTATTCGTAGGAGATACCCTAATGAAACCGAAAACTTAAAACACAGGTGGCCTTACCCCAACACGAGTCTCCACTCATAGTTCTCATATTACAAAAGGGGAGGGGGATAACATAGAAAGTTATTCGTAGGAGATACCCTAATGAAATCAAAAACTTCAAACACAGGTGGCCTTACCCCAACACGAGTCTCCGCTCATAAATCTCGTATTACATAAGGGAGGGGGTAACATAGAAAGTTATTCGTAGGAGATACCCTAATAAAATCGAAAACTTCAAACCCAGTTGGCCTTACCCCAACACGAGTTTTCACCCCAACACGAGTTTCTACTCATAGTTCTCATATTACAAATGGAAGGGGGGTAACGTAGAAAGTTATTCGTAGGAGATACCCTAATGAAATCGAAAACTTCAAACACAGTTGGCCTTACCACAACACGAGTTTCCACCCCAACACGAGTTTTATTTATTTATTTTTTTATTGTACCCTCAGGGCATACAGCATTATAGAGGGGAGTGGGTTTAGAAGAAAAAAATACAATTGAAACGAGAAAAACAAATCACATTCAGTACATGCGTACAACACTCGAGAACAACGTGTAAATGAAGCACCGCGACAACAGGAAGCACCGTGACAAATCAAACAAGGAATCGAAAAATCAAAATCAAACAAGGAAGCACCGCAAAAAAAAGAAAAAAAATGAAAAAAATTGCAACATGGCACAGCGTATTTGCGATACACAAATGAACGGTAACCGAACAGCAGCAAACAAAACCAGGGAAAAAGAAAATGCGTTGAGCACATTAATGCATAAAATTTTCTAGTGCCGCCCGAAAGCGTTCATGATTAGTAATCGTGACTAGTGACGCAGGCAGGTTGTTCCAATCATGGCATGTTTTTTGTAAAAAAGAATGGGAGTATGTTACGGTGTTTTGGCGCGGAATATGAACCTTGTAATGATGGTCGAGGCGTTCAGATAGGAAAAAAGGAGGATTGAGCCAACGTGATTTAAGTATGCGGTTATGGTGATACGCCTTATGCTGCACACAAACGCGAGCAAGTTTCCGGCGAGTAGCAAGAGGAGCAAGGTCAAGGCTGGTCCACTCATAGTTCTCATATTACAAAAGGAAGGGGAGTAACATAGAAAGTTATTCGTAGGAGATACCCTAATGAAATCGAAAACTTCAAACACAGGTGGCCTTACCCCAACACGAGTCTCCACTCATAGTTCTCATATTACAAATGGGAGGGAGGTAACATAGAAAGTTATTCGTAGGAGATACCCTAATGAAATCAAAAACTTCAAACACAGGTGGCCTTACCCCAACACGAGTCTCCGCTCATAGTTCTCGTATTATATAAGGGAGGGGGTAATATAGAAAGTTATTCGTATGAGATACCCTAATGAAATCGAAAACTTCAAACACAGTTGGCCTTACCCCAACACGAGTCTCCGTTCATAGTTCTCGTATTACATAAGGGAGGGGGTAACATAGAAAGTTATTCGTAGGAGATACCCTAATGAAATCGAAAACTTCAAACACAGTTGGCCTTACCCTCAACACAAGTCTCCACTCATAGTTCTCATATTACAAAAGGTAGGGGGGTAACATAGAAAGTTATTCGTAGGAGATACCCTAATGAAATTGAAAACTTCAAACACACTTGGCCTTACCCCAACACGAGTCTCCGCTCATAGTTCTCGTATTATATAAGGGAGGGGGTAATATAGAAAGTTATTCGTATGAGATACCCTAATGAAATCGAAAACTTCAAACACAGTTGGCCTTACCCCAACACGAGTCTCCGCTCATAGTTCTCATATTACAAAAGGGAGGGGGTTAACATAGAAAGTTATTCGTAGGAAATACCCTAATGAATTCGAAAACTTCAAACACAGTTGGCCTTACCCCAACAGGAGTTTCCACCCCAAGACGAGTTTCTACTCATAGTTCTCATATTACAAAAGGAAGGGGGGTAACATAGAAAGTTATTCGTAGGAGATACCCTAATGAAATCTAAAACTTCAAACACAGGTGGCCTTACCCCAACACGAGTCTCCGCTCATAGTTCTCGTATTACATAAGGGAGGGGGTAACATAGAAAGTTATTCGTAGGAGATACCCTAATGAAATCGAAAACTTCAAACCCAGTTGGCCTTACCCCAACACGAGTTTCCACCCCAACACGAGTCTTTACTCATAGTTCTCATATTACAAAAGGGAGGGGGGTAACATAGAAAGTTATTCGTAGAAGATACTCTAATAAAATCGAAAACTTCAAACACAGTTGGCCTTACCCCAACACGAGTTTCCACCCCAAAACGAGTTTCCACTCATAGTTCTCATATTACAAAAGGAAGGAGGTTAACATAGAAAGTTATTCGTAGGAGATACCCTAATGAAATCAAAAACTTCAAACACAGGTGGCGTTACCCCAACACGAGTCTCCGCTCATAGTTCTCGTATTACATAAGGGAGGGAGTAACGTAGAAAGTTATTCGTAGGAGATACCCTAATGAAATCGAAAACTTCAAACACAGTTGGCCTTACCCCAACACGAGTCTCCGCTCATAGTTCTCGTATTACATAAGGGAGGGGGTAACATAGAAAGTTATTCGTAGGAGATACCATAATGAAATCGAAAACTTCAAACACAGGTGGCCTTACCCCATCACGAGTTTCCACCCCAACACGAGTTTCCACTCATAGTTCTCATATTACAAATGGAAGGGGGGTAACATAGAAAGTTATTCGTAGGAAATACGCTAATGAAATCGAAAACTTTAAACACAGTTGGCCTTACCCCAACAAGAGTTTCCACCCAAACACGAGTTTCCACTCATAGTTCTCATATTACAAAAGGAAGGACGGTAACATAGAAAGTTATTCGTAGGAGATACCCTAATGAAATCGAAAACTTCAAACACAGGTGGCCTTACCCCAACACGAGTCTCCACTCATAGTTCTCATATTACAAAAGGGAGGGGGTAACATAGAAAGTTATTCGTAGGAGATACCCTAATGAAATCGAAAACTTCAAACACAGTGGTGCTTACCTCAACACGAGTTTCCACCTCAACACGAGTTTTCACTCATAGTTCTCATATTACAAAAGGAAGGCGGGTAACATAGAAAGTTATTCGTAGGAGATACCCTAATGAAATCGAAAACTTCAAAGACAGGTGGCCTTACCCCAACACGAGTCTCCACTCATAATTCTCTTATTACAAAAGGGAGGGGGTAACATAGAAAGTTATTCGTAGGAGATACCCTAATGAAATCAAAAACTTCAAACACAGGTGGCCTTACCCCAACACGAGTCTCTGCTCATAGTTCTCGTATTACATAAGGGAGGGGGTAACATAGAAAGTTATTCATAGGGGATACCCTAATGAAATCGAAAACTTTAAACACAGTTGGCCTTATCCCAACACGAGTCTCCGCTCATAGTTCTCGTATTACATAAGGGAGGGGGTAACATAGAAAGTTATTCGTAGGAGATACCCTAATGAAATCGAAAACTTCAAACACAGGTGGCTTTACCCCAACACGAGTCTCCGCTCATAGTTCTCGTATTACATAAGGAAGGCAGTACCATAGAAAGTTATTCGTAGAAGATACCCTCATGAAATTGAAAACTTCAAACACAGTTGGCCTTACCCCAACACGAGTCTCCACTTATAGTTCTCATATTACAAAAGGAAGGGGGGTAACATAGAAAGTTATTCGTAGGAGATACCCTAATGAAATTGAAAACTTCAAACACAGGTGGCCTTACCCCAACACGAGTCTCCACTCATAGTTCTCATATTACAAAAGGGAGGGGGGTAACATAGAAAGTTATTCGTAGTAGATACCCTAATGAAATCGAAAACTTGAAACACAGGTGGCCTTACCCCAACACGAGTCTCCACTCATAGTTCTCATATTACAAAATGGAGGGGGGTAACATAGAAAGTTATTCGTACGAGATACCCTAAAGAAATCGAAAACATCAAACACAGTTGGCCTTACTCCAACACGAGTTTCCACCCCAACACGAGCTTCCACTCATAGTTCTCATATTACAAAAGGAAGGGGGGTAACATAGAAAGTTATTGGTAGGAGATACCCTAATGGAATCGAAAACTTCAAACTCAGATTGCCTTACCCCAACACGAGTCTCCACTGATAGTTCTCATAGTACAAAAGGGAGGGGGGTAACATAGAAAGTTATTCGTAGGAGATACCCTAATAAAATCGAAAACTTCAAAAACAGTTGGCCTTACCCCAACACGAGTTTCCACCCCAACACGAGTTTCCACTCATAGTTCTCATATTACAAAAGGAAGGGGGTTAACATAGAAAGTTATTCGTAGGAGATACCCTAATGAAATCAAAAACTTCAAACACAGGTGGCCTTACCCCAACACTAGTCTCCGCTCATAGTTCTCGTATTACATAAGGGAGGGAGTAACGTAGAGTTATTCGTAGGAGATACCCTAATGAAATCGAAAACTTCAAACACAGGTGGCCTTACCCCAACACGAGTCTCCACTCATAGTTCTCATATAACGAAAGGGAGGGGGTAACATAGAAAGTTATTCGTAGGAGATACCCTAATGAAATCGAAAACTTCAAACACAGTTGGCCTTACCCTCAACACAAGTCTCGACTCATAGTTTTCATATTAAAAATAGGAGGGGGGTAACATAGAAAGTTATTCGTAGGAGATACCCTAATGAAATCGAAAACTTCAAACACAGTTGGCCTTACCCCAACACAAGTTTCCACCCCAACATGAGTTTCTACTCATAGTTCTCATATTACAAAAGGAAGGCGGGTAACATAGAAAGTTATTCGTAGGAGATACCCTAATGAAATCTAAAACTTCAAACACAGGTGGCTTTACCCCAACACGAGTCTCCACTCATAGTTCTCATATTACAAAAGGAAGGGGGGTAACATAGAAAGTTATTCGTAGGAGATACCCTAATGAAATCGAAAACTTTAAACACAGTTGGCCTTATCCCAACACGAGTCTCCGCTCATAGTTCTCGTATTACATAAGGGAGGGGGTAACATAGAAAGTTATTCGTAGGAGATACCCTAATGAAATCGAAAACTTCAAACACAGGTGGCTTTACCCCAACACGAGTCTCCGCTCATAGTTCTCGTATTACATAAGGAAGGCAGTACCATAGAAAGTTATTCGTAGAAGATACCCTCATGAAATTGAAAACTTCAAACACAGTTGGCCTTACCCAAACACGAGTCTCCACTCATAGTTCTCATATTACAAAAGGAAGGGGGGTAACATAGAAAGTTATTCGTAGGAGATACCCTAATGAAATTGAAAATTTCAAACACAGGTGGCCTTACCCCAACACGAGTCTCCACTCATAGTTCTCATATTACAAAAGGGAGGGGGGTAACATAGAAAGTTATTCGTAGGAGATACCCTAATGAAATCGAAAACTTGAAACACAGGTGGCCTTTCCCCAACACGAGTCTCCACTCATAGTTCTCATATTACAAAATGGAGGGGGGTAACATAGAAAGTTATTCGTACGAGATACCCTAAAGAAATCGAAAACATCAAACACAGTTGGCCTTACTCCAACACGAGTTTCCACCCCAACACGAGCTTCCACTCATAGTTCTCATATTACAAAAGGAAGGGGGGTAACATAGAAAGTTATTGGTAGGAGATACCCTAATGGAATCGAAAACTTCAAACTCAGGTTGCCTTACCCCAACACGAGTCTCCACTCATAGTTCTCATAGTACAAAAGGGAGGGGGGTAACATCGAAAGTTATTCGTAGGAGATACCCTAATAAAATCGAAAACTTCAAAAACAGTTGGCCTTACCCCAACACGAGTTTCCACCCCAACACGAGTTTCCACTCATAGTTCTCATATTACAAAAGGAAGGGGGTTAACATAGAAAGTTATTCGTAGGAGATACCCTAATGAAATCAAAAACTTCAAACACAGGTGGCCTTACCCCAACACGAGTCTCCGCTCATAGTTCTCGTATTACATAAGGGAGGGAGTAACGTAGAGTTATTCTTAGGAGATACCCTAATGAAATCGAAAACTTCAAACACAGTTGGCCTTTCCCCAACACGAGTCTCCGCTGATAGTTCTCGTATTACATAAGGGAGGGGGTAACATAGAAAGTTATTCGTAGGAGATACCCTAATGAAATTGAAAACTTCAAACACAGGTGGCCTTACCCCAACACGAGTCTCCACTCATAGTTCTCATTTAACGAAAGGGAGGGGGTAACATAGAAAGTTATTCGTAGGAGATACCCTAATGAAATCGAAAACTTCAAACACAGTTGGCCTTACCCTCAACACAAGTCTCCACTCATAGTTTTCATATAACAAATAGGAGGGGGGTAACATAGAAAGTTATTCGTAGGAGATACCCTAATGAAATCGAAAACTTCAAACACAGTTGGCCTTACCCCAACACAAGTTTCCACCCCAACACGAGTTTCTACTCATAGTTCTCATATTACAAAAGGAAGGGGGGTAACATAGAAAGTTATTCGTAGGAGATACCCTAATGAAATCTAAAACTTCAAACACAGGTGGCTTTACCCCAACACGAGTCTCCACTCATAGTTCTCATATTACAAAAGGGGAGGGGGATAACATAGAAAGTTATTCGTAGGAGATACCCTAATGAAATCAAAAACTTCAAACACAGGTGGCCTTACCCCAACACGAGTCTCCGCTCATAAATCTCGTATTACATAAGGGAGGGGGTAACATAGAAAGTTATTCGTAGGAGATACCCTAATGAAATCGAAAACTTCAAACCCAGTTGGCCTTACCCCAACACGAGTCTCCACTCATAGTTCTCATATTACAAAAGGGGAGGGGGGTAACATAGAAAGTTATTCATAGGGGATACCCTAATGAAATCGAAAACTTTAAACACAGTTGGCCTTATCCCAACACGAATCTCCGCTCATAGTTCTCGTATTACATAAGGGAGGGGGTAACATAGAAAGTTATTCGTAGGAGATACCCTAATGAAATCGAAAACTTCAAACACAGGTGGCTTTACCCCAACACGAGTCTCCGCTCATAGTTCTCGTATTACATAAGGAAGGCAGTACCATAGAAAGTTATTCGTAGAAGATACCCTCATGAAATTGAAAACTTCAAACACAGTTGGCCTTACCCAAACACGAGTCTCCACTCATAGTTCTCATATTACAAAAGGAAGGGGGGTAACATAGAAATTTATTCGTAGGAGATACCCTAATGAAATTGAAAACTTCAAACACAGGTGGCCTTACCCCAACACGAGTCTCCACTCATAGTTCTCATATTACAAAAGGGAGGGGGGTAACATAGAAAGTTATTCGTAGGAGATACCCTAATGAAATCGAAAACTTGAAACACAGGTGGCCTTACCCCAACACGAGTCTCCACTCATAGTTCTCATATTACAAAATGGAGGGGGGTAACATAGAAAGTTATTCGTACGAGATACCCTAAAGAAATCGAAAACATCAAACACAGTTGGCCTTACTCCAACACGAGTTTCCACCCCAACACGAGCTTCCACTCATAGTTCTCATATTACAAAAGGAAGGGGGGTAACATAGAAAGTTATTGGTAGGAGATACCCTAATGGAATCGAAAACTTCAAACTCAGGTTGCCTTACCCCAACACGAGTCTCCACTCATAGTTCTCATAGTACAAAAGGGAGGGGGGTAACATCGAAAGTTATTCGTAGGAGATACCCTAATAAAATCGAAAACTTCAAAAACAGTTGGCCTTACCCCAACACGAGTTTCCACCCCAACACGAGTTTCCACTCATAGTTCTCATATTACAAAAGGAAGGGGGTTAACATAGAAAGTTATTCGTAGGAGATACCCTAATGAAATCAAAAACTTCAAACACAGGTGGCCTTACCCCAACACGAGTCTCCGCTCATAGTTCTCGTATTACATAAGGGAGGGAGTAACGTAGAGTTATTCTTAGGAGATACCCTAATGAAATCGAAAACTTCAAACACAGTTGGCCTTTCCCCAACACGAGTCTCCGCTGATAGTTCTCGTATTACATAAGGGAGGGGGTAACATAGAAAGTTATTCGTAGGAGATACCCTAATGAAATTGAAAACTTCAAACACAGGTGGCCTTACCCCAACACGAGTCTCCACTCATAGTTCTCATTTAACGAAAGGGAGGGGGTAACATAGAAAGTTATTCGTAGGAGATACCCTAATGAAATCGAAAACTTCAAACACAGTTGGCCTTACCCTCAACACAAGTCTCCACTCATAGTTTTCATATAACAAATAGGAGGGGGGTAACATAGAAAGTTATTCGTAGGAGATACCCTAATGAAACCGAAAACTTAAAACACAGGTGGCCTTACCCCAACACGAGTCTCCACTCATAGTTCTCATATTACAAAAGGGGAGGGGGATAACATAGAAAGTTATTCGTAGGAGATACCCTAATGAAATCAAAAACTTCAAACACAGGTGGCCTTACCCCAACACGAGTCTCCGCTCATAAATCTCGTATTACATAAGGGAGGGGGTAACATAGAAAGTTATTCGTAGGAGATACCCTAATGAAATCGAAAACTTCAAACCCAGTTGGCCTTACCCCAACACGAGTTTTCACCCCAACACGAGTTTCTACTCATAGTTCTCATATTACAAATGGAAGGGGGGTAACGTAGAAAGTTATTCGTAGGAGATACCCTAATGAAATCGAAAACTTCAAACACAGTTGGCCTTACCACAACACGAGTTTCCACCCCAACACGAGTTTTATTTATTTATTTTTTTATTGTACCCTCAGGGCATACAGCATTATAGAGGGGAGTGGGTTTAGAAGAAAAAAATACAATTGAAACGAGAAAAACAAATCACATTCAGTACATGCGTACAACACTCGAGAACAACGTGTAAATGAAGCACCGCGACAACAGGAAGCACCGTGACAAATCAAACAAGGAATCGAAAAATCAAAATCAAACAAGGAAGCACCGCAAAAAAAAGAAAAAAAATGAAAAAAATTGCAACATGGCACAGCGTATTTGCGATACACAAATGAACGGTAACCGAACAGCAGCAAACAAAACCAGGGAAAAAGAAAATGCGTTGAGCACATTAATGCATAAAATTTTCTAGTGCCGCCCGAAAGCGTTCATGATTAGTAATCGTGACTAGTGACGCAGGCAGGTTGTTCCAATCATGGCATGTTTTTTGTAAAAAAGAATGGGAGTATGTTACGGTGTTTTGGCGCGGAATATGAACCTTGTAATGATGGTCGAGGCGTTCAGATAGGAAAAAAGGAGGATTGAGCCAACGTGATTTAAGTATGCGGTTATGGTGATACGCCTTATGCTGCACACAAACGCGAGCAAGTTTCCGGCGAGTAGCAAGAGGAGCAAGGTCAAGGCTGGTCCACTCATAGTTCTCATATTACAAAAGGAAGGGGAGTAACATAGAAAGTTATTCGTAGGAGATACCCTAATGAAATCGAAAACTTCAAACACAGGTGGCCTTACCCCAACACGAGTCTCCACTCATAGTTCTCATATTACAAATGGGAGGGAGGTAACATAGAAAGTTATTCGTAGGAGATACCCTAATGAAATCAAAAACTTCAAACACAGGTGGCCTTACCCCAACACGAGTCTCCGCTCATAGTTCTCGTATTATATAAGGGAGGGGGTAATATAGAAAGTTATTCGTATGAGATACCCTAATGAAATCGAAAACTTCAAACACAGTTGGCCTTACCCCAACACGAGTCTCCGTTCATAGTTCTCGTATTACATAAGGGAGGGGGTAACATAGAAAGTTATTCGTAGGAGATACCCTAATGAAATCGAAAACTTCAAACACAGTTGGCCTTACCCTCAACACAAGTCTCCACTCATAGTTCTCATATTACAAAAGGTAGGGGGGTAACATAGAAAGTTATTCGTAGGAGATACCCTAATGAAATTGAAAACTTCAAACACACTTGGCCTTACCCCAACACGAGTCTCCGCTCATAGTTCTCGTATTATATAAGGGAGGGGGTAATATAGAAAGTTATTCGTATGAGATACCCTAATGAAATCGAAAACTTCAAACACAGTTGGCCTTACCCCAACACGAGTCTCCGCTCATAGTTCTCATATTACAAAAGGGAGGGGGGTAACATAGAAAGTTATTCGTAGGAAATACCCTAATGAATTCGAAAACTTCAAACACAGTTGGCCTTACCCCAACAGGAGTTTCCACCCCAAGACGAGTTTCTACTCATAGTTCTCATATTACAAAAGGAAGGGGGGTAACATAGAAAGTTATTCGTAGGAGATACCCTAATGAAATCTAAAACTTCAAACACAGGTGGCCTTACCCCAACACGAGTCTCCGCTCATAGTTCTCGTATTACATAAGGGAGGGGGTAACATAGAAAGTTATTCGTAGGAGATACCCTAATGAAATCGAAAACTTCAAACCCAGTTGGCCTTACCCCAACACGAGTTTCCACCCCAACACGAGTCTTTACTCATAGTTCTCATATTACAAAAGGGAGGGGGGTAACATAGAAAGTTATTCGTAGAAGATACTCTAATAAAATCGAAAACTTCAAACACAGTTGGCCTTACCCCAACACGAGTTTCCACCCCAAAACGAGTTTCCACTCATAGTTCTCATATTACAAAAGGAAGGAGGTTAACATAGAAAGTTATTCGTAGGAGATACCCTAATGAAATCAAAAACTTCAAACACAGGTGGCCTTACCCCAACACGAGTCTCCGCTCATAGTTCTCGTATTACATAAGGGAGGGAGTAACGTAGAAAGTTATTCGTAGGAGATACCCTAATGAATTCGAAAACTTCAAACACAGTTGGCCTTACCCCAACACGAGTCTCCGCTCATAGTTCTCGTATTACATAAGGGAGGGGGTAACATAGAAAGTTATTCGTAGGAGATACCCTAATGAAATCGAAAACTTCAAACACAGGTGGCCTTACCCCATCACGAGTTTCCACCCCAACACGAGTTTCCACTCATAGTTCTCATATTACAAATGGAAGGGGGGTAACATAGAAAGTTATTCGTAGGAAATACGCTAATGAAATCGAAAACTTTAAACACAGTTGGCCTTACCCCAACAAGAGTTTCCACCCAAACACGAGTTTCCACTCATAGTTCTCATATTACAAAAGGAAGGGCGGTAACATAGAAAGTTATTCGTAGGAGATACCCTAATGAAATCGAAAACTTCAAACACAGGTGGCCTTACCCCAACACGAGTCTCCACTCATAGTTCTCATATTACAAAAGGGAGGGGGTAACATAGAAAGTTATTCGTAGGAGATACCCTAATGAAATCGAAAACTTCAAACACAGTGGTGCTTACCTCAACACGAGTTTCCACCTCAACACGAGTTTTCACTCATAGTTCTCATATTACAAAAGGAAGGCGGGTAACATAGAAAGTTATTCGTAGGAGATACCCTAATGAAATCGAAAACTTCAAAGACAGGTGGCCTTACCCCAACACGAGTCTCCACTCATAATTCTCTTATTACAAAAGGGAGGGGGTAACATAGAAAGTTATTCGTAGGAGATACCCTAATGAAATCAAAAACTTCAAACACAGGTGGCCTTACCCCAACACGAGTCTCTGCTCATAGTTCTCGTATTACATAAGGGAGGGGGTAACATAGAAAGTTATTCGTAGGAGATACCCTAATGAAATCGAAAACATCAAACACAGGTGGCCTTACCCCAACACGAGTCTCCTCTCATAGTTCTCGTATCACATAAGGGAGGGGGTAACATAAAATTTATTCGTAGGAGATACCCTAATGAAATCGAAAACTTCAAACACAGTTGGCCTTACCCCAACACGAGTCTCCACTCATTGTTCTCATATTACAAAAGGGAGGGGGGTAACATGGAAAGTTATTCCTAGGAGATACCCTAATGAAATCGAAAACTTCAAACACAGTTGGCCTTACCCCAACACGAGTTTCTACTCATGGTTCTCATATTACAAATGGAAGGGGGGTAACATAGAAAGTTATTCGTAGGAGATACCTTAATGAAATCGAAAACTTCAAACACAGTTGGCCTTACCCCAACACGAGTTTCAACCTCAACACGAGTTTTATTTATTTATTTATTTATTGTACCCTCAGGGCATACAGCATTTAAGAGGGGAGTGGGTTTAGAAGAAAAAAATACAATTGAAACGAGAAGAACAAATCACATTCAGTACATGCGTACAACACTCGAGAACAACGTGTAAATGAAGCACCGCGACAACAGGAAGCACCGCGACAAATCAAACAAGGAATCGAAAAATCAAAATCAAACAAGGAAGCACCGCGAAAAAAAAGAAAAAAATGAAAAAAAAATTACAACATGGCACAGCGTATTTGCGATACACAAATGAACGGTAACCGAACAGCAGCAAACAAAACCAGGGAAAAAGAAAATGCGTTGAGCACATCAATGCATAAAATTTTCTAGTGCCGCCCGAAAGCGTTCATGATTAGTAATCGTGACTAGTGACGCAGGCAGGTTGTTCCAATCATGGCATGTTTTTTGTGAAAAAGAATGGGAGTATGTTACGGTGTTTTGGCGCGGAATATGAACCATGTAATGATCGTCGAGGCGTTCAGATAGGAAAAAAGGACGATTGAGCCAACGTGATTTAAATATGGGGTTATGGTGATACGCTTTATGCAGCACACAAAGGCGAACAAGTTTCCGGCGAGTAGCAAGAGGAGCAAGGTCAAGGCTGGTCCATTCATAGTTCTCATATTACAAAAGGAAGGAGGTAACATAGAAAGTTATTCGTAGGAGATACCCTAATGAAATCGAAAACTTCAAACACAGGTGGCCTTACCCCAACACGAGTCTCCACTCATAGTTCTCATATTACAAATGGGAGGGAGGTAACATAGAAAGTTATTCGTAGGAGATACCCTAATGAAATCAAAAACTTCAAACACAGGTGGCCTTACCCCAAAACGAGTCTCCACTCATAGTTCTCATATTACAAAAGGGGAGGGGGGTAACATAGAAAGATATTCATAGGGGATACCCTAATGAAATCGAAAACTTTAAACACAGTTGGCCTTACCCCAACACGAGTCTCCACTCATAGTTCTCATATTACAAAAGGAAGGGGGGTAACATAGAAAGTTATTCGTAGGAGATACCCTAATAAAATCGAAAACTTCAAACACAGTTGGCCTTACCCCAACACGAGTTTCCACCACAACACGAGTTTCCACTCATAGTTCTCATATTACAAAAGGAAGGGGGTTAACATAGAAAGTTATTCGTAGGAGATACCCTAATGAAATCAAAAACTTCAAACACAGGTGGCCTTACCCCAACACGAGTCTCCGCTCATAGTTCTCGTATTACATAAAGGAGGGAGTAACGTAGAAAGTTATCCGTAGGAGATACCCTAATGAAATCGAAAACTTCAAACACAGTTGGCCTTACCCCAACACGAGTCTCCGCTCATAGTTCTCGTATTACATAAGGGAGGGGGTAACATAGAAAGTTATTCGTAGGAGATACCCTAATGAAATCGAAAACTTCAAACACAGGTGGCCTTACCCCATCACGAGTTTCCGTCCCAACACGAGTTTCCACTCATAGTTCTCATATTACGAATGGAAGGGGGGTAACATAGAAAGTTATTCGTAGGAGATACCCTAATGAAATCGAAAACTTCAAACACAGTTGGCCTTACCCCAACACGAGTTTCCACCCCAACACGAGTTTCCACTCATAGTTCTCATATTACAAAAGGAAGGGGGGTAACATAGAAAGTTATTCGTAGGAGATACCCTAATGAAATCGAAAACTTCAAACACAGTTGTGCTTACCCCAACACGAGTTTCCACCCCAACACGAGTTTTCACTCATAGTTCTCATATTACAATAGGAAGGCGGGTAACATAGAAAGTTATTCGTAGGAGATACCCTAATGAAATCGAAAACTTCAAACACAGGTGGCCTTACCCCAACACGAGTCTCCACTCATAGTTCTCATATTACAAAAGGGAGGGGGGTAACATAGAAAGTTATTCGTAGGAGATACCCTAATGAAATCGAAAACTTCAAACACAGTTGTGCTTACCCCAACACGAGTTTCCACCCCAACACGAGTTTTCACTCATAGTTCTCATATTACAAAAGGAAGGCGGGTAACATAGAAAGTTATTCGTAGGAGATACTCTAATGAAATCGAAAACTTCAAACACAGGTGGCCTTACCCCAACACGAGTCTCCACTCATAGTTCTCTCATTACAAAAGGGAGAGGGTAACATAGAAAGTTATTCGTAGGAGATACCTTAATGAAATCAAAAACTTCAAACACAGGTGGCCTTACCCCAACACGAGTCTCCGCTCATAGTTCTTGTATTACATAAGGGAGGGGGTAACATAGAAAGTTATTCGTAGGAGATACCCTAATGAAATCGAAAACATCAAACACAGGTGGCCTTACCCCAACACGAGTCTCCGCTCATAGTTCTCGTATCACATAAGGGAGGGGGTAACATAAAATTTATTCGTAGGAGATACCCTAATGAAATCGAAAACTTCAAACACAGTTGGCCTTACCCCAACACGAGTCTCCACTCATTGTTCTCATATTACAAAAGGGAGGGGGGTAACATGGAAAGTTATTCGTAGGAGATACCCTAATGAAATCGAAAACTTCAAACACAGTTGGCCTTACCCCAACACAAGTTTCCACCCCAACACGAGTTTCTACTCATGGTTCTCATATTACAAATGGAAGAGGGGTAACATAGAAAGTTATTCGTAGGAGATACCCTAATGAAATCGAAAACTTCAAACACAGTTGGCCTTACCCCAACACGAGTTTCCACCTCAACACGAGTTTCCACTCATAGTTCTCGTATTATATAAGGGAGGGGGTAATATAGAAAGTTATTCGTATGAGATACCCTAATGAAATCGAAAACTTCAAACACAGTTGGCCTTACCCCAACACGAGTCTCCGCTCATAGTTCTCGTATTACATAAGGGAGGGGGTAACATAGAAAGTTAGTCGTAGGAGATACCCTAATGAAATCGAAAACTTCAAACACAGTTGGCCTTACCCCAACACGAGTTTCCACCCCAACACGAGTTTCCACTCATAGTTCTCATATTACAAAAGGAAGGGGGTTAACATAGAAAGTTATTCGTAGGAGATACCCTAATGAAATCGAAAACTTCAAACACAGGTGGCCTTACCCCAACACGAGTCTCCACTCATAGTTCTCTCATTACAAAAGGGAGAGGGTAACATAGAAAGTTATTCGTAGGAGATACCTTAATGAAATCAAAAACTTCAAACACAGGTGGCCTTACCCCAACACGAGTCTCCGCTCATAGTTCTCGTATTACATAAGGGAGGGGGTAACATAGAAAGTTATTCGTAGGAGATACCCTAATGAAATCGAAAACATCAAACACAGGTGGCCTTACCCCAACACGAGTCTCCGCTCATAGTTCTCGTATCACATAAGGGAGGGGGTAACATAAAATTTATTCGTAGGAGATACCCTAATGAAATCGAAAACTTCAAACACAGTTGGCCTTACCCCAACACGAGTCTCCACTCATTGTTCTCATATTACAAAAGGGAGGGGGGTAACATGGAAAGTTATTCGTAGGAGATACCCTAATGAAATCGAAAACTTCAAACACAGTTGGCCTTACCCCAACACAAATTTCCACCCGAACACGAGTTTCTACTCATGGTTCTCATATTACAAATGGAAGGGGGGTAACATAGAAAGTTATTCGTAGGAGATACCCTAATGAAATCGAAAACTTCAAACACAGTTGGCCTTACCCCAACACGAGTTTCCACCTCAACACGAGTTTTATTATTTATTTATTTATTGTACCCTCAGGGCATACAGCATTTAAGAGGGGAGTGGGTTTAGAAGAAAAAAATACAATTGAAACGAGAAGAACAAATCACATTCAGTACATGCGTACAACACTCGAGAACAACGTGTAAATGAAGCACCGCGACAACAGGAAGCACCGCGACAAATCAAACAAGGAATCGAAAAATCAAAATCAAACAAGGAAGCACCGCGAAAAAAAAGAAAAAAAAGAAAAAAAATTACAACATGGCACAGCGTATTTGCGATACACAAATGAACGGTAACCGAACAGCAGCAAACAAAACCAGGGAAAAAGAAAATGCGTTGAGCACATCAATGCATAAAATTTTCTAGTGCCGCCCGAACGCGTTCATGATTAGTAATCGTGACTAGTGACGCAGGCAGGTTGTTCCAATCATGGCATGTTTTTTGTGAAAAAGAATGGGAGTATGTTACGGTGTTTTGGCGCGGAATATGAACCATGTAATGATCGTCGAGGCGTTCAGATTGGAAAAAAGGAGGATTGAGCCAACGTGATTTGAGTATGGGGTTATGGTGATACGCTTTATGCAGCACACAAAGGCGAGCAAGTTTCCGGCGAGTAGCAAGAGGAGCAAGGTCAAGGCTGGTCCACTCATAGTTCTCATATTACAAAAGGAAGGGGGGTAACATAGAAAGTTATTCGTAGGAGATACCCTAATGAAATCGAAAACTTCAAACACAGGTGGCCTTACGCCAACACGAGTCTCCACTCATAGTTCTCATATTACAAATGGGAGGGAGGTAACATAGAAAGTTATTCGTAGGAGATACCCTAATGAAATCAAAAACTTCAAACACAGGTGGCCTTACCCCAACACGAGTCTCCACTCATAGTTCTCATATTACAAAAGGGGAGAGGGGTAACATAGAAAGTTATTCATAGGGGATACCCTAATGAAATCGAAAACTTTAAACACAGTTGGCCTTATCCCAACACGAGTCTCCGCTCATAGTTCTCGTATTACATAAGGGAGGGGGTAACATAGAAAGTTATTCGTAGGAGATACTCTAATGAAATCGAAAACTTCAAACACAGGTGGCTTTACCCCAACACGAGTCTCCGCTCATAGTTCTCGTATTACATAAGGAAGGCAGTACCATAGAAAGTTATTCGTAGAAGATACCCTCATGAAATTGAAAACTTCAAACACAGTTGGCCTTACCCCAACACGAGTCTCCACTCATAGTTCTCATATTACAAAAGGAAGGGGGTTAACATAGAAAGTTATTCGTAGGAGATACCCTAATGAAATCAAAAACTTCAAACACAGGTGGCCTTACCCCAACACGAGTCTCCGCTCATAGTTCTCGTATTACCTAAGGGAGGGAGTAACGTAGAAAGTTATTCGTAGGACATACCCTAATGAAATCGAAAACTTCAAACACAGTTGGCCTTACCCCAACACGAGTCTCCGCTCATAGTTCTCGTATTACATAAGGGAGGGGGTAACATAGAAAGTTATTCGTAGGAGATACCCTAATGAAATCGAAAACTTCAAACACAGGTGGCCTTACCCCATCACGAGTTTCCACCCCAACACGAGTTTCCACTCATAGTTCTCATATTACAAATGGAAGGGGGGTAACATAGAAAGTTATTCGTAGGAGATACGCTAATGAAATCGAAAACTTCAAACACAGTTGGCCTTACCCCAACACGAGTTTCCACCCCAACACGAGTTTCCACTCATAGTTCTCGTATTATATAAGGGAGGGGGTAATATAGAAAGTTGTTCGTATGAGATACCCTAATGAAATCGAAAACTTCAAACACAGTTGGCCTTACCCCAACACGAGTCTCCGCTCATAGTTCTCGTATTACATAAGGGAGGGGGTAACATAGAAAGTTAGTCGTAGGAGATACCCTAATGAAATCGAAAACTTCAAACACAGTTGGCCTTACCCCAACACGAGTTTCCACCCCAACACGAGTTTCCACCCCAACACGAGTTTCCACTCATAGTTCTCATATTACAAAAGGAAGGGGGTTAACATAGAAAGTTATTCGTAGGAGATACCCTAATGAAATCGAAAACTTCAAACACAGGTGGCCTTACCCCAACACGAGTCTCCACTCATAGTTCTCTCATTACAAAAGGGAGAGGGTAACATAGAAAGTTATTCGTAGGAGATACCTTAATGAAATCAAAAACTTCAAACACAGGTGGCCTTACCCCAACACGAGTCTCCGCTCATAGTTCTCGTATTACATAAGGGAGGGGGTAACATAGAAAGTTATTCGTAGGAGATACCCTAATGAAATCGAAAACATCAAACACAGGTGGCCTTACCCCAACACGAGTCTCCGCTCATAGTTCTCGTATCACATAAGGGAGGGGGTAACATAAAATTTATTCGTAGGAGATACCCTAATGAAATCGAAAACTTCAAACACAGTTGGCCTTACCCCAACACGAGTCTCCACTCATTGTTCTCATATTACAAAAGGGAGGGGGGTAACATGGAAAGTTATCGTAGGAGATACCCTAATGAAATCGAAAACTTCAAACACAGTTAGCCTTACCCCAACACAAATTTCCACCCGAACACGAGTTTCTACTCATGGTTCTCATATTACAAATGGAAGGGGGGTAACATAGAAAGTTATTCGTAGGAGATACCCTAATGAAATCGAAAACTTCAAACACAGTTGGCCTTACCCCAACACGAGTTTCCACCTCAACACGAGTTTTATTATTTATTTATTTATTGTACCCTCAGGGCATACAGCATTTAAGAGGGGAGTGGGTTTAGAAGAAAAAAATACAATTGAAACGAGAAGAACAAATCACATTCAGTACATGCGTACAACACTCGAGAACAACGTGTAAATGAAGCACCGCGACAACAGGAAGCACCGCGACAAATCAAACAAGGAATCGAAAAATCAAAATCAAACAAGGAAGCACCGCGAAAAAAAAAGAAAAAAAAGAAAAAAAATTACAACATGGCACAGCGTATTTGCGATACACAAATGAACGGTAACCGAACAGCAGCAAACAAAACCAGGGAAAAAGAAAATGCGTTGAGCACATCAATGCATAAAATTTTCTAGTGCCGCCCGAAAGCGTTCATGATTAGTAATCGTGACTAGTGACGCAGGCAGGTTGTTCCAATCATGGCATGTTTTTTGTGAAAAAGAATGGGAGTATGTTACGGTGTTTTGGCGCGGAATATGAACCATGTAATGATCGTCGAGGCGTTCAGATAGGAAAAAAGGAGGATTGAGCCAACGTGATTTGAGTATGGGGTTATGGTGATACGCTTTATGCAGCACACAAAGGCGAGCAAGTTTCCGGCGAGTAGCAAGAGGAGCAAGGTCAAGGCTGGTCCACTCATAGTTCTCATATTACAAAAGGAAGGGGGGTAACATAGAAAGTTATTCGTAGGAGATACCCTAATGAAATCGAAAACTTCAAACACAGGTGGCCTTACCCCAACACGAGTCTCCACTCATAGTTCTCATATTACAAATGGGAGGGAGGTAACATAGAAAGTTATTCGTAGGAGATACCCTAATGAAATCAAAAACTTCAAACACAGGTGGCCTTACCCCAACACGAGTCTCCACTCATAGTTCTCATATTACAAAAGGGGAGAGGGGTAACATAGAAAGTTATTCATAGGGGATACCCTAATGAAATCGAAAACTTTAAACACAGTTGGCCTTATCCCAACACGAGTCTCCGCTCATAGTTCTCGTATTACATAAGGGAGGGGGTAACATAGAAAGTTATTCGTAGGAGATACTCTAATGAAATCGAAAACTTCAAACACAGGTGGCTTTACCCCAACACGAGTCTCCGCTCATAGTTCTCGTATTACATAAGGAAGGCAGTACCATAGAAAGTTATTCGTAGAAGATACCCTCATGAAATTGAAAACTTCAAACACAGTTGGCCTTACCCCAACACGAGTCTCCACTCATAGTTCTCATATTACAAAAGGAAGGGGGTTAACATAGAAAGTTATTCGTAGGAGATACCCTAATGAAATCAAAAACTTCAAACACAGGTGGCCTTACCCCAACACGAGTCTCCGCTCATAGTTCTCGTATTACCTAAGGGAGGGAGTAACGTAGAAAGTTATTCGTAGGACATACCCTAATGAAATCGAAAACTTCAAACACAGTTGGCCTTACCCCAACACGAGTCTCCGCTCATAGTTCTCGTATTACATAAGGGAGGGGGTAACATAGAAAGTTATTCGTAGGAGATACCCTAATGAAATCGAAAACTTCAAACACAGGTGGCCTTACCCCATCACGAGTTTCCACCCCAACACGAGTTTCCACTCATAGTTCTCATATTACAAATGGAAGGGGGGTAACATAGAAAGTTATTCGTAGGAGATACGCTAATGAAATCGAAAACTTCAAACACAGTTGGCCTTACCCCAACACGAGTTTCCACCCCAACACGAGTTTCCACTCATAGTTCTCATATTACAAAAGGAAGGGGGGTAACATAGAAAGTTATTCGTAGGAGATAACCTAATGAAATCGAAAACTTCAAATACAGGTGGCCTTACCCCAACACGAGTCTCAACTCATAGTTCTCATATTACAAAAGGGAGGGGGGTAACATAGAAAGTTATTCGTAGGAGATACCCTAATGAAATCGAAAACTTCAAACACAGTTGTGCTTACCCCAACACGAGTTTCCACCCCAACACGAGTTTTCACTCATAGTTCTCATATTACAAAAGGAAGGCGGGTAACATAGAAAGTTATTCGTAGGAGATACCCTAATGAAATCGAAAACTTCAAACACAGGTGGCCTTACCCCAACACTTGTCTCCACTCATAGTTCTCATATTACAAAAGGGAGGGGGGTAACATAGAAAGTTATTCGTAGGACATACCCTAATGAAATCGAAAACTTCAAACACAGTTGTGCATACCGCAACACGAGTTTCCACCCCAACACGAGTTTTCAATCATAGTTCTCACATTACAAAAGGAAGGCGGGTAACATAGAAAGTTATTCGTAGGAGATACCCTAATGAAATCGAAAACTTCAAACACAGGTGGCCTTACCCCAACACGAGTCTCCACTCATAGTTCTCTCATTACAAAAGGGAGAGGGTAACATAGAAAGTTATTCGTAGGAGATACCTTAATGAAATCAAAAACTTCAAACACAGGTGGCCTTACCCCAACACGAGTCTCCGCTCATACTTCTCGTATTACATAAGGGAGGGGGTAACATAGAAAGTTATTCGTAGGAGATACCCTAATGAAATCGAAAACATCAAACACAGGTGGCCTTACCCCAACACGAGTCTCCGCTCATAGTTCTCGTATCACATAAGGGAGGGGGTAACATAAAATTTATTCGTAGGAGATACCCTAATGAAATCGAAAACTTCAAACACAGTTGGCCTTACCCCAACACGAGTCTCCACTCATTGTTCTCATATTACAAAAGGGAGGGGGGTAACATGGAAAGTTATTCGTAGGAGATACCCTAATGAAATCGAAAACTTCAAACACAGTTGGCCTTACCCCAACACAAATTTCCACCCGAACACGAGTTTCTACTCATGGTTCTCATATTACAAATGGAAGGGGGGTAACATAGAAAGTTATTCGTAGGAGATACCCTAATGAAATCGAAAACTTCAAACACAGTTGGCCTTACCCCAACACGAGTTTCCACCTCAACACGAGTTTTATTATTTATTTATTTATTGTACCCTCAGGGCATACAGCATTTAAGAGGGGAGTGGGTTTAGAAGAAAAAAATACAATTGAAACGAGAAGAACAAATCACATTCAGTACATGCGTACAACACTCGAGAACAACGTGTAAATGAAGCACCGCGACAACAGGAAGCACCGCGACAAATCAAACAAGGAATCGAAAAATCAA
The DNA here is from genome assembly GCF_043290135.1 of Rhipicephalus microplus. NCBI lineage: Eukaryota > Metazoa > Arthropoda > Arachnida > Ixodida > Ixodidae > Rhipicephalus > Rhipicephalus microplus. The sequence goes on from NC_134707.1 coordinate 115,591,358, forward strand.
AATCAAACAAGGAAGCACCGCGAAAAAAAAAAGAAAAAAAAGAAAAAAAATTACAACATGGCACAGCGTATTTGCGATACACAAATGAACGGTAACCGAACAGCAGCAAACAAAACCAGGGAAAAAGAAAAATGCGTTGAGCACATCAATGCATAAAATTTTCTAGTGCCGCCCGAAAGCGTTCATGATTAGTAATCGTGACTAGTGACGCAGGCAGGTTGTTCCAATCATGGCATGTTTTTTGTGAAAAAGAATGGGAGTATGTTACGGTGTTTTGGCGCGGAATATGAACCATGTAATGATCGTCGAGGCGTTCAGATAGGAAAAAAGGAGGATTGAGCCAACGTGATTTGAGTATGGGGTTATGGTGATACGCTTTATGCAGCACACAAAGGCGAGCAAGTTTCCGGCGAGTAGCAAGAGGAGCAAGGTCAAGGCTGGTCCACTCATAGTTCTCATATTACAAAAGGAAGGGGGGTAACATAGAAAGTTATTCGTAGGAGATACCCTAATGAAATCGAAAACTTCAAACACAGGTGGCCTTACCCCAACACGAGTCTCCACTCATAGTTCTCATATTACAAATGGGAGGGAGGTAACATAGAAAGTTATTCGTAGGAGATACCCTAATGAAATCAAAAACTTCAAACACAGGTGGCCTTACCCCAACACGAGTCTCCACTCATAGTTCTCATATTACAAAAGGGGAGAGGGGTAACATAGAAAGTTATTCATAGGGGATACCCTAATGAAATCGAAAACTTTAAACACAGTTGGCCTTATCCCAACACGAGTCTCCGCTCATAGTTCTCGTATTACATAAGGGAGGGGGTAACATAGAAAGTTATTCGTAGGAGATACTCTAATGAAATCGAAAACTTCAAACACAGGTGGCTTTACCCCAACACGAGTCTCCGCTCATAGTTCTCGTATTACATAAGGAAGGCAGTACCATAGAAAGTTATTCGTAGAAGATACCCTCATGAAATTGAAAACTTCAAACACAGTTGGCCTTACCCCAACACGAGTCTCCACTCATAGTTCTCATATTACAAAAGGAAGGGGGTTAACATAGAAAGTTATTCGTAGGAGATACCCTAATGAAATCAAAAACTTCAAACACAGGTGGCCTTACCCCAACACGAGTCTCCGCTCATAGTTCTCGTATTACCTAAGGGAGGGAGTAACGTAGAAAGTTATTCGTAGGACATACCCTAATGAAATCGAAAACTTCAAACACAGTTGGCCTTACCCCAACACGAGTCTCCGCTCATAGTTCTCGTATTACATAAGGGAGGGGGTAACATAGAAAGTTATTCGTAGGAGATACCCTAATGAAATCGAAAACTTCAAACACAGGTGGCCTTACCCCATCACGAGTTTCCACCCCAACACGAGTTTCCACTCATAGTTCTCATATTACAAATGGAAGGGGGGTAACATAGAAAGTTATTCGTAGGAGATACGCTAATGAAATCGAAAACTTCAAACACAGTTGGCCTTACCCCAACACGAGTTTCCACCCCAACACGAGTTTCCACTCATAGTTCTCATATTACAAAAGGAAGGGGGGTAACATAGAAAGTTATTCGTAGGAGATAACCTAATGAAATCGAAAACTTCAAATACAGGTGGCCTTACCCCAACACGAGTCTCAACTCATAGTTCTCATATTACAAAAGGGAGGGGGGTAACATAGAAAGTTATTCGTAGGAGATACCCTAATGAAATCGAAAACTTCAAACACAGTTGTGCTTACCCCAACACGAGTTTCCACCCCAACACGAGTTTTCACTCATAGTTCTCATATTACAAAAGGAAGGCGGGTAACATAGAAAGTTATTCGTAGGAGATACCCTAATGAAATCGAAAACTTCAAACACAGGTGGCCTTACCCCAACACTTGTCTCCACTCATAGTTCTCATATTACAAAAGGGAGGGGGGTAACATAGAAAGTTATTCGTAGGACATACCCTAATGAAATCGAAAACTTCAAACACAGTTGTGCATACCCCAACACGAGTTTCCACCCCAACACGAGTTTTCAATCATAGTTCTCACATTACAAAAGGAAGGCGGGTAACATAGAAAGTTATTCGTAGGAGATACCCTAATGAAATCGAAAACTTCAAACACAGGTGGCCTTACCCCAACACGAGTCTCCACTCATAGTTCTCTCATTACAAAAGGGAGAGGGTAACATAGAAAGTTATTCGTAGGAGATACCCTAATGAAATCAAAAACTTCAAACACAGGTGGCCTTACCCCAACACGAGTCTCCGCTCATAGTTCTCGTATTACATAAGGGAGGGGGTAACATAGAAAGTTATTCGTAGGAGATACCCTAATGAAATCGAAAACATCAAACACAGGTGGCCTTACCCCAACACGAGTCTCCGCTCATAGTTCTCGTATCACATAAGGGAGGGGGTAACATAAAATTTATTCGTAGGAGATACCCTAATGAAATCGAAAACTTCAAACACAGTTGGCCTTACCCCAACACGAGTCTCCACTCATTGTTCTCATATTACAAAAGGGAGGGGGGTAACATGGAAAGTTATTCGTAGGAGATACCCTAATGAAATCGAAAACTTCAAACACAGTTGGCCTTACCCCAACACAAGTTTCTACTCATGGTTCTCATATTACAAATGGAAGGGGGGTAACATAGAAAGTTATTCGTAGGAGATACCCTAATTAAATCGAAAACTTCAAACACAGTTGGCCTTACCCCAACACGAGTTTCCACCTCAACACGAGTTTTATTTATTTATTTATTTATTGTACCCTCAGGGCATACAGCATTTAAGAGGGGAGTGGGTTTAGAAGAAAAAAATACAATTGAAACGAGAAGAACAAATCACATTCAGTACATGCGTACAACACTCGAGAACAACGTGTAAATGAAGCACCGCGACAACAGGAAGCACCACGACAAATCAAACAAAGAATCGAAAAATCAAAATCAAACAAGGAAGCACCGCGAAAAAAGAAGAAAAAAATGAAAAAAAATTACAACATGGCACAGCGTATTTGCGATACACAAATGAACGGTAACCGAACAGCAGCAAACAAAACCAGGGAAAAAGAAAATGCGTTGAGCACATCAATGCATAAAATTTTCTAGTGCCGCCCGAAAGCGTTCATGATTAGTAATCGTGACTAGTGACGCAGGCAGGTTGTTCCAATCATGGCATGTTTTTTGTGAAAAAGAATGGGAGTATGGTACGGTGTTTTGGCGCGGAATATGAACCATGTAATGATCGCCGAGGCGTTCAGATAGGAAAAAAGGAGGATTGAGCCAACGTGATTTAAGTATGGGGTTATGGTGATACGCTTTATGCAGCACACAAAGGCGAGCAAGTTTCTGGCGAGTAGCAAGAGGAGCAAGGTCAAGGCTGGTCCACTCATAGTTCTCATATTACAAAAGGAAGGGGGGTAACATAGAAAGTTATTCGTAGGAGATACCCTAATGAAATCGAAAACTTCAAACACAAGTGGCCTTACCCCAACACGAGTCTCCACTCATAGTTCTCATAGTACAAATGGGAGGGAGGTAACATAGAAAGTTATTCGTAGGAGATACCCTAATGAAATCAAAAACTTCAAACACAGGTGGCTTTACCCCAACACGAGTCTCCACTCATAGTTCTCATATTACAAAAGGGGAGGGGGGTAACATAGAAAGTTATTCATAGGGGATACCCTAATGAAATAGAAAACTTTAAACACAGTTGGCCTTATCCCAACACGAGTCTCCGCTCATAGTTCTCGTATTACATAAGGGAGGGGGTAACATAGAAAGTTATTCGCAGGAGATACTCTAATGAAATCGAAAACTTCAAACACAGGTGGCCTTACCCCAACACTTGTCTCCACTCATAGTTCTCATATTACAAAAGGGAGGGGGGTAACATAGAAAGTTATTCGTAGGAGATACCCTAATGAAATCGAAAACTTCAAACACAGTTGTGCATACCCCAACACGAGTTTCCACCCCAACACGAGTTTTCACTCATAGTTCTCACATTACAAAAGGAAGGCGGGTAACATATAAAGTTATTCGTAGGAGATACCCTAATGAAATCGAAAACTTCAAACACAGGTGGCCTTACCCCAACACGAGTCTCCACTCATAGTTCTCTCATTACAAAAGGGAGAGGGTAACATAGAAAGTTATTCGTAGGAGATACCCTAATGAAATCAAAAACTTCAAACACAGGTGGCCTTACCCCAACACGAGTCTCCGCTCATAGTTCTCGTATTACATAAGGGAGGGGGTAACATAGAAAGTTATTCGTAGGAGATACCCTAATGAAATCGAAAACATCAAACACAGGTGGCCTTACCCCAACACGAGTCTCCGCTCATAGTTCTCGTATCACATAAGGGAGGGGGTAACATAAAATTTATTCGTAGGAGATACCCTATTGAAATCGAAAACTTCAAACACAGTTGGCCTTACCCCAACACGAGTCTCCACTCATTGTTCTCATATTACAAAAGGGAGGGGGGTAACATGGAAAGTTATTTGTAGGAGATACCCTAATGAAATCGAAAACTTCAAACACAGTTGGCCTTACCCCAACACAAGTTTCCACCCCAACACGAGTTTCTACTCATGGTTCTCATATTACAAATGGAAGGGGGGTAACATAGAAAGTTATTCGTAGTAGATACCCTAATGAAATCGAAAACTTCAAACACAGTTGGCCTTACCCCAACACGAGTTTCCACCTCAACACGAGTTTTATTTATTTATTTATTTATTGTACCCTCAGGGCATACAGCATTTAAGAGGGGAGTGGGTTTAGAAGAAAAAAATACAATTGAAACGAGAAGAACAAATCACATTCAGTACATGCGTACAACACTCGAGAACAACGTGTAAATGAAGCACCGCGACAACAGGAAGCACCACGACAAATCAAACAAGGAATCGAAAAATCAAAATCAAACAAGGAAGCACCGCGAAAAAAAAAAGAAAAAAATGAAAAAAAATTACAACATGGCACAGCGTATTTGCGATACACAAATGAACGGTAACCGAACAGCAGCAAACAAAACCAGGGAAAAAGAAAATGCGTTGAGCACATCAATGCATAAATTTTCTAGTGCCGCCCGAAAGCGTTCATGATTAGTAATCGTGACTAGTGAGGCAGGCAGGTTGTTCCAATCATGGCATGTTTTTTGTGAAAAAGAATGGGAGTATGTTACGGTGTTTTGGCGCGGAATATGAACCATGTAATGATCGTCGAGGCGTTCAGTTAGGAAAAAAGGAGAATTGAGCCAACGTGATTTAAGTATGGGGTTATGGTGATACGCTTTATGCAGCACACAAAGGCGAGCAAGTTTCCGGCGAGTAGCAAGAGGAGCAAGGTCAAGGCTGGTCCACTCATAGTTCTCATATTACAAAAGGAAGGGGGGTAACATAGAAAGTTATTCGTAGGAGATACCCTAATGAAATCGAAAACTTCAAACACAGGTGGCCTTACCCCAACACGAGTCTCCACTCATAGTTCTCATATTACAAATGGGAGGGAGGTAACATAGAAAGTTATTCGTAGGAGATACCCTAATGAAATCAAAAACTTCAAACACAGGTGGCCTTACCCCAACACGAGTCTCCACTCATAGTTCTCATATTACAAAAGGGGAGGGGGGTAACATAGAAAGTTATTCATAGGGGATACCCTAATGAAATCGAAAACTTTAAACACAGTTGGCCTTATCCCAACACGAGTCTCCGCTCATAGTTCTCGTATTACATAAGGGAGGGGGTAACATAGAAAGTTATTCGTAGGAGATACTCTAATGAAATCGAAAACTTCAAACACAGGTGGCTTTACCCCAACACGAGTCTCCGCTCATAGTTCTCGTATTACATAAGGAAGGCAGTACCATAGAAAGTTATTCGTAGAAGATACCCTCATGAAATTGAAAACTTCAAACACAGTTGGCCTTACCCCAACACGAGTCTCCACTCATAGTTCTCATATTACAAAAGGAAGGGGGCTAACATAGAAAGTTATTCGTAGGAGATACCTTAATAAAATCGAAAACTTCAAACGCAGTTGGCCTTACCCCAACACGAGTTTCCACCACAACACGAGGTTCCACTCATAGTTCTCATATTACAAAAGGAAGGGGGTTAACATAGAAAGTTATTCGTAGGAGATACCCTAATGAAATCAAAAACTTCAAACACAGGTGGCCTTACCCCAACACGAGTCTCCGCTCATAGTTCTCGTATTACATAAGGGAGGGAGTAACGTAGAAAGTTATTCGTAGGAGATACCCTAATGAAATCGAAAACTTCAAACACAGTCGCCTTACCCCAACACGAGTCTCCGCTCATAGTTCTCGTATTACATAAGGGAGGGGGTAACATAGAAAGTTATTCGTAGGAGATACCCTAATGAAATCGAAAACTTCAAACACAGGTGGCCTTACCCCATCACGAGTTTCCACCCCAACACGAGTTTCCACTCATAGTTCTCATATTACAAATGGAAGGGGGGTAACATAGAAAGTTATTCGTAGGAGATACGCTAATGAAATCGAAAACTTCAAACACAGTTGGCCTTACCCCAACACGAGTTTCCACCCCAACACGAGTTTCCACTCATAGTTCTCATATTACAAAAGGAAGGGGGGTAACATAGAAAGTTATTCGTAGGAGATAACCTAATGAAATCGAAAACTTCAAACACAGGTGGCCTTACCCCAACACGAGTCTCCGCTCATAGTTCTCGTATTATATAAGGGAGGGGGTAATATAGAAAGTTATTCGTATGAGATACCCTAATGAAATCGAAAACTTCAAACACAGTTGGCCTTACCCCAACACGAGTCTCCGCTCATAGTTCTCGTATTACATAAGGGAGGGGGTAACATAGAAAGTTATTCGTAGGAGATACCCTAATGAAATCGAAAACTTCAAACACAGTTGGCCTTACCCTCAACACAAGTCTCCACTCATAGTTCTCATATTACAAAAGGTAGGGGGGTAACATAGAAAGTTATTCGTAGGAGATAACCTAATGAAATTGAAAACTTCAAACACACTTGGCCTTACCCCAACACGAGTCTCCGCTCATAGTTCTCGTATTACATAAGGGAGGGGGTAACATAGAAAGTTAGTCGTAGGAGATACCCTAATGAAATCAAAAACTTCAAACACAGTTGGCCTTACCCCAACACGAGTTTCCACCCCAACACGAGTTTCCACTCATAGTTCTCATATTACAAAAGGAAGGGGGTTAACATAGAAAGTTATCCGTAGGAGATACCCTAATGAAATCGAAAACTTCAAACACAGGTGGCCTTACCCCAACACGAGTCTCCACTCATAGTTCTCGTATTACATAAGGGAGGGGGTAACATAGAAAGTTATTCGTAGGAGATACCCTAATGAAATCGAAAACATCAAACACAGGTGGCCTTACCCCAACACGAGTCTCCGCTCATAGTTCTCGTATCACATAAGGGAGGGGGTAACATAAAATTTATTCGTAGGAGATACCCTAATGAAATCAAAAACTTCAAACACAGGTGGCCTTACCCCAACACGAGTCTCCGCTCATAGTTCTCGTATTATATAAGGGAGGGGGTAATATAGAAAGTTATTCGTATGAGATACCCTAATGAAATCGAAAACTTCAAACACAGTTGGCCTTACCCCAACACGAGTCTCCGCTCATAGTTCTCGTATTACATAAGGGAGGGGGTAACATAGAAAGTTATTCGTAGGAGATACCCTAATGAAATCGAAAACTTCAAACACAGTTGGCCTTACCCTCAACACAAGTCTCCACTCATAGTTCTCATATTACAAAAGGTAGGGGGGTAACATAGAAAGTTATTCGTAGGAGATACCCTAATGAAATTGAAAACTTCAAACACACTTGGCCTTACCCCAACACGAGTCTCCGCTCATAGTTCTCGTATTACATAAGGGAGGGGGTGACATAGAAAGTTAGTCGTAGGAGATACCCTAATGAAATCGAAAACTTCAAACACAGTTGGCCTTACCCCAACACGAGTTTCCACCCCAACACGAGTTTCCACTCATAGTTCTCATATTACAAAAGGAAGGGGGTTAACATAGAAAGTTATTCGTAGGAGATACCCTAATGAAATCGAAAACTTCAAACACAGGTGGCCTTACCCCAACACGAGTCTCCACTCATAGTTCTCTCATTACAAAAGGGAGAGGGTAACATAGAAAGTTATTCGTAGGAGATACCTTAATAAAATCAAAAACTTCAAACACAGGTGGCCTTACCCCAACACGAGTCTCCGCTCATAGTTCTCGTATTACATAAGGGAGGGGGTAACATAGAAAGTTATTCGTAGGAGATACCCTAATGAAATCGAAAACATCAAACACAGGTGGCCTTACCCCAACACGAGTCTCCGCTCATAGTTCTCGTATCACATAAGGGAGGGGGTAACATAAAATTTATTCGTAGGAGATACCCTAATGAAATCGAAAACTTCAAACACATTTGGCCTTACCCCAACACGAGTCTCCACTCATTGTTCTCATATTACAAAAGGGAGGGGGGTAACATGGAAAGTTATTCGTAGGAGATACCCTAATGAAATCGAAAACTTCAAACACAGTTGGCCTTACCCCAACACAAGTTTCCACCCCAACACGAGTTTCTACTCATGGTTCTCATATTACAAATGGAAGGGGGGTAACATAGAAAGTTATTCGTAGGAGATACCCTAATGAAATCGAAAACTTCAAACACAGTTGGCCTTACCCCAACACGAGTTTCCACCTCAACACGAGTTTTATTTATTTATTTATTTATTGTACCCTCAGGGCATACAGCATTTAAGAGGGGAGTGGGTTTAGAAGAAAAAAATACAATTGAAACGAGAAGAACAAATCACATTCAGTACATGCGTACAACACTCGAGAACAACGTGTAAATGAAGCACCGCGACAACAGGAAGCACCGCGACAAATCAAACAAGGAATCGAAAAATCAAAATCAACAAGGAAGCACCGCGAAAAAAAAAGAAAAAAAAGAAAAAAAATTACAACATGGCACAGCGTATTTGCGATACACAAATGAACGGTAACCGAACAGCAGCAAACAAAACCAGGGAAAAAGAAAATGCGTTGAGCACATCAATGCATAAAATTTTCTAGTGCCGCCCGAAAGCGTTCATGATTACTAATCGTGACTAGTGACGCAGGCAGGTTGTTCCAATCATGGCATGTTTTTTGTGAAAAAGAATGGGAGTATGTTACGGTGTTTTGGCGCGGAATATGAACCATGTAATGATCGTCGAGGCGTTCAGATAGGAAAAAAGGAGGATTGAGCCAACGTGATTTGAGTATGGGGTTATGGTGATACGCTTTATGCAGCACACAAAGGCGAGCAAATTTCCGGCGAGTAGCAAGAGGAGCAAGGTCAAGGCTGGTCCACTCATAGTTCTCATATTACAAAAGGAAGGGGGGTAACATAGAAAGTTATTCGTAGGAGATACCCTAATGAAATCGAAAACTTCAAACACAGGTGGCCTTACCCCAACACGAGTCTCCACTCATAGTTCTCATATTACAAATGGGAGGGAGGTAACATAGAAAGTTATTCGTAGGAGATACCCTAATGAAATCAAAAACTTCAAACACAGGTGGCCTTACCCCAACACGAGTCTCCCCTCATAGTTCTCATATTACAAAAGGGGAGAGGGGTAACATAGAAAGTTATTCATAGGGGATACCCTAATGAAATCGAAAACATTAAACACAGTTGGCCTTATCCCAACACGAGTCTCCGCTCATAGTTCTCGTATTACATAAGGGAGGGGGTAACATAGAAAGTTATTCGTAGGAGATACTCTAATGAAATCGAAAACTTCAAACACAGGTGGCTTTACCCCAACACGAGTCTCCGCTCATAGTTCTCGTATTACATAAGGAAGGCAGTACCATAGAAAGTTATTCGTAGAAGATACCCTCATGAAATTGAAAACTTCAAACACAGTTGGCCTTACCCCAACACGAGTCTCCACTCATAGTTCTCATATTACAAAAGGAAGGGGGTTAACATAGAAAGTTATTCGTAGGAGATACCCTAATGAAATCAAAAACTTCAAACACAGGTGGCCTTACCCCAACACGAGTCTCCGCTCATAGTTCTCGTATTACCTAAGGGAGGGAGTAACGTAGAAAGTTATTCGTAGGAGATACCCTAATGAAATCGAAAACTTCAAACACAGTTGGCCTTACCCCAACACGAGTCTCCGCTCATAGTTCTCGTATTACATAAGGGAGGGGGAAACATAGAAAGTTATTCGTAGGAGATACCCTAATGAAATCGAAAACTTCAAACACAGGTGGCCTTACCCCATCACGAGTTTCCACCCCAACACGAGTTTCCACTCATAGTTCTCATATTACAAATGGAAGGGGGGTAACATAGAAAGTTATTCGTAGGAGATACGCTAATGAAATCGAAAACTTCAAACACAGTTGGCCTTACCCCAACACGAGTTTCCACCCCAACACGAGTTTCCACTCATAGTTCTCATATTACAAAAGGAAGGGGGGTAACATAGAAAGTTATTCGTAGGAGATAACCTAATGAAATCGAAAACTTCAAATACAGGTGGCCTTACCCCAACACGAGTCTCCACTCATAGTTCTCATATTACAAAAGGGAGGGGGGTAACATAGAAAGTTATTCGTAGGAGATACCCTAATGAAATCGAAAACTTCAAACACAGTTGTGCATACCCCAACACGAGTTTCCACCCCAACACGAGTTTTCAATCATAGTTGTCACATTACAAAAGGAAGGCGGGTAACATAGAAAGTTATTCGTAGGAGATACCCTAATGAAATCGAAAACTTCAAACACAGGTGGCCTTACCCCAACACGAGTCTCCACTCATAGTTCTCTCATTACAAAAGGGAGAGGGTAACATAGAAAGTTATTCGTAGGAGATACCCTAATGAAATCAAAAACTTCAAACACAGGTGGCCTTACCCCAACACGAGTCTCCGCTCATAGTTCTCGTATTACATAAGGGAGGGGGTAACATAGAAAGTTATTCGTAGGAGATACCCTAATGAAATCGAAAACATCAAACACAGGTGGCCTTACCCCAACACGAGTCTCCGCTCATAATTCTCGTATCACATAAGGGAGGGGGTAACATAAAATTTATTTGTAGGAGATACCCTAATGAAATCGAAAACTTCAAACACAGTTGGCCTTACCCCAACACGAGTCTCCACTCATTGTTCTCATATTACAAAAGGGAGGGGGGTAACATGGAAAGTTATTCGTAGGAGATACCCTAATGAAATCGAAAACTTCAAACACAGTTGGCCTTACCCCAACACAAGTTTCCACCCCAATACGAGTTTCTACTCATGGTTCTCATATTACAAATGGAAGGGGGGTAACATAGAAAGTTATTCGTAGGAGATACCCTAATTAAATCGAAAACTTCAAACACAGTTGGCCTTACCCCAACACGAGTTTCCACCTCAACACGAGTTTTATTTATTTATTTATTGTACCCTCAGGGCATACAGCATTTAAGAGGGGAGTGGGTTTAGAAGAAAAAAATACAATTGAAACGAGAAGAACAAATCACATTCAGTACATGCGTACAACACTCGAGAACAACGTGTAAATGAAGCACCGCGACAACAGGAAGCACCACGACAAATCAAACAAGGAATCGAAAAATCAAAATCAAACAAGGAAGCACCGCGAAAAAAGAAGAAAAAAATGAAAAAAAAATTACAACATGGCACAGCGTATTTGCGATACACAAATGAACGGTAACCGAACAGCAGCAAACAAAACCAGGGAAAAAGAAAATGCGTTGAGCACATCAATGCATAAAATTTTCTAGTGCCGCCCGAAAGCGTTCATGATTAGTAATCGTGACTAGTGACGCAGGCAGGTTGTTCCAATCATGGCATGTTTTTTGTGAAAAAGAATGGGAGTATGTTACGGTGTTTTGGCGCGGAATATGAACCATGTAATGATCGTCGAGGCGTTCAGATAGGAAAAAAGGAGGATTGAGCCAACGTGATTTAAGTATGGGGTTATGGTGATACGCTTTATGCAGCACACAAAGGCGAGCAAGTTTCCGGCGAGTAGCAAGAGGAGCAAGGTCAAGGCTGGTCCACTCATAGTTCTCATATTACAAAAGGAAGGGGGGTAACATAGAAAGTTATTCGTAGGAGATACCCTAATGAAATCGAAAACTTCAAACACAGGTGGCCTTACCCCAACACGAGTCTCCACTCATAGTTCTCATATTACAAATGGGAGGGAGGTAACATAGAAAGTTATTCGTAGGAGATACCCTAATGAAATCAAAAACTTCAAACACAGGTGGCCTTACCCCAACACGAGTCTCCACTCATAGTTCTCATATTACAAAAGGGGAGGGGGGTAACATAGAAAGTTATTCATAGGGGATACCCTAATGAAATCGAAAACTTTAAACACAGTTGGCCTTATCCCAACACGAGTCTCCGCTCATAGTTCTCGTATTACATAAGGGAGGGGGTAACATAGAAAGTTATTCGTAGGAGATACTCTAATGAAATCGAAAACTTCAAACACAGGTGGCTTTACCCCAACACGAGTCTCCGCTCATAGTTCTCGTATTACATAAGGAAGGCAGTACCATAGAAAGTTATTCGTAGAAGATACCCTCATGAAATTGAAAACTTCAAACACAGTTGGCCTTACCCCAACACGAGTCTCCACTCATAGTTCTCATATTACAAAAGGAAGGGGGGTAACATAGAAAGTTATTCGTAGGAGATACCTTAATAAAATCGAAAACTTCAAACGCAGTTGGCCTTAACCCAACACGAGTTTCCACCACAACACGAGTTTCCACTCATAGTTCTCATATTACAAAAGGAAGGGGGTTAACATAGAAAGTTATTCGTAGGAGATACCCTAATGAAATCAAAAACTTCAAACACAGGTGGCCTTACCCCAACACGAGTCTCCGCTCATAGTTCTCGTATTACATAAGGGAGGGAGTAACGTAGAAAGTTATTCGTAGGAGATACCCTAATGAAATCGAAAACTTCAAACACAGTTGGCCTTGCCCCAACACGAGTCTCCGCTCATAGTTCTCGTATTACATAAGGGAGGGGGTAACATAGAAAGTTATTCGTAGGAGATACCCTAATGAAATCGAAAACTTCAAACACAGGTGGCCTTACCCCATCACGAGTTTCCACCCCAACACGAGTTTCCACTCATAGTTCTCATATTAGAAATGGAAGGGGGGTAACATAGAAAGTTATTCGTAGGAGATACGCTAATGAAATCGAAAACTTCAAACACAGTTGGCCTTACCCCAACACGAGTTTCCACCCCAACACGAGTTTCCACTCATAGTTCTCATATTACAAAAGGAAGGGGGGTAACATAGAAAGTTATTCGTAGGAGATAACCTAATGAAATCGAAAACTTCAAACACAGGTGGCCTTACCCCAACACGAGTCTCCACTCATAGTTCTCATAATACAAAAGGGAGGGGGGTAACATAGAAAGTTATTCGTAGGAGATACCCTAATGAAATCGAAAACTTCAAACACAGTTGTGCTTACCCCAACACGAGTTTCCACCCCAACACGAGTTTTCACTCATAGTTCTCATATTACAAAAGGAAGGCGGGTAACATAGAAAGTTATTTGTAGGAGATACCCTAATGAAATCGAAAACTTCAAACACAGGTGGCCTTACCCCAACACTTGTCTCCACTCATAGTTCTCATATTACAAAAGGGAGGGGGGTAACATAGAAAGTTATTCGTAGGAGATACCCTAATGAAATCGAAAATTTCAAACACAGTTGTGCATACCCCAACACGAGTTTCCACCCCAACACGAGTTTTCACTCATAGTTCTCACATTACAAAAGGAAGGCGGGTAACATATAAAGTTATTCGTAGGAGATACCCTAATGAAATCGAAAACTTCAAACACAGGTGGCCTTACCCCAACACGAGTCTCCACTCATAGTTCTCTCATTACAAAAGGGAGAGGGTAACATAGAAAGTTATTCGTAGGAGATACCCTAATGAAATCAAAAACTTCAAACACAGGTGGCCTTACCCCAACACGAGTCTCCGCTCATAGTTCTCGTATTACATAAGGGAGGGGGTAACATAGAAAGTTATTCGTAGGAGATACCCTAATGAAATCGAAAACATCAAACACAGGTGGCCTTACCCCAACACGAGTCTCCGCTCATAGTTCTCGTATCACATAAGGGAGGGGGTAACATAAAATTTATTCGTAGGAGATATCCTATTGAAATCGAAAACTTCAAACACAGTTGGCCTTACCCCAACACGAGTCTCCACTCATTGTTCTCATATTACAAAAGGGAGGGGGGTAACATGAAAAGTTATTTGTAGGAGATACCCTAATGAAATCGAAAACTTCAAACACAGTTGGCCTTACCCCAACACAAGTTTCCACCCCAACACGAGTTTCTACTCATGGTTCTCATATTACAAATGGAAGGGGGGTAACATAGAAAGTTATTCGTAGGAGATACCCTAATGAAATCGAAAACTTCAAACACAGTTGGCCTTACCCCAACACGAGTTTCCACCTCAACACGAGTTTTATTTATTTATTTATTTATTGTACCCTCAGGGCATACAGCATTTAAGAGGGGAGTGGGTTTAGAAGAAAAAAATACAATTGAAACGAGAAGAACAAATCACATTCAGTACATGCGTACAACACTCGAGAACAACGTGTAAATGAAGCACCGCGACAACAGGAAGCACCACGACAAATCAAACAAGGAATCGAAAAATCAAAATCAAACAAGGAAGCACCGCGAAAAAAAAAGAAAAAAATGAAAAAAAAATTACAACATGGCGCAGCGTATTTGCGATACACAAATGAACGGTAACCGAACAGCAGCAAACAAAACCAGGGAAAAAGAAAATGCGTTGAGCACATCAATGCATAAAATTTTCTAGTGCCGCCCGAAAGCGTTCATGATTAGTAATCGTGACTAGTGAGGCAGGCAGGTTGTTCCAATCATGGCATGTTTTTTGTGAAAAAGAATGGGAGTATGTTACGGTGTTTTGGCGCGGAATATGAACCATGTAATGATCGTCGAGGCGTTCAGATAGGAAAAAAGGAGGATTGAGCCAACGTGATTTAAGTATGGGGTTATGGTGATACGCTTTATGCAGCACACAAAGGCGAGCAAGTTTCCGGCGAGTAGCAAGAGGAGCAAGGTCAAGGCTGGTCCACTCATAGTTCTCATATTACAAAAGGAAGGGGGGTAACATAGAAAGTTATTCGTAGGAGATACCCTAATGAAATCGAAAACTTCAAACACAGGTGGCCTTACCCCAACACGAGTCTCCACTCATAGTTCTCATATTACAAATGGGAGGGAGGTAACATAGAAAGTTATTCGTAGGAGATACCCTAATGAAATCAAAAACTTCAAACACAGGTGGCCTTACCCCAACACGAGTCTCCACTCATAGTTCTCATATTACAAAAGGGGAGGGGGGTAACATAGAAAGTTATTCATAGGGGATACCCTAATGAAATCGAAAACTTTAAACACAGTTGGCCTTATCCCAACACGAGTCTCCGCTCATAGTTCTCGTATTACATAAGGGAGGGGGTAACATAGAAAGTTATTCGTAGGAGATACTCTAATGAAATCGAAAACTTCAAACACAGGTGGCTTTACCCCAACACGAGTCTCCGCTCATAGTTCTCGTATTACATAAGGAAGGCAGTACCATAGAAAGTTATTCGTAGAAGATACCCTCATGAAATTGAAAACTTCAAACACAGTTGGCCTTACCCCAACACGAGTCTCCACTCATAGTTCTCATATTACAAAAGGAAGGGGGCTAACATAGAAAGTTATTCGTAGGAGATACCTTAATAAAATCGAAAACTTCAAACACAGTTGGCCTTACCCCAACACGAGTTTCCACCACAACACGAGTTTCCACTCATAGTTCTCATATTACAAAAGGAAGGGGGTTAACATAGAAAGTTATTCGTAGGAGATACCCTAATGAAATCAAAAACTTCAAACACAGGTGGCCTTACCCCAACACGAGTCTCCGCTCATAGTTCTCGTATTACATAAGGGAGGGAGTAACGTAGAAAGTTATTCGTAGGAGATACCCTAATGAAATCGAAAACTTGAAACACAGTTGGCCTTACCCCAACACGAGTCTCCGCTCATAGTTCTCGTATTACATAAGGGAGGGGGTAACATAGAAAGTTATTCGTAGGAGATACCCTAATGAAATCGAAAACTTCAAACACAGGTGGCCTTACCCCATCACGAGTTTCCACCCCAACACGAGTTTCCACTCATAGTTCTCATATTACAAATGGAAGGGGGGTAACATAGAAAGTTATTCGTAGGAGATACGCTAATGAAATCGAAAACTTCAAACACAGTTGGCCTTACCCCAACACGAGTTTCCACCCCAACACGAGTTTCCATTCATAGTTCTCATATTACAAAAGGAAGGGGGGTAACATAGAAAGTTATTCGTAGGAGATAACCTAATGAAATCGAAAACTTCGAACACAGGTGGCCTTACCCCAACACGAGTCTCCACTCATAGTTCTCATAATACAAAAGGGAGGGAGGTAACATAGAAAGTTATTCGTAGGAGATACCCTAATGAAATCGAAAACTTCAAACACAGTTGTGCTTACCCCAACACGAGTTTCCACCCCAACACGAGTTTTCACTCATAGTTCTCATATTACAAAAGGAAGGCGGGTAACATAGAAAGTTATTCGTAGGAGATACCCTAATGAAATCGAAAACTTCAAACACAGGTGGCCTTACCCCAACACTTGTCTCCACTCATAGTTCTCATATTACAAAAGGGAGGGGGGTAACATAGAAAGTTATTCGTAGGAGATACCCTAATGAAATCGAAAACTTCAAACACAGTTGTGCATACCCCAACACGAGTTTCCACCCCAACACGAGTTTTCACTCATAGTTCTCACATTACAAAAGGAAGGCGGGTAACATATAAAGTTATTCGTAGGAGATATCCTAATGAAATCGAAAACTTCAAACACAGGTGGCCTTACCCCAACACGAGTCTCCACTCATAGTTCTCTCATTACAAAAGGGAGAGGGTAACATAGAAAGTTATTCGTAGGAGATACCCTAATGAAATCAAAAACTTCAAACACAGGTGGCCTTACCCCAACACGAGTCTCCGCTCATAGTTCTCGTATTACATAAGGTAGGGGGTAACATAGAAAGTTATTCGTAGGAGATACCCTAATGAAATCGAAAACATCAAACACAGGTGGCCTTACCCCAACACGAGTCTCCGCTCATAGTTCTCGTATCACATAAGGGAGGGGGTAACATAAAATTTATTTGTAGGAGATACCCTATTGAAATCGAAAACTTCAAACACAGTTGGCCTTACCCCAACACGAGTCTCCACTCATTGTTCTCATATTACAAAAGGGAGGGGGGTAACATGGAAAGTTATTTGTAGGAGATACCCTAATGAAATCGAAAACTTCAAACACAGTTGGCCTTACCCCAACACAAGTTTCCACCCCAACACGAGTTTCTACTCATGGTTCTCATATTACAAATGGAAGGGGGGTAACATAGAAAGTTATTCGTAGGAGATACCCTAATGAAATCGAAAACTTCAAACACAGTTGGCCTTACCCCAACACGAGTTTCCACCTCAACACGAGTTTTATTTATTTATTTATTTATTTATTGTACCCTCAGGGCATAAAGCATTTAAGAGGGGAGTGGGTTTAGAAGAAAAAAATACAATTGAAACGAGAACAAATGACATTCAGTACATGCGTACAACACTCGAGAACAACGTGTAAATGAAGCACCGCGACAACAGGAAGCACCACGACAAATCAAACAAGGAATCGAAAAATCAAAATCAAACAAGGAAGCACCGCGAAAAAAAAGAAAAAAAAGAAAAAAAATTACAACATGGCACAGCGTATTTGCGATACACAAATGAACGGTAACCGAACAGCAGCAAACAAAACCAGGGAAAAAGAAAATGCGTTGAGCACATCAATGCATAAAATTTTGTAGTGCCGCCCGAAAGCGTTCATGATTAGTAATCGTGACTAGTGAGGCAGGCAGGTTGTTCCAATCATGGCATGTTTTTTGTGAAAAAGAATGGGAGTATGTTACGGTGTTTTGGCGCGGAATATGAACCATGTAATGATCGTCGAGGCGTTCAGATAGGAAAAAAGGAGGATTGAGCCAACGTGATTTAAGTATGGGGTTATGGTGATACGCTTTATGCAGCACACAAAGGCGAGCAAGTTTCCGGCGAGTAGCAAGAGGAGCAAGGTCAAGGCTGGTCCACTCATAGTTCTCATATTACAAAAGGAAGGGGGGTAACATAGAAAGTTATTCGTAGGAGATACCCTAATGAAATCGAAAACTTCAAACACAGGTGGCCTTACCCCAACACGAGTCTCCACTCATAGTTCTCATATTACAAATGGGAGGGAGGTAACATAGAAAGTTATTCGTAGGAGATACCCTAATGAAATCAAAAACTTCAAACACAGGTGGCCTTACCCCAACACGAGTCTCCACTCATAGTTCTCATATTACAAAAGGGGAGGGGGGTAACATAGAAAGTTATTCATAGGGGATACCCTAATGAAATCGAAAACTTTAAACACAGTTGGCCTTATCCCAACACGAGTCTCCGCTCATAGTTCTCGTATTACATAAGGGAGGGGGTAACATAGAAAGTTATTCGTAGGAGATACTCTAATGAAATCGAAAACTTCAAACACAGGTGGCTTTACCCCAACACGAGTCTCCGCTCATAGTTCTCGTATTACATAAGGAAGGCAGTACCATAGAAAGTTATTCGTAGAAGATACCCTCATGAAATTGAAAACTTCAAACACAGTTGGCCTTACCCCAACACGAGTCTCCACTCATAGTTCTCATATTACAAAAGGAAGGGGGCTAACATAGAAAGTTATTCGTAGGAGATACCTTAATAAAATCGAAAACTTCAAACGCAGTTGGCCTTACCCCAACACGAGTTTCCACCACAACACGAGTTTCCACTCATAGTTCTCATATTACAAAAGGAAGGGGGTTAACATAGAAAGTTATTCGTAGGAGATACCCTAATGAAATCAAAAACTTCAAACACAGGTGGCCTTACCCCAACACGAGTCTCCGCTCATAGTTCTCGTATTACATAAGGGAGGGAGTAACGTAGAAAGTTATTCGTAGGAGATACCCTAATGAAATTGAAAACTTCAAAATCAGTTGGCCTTACCCCAACACGATTCTCCGCTCATAGTTCTCGTATTACATAAGGGAGGGGGTAACATAGAAAGTTATTCGTAGGAGATACCCTAATGAAAACGAAAACTTCAAACACAGGTGGCCTTACCCCATCATGAGTTTCCACCCCAACACGAGTTTCCACTCATAGTTCTCATATTACAAATGGAAGGGGGGTAACATAGAAAGTTATTCGTAGGAGATACGCTAATGAAATCGAAAACTTCAAACACAGTTGGCCTTACCCCAACACGAGTTTCCACCCCAACACGAGTTTCCACTCATAGTTCTCATATTACAAAAGGAAGGGGGGTAACATAGAAAGTTATTCGTAGGAGATAACCTAATGAAATCGAAAACTTCAAACACAGGTGGCCTTACCCCAACACGAGTCTCCACTCATAGTTCTCATAATACAAAAGGGAGGGGGGTAACATAGAAAGTTATTCGTAGGAGATACCCTAATGAAATCGAAAACTTCAAACACAGTTGTGCTTACCCCAACACGAGTTTCCACCCCAACACGAGTTTTCACTCATAGTTCTCATATTACAAAAGGAAGGCGGGTAACATAGAAAGTTATTCGTAGGAGATACCCTAATGAAATCGAAAACTTCAAACACAGGTGGCCTTACCCCAACACTTGCCTCCACTCATAGTTCTCATATTACAAAAGGGAGGGGGGTAACATAGAAAGTTATTCGTAGGAGATACCCTAATGAAATCGAAAACTTCAAACACAGTTGTGCATACCCCAACACGAGTTTCCACCCCAACACGAGTTTTCACTCATAGTTCTCACATTACAAAAGGAAGGCGGGTAACATAGAAAGTTATTCGTAGGAGATACCCTAATGAAATCGAAAACTTCAAACACAGGTGGCCTTACCCCAACACGAGTCTCCACTCATAGTTCTCTCATTACAAAAGGGAGAGGGTAACATAGAAAGTTATTCGTAGGAGATACCCTAATGAAATCGAAAACATCAAACACAGGTGGCCTTACCCCAACACGAGTCTCCGCTCATAGTTCTCGTATCACATAAGGGAGGGGGTAACATAAAATTTATTCGTAGGAGATACCCTAATGAAATCGAAAACTTCAAACACAGTTGGCCTTACCCCAACACGAGTCTCCACTCATTGTTCTCATATTACAAAAGGGAGGGGGGTAACATGGAAAGTTATTCGTAGGAGATACCCTAATGAAATCGAAAACTTCAAACACAGTTGGCCTTACCCCAACACGAGTTTCCACCTCTACACGAGTTTTATTTATTTATTTATTTATTGTACCCTCAGGGCATACAGCATTTAAGAGGGGAGTGGGTTTAGAAGAAAAAAATACAATTGAAACGAGAAGAACAAATCACATTCAGTACATGCGTACAACACTCGAGAACAACGTGTAAATGAAGCACCGCGACAACAGGAAGCACCACGACAAATCAAACAAGGAATCGAAAAGTCAAAATCAAACAAGGAAGCACCGCGAAAAAAAAAGAAAAAAATGAAAAAAAATTACAACATGGCACAGCGTATTTGCGATACACAAATGAACGGTAACCGAACAGCAGCAAACAAAACCAGGGAAAAAGAAAATGCGTTGAGCACATCAATGCATAAAATTTTCTAGTGCCGCCCGAAAGCGTTCATGATTAGTAATCGTTACTGGTGACGCAGGCAGGTTGTTCCAATCATGGCATGTTTTTTGTGAAAAAGAATGGGAGTATGTTACGGTGTTTTGGCGCGGAATATGAACCATGTAATGATCGTCGAGGCGTTCAGATAGGAAAAAAGGAGGATTGAGCCAACGTGATTTAAGTATGGGGTTATGGTGATACGCTTTATGCAGCACACAAAGGCGAGCAAGTTTCCGGCGAGTAGCAAGAGGAGCAAGGTCAAGGCTGGTCCACTCATAGTTCTCATATTACAAAAGGAAGGGGGGTAACATAGAAAGTTATTCGTAGGAGATACCCTAATGAAATCGTAAACTTCAAACACAGGTGGCCTTACCCCAACACGAGTCTCCACTCATAGTTCTCATATTACAAATGGGAGGGAGGTAACATAGAAAGTTATTCGTAGGAGATACCCTAATGAAATCAAAAACTTCAAACACAGGTGGCCTTACCCCAACACGAGTCTCCACTCATAGTTCTCATATTACAAAAGGGGAGGGGGGTAACATAGAAAGTTATTCATAGGGAATACCCTAATGAAATCGAAAACTTTAAACACAGTTGGCCTTATCCCAACACGAGTCTCCGCTCATAGTTCTCGTATTACATAAGGGAGGGGGTAACATAGAAAGTTATTCGTAGGAGATACTCTAATGAAATCGAAAACTTCAAACACAGGTGGCTTTACCCCAACACGAGTCTCCGCTCATAGTTCTCGTATTACATAAGGAAGGCAGTACCATAGAAAGTTATTCGTAGAAGATACCCTCATGAAATTGAAAACTTCAAACACAGTTGGCCTTACCCCAACACGAGTCTCCACTCATAGTTCTCATATTACAAAAGGAAGGGGGCTAACATAGAAAGTTATTCGTAGGAGATACCTTAATAAAATCGAAAACTTCAAACGCAGTTGGCCTTACCCCAACACGAGTTTCCACCACAACACGAGTTTCCACTCATAGTTCTCATATTACAAAAGGAAGGGGGTTAACATAGAAAGTTATTCGTAGGAGATACCCTAATGAAATCAAAAACTTCAAACACAGGTGGCCTTACCCCAACACGAGTCTCCGCTCATAGTTCTCGTATTACATAAGGGAGGGAGTAACGTAGAAAGTTATTCGTAGGAGATACCCTAATGAAATCGAAAACTTCAAACACAGTTGGCCTTACCCCAACACGAGTCTCCGCTCATAGTTCTCGTATTACATAAGGGAGGGAGTAACGTAGAAAGTTATTCGTAGGAGATACCCTAATGAAATCGAAAACTTCAAACACAGTTGGCCTTACCCCAACACGAGTCTCCGCTCATAGTTCTCGTATTACATAAGGGAGGGGGTAACATAGAAAGTTATTTGTAGGAGATACCCTAATGAAATCGAAAACTTCAAACACAGGTGGCCTTACCCCATCACGAGTTTCCACCCCAACACGAGTTTCCACTCATAGTTCTCATATTACAAATGGAAGGGGGGTAACATAGAAAGTTATTCGTAGGAGATACGCTAATGAAATCGAAAACTTCAAACACAGTTGGCCTTACCCCAACACGAGTTTCCACCCCAACACGAGTTTCCACTCATAGTTCTCATATTACAAAAGGAAGGGGGGTAACATAGAAAGTTATTCGTAGGAGATACGCTAATGAAATCGAAAACTTCAAACACAGTTGGCCTTACCCCAACACGAGTTTCCACCCGAACACGAGTTTCCACTCATAGTTCTCATATTACAAAAGGAAGGGGGGTAACATAGAAAGTTATTCGTAGGAGATACCCTAATAAAATCGAAAACTTCAAACACAGTTGTGCTTACCCCAACACGAGTTTCCACCCCAACACGAGTTTTCACTCATAGTTCTCATATTACAAAAGGAAGGCGGGTAACATAGAAAGTTATTCGTAGGAGATACCCTAATGAAATCGAAAACTTCAAACACAGGTGGCCTTACCCCAACACGAGTCTCCACTCATAGTTCTCATATTACAAAAGGGAGGGGGGTAACATAGAAAGTTATTCGTAGGAGATACCCTAATGAAATCGAAAACTTCAAACACAGTTGTGCTTACCCCAACACGAGTTTCCACCCCAACACGAGTTTTCACTCATAGTTCTCATATTACAAAAGGAAGGCGGGTAACATAGAAAGTTATTCGTAGGAGATACCCTAATGAAATCGAAAACTTCAAACACAGGTGGCCTTACCCCAACACTTGTCTCCACTCATAGTTCTCATATTACAAAAGGGAGGGGGGTAACATAGAAAGTTATTCGTAGGAGATACCCTAATGAAATCAAAAACTTCAAACACAGTTGTGCATACCCCAACACGAGTTTCCACCCCAACACGAGTTTTCACTCATAGTCCTCACATTACAAAAGGAAGGCGGGTAACATATAAAGTTATTCGTAGGAGATACCCTAATGAAATCGAAAACTTCAAACACAGTTGGCCTTACCCCAACACGAGTCTCCACTCATAGTTCTCTCATTACAAAAGGGAGAGGGTAACATAGAAAGTTATTCGTAGGAGATACCCTAATGAAATCAAAAACTTCAAACACAGGTGGCCTTACGCCAACACGAGTCTCCGCTCATAGTTCTCGTATTACATAAGGGAGGGGGTAACATAGAAAGTTATTCGTAGGAGATACCCTAATGAAATCGAAAACATCAAACACAGGTGGCCTTACCCCAACACGAGTCTCCGCTCATAGTTCTCTTATCACATAAGGGAGGGGGTAACATAAAATTTATTCTTAGGAGATACCCTATTGAAATCGAAAACTTCAAACACAGTTGGCCTTACCCCAACACGAGTCTCCACTCATTGTTCTCATATTACAAAAGGGAGGGGGGTAACATGGAAAGTTATTTGTAGGAGATACCCTAATGAAATCGAAAACTTCAAACACAGTTGGCCTTACCCCAACACAAGTTTCCACCCCAACACGAGTTTCTACTCATGGTTCTCATATTACAAATGGAAGGGGGGTAACATAGAAAGTTATTCGTAGGAGATACCCTAATGAACTCGAAAACTTCAAACACAGTTGGCCTTACCTCAACACGAGTTTCCACCTCAACACGAGTTTTATTTATTTATTTATTTATTGTACCCTCAGGGCATAAAGCATTTAAGAGGGGAGTGGGTTTAGAAGAAAAAAAATACAATTGAAACGAGAAGAACAAATCACATTCAGTACATGCGTACAACACTCGAGAACAACGTGTAAATGAAGCACCGCGACAACAGGAAGCACCACGACAAATCAAACAAGGAATCGAAAAATCAAAATCAAACAAGGAAGCACCGCGAAAAAAAAAGAAAAAATGAAAAAAAAATTACAACATGGCACAGCGTATTTGCGATACACAAATGAACGGTAACCGAACAGCAGCAAACAAAACCAGGGAAAAAGAAAATGCGTTGAGCACATCAATGCATAAAATTTTCTAGTGCCGCCCGAAAGCGTTCATGATTAGTAATCGTGACTAGTGAGGCAGGCAGGTTGTTCCAATCATGGCATGTTTTTTGTGAAAAAGAATGGGAGTATGTTACGGTGTTTTGGCGCGGAATATGAACCATGTAATGATCGTCGAGGCGTTCAGATAGGAAAAAAGGAGGATTGAGCCAACGTGATTTAAGTATGGGGTTATGGTGATACGCTTTATGCAGCACACAAAGGCGAGCAAGTTTCCGGCGAGTAGCAAGAGGAGCAATGTCAAGGCTGGTCCACTCATAGTTCTCATATTACAAAAGGAAGGGGGGTAACATAGAAAGTTATTCGTAGGAGATACCCTAATGAAATCGAAAACTTCAAACACAGGTGGCCTTACCCCAACACGAGTCTCCACTCATAGTTCTCATATTACAAATGGGAGGGAGGTAACATAGAAAGTTATTCGTAGGAGATACCCTAATGAAATCAAAAACTTCAAACACAGGTGGCCTTACCCCAACACGAGTCTCCACTCATAGTTCTCATATTACAAAAGGGGAGGGGGGTAACATAGAAAGTTATTCATAGGGGATACCCTAATGAAATCGAAAACTTTAAACACAGTTGGCCTTATCCCAACACGAGTCTCCGCTCATAGTTCTCGTACTACATAAGGGAGGGGGTAACATAGAAAGTTATTCGTAGGAGATACTCTAATGAAATCGAAAACTTCAAACACAGGTGGCTTTAACCCAACACGAGTCTCCGCTCATAGTTCTCGTATTACATAAGGAAGGCAGTACCATAGAAAGTTATTCGTAGAAGATACCCTCATGAAATTGAAAACTTCAAACACAGTTGGCCTTACCCCAACACGAGTCTCCACTCATAGTTCTCATATTACAAAAGGAAGGGGGCTAACATAGAAAGTTATTCGTAGGAGATACCTTAATAAAATCGAAAACTTCAAACGCAGTTGGCCTTACCCCAACACGAGTTTCCACCACAACACGAGTTTCCACTCATAGTTCTCATATTACAAAAGGAAGGGGGTTAACATAGAAAGTTATTCGTAGGAGATACCCTAATGAAATCAAAAACTTCAAACACAGGTGGCCTTACCCCAACACGAGTCTCCGCTCATAGTTCTCGTATTACATAAGGGAGGGAGTAACGTAGAAAGTTATTCGTAGGAGATACCCTAATGAAATCGAAAACTTCAAACACAGTTGGCCTTACCCCAACACGAGTCTCCGCTCATAGTTCTCGTATTACATAAGGGAGGGGGTAACATAGAAAGTTATTCGTAGGAGATACCCTAATGAAATCGAAAACTTCAAACACAGGTGGCCTTACCCCATCACGAGTTTCCACTCATAGTTCTCATATTACAAATGGAAGGGGGGTAATATAGAAAGTTATTCGTAGGAGATACGCTAATGAAATCGAAAACTTCAAACACAGTTGGCCTTACCCCAACACGAGTTTCCACCCCAACACGAGTGTCCACTCATAGTTCTCATATTACAAAAGGAAGGGGGGTAACATAGAAAGTTATTCGTAGGAGATAACCTAATGAAATTGAAAACTTCAAACACAGGTGGCCTTACCCCAACACGAGTCTCCACTCATAGTTCTCATATTACAAAAGGGAGGGGGGTAACATAGAAAGTTATTCGTAGGAGATACCCTAATGAAATCGAAAACTACAAACGCAGTTGTGCTTACCCCAACACGAGTTTCCACCGCAACACGAGTTTTCACTCATAGTTCTCATTATACAAAAGGAAGGCGGGTAACATAGAAAGTTATTCGTAGGAGATACCCTAATGAAATCGAAAACTTCAAACACAGGTGGCCTTACCCCAACTCTTGTCTCCACTCATAGTTCTCATATTACAAAAGGGAGGGGGGTAACATAGAAAGTTATTCGTAGGAGATACCCTAATGAAATCGAAAACTTCAAACACAGTTGTGCATACCCCAACACGAGTTTCCACCCCAACACGAGTTTTCACTCATAGTTCTCACATTACAAAAGGAAGGCGGGTAACATAGAAAGTTATTCGTAGGAGATACCCTAATGAAATCGAAAACTTCAAACACAGGTGGCCTTACCCCAACACGAGTCTCCACTCATAGTTCTCTCATTACAAAAGGGAGAGGGTAACATAGAAAGTTATTCGTAGGAGATACCCTAATGAAATCAAAAACTTCAAACACAGGTGGCCTTACCCCAACACGAGTCTCCGCTCATAGTTCTCGTATTACATAAGGGAGGGGGTAACATAGAAAGTTATTCGTAGGAGATACCCTAATGAAATCGAAAACATCAAACACAGGTGGCCTTACCCCAACACGAGTCTCCGCTCATAGTTCTCGTATTACATAAGGGAGGGAGTAACGTAGAAAGTTATTCGTAGGAGATACCCTAATGAAATCGAAAACTTCAAACACAGTTGGCCTTACCCCAACACGAGTCTCCGCTCATAGTTCTCGTATTACATAAGGGAGGGGGTAACATAGAAAGTTATTCGTAGGAGATACCCTAATGAAATCGAAAACTTCAAACACAGGTGGCCTTACCCCATCACGAGTTTCCACCCCAACACGAGTTTCCACTCATAGTTCTCATATTACAAATGGAAGGGGGGTAATATAGAAAGTTATTCGTAGGAGATACGCTAATGAAATCGAAAACTTCAAACACAGTTGGCCTTACCCCAACACGAGTTTCCACCCCAACACGAGTGTCCACTCATAGTTCTCATATTACAAAAGGAAGGGGGGTAACATAGAAAGTTATTCGTAGGAGATAACCTAATGAAATTGAAAACTTCAAACACAGGTGGCCTTACCCCAACACGAGTCTCCACTCATAGTTCTCATATTACAAAAGGGAGGGGGGTAACATAGAAAGTTATTCGTAGGAGATACCCTAATGAAATCGAAAACTACAAACGCAGTTGTGCTTACCCCAACACGAGTTTCCACCGCAACACGAGTTTTCACTCATAGTTCTCATTATACAAAAGGAAGGCGGGTAACATAGAAAGTTATTCGTAGGAGATACCCTAATGAAATCGAAAACTTCAAACACAGGTGGCCTTACCCCAACACTTGTCTCCACTCATAGTTCTCATATTACAAAAGGGAGGGGGGTAACATAGAAAGTTATTCGTAGGAGATACCCTAATGAAATCGAAAACTTCAAACACAGTTGTGCATACCCCAACACGAGTTTCCACCCCAACACGAGTTTTCACTCATAGTTCTCACATTACAAAAGGAAGGCGGGTAACATAGAAAGTTATTCGTAGGAGATACCCTAATGAAATCGAAAACTTCAAACACAGGTGGCCTTACCCCAACACGAGTCTCCACTCATAGTTCTCTCATTACAAAAGGGAGAGGGTAACATAGAAAGTTATTCGTAGGAGATACCCTAATGAAATCAAAAACTTCAAACACAGGTGGCCTTACCCCAACACGAGTCTCCGCTCATAGTTCTCGTATTACATAAGGGAGGGGGTAACATAGAAAGTTATTCGTAGGAGATACCCTAATGAAATCGAAAACATCAAACACAGGTGGCCTTACCCCAACACTTGTCTCCACTCATAGTTCTCATATTACAAAAGGGAGGGGGGTAACATAGAAAGTTATTCGTAGGAGATACCCTAATGAAATCGAAAACTTCAAACACAGTTGTGCATACCCCAACACGAGTTTCCACCCCAACACGAGTTTTCACTCATAGTTCTCACATTACAAAAGGAAGGCGGGTAACATAGAAAGTTATTCGTAGGAGATACCCTAATGAAATCGAAAACTTCAAACACAGGTGGCCTTACCCCAACACGAGTCTCCACTCATAGTTCTCTCATTACAAAAGGGAGAGGGTAACATAGAAAGTTATTCGTAGGAGATACCCTAATGAAATCAAAAACTTCAAACACAGGTGGCCTTACCCCAACACGAGTCTCCGCTCATAGTTCTCGTATTACATAAGGGAGGGGGTAACATAGAAAGTTATTCGTAGGAGATACCCTAATGAAATCGAAAACATCAAACACAGGTGGCCTTACCCCAACACGAGTCTCCGCTCATAGTTCTCGTATCACATAAGGGAGGGGGTAACATAAAATTTATTCGTAGGAGATACCCTAATGAAATCGAAAACTTCAAACACAGTTGGCCTTACCCCAACACGAGTCTCCACTCATTGTTCTCATATTACAAAAGGGAGGGGGGCAACATGGAAAGTTATTCGTAGGAGATACCCTAATGAAATCGAAAACTTCAAACACAGTTGGCCTTACCCCAACACAAGTTTCCACCCCAACACGAGTTTCTACTCATGGTTCTCATATTACAAATGGAAGGGGGGTAACATAGAAAGTTATTCGTAGGAGATACCCTAATGAAATCGAAAACTTCAAACACAGTTGGCCTTACCCCAACACGAGTTTCCACCTCTACACGAGTTTTATTTATTTATTTATTTATTGTACCCTCAGGGCATACAGCATTTAAGAGGGGAGTGGGTTTAGAAGAAAAAAATACAATTGAAACGAGAAGAACAAATCACATTCAGTACATGCGTACAACACTCGAGAACAACGTGTAAATGAAGCACCGCGACAACAGGAAGCACCACGACAAATCAAACAAGGAATCGAAAAATCAAAATCAAACAAGGAAGCACCGCGAAAAAAAAAGAAAAAAATGAAAAAAAATTACAACATGGCACAGCGTATTTGCGATACACAAATGAACGGTAACCGAACAGCAGCAAACAAAACCAGGGAAAAAGAAAATGCGTTGAGCACATCAATGCATAAAATTTTCTAGTGCCGCCCGAAAGCGTTCATGATTAGTAATCGTGACTAGTGACGCAGGCAGGTTGTTCCAATCATGGCATGTTTTTTGTGAAAAAGAATGGGAGTATGTTACGGTGTTTTGGCGCGGAATATGAACCATGTAATGATCGTCGAGGCGTTCAGATAGGAAAAAAGGAGGATTGAGCCAACGTGATTTAAGTATGGGGTTATGGTGATACGCTTTATGCAGCACACAAAGGCGAGCAAGTTTCCGGCGAGTAGCAAGAGGAGCAAGGTCAAGGCTGGTCCACTCATAGTTCTCATATTACAAAAGGAAGGGGGGTAACATAGAAAGTTATTCGTAGGAGATACCCTAATGAAATCGAAAACTTCAAACACAGGTGGCCTTACCCCAACACGAGTCTCCACTCATAGTTCTCATATTACAAATGGGAGGGAGGTAACATAGAAAGTTATTCGTAGGAGATACCCTAATGAAATCAAAAACTTCAAACACAGGTGGCCTTACCCCAACACGAGTCTCCACTCATAGTTCTCATATTACAAAAGGGGAGGGGGGTAACATAGAAAGTTATTCATAGGGGATACCCTAATGAAATCGAAAACTTTAAACACAGTTGGCCTTATCCCAACACGAGTCTCCGCTCATAGTTCTCGTATTACATAAGGGAGGGGGTAACATAGAAAGTTATTCGTAGGAGATACTCTAATGAAATCGAAAACTTCATACACAGGTGGCTTTACCCCAACACGAGTCTCCGCTCATAGTTCTCGTATTACATAAGGAAGGCAGTACCATAGAAAGTTATTCGTAGAAGATACCCTCATGAAATTGAAAACTTCAAACACAGTTGGCCTTACCCCAACACGAGTCTCCACTCATAGTTCTCATATTACAAAAGGAAGGGGGGTAACATAGAAAGTAATTCGTGGGAGATACCTTAATAAAATCGAAAACTTCAAACGCAGTTGGCCTTACCCCAACACGAGTTTCCACCACAACACGAGTTTCCACTCATAGTTCTCATATTACAAAAGGAAGGGGGTTAACATAGAAAGTTATTCGTAGGAGATACCCTAATGAAATCAAAAACTTCAAACATAGGTGGCCTTACCCCAACACGAGTCTCCGCTCATAGTTCTCGTATTACATAAGGGAGGGAGTAACGTAGAAAGTTATTCGTAGGAGATACCCTAATGAAATCGTAAACTTCTAACACAGTTGGCCTTACCCCAACACGAGTCTCCGCTCATAGTTCTCGTATTACATAAGGGAGGGGGTAACATAGAAAGTTATTCGTAGGAGATACCCTAATGAAATCGAAAACTTCAAACACAGGTGGCCTTACCCCATCACGAGTTTCCACCCCAACACGAGTTTCCACTCATAGTTCTCATATTACAAATGGAAGGGGGGTAACATAGAAAGTTATTCGTAGGAGATACGCTAATGAAATCGAAAACTTCAAACACAGTTGGCCTTACCCCAACACGAGTTTCCACCCCAACACGAGTTTCCAATCATAGTTCTCATATTACAAAAGGAAGGGGGGTAACATAGAAAGTTATTCGTAGGAGATAACCTAATGAAATCGAAAACTTCAAACACAGGTGGCCTTACCCCAACACGAGTCTCCCCTCATAGTTCTCATATTACAAAAGGGAGGGGGGTAACATAGAAAGTTGTTCGTAGGAGATACCCTAATGAAATCGAAAACTTCAAACACAGTTGTGCTTACCCCAACACGAGTTTCCACCCCAACACGAGTTTTCAATCATAGTTCTCATATTACAAAAGGAAGGCGGGTAACATAGAAAGTTATTCGTAGGAGATACCCTAATGAAATCGAAAACTTCAAACACAGGTGGCCTTACCCCAACACGAGTCTCCACTCATAGTTTTCATATTACAAAAGGGAGGGGGGTAACATAGAAAGTTATTCGTAGGAGATACCCTAATGAAATCGAAAACTTCAAACACAGTTGTGCTTACCCCAACACGAGTTTCTACCCCAACACGAGTTTTCACTCATAGTTCTCATATTACAAAAGGAAGGCGGGTAACATAGAAAGTTATTCGTAGGAGATACCCTAATGAAATCGAAAACTTCAAACACAGGTGGCCTTACCCCAACACGAGTCTCCACTCATAGTTCTCTCATTACAAAAGGGAGAGGGTAACATAGAAAGTTATTCGTAGGAGATACCCTAATGAAATCAAAAACTTCAAACACAGGTGGCCTTACCCCAACACGAGTCTCCGCTCATAGTTCTCGTATTACATAAGGGAGGGGGTAACATAGAAAGTTATTCGTAGGAGATACCCTAATGAAATCGAAAACATCAAACACAGGTGGCCTTACCCCAACACGAGTCTCCGCTCATAGTTCTCGTATCACATAAGGGAGGGGGTAACATAAAATTTATTCGTAGGAGATACCCTAATGAAATCGAAAACTTCAAACACAGTTGGCCTTACCCCAACACGAGTCTCCACTCATTGTTCTCATATTACAAAAGGGAGGGGGGTAACATAGAAAGTTATTCGTAGGAGATACCCTAATGAAATCGAAAACTTCAAACACAGTTGGCCTTACCCCAACACAAGTTTCCACCCCAACACGAGTTTCTACTCATGGTTCTCATATTACAAATGGAAGGGGGGTAACATAGAAAGTTATTCGTAGGAGATACCCTAATGAAATCGAAAACTTCAAACACAGTTGGCCTTACCCCAACACAAGTTTCCACCTCAACACGAGTTTTATTTATTTATTTATTTATTGTACCCTCAGGGCATACAGCATTTAAGAGGGGAGTGGGTTTAGAAGAAAAAAATACAATTGAAACGAGAAGAACAAATCACATTCAGTACATGCGTACAACACTCGAGAACAACGTGTAAATGAAGCACCGCGACAACAGGAAGCACCGCGACAAATCAAACAAGGAATCGAAAAATCAAAATCAAACAAGGAAGCACAGCGAAAAAAAAGAAAAAAATGAAAAAAAATTACAACATGGCACAGCGTATTTGCGATACACAAATGAACGGTAACCGAACAGCAGCAAACAAAACCAGGGAAAAAGAAAATGCGTTGAGCACATCAATGCATAAAATTTTCTAGTGCCGCCCGAAAGCGTTCATGATTAGTAATCGTGACTAGTGACGCAGGCAGGTTGTTCCAATCATGGCATGTTTTTTGTGAAAAAGAATGGGAGTATGTTACGGTGTTTTGGCGCGGAATATGAACTATGTAATGATCGTCGAGGCGTTCAGATAGGAAAAAAGGAGGATTGAGCCAACATGATTTAAGTATGGGGTTATGGTGATGCGCTTTATGCAGCACACAAAGGCGAGCAAGTTTCCGGCGAGTAGCAAGAGGAGCAAGGTCAAGGCTGGTCCACTCATAGTTCTCATATTACAAAAGGAAGGGGGGTAACATAGAAAGTTATTCGTAGGAGATACCCTAATGAAATCGAAAACTTCAAACACAGGTGGCCTTACCCCAACACGAGTCTCCACTCATAGTTCTCATATTACAAATGGGAGGGAGGTAACATAGAAAGTTATTCGTAGGAGATACCCTAATAAAATCAAAAACTTCAAACACAGGTGGCCTTACCCCAACACGAGTCTCCGCTCATAGTTCTCGTATTATATAAGGGAGGGGGTAATATAGAAAGTTATTCGTATGAGATACCCTAATGAAATCGAAAACTTCAAACACAGTTGGCCTTACCCCAACACGAGTCTCCGCTCATAGTTCTCGTATTACATAAGGGAGGGGGTAACATAGAAAGTTATTCGTAGGAGATACCCTAATGAAATCGAAAACTTCAAACACAGTTGGCCTTACCCTCAACACAAGTCTCCACTCATAGTTCTCATATTACAAAAGGTAGGGGGGTAACATAGAAAGTTATTCGTAGGAGATACCCTAATGAAATTGAAAACTTCAAACACACTTGGCCTTACCCCAACACGAGTCTCCGCTCATAGTTCTCGTATTACATAAGGGAGGGGGTAACATAGAAAGTTAGTCGTAGGAGATACCCTAATGAAATCGAAAACTTCAAACACAGTTGGCCTTACCCCAACACGAGTTTACACCCCAACACGAGTTTCCACTCATAGTTCTCATATTACAAAAGGAAGGGGGTTAACATAGAAAGTTATTCGTAGGAGATACCCTAATGAAATCAAAAACTTCAAACACAGGTGGCCTTACCCTAACACGAGTCTCCGCTCATAGTTCTCATATTACAAATGGGAGGGGGGTAACATAGAAAGTTATTCGTAGGAGATACCCTAATGAAATCGAAAACTTCAAACACAGTTGGCCTTACCCCAACACGAGTTTCCACCCCAACACGAGTTTCTACTCATAGTTCTCATAGTACAAATGGAAGGGGGGTAACATAGAAAGTTATTCGTAGGAGATACCCTAATGAAATCGAAAACTTCAAACACAGTTGGCCTTACCCAACACGAGTTTCCACCCCAACACGAGTTTCCACTCATAGTTCTCATATAACAAAAGGAAGGGGGGTAACATAGAAAGTTATTCATAGGAAATACCCTAATGAAATCGAAAACTTCAAACACAGGTGACCTTACCCCAACACGAGTCTCCACTCATAGTTCTCATATTACAAATGGGAGGGGGGTAACATAGAAAGTTATTCGTAGGAGATACCCTAATGAAATCAAAAACTTCAAACACAGGTGGCCTTACCCCAACACGAGTCTCCGCTCATAGTTCTCGTATTATATAAGGGAGGGGGTAATATAGAAAGTTATTCGTATGAGATATCCTAATGAAATCGAAAACTTCAAACACAGTTGGCCTTACCCCAACACGAGTCTCCGCTCATAGTTCTCATATTACAAAAGGGAGGGGGGTAACATAGAAAGTTATTCGTAGGAAGTACCCTAATGAAATCGAAAACTTCAAATACAGTTGGCCTTACCCCAACAGGAGTTTCCACCCCAAAACGAGTTTCTACTCATAGTTCTCATATTACAAAAGGAAGGGGGGTAACATAGAAAGTTATTCGTAGGAGATACCCTAATGAAATCTAAAACTTCAAACACAGGTGGCTTTACCCCAACACGAGTCTCCACTCATAGTTCTCATATTACATAAGGGAGGGGGGTAACATAGAAAGTTATTCGTAGGAGATACCCTAATGTAATCGAAAACTTTAAACACAGGTGGCCTTACCCCAACACGAGTCTCCACTCATAGTTCTCATATTACAAAAGGGGAGGGGGGTAACATAGAAACTTATTCAAAGGGGATACCCTAATGAAATCGAAAACTTTAAACACAGTTGGCCTTATCCCAACACGAGTCTCCGCTCATAGTTCTCGTATTACATAAGGGAGGGGGTAACATAGACAGTTATTCGTAGGAGATACCCTAATGAAATCGAAAACTTCAAACACAGGTGGCTTTACCCCAACACGAGTCTCCGCTCATAGTTCTCGTATTACATAAGGAACGCAGTACCATAGAAAGTTATTCGTAGAAGATACCCTCATGAAATTGAAAACTTCAAACACAGTTGGCCTTACCCCAACACGAGTCTCCACTCATAGTTCTCATATTACAAAAGGAAGGGGCGTAACATAGAAAGTTATTCGTAGTAGATACCCTAATGAAATTGAAAACTTCAAACACAGGTGGCCTTACCCCAACACGAGTCTCCACTCATAGTTCTCATATTACAAAAGGGAGGGGGGTAACATAGAAAGTTATTCGTAGGAGATACCCTAATGAAATCGAAAACTTGAAACAGAGGTGGCTTTACCCCAACACGAGTCTCCACTCATAGTTCTCATATTACAAAATGGAGGGGGGTAACATAGAAAGTTATTCGTACGAGATACCCTAAAGAAATCGAAAACATCAAACACAGTTGGCCTTACCCCAACACGAGTTTCCACCCCAACACGAGTTTCCACTCATAGTTCTCATATTACAAAAGGAAGGGGGTTAACATAGAAAGTTATTCGTAGGAGATACCCTAATGAAATCACAAACTTCAAACACAGGTGGCCTTACCCCAACACGAGTCTCCGCTCATAGTTCTCGTATTACATAAGGGAGGGAGTAACGAAGAAAGTTATTCGTAGGAGATACCCTAATGAAATCGAAAACTTCAAACACAGTTGGCCTTACCCCAACACGAGTCTCCGCTCATAGTTCTCGTATTACATAAGGGAGGGGGTAACATAGAAAGTTATTCGTAGGAGATACCCTAATGAAATTGAAAACTTCAAACACAGGTGGCCTTACCCCAACACGAGTCTCCACTCATAGTTCTCATATAACGAAAGGGAGGGGGTAACATAGAAAGTTATTCGTAGGAGATACCCTAATGAAATCGAAAACTTCAAACACAGTTGGCCTTACCCCAACACGAGTCTCCGCTCATAGTTCTCGTATTACATAAGGGAGGGGGTAACATAGAAAGTTATTCGTAGGAGATACCCTAATGAAATCGAAAACTTCAAACACAGTTGGCCTTACCCTCAACACAAGTCTCCACTCATAGTTCTCATATTACAAATGGGATGGGGGTAACATAGAAAGTTATTCGTAGGAGATACCCTAATGAAATCGAAAACTTCAAACACAGTTGGCCTTACCCAACACGAGTTTCCACCCCAACACGAGTTTCCACTCATAGTTCTCATATTACAAATGCGAGGGGGGTAACATAGAAAGTTATTCGTAGGAGATACCCTAATGAAATCAAAAACTTCAAACACAGGTGGCCTTACCCCAACACGAGTCTCCGCTCATAGTTCTCGTATTATATAAGGGAGGGGGTAATATAGAAAGTTATTCGTATGAGATACCCTAATGAAATCGAAAACTTCAAACACAGTTGGCCTTACCCCAACACGAGTCTCCGCTCATAGTTCTCATATTACAAAAGGGAGGGGGGTAACATAGAAAGTTATTCGTAGGAAATACCCTAATGAAATCAAAAACTTCAAACACAGTTGGCCTTACCCCAACAGGAGTTTCCACCCCAAGACGAGTTTC
Organism: Rhipicephalus microplus; assembly: GCF_043290135.1. NCBI lineage: Eukaryota > Metazoa > Arthropoda > Arachnida > Ixodida > Ixodidae > Rhipicephalus > Rhipicephalus microplus. The sequence continues at coordinate 115,627,759 of NC_134707.1, forward strand.
TACTCATAGTTCTCATATTACAAAAGGAAGGAGGGTAACATAGAAAGTTATTCGTAGGAGATACCCTAATGAAATCTAAAACTTCAAACACAGGTGGCTTTACCCCAACACGAGTCTCCACTCATAGATCTCATATTACAAAAGGAAGGGGGGTAACATAGAAAGTTATTCGTAGGAGATACCCTAATGAAATCGAAAACTTTAAACACAGGTGGCCTTACCCCAACACGAGTCTCCACTTATAGTTCTCATATTACAAAAGGGGAGGGGGATAACATAGAAAGTTATTCGTAGGATATACCCTAATGAAATCAAAAACTTCAAACACAGGTGGCCTTACCCCAACACGAGTCTCCGCTCATAAATCTCGTATTACATAAGTGAGGGGGTAACAAAGAAAGTTATTCGTAGGAGATACCCTAATGAAATCGAAAACTTCAAACCAAGTTGGCCTTACCCCAACACGAGTTTTCACCCCAACACGAGTTTCTACTCATAGTTCTCATATTACAAATGGAAGGGGGGTAACGTAGAAAGTTATTCGTAGGAGATACCCTAATGAAATCGAAAACTTCAAACACAGTTGGCCTTACCACAACACGAGTTTCCACCCCAACACGAGTTTTATTTATTTATTTTTTTATTGTACCCTCAGGGCATACAGCATTATAGAGGGGAGTGGGTTTAGAAGAAAAAAATACAATTGAAACGAGAAAAACAAATCACATTCAGTACATGCGTACAACACTCGAGAACAACGTGTAAATGAAGCACCGCGACAACAGGAAGCACCGCGACAAATCAAACAAGGAATCGAAAAATCAAAATCAAACAAGGAAGCACTGCAAAAAAAAGAAAAAAAAATGAAAAAAATTACAACATGGCACAGCGTATTTGCGATACACAAATGAACGGTAACCGAACAGCAGCAAACAAAACCAGGGAAAAAGAAAATGCGTTGAGCACATTAATGCATAAAATTTTCTAGTGCCGCCCGAAAGCGTTCATGATTAGTAATCGTGACTAGTGACGCAGGCAGGTTGTTCCAATCATGGCATGTTTTTTGTAAAAAAGAATGGGAGTATGTTACGGTGTTTTGGCGCGGAATATGAACCTTGTAATGATGGTCGAGGCGTTCAGATAGGAAAAAAGGAGGATTGAGCCAACGTGATTTAAGTATGCGGTTATGGTGATATGCCTTATGCTGCACACAAAGGCGAGCAAGTTTCCGGCGAGTAGCAAGAGGAGCAAGGTCAAGGCTGGTCCACTCATAGTTCTCATATTACAAAAGGAAGGGGGGTAACATAGAAAGTTATTCGTAGGAGATACCCTAATAAAATCGAAAACTTCAAACACAGGTGGCCTTACCCCAACACGAGTCTCCACTCATAGTTCTCATATTACAAATGGGAGGGAGGTAACATAGAAAGTTATTCGTAGGAGATACCCTAATGAAATCAAAAACTTCAAACACAGGTGGCCTTACCCCAACACGAGTCTCCGCTCTTAGTTCTCGTATTATATAAGGGAGGGGGTAATATAGAAAGTTATTCGTATGAGATACCCTAATGAAATCGAAAACTTCAAACACAGTTGGCCTTACCCCAACACGAGTCTCCGCTCATAGTTCTCGTATTACATAAGGGAGGGGGTAACATAGAAAGTTATTCGTAGGAGATACACTAATGAAATCGAAAACTTCAAACACAGTTGGCCTTACCCTCAACACAAGTCTCCACTCATAGTTCTCATATTACAAAAGGTAGGGGGGTAACATAGAAAGTTATTCGTAGGAGATACCTTAATGAAATTGAAAACTTCAAACACACTTGGCCTTACCCCAACACGAGTCTCCGCTCATAATTCTCGTATTACATAAGGGAGGGGGTAACATAGAAAGTTAGTCGTAGGAGATACCCTAATGAAATCGAAAACTTCAAACACAGTTGGCCTTACCCCAACACGAGTTTCCACCCCAACACGAGTTTCCACTCATAGTTCTCATATTACAAAAGGAAGGGGGTTAACATAGATAGTTATTCGTAGGAGATACCCTAATGAAATCAAAAACTTCAAACACAGGTGGCCTTACCCCAACACGAGTCTCCGCTCATAGTTCTCGTATTACATAAGGGAGGGAGTAACGTAGAAAGTTATTCGTAGGAGATACCCTAATGAAATCGAAAACTTCAAACACAGTTGGCCTTACCCCAACTCGAGTCTCCGCTCATAGTTCTCGTATTACATGAGGGAGGGGGTAACATAGAAAGTTATTCGTAGGAGATACCCTAATGAAATTGAAAACTTCAAACACAGGTGGCCTTACCCCAACACGAGTCTCCACTCATAGTTCTCATATTACAAATGGGAGGGGGGTAACATAGAAAGTTATTCGTAGGAGATACCCTAATGAAATCGAAAACTTCAAACACAGTTGGCCTTACCCCAACACGAGTTTCCACCCCAACACGAGTTTCTACTCCTAGTTCTCATATTACAAATGGAAGGGGGGTAACATAGAAAGTTATTCGTAGGAGATACCCTAATGAAATCGAAAACTTCAAACACAGTTGGCCTTACCCAACACGAGTTTCCACCCCAACACGAGTTTCCACTCATAGTTCTCATATTACTAAAGGAAGGGGGGTAACATAGAAAGTTATTCATAGGAGATACCCTAATGAAATCGAAAACTTCAAACACAGGTGGCCTTACCCCAACACGAGTCTCCACTCATAGTTCTCATATTACAAATGGGAGGGTGGTAACATAGAAAGTTATTCGTAGGAGATACCCTAATGAAATCAAAAACTTCAAACACAGGTGGCCTTACCCCAACACGAGTCTCCGCTCATAGTTCTCGTATTATATAAGGGAGGGGGTAATATAGAAAGTTATTCGTATGAGATACCCTAATGAAATCGAAAACTTCAAACACAGTTGGCCTTACCCCAACACGAGTCTCCACTCATAGTTCTCATATTACAAAAGGGAGGGGGGTAACATAGAAAGTTATTCGTAGGAAATACCCTAATGAAATCGAAAACTTCAAACACAGTTGGCCTTACCCCAACAGGGGTTTTCACCCCAAGACGAGTTTCTACTCATAGTTCTCATATTACAAAAGGAAGGGGGGTAACAGAGAAAGTTATTCGTAGGAGATACCCTAATGAAATCTAAAACTTCAAACACAGGTGGCTTTACCCCAACATGAGTCTCCACTCATAGTTCTCATATTACATAAGGGAGGGGGGTAACATAGAAAGTTATTCGTAGGAGATACTTTAATGTAATTGAAAACTTTAAACACAGGTGGCCTTACCCCAACACGAGTCTCCACTCGTAGTTCTCATATTACAAAAGGGGAGGGGGGTAACATAGAAAGTTATTCATAGGGGATACCCTAATGAAATCGAAAACTTTAAACACAGTTGGCCTTATCCCAACACGAGTCTCCGCTCATAGTTCTCGTATTACATAAGGGAGGGGGTAACATAGAAAGTTATTCGTAGGAGATACCCTAATGAAATCGAAAACTTCAAACACAGGTGGCTTTACCCCAACACGAGTCTCCGCTAATAGTTCTCGTATTACATAAGGAAGACAGTACCATAGAAAGTTATTCGTAGAAGATACCCTCATGAAATTGAAAACTTCAAACACAGTTGGCCTTACCCCAACACGAGTCTCCACTCATAGTTCTCATATAACGAAAGGGAGGGGGTAACATAGAAAGTTATTCGTAGGAGATACCCTAATGAAATCGAAAACTTCAAACACAGGTGGCCTTACCCCAACACGAGTCTCCACTCATAGTTTTCATATTACAAAAGGGAGGGGGGTAACATAGAAAGTTATTCGTAGGAGATACCCTAATGAAATCGAAAACTTCAAACACAGTTGTGCTTACCCCAACACGAGTTTCTACCCCAACACGAGTTTTCACTCATAGTTCTCATATTACAAAAGGAAGGCGGGTAACATAGAAAGTTATTCGTAGGAGATACCCTAATGAAATCGAAAACTTCAAACACAGGTGGCCTTACCCCAACACGAGTCTCCACTCATAGTTCTCTCATTACAAAAGGGAGAGGGTAACATAGAAAGTTATTCGTAGGAGATACCCTAATGAAATCAAAAACTTCAAACACAGGTGGCCTTACCCCAACACGAGTCTCCGCTCATAGTTCTCGTATTACATAAGGGAGGGGGTAACATAGAAAGTTATTCGTAGGAGATACCCTAATGAAATCGAAAACATCAAACACAGGTGGCCTTACCCCAACACGAGTCTCCGCTCATAGTTCTCGTATCACATAAGGGAGGGGGTAACATAAAATTTATTCGTAGGAGATACCCTAATGAAATCGAAAACTTCAAACACAGTTGGCCTTACCCCAACACGAGTCTCCACTCATTGTTCTCATATTACAAAAGGGAGGGGGGTAACATAGAAAGTTATTCGTAGGAGATACCCTAATGAAATCGAAAACTTCAAACACAGTTGGCCTTACCCCAACACAAGTTTCCACCCCAACACGAGTTTCTACTCATGGTTCTCATATTACAAATGGAAGGGGGGTAACATAGAAAGTTATTCGTAGGAGATACCCTAATGAAATCGAAAACTTCAAACACAGTTGGCCTTACCCCAACACAAGTTTCCACCTCAACACGAGTTTTATTTATTTATTTATTTATTGTACCCTCAGGGCATACAGCATTTAAGAGGGGAGTGGGTTTAGAAGAAAAAAATACAATTGAAACGAGAAGAACAAATCACATTCAGTACATGCGTACAACACTCGAGAACAACGTGTAAATGAAGCACCGCGACAACAGGAAGCACCGCGACAAATCAAACAAGGAATCGAAAAATCAAAATCAAACAAGGAAGCACAGCGAAAAAAAAGAAAAAAATGAAAAAAAATTACAACATGGCACAGCGTATTTGCGATACACAAATGAACGGTAACCGAACAGCAGCAAACAAAACCAGGGAAAAAGAAAATGCGTTGAGCACATCAATGCATAAAATTTCCTAGTGCCGCCCGAAAGCGTTCATGATTAGTAATCGTGACTAGTGACGCAGGCAGGTTGTTCCAATCATGGCATGTTTTTTGTGAAAAAGAATGGGAGTATGTTACGGTGTTTTGGCGCGGAATATGAACTATGTAATGATCGTCGAGGCGTTCAGATAGGAAAAAAGGAGGATTGAGCCAACATGATTTAAGTATGGGGTTATGGTGATGCGCTTTATGCAGCACACAAAGGCGAGCAAGTTTCCGGCGAGTAGCAAGAGGAGCAAGGTCAAGGCTGGTCCACTCATAGTTCTCATATTACAAAAGGAAGGGGGGTAACATAGAAAGTTATTCGTAGGAGATACCCTAATGAAATCGAAAACTTCAAACACAGGTGGCCTTACCCCAACACGAGTCTCCACTCATAGTTCTCATATTACAAATGGGAGGGAGGTAACATAGAAAGTTATTCGTAGGAGATACCCTAATAAAATCAAAAACTTCAAACACAGGTGGCCTTACCCCAACACGAGTCTCCGCTCATAGTTCTCGTATTATATAAGGGAGGGGGTAATATAGAAAGTTATTCGTATGAGATACCCTAATGAAATCGAAAACTTCAAACACAGTTGGCCTTACCCCAACACGAGTCTCCGCTCATAGTTCTCGTATTACATAAGGGAGGGGGTAACATAGAAAGTTATTCGTAGGAGATACCCTAATGAAATCGAAAACTTCAAACACAGTTGGCCTTACCCTCAACAGAAGTCTCCACTCATAGTTCTCATATTACAAAAGGTAGGGGGGTAACATAGAAAGTTATTCGTAGGAGATACCCTAATGAAATTGAAAACTTCAAACACACTTGGCCTTACCCCAACACGAGTCTCCGCTCATAGTTCTCGTATTACATAAGGGAGGGGGTAACATAGAAAGTTAGTCGTAGGAGATACCCTAATGAAATCGAAAACTTCAAACACAGTTGGACTTACCCCAACACGAGTTTACACCCCAACACGAGTTTCCACTCATAGTTCTCATATTACAAAAGGAAGGGGGTTAACATAGAAAGTTATTCGTAGGAGATACCCTAATGAAATCAAAAACTTCAAACACAGGTGGCCTTACCCTAACACGAGTCTCCGCTCATAGTTCTCATATTACAAATGGGAGGGGGGTAACATAGAAAGTTATTCGTAGGAGATACCCTAATGAAATCGAAAACTTCAAACACAGTTGGCCTTACCCCAACACGAGTTTCCACCCCAACACGAGTTTCTACTCATAGTTCTCATAGTACAAATGGAAGGGGGGTAACATAGAAAGTTATTCGTAGGAGATACCCTAATGAAATCGAAAACTTCAAACACAGTTGGCCTTACCCAACACGAGTTTCCACCCCAACACGAGTTTCCACTCATAGTTCTCATATAACAAAAGGAAGGGGGGTAACATAGAAAGTTATTCATAGGAAATACCCTAATGAAATCGAAAACTTCAAACACAGGTGACCTTACCCCAACACGAGTCTCCACTCATAGTTCTCATATTACAAATGGGAGGGGGGTAACATAGAAAGTTATTCGTAGGAGATACCCTAATGAAATCAAAAACTTCAAACACAGGTGGCCTTACCCCAACACGAGTCTCCGCTCATAGTTCTCGTATTATATAAGGGAGGGGGTAATATAGAAAGTTATTCGTATGAGATATCCTAATGAAATCGAAAACTTCAAACACAGTTGGCCTTACCCCAACACGAGTCTCCGCTCATAGTTCTCATATTACAAAAGGGAGGGGGGTAACATAGAAAGTTATTCGTAGGAAGTACCCTAATGAAATCGAAAACTTCAAATACAGTTGGCCTTACCCCAACAGGAGTTTCCACCCCAAAACGAGTTTCTACTCATAGTTCTCATATTACAAAAGGAAGGGGGGTAACATAGAAAGTTATTCGTAGGAGATACCCTAATGAAATCTAAAACTTCAAACACAGGTGGCTTTACCCCAACACGAGTCTCCACTCATAGTTCTCATATTACATAAGGGAGGGGGGTAACATAGAAAGTTATTCGTAGGAGATACCCTAATGTAATCGAAAACTTTAAACACAGGTGGCCTTACCCCAACACGAGTCTCCACTCATAGTTCTCATATTACAAAAGGGGAGGGGGGTAACATAGAAACTTATTCAAAGGGGATACCCTAATGAAATCGAAAACTTTAAACACAGTTGGCCTTATCCCAACACGAGTCTCCGCTCATAGTTCTCGTATTACATAAGGGAGGGGGTAACATAGACAGTTATTCGTAGGAGATACCCTAATGAAATCGAAAACTTCAAACACAGGTGGCTTTACCCCAACACGAGTCTCCGCTCATAGTTCTCGTATTACATAAGGAACGCAGTACCATAGAAAGTTATTCGTAGAAGATACCCTCATGAAATTGAAAACTTCAAACACAGTTGGCCTTACCCCAACACGAGTCTCCACTCATAGTTCTCATATTACAAAAGGAAGGGGCGTAACATAGAAAGTTATTCGTAGTAGATACCCTAATGAAATTGAAAACTTCAAACACAGGTGGCCTTACCCCAACACGAGTCTCCACTCATAGTTCTCATATTACAAAAGGGAGGGGGGTAACATAGAAAGTTATTCGTAGGAGATACCCTAATGAAATCGAAAACTTGAAACAGAGGTGGCTTTACCCCAACACGAGTCTCCACTCATAGTTCTCATATTACAAAATGGAGGGGGGTAACATAGAAAGTTATTCGTACGAGATACCCTAAAGAAATCGAAAACATCAAACACAGTTGGCCTTACCCCAACACGAGTTTCCACCCCAACACGAGTTTCCACTCATAGTTCTCATATTACAAAAGGAAGGGGGTTAACATAGAAAGTTATTCGTAGGAGATACCCTAATGAAATCACAAACTTCAAACACAGGTGGCCTTACCCCAACACGAGTCTCCGCTCATAGTTCTCGTATTACATAAGGGAGGGAGTAACGAAGAAAGTTATTCGTAGGAGATACCCTAATGAAATCGAAAACTTCAAACACAGTTGGCCTTACCCCAACACGAGTCTCCGCTCATAGTTCTCGTATTACATAAGGGAGGGGGTAACATAGAAAGTTATTCGTAGGAGATACCCTAATGAAATTGAAAACTTCAAACACAGGTGGCCTTACCCCAACACGAGTCTCCACTCATAGTTCTCATATAACGAAAGGGAGGGGGTAACATAGAAAGTTATTCGTAGGAGATACCCTAATGAAATCGAAAACTTCAAACACAGTTGGCCTTACCCCAACACGAGTCTCCGCTCATAGTTCTCGTATTACATAAGGGAGGGGGTAACATAGAAAGTTATTCGTAGGAGATACCCTAATGAAATCGAAAACTTCAAACACAGTTGGCCTTACCCTCAACACAAGTCTCCACTCATAGTTCTCATATTACAAATGGGATGGGGGTAACATAGAAAGTTATTCGTAGGAGATACCCTAATGAAATCGAAAACTTCAAACACAGTTGGCCTTACCCAACACGAGTTTCCACCCCAACACGAGTTTCCACTCATAGTTCTCATATTACAAATGCGAGGGGGGTAACATAGAAAGTTATTCGTAGGAGATACCCTAATGAAATCAAAAACTTCAAACACAGGTGGCCTTACCCCAACACGAGTCTCCGCTCATAGTTCTCGTATTATATAAGGGAGGGGGTAATATAGAAAGTTATTCGTATGAGATACCCTAATGAAATCGAAAACTTCAAACACAGTTGGCCTTACCCCAACACGAGTCTCCGCTCATAGTTCTCATATTACAAAAGGGAGGGGGGTAACATAGAAAGTTATTCGTAGGAAATACCCTAATGAAATCAAAAACTTCAAACACAGTTGGCCTTACCCCAACAGGAGTTTCCACCCCAAGACGAGTTTCTACTCATAGTTCTCATATTACAAAAGGAAGGAGGGTAACATAGAAAGTTATTCGTAGGAGATACCCTAATGAAATCTAAAACTTCAAACACAGGTGGCTTTACCCCAACACGAGTCTCCACTCATAGATCTCATATTACAAAAGGAAGGGGGGTAACATAGAAAGTTATTCGTAGGAGATACCCTAATGAAATCGAAAACTTTAAACACAGGTGGCCTTACCCCAACACGAGTCTCCACTTATAGTTCTCATATTACAAAAGGGGAGGGGGATAACATAGAAAGTTATTCGTAGGATATACCCTAATGAAATCAAAAACTTCAAACACAGGTGGCCTTACCCCAACACGAGTCTCCGCTCATAAATCTCGTATTACATAAGTGAGGGGGTAACAAAGAAAGTTATTCGTAGGAGATACCCTAATGAAATCGAAAACTTCAAACCAAGTTGGCCTTACCCCAACACGAGTTTTCACCCCAACACGAGTTTCTACTCATAGTTCTCATATTACAAATGGAAGGGGGGTAACGTAGAAAGTTATTCGTAGGAGATACCCTAATGAAATCGAAAACTTCAAACACAGTTGGCCTTACCACAACACGAGTTTCCACCCCAACACGAGTTTTATTTATTTATTTTTTTATTGTACCCTCAGGGCATACAGCATTATAGAGGGGAGTGGGTTTAGAAGAAAAAAATACAATTGAAACGAGAAAAACAAATCACATTCAGTACATGCGTACAACACTCGAGAACAACGTGTAAATGAAGCACCGCGACAACAGGAAGCACCGCGACAAATCAAACAAGGAATCGAAAAATCAAAATCAAACAAGGAAGCACTGCAAAAAAAAGAAAAAAAAATGAAAAAAATTACAACATGGCACAGCGTATTTGCGATACACAAATGAACGGTAACCGAACAGCAGCAAACAAAACCAGGGAAAAAGAAAATGCGTTGAGCACATTAATGCATAAAATTTTCTAGTGCCGCCCGAAAGCGTTCATGATTAGTAATCGTGACTAGTGACGCAGGCAGGTTGTTCCAATCATGGCATGTTTTTTGTAAAAAAGAATGGGAGTATGTTACGGTGTTTTGGCGCGGAATATGAACCTTGTAATGATGGTCGAGGCGTTCAGATAGGAAAAAAGGAGGATTGAGCCAACGTGATTTAAGTATGCGGTTATGGTGATATGCCTTATGCTGCACACAAAGGCGAGCAAGTTTCCGGCGAGTAGCAAGAGGAGCAAGGTCAAGGCTGGTCCACTCATAGTTCTCATATTACAAAAGGAAGGGGGGTAACATAGAAAGTTATTCGTAGGAGATACCCTAATAAAATCGAAAACTTCAAACACAGGTGGCCTTACCCCAACACGAGTCTCCACTCATAGTTCTCATATTACAAATGGGAGGGAGGTAACATAGAAAGTTATTCGTAGGAGATACCCTAATGAAATCAAAAACTTCAAACACAGGTGGCCTTACCCCAACACGAGTCTCCGCTCTTAGTTCTCGTATTATATAAGGGAGGGGGTAATATAGAAAGTTATTCGTATGAGATACCCTAATGAAATCGAAAACTTCAAACACAGTTGGCCTTACCCCAACACGAGTCTCCGCTCATAGTTCTCGTATTACATAAGGGAGGGGGTAACATAGAAAGTTATTCGTAGGAGATACACTAATGAAATCGAAAACTTCAAACACAGTTGGCCTTACCCTCAACACAAGTCTCCACTCATACTTCTCATATTACAAAAGGTAGGGGGGTAACATAGAAAGTTATTCGTAGGAGATACCTTAATGAAATTGAAAACTTCAAACACACTTGGCCTTACCCCAACACGAGTCTCCGCTCATAGTTCTCGTATTACATAAGGGAGGGGGTAACATAGAAAGTTAGTCGTAGGAGATACCCTAATGAAATCGAAAACTTCAAACACAGTTGGCCTTACCCCAACACGAGTTTCCACCCCAACACGAGTTTCCACTCATAGTTCTCATATTACAAAAGGAAGGGGGTTAACATAGATAGTTATTCGTAGGAGATACCCTAATGAAATCAAAAACTTCAAACACAGGTGGCCTTACCCCAACACGAGTCTCCGCTCATAGTTCTCGTATTACATAAGGGAGGGAGTAACGTAGAAAGTTATTCGTAGGAGATACCCTAATGAAATCGAAAACTTCAAACACAGTTGGCCTTACCCCAACTCGAGTCTCCGCTCATAGTTCTCGTATTACATGAGGGAGGGGGTAACATAGAAAGTTATTCGTAGGAGATACCCTAATGAAATTGAAAACTTCAAACACAGGTGGCCTTACCCCAACACGAGTCTCCACTCATAGTTCTCATATTACAAATGGGAGGGGGGTAACATAGAAAGTTATTCGTAGGAGATACCCTAATGAAATCGAAAACTTCAAACACAGTTGGCCTTACCCCAACACGAGTTTCCACCCCAACACGAGTTTCTACTCCTAGTTCTCATATTACAAATGGAAGGGGGGTAACATAGAAAGTTATTCGTAGGAGATACCCTAATGAAATCGAAAACTTCAAACACAGTTGGCCTTACCCAACACGAGTTTTCACCCCAACACGAGTTTCCACTCATAGTTCTCATATTACTAAAGGAAGGGGGGTAACATAGAAAGTTATTCATAGGAGATACCCTAATGAAATCGAAAACTTCAAACACAGGTGGCCTTACCCCAACACGAGTCTCCACTCATAGTTCTCATATTACAAATGGGAGGGTGGTAACATAGAAAGTTATTCGTAGGAGATACCCTAATGAAATCAAAAACTTCAAACACAGGTGGCCTTACCCCAACACGAGTCTCCGCTCATAGTTCTCGTATTATATAAGGGAGGGGGTAATATAGAAAGTTATTCGTATGAGATACCCTAATGAAATCGAAAACTTCAAACACAGTTGGCCTTACCCCAACACGAGTCTCCACTCATAGTTCTCATATTACAAAAGGGAGGGGGGTAACATAGAAAGTTATTCGTAGGAAATACCCTAATGAAATCGAAAACTTCAAACACAGTTGGCCTTACCCCAACAGGGGTTTTCACCCCAAGACGAGTTTCTACTCATAGTTCTCATATTACAAAAGGAAGGGGGGTAACAGAGAAAGTTATTCGTAGGAGATACCCTAATGAAATCTAAAACTTCAAACACAGGTGGCTTTACCCCAACATGAGTCTCCACTCATAGTTCTCATATTACATAAGGGAGGGGGGTAACATAGAAAGTTATTCGTAGGAGATACTTTAATGTAATTGAAAACTTTAAACACAGGTGGCCTTACCCCAACACGAGTCTCCACTCGTAGTTCTCATATTACAAAAGGGGAGGGGGGTAACATAGAAAGTTATTCATAGGGGATACCCTAATGAAATCGAAAACTTTAAACACAGTTGGCCTTATCCCAACACGAGTCTCCGCTCATAGTTCTCGTATTACATAAGGGAGGGGGTAACATAGAAAGTTATTCGTAGGAGATACCCTAATGAAATCGAAAACTTCAAACACAGGTGGCTTTACCCCAACACGAGTCTCCGCTAATAGTTCTCGTATTACATAAGGAAGACAGTACCATAGAAAGTTATTCGTAGAAGATACCCTCATGAAATTGAAAACTTCAAACACAGTTGGCCTTACCCCAACACGAGTCTCCACTCATAGTTCTCATATAACGAAAGGGAGGGGGTAACATAGAAAGTTATTCGTAGGAGATACCCTAATGAAATCGAAAACTTCAAACACAGTTGGCCTTACCCCAACACAAGTTTCCACCCCAACACGAGTTTCTACTCATAGTTCTCATATTACAAAAGGAAGGGGGGTAACATAGAAAGTTATTCGTAGGAGATACCCTAATGAAATCTAAAACTTCAAACACAGGTGGCTTTACCCCAACACGAGTCTCCACTCATAGTTCTCATATTACAAAAGGAAGGGGGGTAACATAGAAAGTTATTCGTAGGAGATACCCTAATGAAATCGAAAACTTTAAACACAGGTGGCCTTACCCCAACACGAGTCTCCACTCATAGTTCTCATATTACAAAAGGGGAGGGGGATAACATAGAAAGTTATTCGTAGGAGATACCCTAATGAAATCAAAAACTTCAAACACAGGTGGCCTTACCCCAACACGAGTCTCCGCTCATAAATCTCGTATTACATAAGGGAGGGGGTAACATGGAAAGTTATTCGTAGGAGATACCCTAATGAAATCGAAAACTTCAAACCCAGTTGGCCTTACCCCAACACGAGTCTCCACTCATAGTTCTCATATTACAAAAGGGGAGGGGGGTAACATAGAAAGTTATTCATAGGGGATACCCTAATGAAATCGAAAACTTTAAACACAGTTGGCCTTATCCCAACACGAGTCTCCGCTCATAGTTCTCGTATTACATAAGGGAGGGGGTAACATAGAAAGTTATTCGTAGGAGATACCCTAATGAAATCGAAAACTTCAAACACAGGTGGCTTTACCCCAACACGAGTCTCCGCTCATAGTTCTCGTATTACATAAGGAAGGCAGTACCATAGAAAGTTATTCGTAGAAGATATCCTCATGAAATTGAAAACTTCAAACACAGTTGGCCTTACCCAAACACGAGTCTCCACTCATAGTTCTCATATTACAAAAGGAAGGGGGGTAACATAGAAAGTTATTCGTAGGAGATACCCTAATGAAATTGAAAACTTCAAACACAGGCGGCCTTACCCCAACACGAGTCTCCACTCATTGTTCTCATATTACAAAAGGGAGGGGGGTAACATAGAAAGTTATTCGTAGGAGATACCCTAATGAAATCGAAAACTTGAAACACAGGTGGCCTTACCCCAACACGAGTCTCCACTCATAGTTCTCATATTACAAAATGGAGGGGGGTAACATAGAAAGTTATTCGTACGAGATACCCTAAAGAAATCAAAAACATCAAACACAGTTGGCCTTACTCCAACACGAGTTTCCACCCCAACACGAGCTTCCACTCATAGTTCTCATATTACAAAAGGAAGGGGGGTAACATAGAAAGTTATTGGTAGGAGATACCCTAATGGAATCGAAAACTTCAAACTCAGGTTGCCTTACCCCAACACGAGTCTCCACTCATAGTTCTCATAGTACAAAAGGGAGGGGGGTAACATCGAAAGTTATTCGTAGGAGATACCCTCATAAAATCGAAAACTTCAAAAACAGTTGGCCTTACCCCAACACGAGTTTCCACCCCAACACGAGTCTCCACTCATAGTTCTCATATTACAAAAGGGGAGGGGGGTAACATAGAAAGTTATTCATAGGGGATACCCTAATGAAATCGAAAACTTTAAACACAGTTGGCCTTATCCCAACACGAGTCTCCGCTCATAGTTCTCGTATTACATAAGGGAGGGGGTAACATAGAAAGTTATTCGTAGGAGATACCCTAATGAAATCGAAAACTTCAAACACAGGTGGCTTTACCCCAACACGAGTCTCCGCTCATAGTTCTCGTATTACATAAGGAAGACAGTACCATAGAAAGTTATTCGTAGAAGATACCCTCATGAAATTGAAAACTTCAAACACAGTTGGCCTTACCCCAACACGAGTCTCCACTCATAGTTCTCATATAACGAAAGGGAGGGGGTAACATAGAAAGTTATTCGTAGGAGATACCCTAATGAAATCGAAAACTTCAAACACAGTTGGCCTTACCCCAACACAAGTTTCCACCCCAACACGAGTTTCTACTCATAGTTCTCATATTACAAAAGGAAGGGGGGTAACATAGAAAGTTATTCGTAGGAGATACCCTAATGAAATCTAAAACTTCAAACACAGGTGGCTTTACCCCAACACGAGTCTCCACTCATAGTTCTCATATTACAAAAGGAAGGGGGGTAACATAGAAAGTTATTCGTAGGAGATACCCTAATGAAATCGAAAACTTTAAACACAGGTGGCCTTACCCCAACACGAGTCTCCACTCATAGTTCTCATATTACAAAAGGGGAGGGGGATAACATAGAAAGTTATTCGTAGGAGATACCCTAATGAAATCAAAAACTTCAAACACAGGTGGCCTTACCCCAACACGAGTCTCCGCTCATAAATCTCGTATTACATAAGGGAGGGGGTAACATAGAAAGTTATTCGTAGGAGATACCCTAATGAAATCGAAAACTTCAAACCCAGTTGGCCTTACCCCAACACGAGTCTCCACTCATAGTTCTCATATTACAAAAGGGGAGGGGGGTAACATAGAAAGTTATTCATAGGGGATACCCTAATGAAATCGAAAACTTTAAACACAGTTGGCCTTATCCCAACACGAGTCTCCGCTCATAGTTCTCGTATTACATAAGGGAGGGGGTAACATAGAAAGTTATTCGTAGGAGATACCCTAATGAAATCGAAAACTTCAAACACAGGTGGCTTTACCCCAACACGAGTCTCCGCTCATAGTTCTCGTATTACATAAGGAAGGCAGTACCATAGAAAGTTATTCGTAGAAGATACCCTCATGAAATTGAAAACTTCAAACACAGTTGGCCTTACCCAAACACGAGTCTCCACTCATAGTTCTCATATTACAAAAGGAAGGGGGGTAACATAGAAAGTTATTCGTAGGAGATACCCTAATGAAATTGAAAACTTCAAACACAGGCGGCCTTACCCCAACACGAGTCTCCACTCATTGTTCTCATATTACAAAAGGGAGGGGGGTAACATAGAAAGTTATTCGTAGGAGATACCCTAATGAAATCGAAAACTTGAAACACAGGTGGCCTTACCCCAACACGAGTCTCCACTCATAGTTCTCATATTACAAAATGGAGGGGGGTAACATAGAAAGTTATTCGTACGAGATACCCTAAAGAAATCAAAAACATCAAACACAGTTGGCCTTACTCCAACACGAGTTTCCACCCCAACACGAGCTTCCACTCATAGTTCTCATATTACAAAAGGAAGGCGGGTAACATAGAAAGTTATTGGTAGGAGATACCCTAATGGAATCGAAAACTTCAAACTCAGGTTGCCTTACCCCAACACGAGTCTCCACTCATAGTTCTCATAGTACAAAAGGGAGGGGGGTAACATCGAAAGTTATTCGTAGGAGATACCCTAATAAAATCGAAAAATTCAAAAACAGTTGGCCTTACCCCAACACGAGTTTCCACCCCAACACGAGTTTCCACTCATAGTTCTCATATTACAAAAGGAAGGGGGTTAACATAGAAAGTTATTCGTAGGAGATACCCTAATGAAATCAAAAACTTCAAACACAGGTGGCCTTACCCCAACACGAGTCTCCGCTCATAGTTCTCGTATTACATAAGGGAGGGAGTAACGTAGAGTTATTCGTAGGAGATACCCTAATGAAATCGAAAACTTCAAACACAGTTGGCCTTACCCCAACACGAGTCTCCGCTGATAGTTCTCGTATTACATAAGGGAGGGGGTAACATAGAAAGTTATTCGTAGGAGATACCCTAATGAAATTGAAAACTTCAAACACAGGTGGCCTTACCCCAACACGAGTCTCCACTCATAGTTCTCATATAACGAAAGGGAGGGGGTAACATAGAAAGTTATTCGTAGGAGATACCCTAATGAAATCGAAAACTTCAAACACAGTTGGCCTTACCCTCAACACAAGTCTCCACTCATAGTTTTCATATTACAAATAGGAGGGGGGTAACATAGAAAGTTATTCGTAGGAGATACCCTAATGAAATCGAAAACTTCAAACACAGTTGGCCTTACCCCAACACAAGTTTCCACCCCAACACGAGTTTCTACTCACAGTTCTCATATTACAAAAGGAAGGGGGGTAACATAGAAAGTTATTCGTAGGAGATACCCTAATGAAATCTAAAACTTCAAACACAGGTGGCTTTACCCCAACACGAGTCTCCACTCATTGTTCTCATATTACAAAAGGAAGGGGGGTAACATAGAAAGTTATTCGTAGGAGATACCCTAATGAAATCGAAAACTTTAAACACAGGTGGCCTTACCCCAACACGAGTCTCCACTCATAGTTCTCATATTACAAAAGGGGAGGGGGATAACATAGAAAGTTATTCGTAGGAGATACCCTAATGAAATCAAAAACTTCAAACACAGGTGGCCTTACCCCAACACGAGTCTCCGCTCATAAATCTCGTATTACATAAGAGAGGGGGTAACATAGAAAGTTATTCGTAGGAGACACCCTAATGAAATCGAAAACTTCAAACCCAGTTGGCCTTACCCCAACACGAGTTTTCACCCCAACACGAGTTTCTACTCATAGTTCTCATATTACAAATGGAAGGGGGGTAACGTAGAAAGTTATTCGTAGGAGATACCCTAATGAAATCGAAAACTTCAAACACAGTTGGCCTTACCACAACACGAGTTTCCATCCCAACACGAGTTTTATTTATTTATTTTTTTATTGTACCCTCAGGGCATACAGCATTATAGAGGGGAGTGGGTTTAGAAGAAAAAAATACAATTGAAACGAGAAAAACAAATCACATTCAGTACATGCGTACAACACTCGAGAACAACGTGTAAATGAAGCACCGCGACAACAGGAAGCACCGTGACAAATCAAACAAGGAATCGAAAAATCAAAATCAAACAAGGAAGCACCGCAAAAAAAAGAAAAAAAATGAAAAAAATTACAACATGGCACAGCATATTTGCGATACACAAATGAACGGTAACCGAACAGCAGCAAACAAAACCAGGGAAAAAGAAAATGCGTTGAGCACATTAATGCATAAAATTTTCTAGTGCCGCCCGAAAGCGTTCATGATTAGTAATCGTGACTAGTGACGCAGGCAGGTTGTTCCAATCATGGCATGTTTTTTGTAAAAAAGAATGGGAGTATGTTACGGTGTTTTGGCGCGGAATATGAACCTTGTAATGATGGTCGAGGCGTTCAGATAGGAAAAAAGGAGGATTGAGCCAACGTGATTTAAGTATGCGGTTATGGTGATACGCCTTATGCTGCACACAAACGCGAGCAAGTTTCCGGCGAGTAGCAAGAGGAGCAAGGTCAAGGCTGGTCCACTCATAGTTCTCATATTACAAAAGGAAGGGGAGTAACATAGAAAGTTATTCGTAGGAGATACCCTAATGAAATCGAAAACTTCAAACACAGGTGGCCTTACCCCAACACGAGTCTCCACTCATAGTTCTCATATTACAAATGGGAGGGAGGTAACATAGAAAGTTATTCGTAGGAGATACCCTAACGAAATCAAAAACTTCAAACACAGGTGGCCTTACCCCAACACGAGTCTCCGCTCATAGTTCTCGTATTATATAAGGGAGGGGGTAATATAGAAAGTTATTCGTATGAGATACCCTAATGAAATCGAAAACTTCAAACACAGTTGGCCTTACCCCAACACGAGTCTCCGTTCATAGTTCTCGTATTACATAAGGGAGGGGGTAACATAGAAAGTTATTCGTAGGAGATACCCTAATGAAATCGAAAACTTCAAACACAGTTCGCCTTACCCTCAACACAAGTCTCCACTCATAGTTCTCATATTACAAAAGGTAGGGGGGTAACATAGAAAGTTATTCGTAGGAGATACCCTAATGAAATTGAAAACTTCAAACACACTTGGCCTTACCCCAACACGAGTCTCTGCTCATAGTTCTCGTATTACATAAGGGAGGGGGTAACATAGAAAGTTAGTCGTAGGAGATACCCTAATGAAATCGAAAACTTCAAACACAGTTGGCCTTACCCCAACACGAGTTTCCACCCCAACAAGAGTTTCCACTCATAGTTCTCATATTACAAAAGGAAGGGCGTTAACATCGAAAGTTATTCGTAGGAGATACCCTAATGAAATCAAAAACTTCAAACACAGGTGGCCTTACCCCAACACGAGTCTCCGCGCTCATAGTTCTCGTATTACATGAGGGAGGGAGTAACGTAGAAAGTTATTCGTAGGAGATACCCTAATGAAATCGAAAACTTCAAACACAGTTGGCCTTACCCCAACACGAGTCTCCGCTCATAGTTCTCGTAATACATGAGGGAGGGGGTAACATAGAAAGTTATTCGTAGGAGATACCCTAATGAAATTGAAAACTTCAAACACAGGTGGCCTTACCCCAACACGAGTCTCCACTCATAGTTCTCATATTACAAATGGGAGGGGGGTAACATAGAAAGTTATTCGTAGGAGATACCCTAATGAAATCGAAAACTTCAAACACAGTTGGCCTTACCCCAACACGAGTTTCCACCCCAACACGAGTTTCTACTCATAGTTCTCATATTACAAATGGAAGGGGGGGTAACATAGAAAGTTATTCGTAGGAGATACCCTAATGAAATCGAAAACTTCAAGCACAGTTGGCCTTACCCAACACGAGTTTCCACCCCAACACGAGTTTCCACTCATAGTTCTCATATTACAAAAGGAAGGGGGGTAACATAGAAAGTTATTCATAGGAGATACCCTAATGAAATCGAAAACTTCAAACACAGGTGGCCTTACCCCAACACGAGTCTCCACTCATAGTTCTCATATTACAAATGGGAGGGGGGTAACATAGAAAGTTATTCGTAGGAGATACCCTAATGAAATCAAAAACTTCAAACACAGGTGGCCTTACCCCAACACGAGTCTCCGCTCATAGTTCTCGTATTATATAAGGGAGGGGGTAACGTAGAAAGTTATTCGTAGGAGATACCCTAATGAAATCGAAAACTTCAAACACAGTTGGCCTTACCCTCAACACAAGTCTCCACTCATAGTTCTCATATTACAAAAGGGAGGGGGGTAACATAGAAAGTTATTCGTACGAGATACCCTAATGAAATCGAAAACATCAAACACAGTTGGCCTTACCCCAACACGAGTTTCCACCCCAACACGAGCTTCCACTCACAGTTCTCATATTACAAAAGTAAGGGGGGTAACATATAAAGTTATTGGTAGGAGATACCATAATGAAATCGAAAACTTCAAACACAGGTTGCCTTACCCCAACACGAGTCTTTACTCATAGTTCTCATATTACAAAAGGGAGGGGGGTAACATAGAACGTTATTCGTAGAAGATACTCTAATAAAATCGAAAACTTCAAACACAGTTGGCCTTACCCCAACACGAGTTTCCACCCCAACACGAGTTTCCACTCATAGTTCTCATATTACAAAAGGAAGGGGGGTAACATAGAAAGCTATTCATAGGAGATACCCTATTGAAATCGAAAACTTCAAACACAGGTGGCCTTACCCCAGCACGAGGCTCCACTCATAGTTCTCATATTACAAATGGGAGGGGGGTAACATAGAAAGTTATTCGTAGGAGATACCCTAATGAAATCAAAAACTTCAAACACAGGTGGCCTTACCCCAACACGAGTCTCCGCTCATAGTTCTCGTATTATATAAGGGAGGGGGTAATATAGAAAGTTATTCGTATGAGATACCCTAATGAAATCGAAAACTTCAAACACAGTTGGCCTTACCCCAACACGAGTTTTCGCTCATAGTTCTCATATTACAAAAGGGAGGGGGGTAACATACAAAGTTATTCGTAGGAAATACCCTAATGAAATCGAAAACTTCAAACACAGTTGGCCTTACCCCAACAGGAGTTTCCACCCCAAGACGAGTTTCTACTCATAGTTCTCATATTACAAAAGGAAGGGGGGTAACATAGAAAGTTATTCGTAGGAGATACCCTAATGAAATCTAAAACTTCAAACACAGGTGGCTTTACCCCAACACGAGTCTCCACTCATAGTTCTCATATTACAAAAGGAAGGGGGGTAACATAGAAAGTTATTCGTAGGAGATACCCTAATGAAATCGAAAACTTTAAACACAGGTGGCCTTACCCCAACACGAGTCTCCACTCATAGTTCTCATATTACAAAAGGGGAGGGGGATAACATAGAAAGTTATTCGTAGGAGATACCCTAATGAAATCAAAAACTTCAAACACAGGTGGCCTTACCCCAACACGAGTCTCCGCTCATAAATCTCGTATTACATAAGGGAGGGGGTAACATAGAAAGTTATTCGTAGGAGACACCCTAATGAAATCGAAAACTTCAAACCCAGTTGGCCTTACCCCAACACGAGTTTTCACCCCAACACGAGTTTCTACTCATAGTTCTCATATTACAAATGGAAGGGGGGTAACATAGAAAGTTATTCGTAGGAGATACCCTAATGAAATCTAAAACTTCAAACACAGGTGGCTTTACCCCAACACGAGTCTCCACTCATAGTTCTCATATTACATAAGGGAGGGGGGTAACATAGAAAGTTATTCGTAGGAGATACCCTAATGTAATCGAAAACTTTAAACACAGGTGGCCTTACCCCAACACGAGTCTCCACTCATAGTTCTCATATTACAAAAGGGGAGGGGGGTAACATAGAAAGTTATTCATAGGGGATACCCTAATGAAATCGAAAACTTTAAACACAGTTGGCCTTATCCCAACACGAGTCTCCGCTAATAGTTCTCGTATTACATAAGGAAGGCAGTACCATAGAAAGTTATTCGTAGAAGATACCCTCATGAAATTGAAAACTTCAAACACAGTTGGCCTTACCCCAACACGAGTCTCCACTCATAGTTCTCATATTACAAAAGGAAGGGGGGTAACATAGAAAGTTATTCGTAGGAGATACCCTAATGAAATCGAAAACTTGAAACACAGGTGGCCTTACCCCAACACGAGTCTCCACTCATAGTTCTCATATTACAAAATGGAGGGGGGTAACATAGAAAGTTATTCGTACGAGATACCCTAAAGAAATCGAAAACATCAAACACAGTTGGCCTTACTCCAACACGAGTTTCCACCCCAACACGAGCTTCCACTCATAGTTCTCATATTACAAAAGGAAGGGGGGTAACATAGAAAGTTATTGGTAGGAGATACCCTAATGGAATCGAAAACTTCAAACACAGGTTGCCTTACCCCAACACGAGTCTCCACTCATAGTTCTCATAGTACAAAAGGGAGGGGGGTAACATAGAAATTTATTCGTAGGAGATACCCTAATAAAATCGAAAACTTCAAACACAGTTGGCCTTACCCCAACACGAGTTTCCACCCCAACACGAGTTTCCACTCATAGTTCTCATATTACAAAAGGAAGGGCGTTAACATAGAAAGCAATTCGTAGGAGATACCCTAATGAAATCGAAAACTTCAAACACAGTTGGCCTTACCCCAACACGAGTCTCCGCTCATAGTTCTCGTATTACATAAGGGAGGGGGTAACATAGAAAGTTATTCGTAGGAGATACCCTATTGAAATTGAAAACTTCAAACACAGGTGGCCTTACCCCAACACGAGTCTCCACTCATAGTTCTCATATAACGAAAGGGAGGGGGTAACATAGAAAGTTATTCGTAGGAGATACCCTAATGAAATCGAAAACTTCAAACACAGTTGGCCTTACCCTCAACACAAGTCTCCACTCATAGTTTTCATATTACAAATAAGAGGGGGTAACATAGAAAGTTATTCGTAGGAGATACCCTAATGAAATCGAAAACTTCAAACACAGTTAGCCTTACCCCAACACGAGTTTCCACCCCAACACGAGTTTCTACTCATAGTTCTCATATTACATATGGAAGGGGGGTAACATAGAAAGTTATTCGTAGGAGATACCCTAATGAAATCGAAAACTTCAAACACAGTTGGCCTTACCCAACACGAGTTTCCACCCCAACACGAGTTTCCACTCATAGTTCTCATATTACAAATGGAAGGGGGGTAACGTAGAAAGTTATTCGTAGGAGATACCCCAATGAAATCGAAAACTTCACAGTTGGCCTTACCACAACACGAGTTTCCATCCCAACACGAGTTTTATTTATTTATTTTTTTATTGTACCCTCAGGGCATACAGCATTATAGAGGGGAGTGGGTTTAGAAGAAAAAAATACAATTGAAACGAGAAAAACAAATCACATTCAGTACATGCGTACAACACTCGAGAACAACGTGTAAATGAAGCACCGCGACAACAGGAAGCACCGTGACAAATCAAACAAGGAATCGAAAAATCAAAATCAAACAAGGAAGCACCGCAAAAAAAAAGAAAAAAAATGAAAAAAATTACAACATGGCACAGCGTATTTGCGATACACAAATGAATGGTAACCGAACAGCAGCAAACAAAACCAGGGAAAAAGAAAATGCGTTGAGCACATTAATGCATAAAATTTTCTAGTGCCGCCCGAAAGCGTTCATGATTAGTAATCGTGACTAGTGACGCAGGCAGGTTGTTCCAATCATGGCATGTTTTTTGTAAAAAAGAATGGGAGTATGTTACGGTGTTTTGGCGCGGAATATGAACCTTGTAATGATGGTCGAGGCGTTCAGATAGGAAAAAAGGAGGATTGAGCCAACGTGATTTAGGTATGCGGTTATGGTGATACGCCTTATGCTGCACACAAACGCGAGCAAGTTTCCGGCGAGTAGCAAGAGGAGCAAGGTCAAGGCTGGTCCACTCATAGTTCTCATATTACAAAAGGAAGGGGAGTAACATAGAAAGTTATTCGTAGGAGATACCCTAATGAAATCGAAAACTTCAAACACAGGTGGCCTTACCCCAACACGAGTCTCCACTCATAGTTCTCAAATTACAAATGGGAGGGAGGTAACATAGAAAGTTATTCGTAGGAGATACCCTAATGAAATCAAAAACTTCAAACACAGGTGGCCTTACCCCAACACGAGTCTCCGCTCATAGTTCTCGTATTATATAAGGGAGGGGGTAATATAGAAAGTTGTTCGTATGAGATACCCTAATGAAATCGAAAACTTCAAACACAGTTGGCCTTACCCCAACACGAGTCTCCGTTCATAGTTCTCGTATTACATAAGGGAGGGGGTAACATAGAAAGTTATTCGTAGGAGATACCCTAATGAAATCGAAAACTTCAAACACAGTTCGCCTTACCCTCAACACAAGTCTCCACTCATAGTTCTCATATTACAAAAGGTAGGGGGGTAACATAGAAAGTTATTCGTAGGAGATACCCTAATGAAATTGAAAACTTCAAACACACTTGGCCTTACCCCAACACGAGTCTCTGCTCATAGTTCTCGTATTACATAAGGGAGGGGGTAACATAGAAAGTTAGTCGTAGGAGATACCCTAATGAAATCGAAAACTTCAAACACAG
The DNA here is from genome assembly GCF_043290135.1 of Rhipicephalus microplus. Lineage (NCBI taxonomy): Eukaryota > Metazoa > Arthropoda > Arachnida > Ixodida > Ixodidae > Rhipicephalus > Rhipicephalus microplus. The sequence goes on from NC_134707.1 coordinate 115,651,948, forward strand.
TTGGCCTTACCCCAACACGAGTTTCCACCCCAACACGAGTTTCCACTCATAGTTCTCATATTGCAAAAGGAAGGGCGTTAACATCGAAAGTTATTCGTAGGAGATACCCTAATGAAATCAAAAACTTCAAACACAGGTGGCCTTACCCCAACACGAGTCTCCGCTCATAGTTCTCGTATTACATGAGGGAGGGAGTAACGTAGAAAGTTATTCGTAGGAGATACCCTAATGAAATCGAAAACTTCAAACACAGTTGGCCTTACCCCAACACGAGTCTCCGCTCATAGTTCTCGTATTACATGAGGGAGGGGGTAACATAGAAAGTTATTCGTAGGAGATACCCTAATGAAATTGAAAACTTCAAACACAGGTGGCCTTACCCCAACACGAGTCTCCACTCATAGTTCTCATATTACAAATGGGAGGGGGGTAACATAGAAAGTTATTCGTAGGAGATACCCTAATGAAATCGAAAACTTCAAACACAGTTGGCCTTACCCCAACACGAGTTTCCACCCCAACACGAGTTTCTACTCATAGTTCTCATATTACAAATGGAAGGGGGGTAACATAGAAAGTTATTCGTAGGGGATACCCTAATGAAATCGAAAACTTCAAACACAGTTGGCCTTACCCAACACGAGTTTCCACCCCAACACGAGTTTCCACTCATAGTTCTCATATTACAAAAGGAAGGGGGGTAACATAGAAAGTTATTCATAGGAGATACCCTAATGAAATCGAAAACTTCAAACACAGGTGGCCTTACCCCAACACGAGTCTCCACTCATAGTTCTCATATTACAAATGGGAGGGGGGTAACATAGAAAGTTATTCGTAGGAGATACCCTAATGAAATCAAAAACTTCAAACACAGGTGGCCTTACCCCAACACGAGTCTCCGCTCATAGTTCTCGTGTTATATAAGGGAGGGGGTAATATAGAAAGTTATTCGTATGAGATACCCTAATGAAATCGAAAACTTCAAACACAGTTGGCCTTACCCCAACACGAGTCTCCGCTCATAGTTCTCATTTTACAAAAGGGAGGGGGGTAACATAGAAAGTTATTCGTTGGAAATACCCTAATGAAATCAAAAACTTCAAACACAGTTGGCCTTACCCCAACAGGAGTTTCCACCCCAAGACAAGTTTCTACTCATAGTTCTCATATTACAAAAGGAAGGGGGGTAACATAGAAAGTTATTCGTAGGAGATACCCTAATGAAATCTAAAACTTCAAACACAGGTGGCTTTACCTCAACACGAGTCTCCACTCATAGTTCTCATATTACATAAGGGAGGGGGGTAACATAGAAAGTTATTCGTAGGAGATACCCTAATGTAATCGAAAACTTTAAACACAGGTGGCCTTACCCCAACACGAGTCTCCACTCATAGTTCTCATATTACAAAAGGGGAGGGGGGTAACATAGAAAGTTATTCATAGGGGATACCCTAATGAAATCGAAAACTTTAAACACAGTTGGCCTTATCCCAACACGAGTCTCCGCTAATAGTTCTCGTATTACATAAGGAAGGCAGTACCATAGAAAGTTATTCGTAGAAGATACCCTCATGAAATTGAAAACTTCAAACACAGTTGGCCTTACCCCAACACGAGTCTCCACTCATAGTTCTCATATTACAAAAGGAAGGGGGGTAACATAGAAAGTTATTCGTAGGAGATACCCTAATGAAATCGAAAACTTGAAACACAGGTGGCCTTACCCCAACACGAGTCTCCACTCATAGTTCTCATATTACAAAATGGAGGGGGGTAACATAGAAAGTTATTCGTACGAGATACCCTAAAGAAATCGAAAACATCAAACACAGTTGGCCTTACTCCAACACGAGTTTCCACCCCAACACGAGCTTCCACTCATAGTTCTCATATTACAAAAGGAAGGGGGGTAACATAGAAAGTTATTGGTAGGAGATACCCTAATGGAATCGAAAACTTCAAACACAGGTTGCCTTACCCCAACACGAGTCTCCACTCATAGTTCTCATAGTACAAAAGGGAGGGGGGTAACATAGAAATTTATTCGTAGGAGATACCCTAATAAAATCGAAAACTTCAAACACAGTTGGCCTTACCCCAACACGAGTTTCCACCCCAACACGAGTTTCCACTCATAGTTCTCATATTACAAATGGGAGGGGGGTAACATAGAAAGTTATTCGTAGGAGATACCCTAATGAAATCAAAAACTTCAAACACAGGTGGCCTTACCCCAACACGAGTCTCCGCTCATAGTTCTCGTATTATATAAGGGAGGGGGTAATATAGAAAGTTATCCGTATGAGATACCCTAATGAAATCGAAAACTTCAAACACAGTTGGCCTTACCCCAACACGAGTCTCCGCTCATAGTTCTCATATTACAAAAGGGAGGGGGGTAACATAGAAAGTTATTCGTAGGAAATACCCTAATGAAATCAAAAACTTCAAACACAGTTGGCCTTACCCCAACAGGAGTTTCCACCCCAAGACAAGTTTCTACTCATAGTTCTCATATTACAAAAGGAAGGGGGGTAACATAGAAAGTTATTCGTAGGAGATACCCTAATGAAATCTAAAACTTCAAACACAGGTGGCTTTACCCCAACACGAGTCTCCACTCATAGTTCTCATATTACATAAGGGAGGGGGGTAACATAGAAAGTTATTCGTAGGAGATACCCTAATGTAATCGAAAACTTTAAACACAGGTGGCCTTACCCCAACACGAGTCTCCACTCATAGTTCTCATATTACAAAAGGGGAGGGGGGTAACATAGAAAGTTATTCATAGGGGATACCCTAATGAAATCGAAAACTTTAAACACAGTTGGCCTTATCCCAACACGAGTCTCCGCTAATAGTTCTCGTATTACAAAAGGAAGGGGGGTAACATAGAAAGTTATTCGTAGGAGATACCCTAATGAAATTGAAAACTTCAAACACAGGTGGCCTTACCCCTACACGAGTCTCCACTCATAGTTCTCATATTACAAAAGGGAGGGGGGTAACATAGAAAGTTATTCGTAGGAGATACCCTAATGAAATCGAAAACTGGAAACACAGGTGGCCTTACCCCAACACGAGTCTCCACTCATAGTTCTCATATTACAAAATGGAGGGGGGTAACATAGAAAGTTATTCGTACGAGATACCCTAAAGAAATCGAAAACATCAAACACAGTTGGCCTTACTCCAACACGAGTTTCCACCCCAACACGAGCTTCCACTCATAGTTCTCATATTACAAAAGGAAGGGGGGTAACATAGAAAGTTATTGGTAGGAGATACCCTAATGGAATCGAAAACTTCAAACACAGGTTGCCTTACCCCAACACGAGTCTCCACTCATAGTTCTCATAGTACAAAAGGGAGGGGGGTAACATAGAAATTTATTCGTAGGAGATACCCTAATAAAATCGAAAACTTCAAACACAGTTGGCCTTACCCCAACACGAGTTTCCACCCCAACACGAGTTTCCACTCATAGTTCTCATATTACAAAAGGAAGGGCGTTAACATAGAAAGCTATTCGTAGGAGATACCCTAATGAAATCGAAAACTTCAAACACAGTTGGCCTTACCCCAACACGAGTCTCCGCTCATAGTTCTCGTATTACATAAGGGAGGGGGTAACATAGAAAGTTATTCGTAGGAGATACCCTAATCAAATTGAAAACTTCAAACACAGGTGGCCTTACCCCAACACGAGTCTCCACTCATAGTTCTCATATAACGAAAGGGAGGGGGTAACATAGAAAGTTATTCGTAGGAGATACCCTAATGAAATCGAAAACTTCAAACACAGTTGGCCTTACCCTCAACACAAGTCTCCACTCATAGTTTTCATATTACAAATAAGAGGGGGTAACATAGAAAGTTATTCGTAGGAGATACCCTAATGAAATCGAAAACTTCAAACACAGTTGGCCTTACCCCAACAGGAGTTTCCACCCCAAGACAAGTTTCTACTCATAGTTCTCATATTACAAAAGGAAGGGGGGTAACATAGAAAGTTATTCGTAGGAGATACCCTAATGAAATCTAAAACTTCAAACACAGGTGGCTTTACCCCAACACGAGTCTCCACTCATAGTTCTCATATTACATAAGGGAGGGGGGTAACATAGAAAGTTATTCGTAAGAGATACCCTAATGTAATCGAAAACTTTAAACACAGGTGGCCTTACCCCAACACGAGTCTCCACTCATAGTTCTCATATTACAAAAGGGGAGGGGGGTAACATAGAAAGTTATTCATAGGGGATACCCTAATGAAATCGAAAACTTTAAACACAGTTGGCCTTATCCCAACACGAGTCTCCGCTAATAGTTCTCGTATTACATAAGGAAGGCAGTACCATAGAAAGTTATTCGTAGAAGATACCCTCATGAAATTGAAAACTTCAAACACAGTTGGCCTTACCCCAACACGAGTCTCCACTCATAGTTCTCATATTACAAAAGGAAGGGGGGTAACATAGAAAGTTATTCGTAGGAGATACCCTAATGAAATTGAAAACTTCAAACACAGGTGGCCTTACCCCAACACGAGTCTCCACTCATAGTTCTCATATTACAAAAGGGAGGGGGGTAACATAGAAAGTTATTCGTAGGAGATACCCTAATGAAATCGAAAACTGGAAACACAGGTGGCCTTACCCCAACACGAGTCTCCACTCATAGTTCTCATATTACAAAATGGAGGGGGGTAACATAGAAAGTTATTCGTACGAGATACCCTAAAGAAATCGAAAACATCAAACACAGTTGGCCTTACTCCAACACGAGTTTCCACCCCAACACGAGCTTCCACTCATAGTTCTCATATTACAAAAGGAAGGGGGGTAACATAGAAAGTTATTGGTAGGAGATACCCTAATGGAATCGAAAACTTCAAACACAGGTTGCCTTACCCCAACACGAGTCTCCACTCATAGTTCTCATAGTACAAAAGGGAGGGGGGTAACATAGAAATTTATTCGTAGGAGATACCCTAATAAAATCGAAAACTTCAAACACAGTTGGCCTTACCCCAACACGAGTTTCCACCCCAACACGAGTTTCCACTCATAGTTCTCATATTACAAATGGGAGGGGGGTAACATAGAAAGTTATTCGTAGGAGATACCCTAATGAAATCAAAAACTTCAAACACAGGTGGCCTTACCCCAACACGAGTCTCCGCTCATAGTTCTCGTATTATATAAGGGAGGGGGTAATATAGAAAGTTATTCGTATGAGATACCCTAATGAAATCGAAAACTTCAAACACAGTTGGCCTTACCCCAACACGAGTCTCCGCTCATAGTTCTCATATTACAAAAGGGAGGGGGGTAACATAGAAAGTTATTCGTAGGAAATACCCTAATGAAATCAAAAACTTCAAACACAGTTGGCCTTACCCCAACAGGAGTTTCCACCCCAAGACAAGTTTCTACTCATAGTTCTCATATTACAAAAGGAAGGGGGGTAACATAGAAAGTTATTCGTAGGAGATACCCTAATGAAATCTAAAACTTCAAACACAGGTGGCTTTACCCCAACACGAGTCTCCACTCATAGTTCTCATATTACATAAGGGAGGGGGGTAACATAGAAAGTTATTCGTAGGAGATACCCTAATGTAATCGAAAACTTTAAACACAGGTGGCCTTACCCCAACACGAGTCTCCACTCATAGTTCTCATATTACAAAAGGGGAGGGGGGTAACATAGAAAGTTATTCATAGGGGATACCCTAATGAAATCGAAAACTTTAAACACAGTTGGCCTTATCCCAACACGAGTCTCCGCTAATAGTTCTCGTATTACAAAAGGAAGGGGGGTAACATAGAAAGTTATTCGTAGGAGATACCCTAATGAAATTGAAAACTTCAAACACAGGTGGCCTTACCCCTACACGAGTCTCCACTCATAGTTCTCATATTACAAAAGGGAGGGGGGTAACATAGAAAGTTATTCGTAGGAGATACCCTAATGAAATCGAAAACTGGAAACACAGGTGGCCTTACCCCAACACGAGTCTCCACTCATAGTTCTCATATTACAAAATGGAGGGGGGTAACATAGAAAGTTATTCGTACGAGATACCCTAAAGAAATCGAAAACATCAAACACAGTTGGCCTTACTCCAACACGAGTTTCCACCCCAACACGAGCTTCCACTCATAGTTCTCATATTACAAAAGGAAGGGGGGTAACATAGAAAGTTATTGGTAGGAGATACCCTAATGGAATCGAAAACTTCAAACACAGGTTGCCTTACCCCAACACGAGTCTCCACTCATAGTTCTCATAGTACAAAAGGGAGGGGGGTAACATAGAAATTTATTCGTAGGAGATACCCTAATAAAATCGAAAACTTCAAACACAGTTGGCCTTACCCCAACACGAGTTTCCACCCCAACACGAGTTTCCACTCATAGTTCTCATATTACAAAAGGAAGGGCGTTAACATAGAAAGCTATTCGTAGGAGATACCCTAATGAAATCGAAAACTTCAAACACAGTTGGCCTTACCCCAACACGAGTCTCCGCTCATAGTTCTCGTATCACATAAGGGAGGGGGTAACATAGAAAGTTATTCGTAGGAGATACCCTAATCAAATTGAAAACTTCAAACACAGGTGGCCTTACCCCAACACGAGTCTCCACTCATAGTTCTCATATAACGAAAGGGAGGGGGTAACATAGAAAGTTATTCGTAGGAGATACCCTAATGAAATCGAAAACTTCAAACACAGTTGGCCTTACCCTCAACACAAGTCTCCACTCATAGTTTTCATATTACAAATAAGAGGGGGTAACATAGAAAGTTATTCGTAGGAGATACCCTAATGAAATCGAAAACTTCAAACACAGTTGGCCTTACCCTAACACGAGTTTCCACCCCAACACGAGTTTCTACTCATAGTTCTCATATTACATATGGAAGGGGGGTAACATGGAAAGTTATTCGTAGGAGATACCCTAATGAAATCGAAAACTTCAAACACAGTTGGCCTTACCCAACACGAGTTTCCACCCCAATACGAGTTTCCACTCATAGTTCTCATATTACAAAAGGAAGGGGGGTAACATAGAAAGTTATTCATAGGAGATACCCTAATGAAATCGAAAACTTCAAACACAGGTGGCCTTACCCCAGCACGAGGCTCCACTCATAGTTCTCATATTACAAATGGGAGGGGGGTAACATAGAAAGTTATTCGTAGGATATACCCTAATGAAATCAAAAACTTCAAACACAGGTGGCCTTACCCCAACACGAGTCTCCGCTCATAGTTCTCGTATTATATAAGGGAGGGGGTAATATAGAAAGTTATTCGTATGAGATACCCTAATGAAATCGAAAACTTCAAACACAGTTGGCCTTACCCCAACACGAGTTTCCACTCATAGTTCTCATATTACAAAAGGGAGGGGGGTAACATAGAAAGTTATTCGTAGGAAATACCCTAATGAAATCGAAAACTTCAAACACAGTTGGCCTTACCCCAACAGGAGTTTCCACCCCAAGACGAGTTTCTACTCATAGTTCTCATATTACAAAAGGAAGGGGGGTAACATAGAAAGTTATTCGTAGGAGATACCCTAATGAAATCTAAAACTTCAAACACAGGTGGCTTTACCCCCACGAGTCTCCACTGATAGTTGTCATATTACAAAAGGAAGGGGGGTAACATAGAAAGTTATTCGTAGGAGATACCCTAATGAAATCGAAAACTTTAAACACAGGTGGCCTTACCCCAACACGAGTCTCCACTCATAGTTCTCATATTACAAAAGGGGAGGGGGATAACATAGAAAGTTATTCGTAGGAGATACCCTAATGAAATCAATAACTTCAAACCCAGGTAGCCTTACCCCAACACGAGTCTCCGCTCATAGTTCTCGTATTACATAAGGGAGGGGGTAACATAGAAAGTTATTCGTAGGAGATACCCTAATGAAATCGAAAACTTCAAACCCAGTTGGCCTTACCCCAACACGAGTTTCCACCCCAACACGAGTTTCTACTCATAGTTCTCATATTACAAATGGAAGGGGGGTAACGTAGAAAGTTATTCGTAGGAGATACCCTAATGAAATCGAAAACTTCAAACACAGTTGGCCTTACCACAACACGAGTTTCCACCCCAACACGAGTTTTATTTATTAATTTTTTTATTGTACCCTCAGGGCATACAGCATTATAGAGGGGAGTGGGTTTAGAAGAAAAAAATACAATTGAAACGAGAAAAACAAATCACATTCAGTACATGCGTACAACACTCGAGAACAACGTGTAAATGAAGCACCGCGACAACAGGAAGCACCCCGACAAATCAAACAAGGAATCGAAAAATCAAAATCAAACAAGGAAGCACCGCAAAAAAAAGAAAAAAAATGAAAAAATTACAACATGGCACTGCGTATTTGCGATACACAAATGAACGGTAACCGAACAGCAGCAAACAAAACCAGGGAAAAAGAAAATGCGTTGAGCACATCAATGCATAAAATTTTCTAGTGCCGCCCGAAAGCGTTCATGATTAGTAATCGTGACTAGTGACGCAGGCAGGTTGTTCCAATCATGGCATGTTTTTTGTAAAAAAGAATGGGAGTATGTTACGGTGTTTTGGCGCGGAATATGAACCTTGTAATGATGGTCGAGGCATTCAGATAGGAAAAAAGGAGGATTGAGCCAACGTGATTTAAGTATGGGGTTATGGTGATACGCCTTATGCAGCACACAAAGGCGAGCAAGTTTCTGGCGAGTAGCAAGAGGAGCAAGGTCAAGGCTGGTCCACTCATAGTTCTCATATTACAAAAGGAAGGGGGGTAACATAGAAAGTTATTCGTAGGAGATACCCTAATGAAATCGAAAACTTCAAACACAGGTGGCCTTACCCAACACGAGTTTCCACCCCAACACGAGTTTCCACTCATAGTTCTCATATTACAAAAGGAAGGGGGGTAACATAGAAAGTTATTCATAGGAGATACCCTAATGAAATCGAAAACTTCAAACACAGGTGGCCTTACCCCAACACGAGTCTCCACTCATAGTTCTCATATTACAAATGGGAGGGGGGTAACATAGAAAGTTATTCGTAGGAGATACCCTAATGAAATCAAAAACTTCAAACACAGGTGGCCTTACCCCAACACGAGACTCCGCTCATAGTTCTCGTATTATATAAGGGAGGGGGTAATATAGAAAGTTATTCGTATGAGATACCCTAATGAAATCGAAAACTTCAAACACAGTTGGCCTTACCCCAACACGAGTCTCCGCTCATAGTTCTCATATAACAAAAGGGAGGGGGGTAACATAGAAAGTTATTCGTAGGAAATACCCTAATGAAATCAAAAACTTCAAACACAGTTGGCCTTACCCCAACAGGAGTTTCCACCCCAAGACAAGTTTCTACTCATAGTTCTCATATTACAAAAGGAAGGGGGGTAACATAGAAAGTTATTCGTAGGAGATACCCTAATGAAATCTAAAACTTCAAACACAGGTGGCTTTACCCCAACACGAGTCTCCACTCATAGTTCTCATATTACATAAGGGAGGGGGGTAACATAGAAAGTTATTCGTAAGAGATACCCTAATGTAATCGAAAACTTTAAACACAGGTGGCCTTACCCCAACACGAGTCTCCACTCATAGTTCTCATATTACAAAAGGGGAGGGGGGTAACATAGAAAGTTATTCATAGGGGATACCCTAATGAAATCGAAAACTTTAAACACAGTTGGCCTTATCCCAACACGAGTCTCCGCTAATAGTTCTCGTATTACATAAGGAAGGCAGTACCATAGAAAGTTATTCGTAGAAGATACCCTCATGAAATTGAAAACTTCAAACACAGTTGGCCTTACCCCAACACGAGTCTCCACTCATAGTTCTCATATTACAAAAGGAAGGGGGGTAACATAGAAAGTTATTCGTAGGAGATACCCTAATGAAATTGAAAACTTCAAACACAGGTGGCCTTACCCCAACACGAGTCTCCACTCATAGTTCTCATATTACAAAAGGGAGGGGGGTAACATAGAAAGTTATTCGTAGGAGATACCCTAATGAAATCGAAAACTGGAAACACAGGTGGCCTTACCCCAACACGAGTCTCCACTCATAGTTCTCATATTACAAAATGGAGGGGGGTAACATAGAAAGTTATTCGTACGAGATACCCTAAAGAAATCGAAAACATCAAACACAGTTGGCCTTACTCCAACACGAGTTTCCACCCCAACACGAGCTTCCACTCATAGTTCTCATATTACAAAAGGAAGGGGGGTAACATAGAAAGTTATTGGTAGGAGATACCCTAATGGAATCGAAAACTTCAAACACAGGTTGCCTTACCCCAACACGAGTCTCCACTCATAGTTCTCATAGTACAAAAGGGAGGGGGGTAACATAGAAATTTATTCGTAGGAGATACCCTAATAAAATCGAAAACTTCAAACACAGTTGGCCTTACCCCAACACGAGTTTCCACCCCAACACGAGTTTCCACTCATAGTTCTCATATTACAAAAGGAAGGGCGTTAACATAGAAAGCTATTCGTAGGAGATACCCTAATGAAATCGAAAACTTCAAACACAGTTGGCCTTACCCCAACACGAGTCTCCGCTCATAGTTCTCGTATTACATAAGGGAGGGGGTAACATAGAAAGTTATTCGTAGGAGATACCCTAATGAAATTGAAAACTTCAAACACAGGTGGCCTTACCCCAACACGAGTCTCCACTCATAGTTCTCATATAACGAAAGGGAGGGGGTAACATAGAAAGTTATTCGTAGGAGATACCCTAATGAAATCGAAAACTTCAAACACAGTTGGCCTTACCCTCAACACAAGTCTCCACTCATAGTTTTCATATTACAAATAAGAGGGGGTAACATAGAAAGTTATTCGTAGGAGATACCCTAATAAAATCGAAAACTTCAAACACAGTTGGCCTTACCCCAACACGAGTTTCCATCCCAACACGAGTTTCTACTCATAGTTCTCATATTACATATGGAAGGGGGGTAACATAGAAAGTTATTCGTAGGAGATACCCTAATGAAATCGAAAACTTCAAACACAGTTGGCCTTACCCAACACGAGTTTCCACCCCAACACGAGTTTCCACTCATAGTTCTCATATTACAAAAGGAAGGGGGGTAACATAGAAAGTTATTCATAGGAGATACCCTAATGAAATCGAAAACTTCAAACACAGTTGGCCTTACCCCAACACGAGTTTCCACCCCAACACGAGTTTCTACTCATAGTTCTCATATTACAAAAGGGAGGGGGGTAACATAGAAAGTTATTCGTAGGAAATACCCTAATGAAATCGAAAACTTCAAACACAGTTGGGATTACCCCAACAGGAGTTTCCACCCCAAGACGAGTTTCTACTCATAGTTCTCATATTACAAAAGGAAGGGGGGTAACATAGAAAGTTATTCGTAGGAGATACCCTAATGAAATCTAAAACTTCAAACACAGGTGGCTTTACCCCCACGAGTCTCCACTGATAGTTCTCATATTACAAAAGGAAGGGGGGTAACATAGAAAGTTATTCGTAGGAGATACCCTAATGAAATCGAAAACTTTAAACACAGGTGGCCTTACCCCAACACGAGTCTCCACTCATAGTTCTCATATTACAAAAGGGGAGGGGGATAACATAGAAAGTTATTCGTAGGAGATACCCTAATGAAATCAATAACTTCAAACCCAGGTAGCCTTACCCCAACACGAGTCTCCGCTCATAGTTCTCGTATTACATAAGGGAGGGGGTAACATAGAAAGTTATTCGTAGGAGATACCCTAATGAAATCGAAAACTTCAAACCCAGTTGGCCTTACCCCAACACGAGTTTCCACCCCAACACGAGTTTCTACTCATAGTTCTCATATTACAAATGGAAGGGGGGTAACGTAGAAAGTTATTCGTAGGAGATACCTAATGAAATCGAAAACTTCAAACACAGTTGGCCTTACCACAACACGAGTTTCCACCCCAACACGAGTTTTATTTATTAATTTTTTTATTGTACCCTCAGGGCATACAGCATTATAGAGGGGAGTGGGTTTAGAAGAAAAAAATACAATTGAAACGAGAAAAACAAATCACATTCAGTACATGCGTACAACACTCGAGAACAACGTGTAAATGAAGCACCGCGACAACAGGAAGCACCCCGACAAATCAAACAAGGAATCGAAAAATCAAAATCAAACAAGGAAGCACCGCAAAAAAAAGAAAAAAATGAAAAAATTACAACATGGCACTGCGTATTTGCGATACACAAATGAACGGTAACCGAACAGCAGCAAACAAAACCAGGGAAAAAGAAAATGCGTTGAGCACATCAATGCATAAAATTTTCTAGTGCCGCCCGAAAGCGTTCATGATTAGTAATCGTGACTAGTGACGCAGGCAGGTTGTTCCAATCATGGCATGTTTTTTGTAAAAAAGAATGGGAGTATGTTACGGTGTTTTGGCGCGGAATATGAACCTTGTAATGATGGTCGAGGCATTCAGATAGGAAAAAAGGAGGATTGAGCCAACGTGATTTAAGTATGGGGTTATGGTGATACGCCTTATGCAGCACACAAAGGCGAGCAAGTTTCTGGCGAGTAGCAAGAGGAGCAAGGTCAAGGCTGGTCCACTCATAGTTCTCATATTACAAAAGGAAGGGGGGTAACATAGAAAGTTATTCGTAGGAGATACCCTAATGAAATCGAAAACTTCAAACACAGGTGGCCTTACCCAACACGAGTTTCCACCCCAACACGAGTTTCCACTCATAGTTCTCATATTACAAAAGGAAGGGGGGTAACATAGAAAGTTATTCATAGGAGATACCCTAATGAAATCGAAAACTTCAAACACAGGTGGCCTTACCCCAACACGAGTCTCCACTCATAGTTCTCATATTACAAATGGGAGGGGGGTAACATAGAAAGTTATTCGTAGGAGATACCCTAATGAAATCAAAAACTTCAAACACAGGTGGCCTTACCCCAACACGAGACTCCGCTCATAGTTCTCGTATTATATAAGGGAGGGGGTAATATAGAAAGTTATTCGTATGAGATACCCTAATGAAATCGAAAACTTCAAACACAGTTGGCCTTACCCCAACACGAGTCTCCGCTCATAGTTCTCATATAACAAAAGGGAGGGGGGTAACATAGAAAGTTATTCGTAGGAAATACCCTAATGAAATCAAAAACTTCAAACACAGTTGGCCTTACCCCAACAGGAGTTTCCACCCCAAGACAAGTTTCTACTCATAGTTCTCATATTACAAAAGGAAGGGGGGTAACATAGAAAGTTATTCGTAGGAGATACCCTAATGAAATCTAAAACTTCAAACACAGGTGGCTTTACCCCAACACGAGTCTCCACTCATAGTTCTCATATTACATAAGGGAGGGGGGTAACATAGAAAGTTATTCGTAAGAGATACCCTAATGTAATCGAAAACTTTAAACACAGGTGGCCTTACCCCAACACGAGTCTCCACTCATAGTTCTCATATTACAAAAGGGGAGGGGGGTAACATAGAAAGTTATTCATAGGGGATACCCTAATGAAATCGAAAACTTTAAACACAGTTGGCCTTATCCCAACACGAGTCTCCGCTAATAGTTCTCGTATTACATAAGGAAGGCAGTACCATAGAAAGTTATTCGTAGAAGATACCCTCATGAAATTGAAAACTTCAAACACAGTTGGCCTTACCCCAACACGAGTCTCCACTCATAGTTCTCATATTACAAAAGGAAGGGGGGTAACATAGAAAGTTATTCGTAGGAGATACCCTAATGAAATTGAAAACTTCAAACACAGGTGGCCTTACCCCAACACGAGTCTCCACTCATAGTTCTCATAACAAAAGGGAGGGGGGTAACATAGAAAGTTATTCGTAGGAGATACCCTAATGAAATCGAAAACTGGAAACACAGGTGGCCTTACCCCAACACGAGTCTCCACTCATAGTTCTCATATTACAAAATGGAGGGGGGTAACATAGAAAGTTATTCGTACGAGATACCCTAAAGAAATCGAAAACATCAAACACAGTTGGCCTTACTCCAACACGAGTTTCCACCCCAACACGAGCTTCCACTCATAGTTCTCATATTACAAAAGGAAGGGGGGTAACATAGAAAGTTATTGGTAGGAGATACCCTAATGGAATCGAAAACTTCAAACACAGGTTGCCTTACCCCAACACGAGTCTCCACTCATAGTTCTCATAGTACAAAAGGGAGGGGGGTAACATAGAAATTTATTCGTAGGAGATACCCTAATAAAATCGAAAACTTCAAACACAGTTGGCCTTACCCCAACACGAGTTTCCACCCCAACACGAGTTTCCACTCATAGTTCTCATATTACAAAAGGAAGGGCGTTAACATAGAAAGCTATTCGTAGGAGATACCCTAATGAAATCGAAAACTTCAAACACAGTTGGCCTTACCCCAACACGAGTCTCCGCTCATAGTTCTCGTATTACATAAGGGAGGGGGTAACATAGAAAGTTATTCGTAGGAGATACCCTAATGAAATTGAAAACTTCAAACACAGGTGGCCTTACCCCAACACGAGTCTCCACTCATAGTTCTCATATAACGAAAGGGAGGGGGTAACATAGAAAGTTATTCGTAGGAGATACCCTAATGAAATCGAAAACTTCAAACACAGTTGGCCTTACCCTCAACACAAGTCTCCACTCATAGTTTTCATATTACAAATAAGAGGGGGTAACATAGAAAGTTATTCGTAGGAGATACCCTAATAAAATCGAAAACTTCAAACACAGTTGGCCTTACCCCAACACGAGTTTCCATCCCAACACGAGTTTCTACTCATAGTTCTCATATTACATATGGAAGGGGGGTAACATAGAAAGTTATTCGTAGGAGATACCCTAATGAAATCGAAAACTTCAAACACAGTTGGCCTTACCCAACACGAGTTTCCACCCCAACACGAGTTTCCACTCATAGTTCTCATATTACAAAAGGAAGGGGGGTAACATAGAAAGTTATTCATAGGAGATACCCTAATGAAATCGAAAACTTCAAACACAGTTGGCCTTACCCCAACACGAGTTTCCACCCCAACACGAGTTTCTACTCATAGTTCTCATATTACATATGGAAGGGGGGTAACATAGAAAGTTATTCGTAGGAGATACCCTAATGAAATCGAAAACTTCAAACACAGTTGGCCTTACCCAACACGAGTTTCCACCCGAACACGAGTTTCCACTCATAGTTCTCATATTACAAAAGGAAGGGGGGTAACATAGAAAGTTATTCATAGGAGATACCCTAATGAAATCGAAAACTTCAAACACAGGTGGCCTTACCCCAGCACGAGCCTCCACTCATAGTTCTCATATGACAAATGGGAGGGGGGTAACATAGAAAGTTATTCGTAGGATATACCCTAATGAAATCAAAAACTTCAAACACAGGTGGCCTTACCCCAACACGAGTCTCCGCTCATAGTTCTCGTATTATATAAGGGAGGGGGTAATATAGAAAGTTATTCGTATGAGATACCCTAATGAAATCGAAAACTTCAAACAAAGTTGGCCTTACCCCAACACGAGTTTCCACTCATAGTTCTCATATTACAAAAGGGAGGGGGGTAACATAGAAAGTTATTCGTAGGAAATACCCTAATGAAATCGAAAACTTCAAACACAGTTGGGATTACCCCAACAGGAGTTTCCACCCCAAGACGAGTTTCTACTCATAGTTCTCATATTACAAAAGGAAGGGGGGTAACATAGAAAGTTATTCGTAGGAGATACCCTAATGAAATCTAAAACTTCAAACACAGGTGGCTTTACCCCCACGAGTCTCCACTCATAGTTCTCATATTACAAAAGGAAGGGGGGTAACATAGAAAGTTATTCGTAGGAGATACCCTAATGAAATCGAAAACTTTAAACACAGGTGGCCTTACCCCAACACGAGTCTCCACTCATAGTTCTCATATTACAAAAGGGGAGGGGGATAACATAGAAAGTTATTCGTAGGAGATACCCTAATGAAATCAATAACTTCAAACCCAGGTGGCCTTACCCCAACACGAGTCTCCGCTCATAGTTCTCGTATTACATAAGGGAGCGGGTAACATAGAAAGTTATTCGTAGGAGATACCCTAATGAAATCGAAAACTTCAAACCCAGTTGGCCTTACCCCAACACGAGTTTCCACCCCAACACGAGTTTCTACTCATAGTTCTCATATTACAAATGGAAGGGGGGTAACGTAGAAAGTTATTCGTAGGAGATACCCTAATGAAATCGAAAACTTCAAACACAGTTGGCCTTACCACAACACGAGTTTCCACCCCAACACGAGTTTTATTTATTTATTTTTTTATTGTACCCTCAGGGCATACAGCATTATAGAGGGGAGTGGGTTTAGAAGACAAAAATACAATTGAAACGAGAAAAACAAATCACATTCAGTACATGCGTACAACACTCGAGAACAACGTGTAAATGAAGCACCGCGACAACAGGAAGCACCGCGACAAATCAAACAAGGAATCGAAAAATCAAAATCAAACAAGGAAGCACCGCAAAAAAAAGAAAAAAAATGAAAAAATTACAACATGGCACTGCGTATTTGCGATACACAAATGAACGGTAACCGAACAGCAGCAAACAAAACCAGGGAAAAAGAAAATGCGTTGAGCACATCAATGCATAAAATTTTCTAGTGCCGCCCGAAAGCGTTCATGATTAGTAATCGTGACTAGTGACGCAGGCAGGTTGTTCCGATCATGGCATGTTTTTTGTAAAAAAGAATGGGAGTATGTTACGGTGTTTTGGCGCGGAATATGAACCTTGTAATGATGGTCGAGGCATTCAGATAGGAAAAAAGGAGGATTGAGCCAACGTGATTTAAGTGTGGGGTTATGTTGATACGCCTTATGCAGCACACAAAGGCGAGCAAGTTTCTGGCGAGTAGCAAGAGGAGCAAGGTCAAGGCTGGTCCACTCATAGTTCTCATATTACAAAAGGAAGGGGGGTAACATAGAAAGTTATTCGTAGGAGATACCCTAATGAAATCGAAAACTTCAAACACAGGTGGCCTTACCCCAACACGAGTCTCCACTCATAGTTCTCATATTACAAAATGGAGGGGGGTAACATAGAAAGTTATTCGTACGAGATACCCTAATGAAATCGAAAACATCAAACACAGTTGGCCTTACCCCAACACGAGTTTCCACCCAAACACGAGCTTCCACTCATAGTTCTCATATTACAAAGGGAAGGGGGGTAACATAGAAAGTTATTGGTAGGAGATACCCTAATGGAATCGAAAACTTCAAACACAGGTTGCCTTACCCAACACGAGTTTCCACCCGAACACGAGTTTCCACTCATAGTTCTCATATTACAAAAGGAAGGGGGGTAACATAGAAAGTTATTCATAGGAGATACCCTAATGAAATCGAAAACTTCAAACACAGGTGGCCTTACCCCAGCACGAGCCTCCACTCATAGTTCTCATATGACAAATGGGAGGGGGGTAACATAGAAAGTTATTCGTAGGATATACCCTAATGAAATCAAAAACTTCAAACACAGGTGGCCTTACCCCAACACGAGTCTCCGCTCATAGTTCTCGTATTATATAAGGGAGGGGGTAATATAGAAAGTTATTCGTATGAGATACCCTAATGAAATCGAAAACTTCAAACAAAGTTGGCCTTACCCCAACACGAGTTTCCACTCATAGTTCTCATATTACAAAAGGGAGGGGGGTAACATAGAAAGTTATTCGTAGGAAATACCCTAATGAAATCGAAAACTTCAAACACAGTTGGGATTACCCCAACAGGAGTTTCCACCCCAAGACGAGTTTCTACTCATAGTTCTCATATTACAAAAGGAAGGGGGGTAACATAGAAAGTTATTCGTAGGAGATACCCTAATGAAATCTAAAACTTCAAACACAGGTGGCTTTACCCCCACGAGTCTCCACTGATAGTTCTCATATTACAAAAGGAAGGGGGGTAACATAGAAAGTTATTCGTAGGAGATACCCTAATGAAATCGAAAACTTTAAACACAGGTGGCCTTACCCCAACACGAGTCTCCACTCATAGTTCTCATATTACAAAAGGGGAGGGGGATAACATAGAAAGTTATTCGTAGGAGATACCCTAATGAAATCAATAACTTCAAACCCAGGTAGCCTTACCCCAACACGAGTCTCCGCTCATAGTTCTCGTATTACATAAGGGAGGGGGTAACATAGAAAGTTATTCGTAGGAGATACCCTAATGAAATCGAAAACTTCAAACCCAGTTGGCCTTACCCCAACACGAGTTTCCACCCCAACACGAGTTTCTACTCATAGTTCTCATATTACAAATGGAAGGGGGGTAACGTAGAAAGTTATTCGTAGGAGATACCCTAATGAAATCGAAAACTTCAAACACAGTTGGCCTTACCACAACACGAGTTTCCACCCCAACACGAGTTTTATTTATTAATTTTTTTATTGTACCCTCAGGGCATACAGCATTATAGAGGGGAGTGGGTTTAGAAGAAAAAAATACAATTAAACGAGAAAAACAAATCACATTCAGTACATGCGTACAACACTCGAGAACAACGTGTAAATGAAGCACCGCGACAACAGGAAGCACCCCGACAAATCAAACAAGGAATCGAAAAATCAAAATCAAACAAGGAAGCACCGCAAAAAAAAGAAAAAAAATGAAAAAATTACAACATGGCACTGCGTATTTGCGATACACAAATGAACGGTAACCGAACAGCAGCAAACAAAACCAGGGAAAAAGAAAATGCGTTGAGCACATCAATGCATAAAATTTTCTAGTGCCGCCCGAAAGCGTTCATGATTAGTAATCGTGACTAGTGACGCAGGCAGGTTGTTCCAATCATGGCATGTTTTTTGTAAAAAAGAATGGGAGTATGTTACGGTGTTTTGGCGCGGAATATGAACCTTGTAATGATGGTCGAGGCATTCAGATAGGAAAAAAGGAGGATTGAGCCAACGTGATTTAAGTATGGGGTTATGGTGATACGCCTTATGCAGCACACAAAGGCGAGCAAGTTTCTGGCGAGTAGCAAGAGGAGCAAGGTCAAGGCTGGTCCACTCATAGTTCTCATATTACAAAAGGAAGGGGGGTAACATAGAAAGTTATTCGTAGGAGATACCCTAATGAAATCGAAAACTTCAAACACAGGTGGCCTTACCCAACACGAGTTTCCACCCCAACACGAGTTTCCACTCATAGTTCTCATATTACAAAAGGAAGGGGGGTAACATAGAAAGTTATTCATAGGAGATACCCTAATGAAATCGAAAACTTCAAACACAGGTGGCCTTACCCCAACACGAGTCTCCACTCATAGTTCTCATATTACAAATGGGAGGGGGGTAACATAGAAAGTTATTCGTAGGAGATACCCTAATGAAATCAAAAACTTCAAACACAGGTGGCCTTACCCCAACACGAGACTCCGCTCATAGTTCTCGTATTATATAAGGGAGGGGGTAATATAGAAAGTTATTCGTATGAGATACCCTAATGAAATCGAAAACTTCAAACACAGTTGGCCTTACCCCAACACGAGTCTCCGCTCATAGTTCTCATATAACAAAAGGGAGGGGGGTAACATAGAAAGTTATTCGTAGGAAATACCCTAATGAAATCAAAAACTTCAAACACAGTTGGCCTTACCCCAACAGGAGTTTCCACCCCAAGACAAGTTTCTACTCATAGTTCTCATATTACAAAAGGAAGGGGGGTAACATAGAAAGTTATTCGTAGGAGATACCCTAATGAAATCTAAAACTTCAAACACAGGTGGCTTTACCCCAACACGAGTCTCCACTCATAGTTCTCATATTACATAAGGGAGGGGGGTAACATAGAAAGTTATTCGTAAGAGATACCCTAATGTAATCGAAAACTTTAAACACAGGTGGCCTTACCCCAACACGAGTCTCCACTCATAGTTCTCATATTACAAAAGGGGAGGGGGGTAACATAGAAAGTTATTCATAGGGGATACCCTAATGAAATCGAAAACTTTAAACACAGTTGGCCTTATCCCAACACGAGTCTCCGCTAATAGTTCTCGTATTACATAAGGAAGGCAGTACCATAGAAAGTTATTCGTAGAAGATACCCTCATGAAATTGAAAACTTCAAACACAGTTGGCCTTACCCCAACACGAGTCTCCACTCATAGTTCTCATATTACAAAAGGAAGGGGGGTAACATAGAAAGTTATTCGTAGGAGATACCCTAATGAAATTGAAAACTTCAAACACAGGTGGCCTTACCCCAACACGAGTCTCCACTCATAGTTCTCATATTACAAAAGGGAGGGGGGTAACAGAAAGTTATTCGTAGGAGATACCCTAATGAAATCGAAAACTGGAAACACAGGTGGCCTTACCCCAACACGAGTCTCCACTCATAGTTCTCATATTACAAAATGGAGGGGGGTAACATAGAAAGTTATTCGTACGAGATACCCTAAAGAAATCGAAAACATCAAACACAGTTGGCCTTACTCCAACACGAGTTTCCACCCCAACACGAGCTTCCACTCATAGTTCTCATATTACAAAAGGAAGGGGGGTAACATAGAAAGTTATTGGTAGGAGATACCCTAATGGAATCGAAAACTTCAAACACAGGTTGCCTTACCCCAACACGAGTCTCCACTCATAGTTCTCATAGTACAAAAGGGAGGGGGGTAACATAGAAATTTATTCGTAGGAGATACCCTAATAAAATCGAAAACTTCAAACACAGTTGGCCTTACCCCAACACGAGTTTCCACCCCAACACGAGTTTCCACTCATAGTTCTCATATTACAAAAGGAAGGGCGTTAACATAGAAAGCTATTCGTAGGAGATACCCTAATGAAATCGAAAACTTCAAACACAGTTGGCCTTACCCCAACACGAGTCTCCGCTCATAGTTCTCGTATTACATAAGGGAGGGGGTAACATAGAAAGTTATTCGTAGGAGATACCCTAATGAAATTGAAAACTTCAAACACAGGTGGCCTTACCCCAACACGAGTCTCCACTCATAGTTCTCATATAACGAAAGGGAGGGGGTAACATAGAAAGTTATTCGTAGGAGATACCCTAATGAAATCGAAAACTTCAAACACAGTTGGCCTTACCCTCAACACAAGCCTCCACTCATAGTTTTCATATTACAAATAAGAGGGGGTAACATAGAAAGTTATTCGTAGGAGATACCCTAATAAAATCGAAAACTTCAAACACAGTTGGCCTTACCCCAACACGAGTTTCCATCCCAACACGAGTTTCTACTCATAGTTCTCATATTACATATGGAAGGGGGGTAACATAGAAAGTTATTCGTAGGAGATACCCTAATGAAATCGAAAACTTCAAACACAGTTGGCCTTACCCAACACGAGTTTCCACCCCAACACGAGTTTCCACTCATAGTTCTCATATTACAAAAGGAAGGGGGGTAACATAGAAAGTTATTCATAGGAGATACCCTAATGAAATCGAAAACTTCAAACACAGTTGGCCTTACCCCAACACGAGTTTCCACCCCAACACGAGTTTCTACTCATAGTTCTCATATTACATATGGAAGGGGGGTAACATAGAAAGTTATTCGTAGGAGATACCCTAATGAAATCGAAAACTTCAAACACAGTTGGCCTTACCCAACACGAGTTTCCACCCGAACACGAGTTTCCACTCATAGTTCTCATATTACAAAAGGAAGGGGGGTAACATAGAAAGTTATTCATAGGAGATACCCTAATGAAATCGAAAACTTCAAACACAGGTGGCCTTACCCCAGCACGAGCCTCCACTCATAGTTCTCATATGACAAATGGGAGGGGGGTAACATAGAAAGTTATTCGTAGGATATACCCTAATGAAATCAAAAACTTCAAACACAGGTGGCCTTACCCCAACACGAGTCTCCGCTCATAGTTCTCGTATTATATAAGGGAGGGGGTAATATAGAAAGTTATTCGTATGAGATACCCTAATGAAATCGAAAACTTCAAACAAAGTTGGCCTTACCCCAACACGAGTTTCCACTCATAGTTCTCATATTACAAAAGGGAGGGGGGTAACATAGAAAGTTATTCGTAGGAAATACCCTAATGAAATCGAAAACTTCAAACACAGATGGGATTACCCCAACAGGAGTTTCCACCCCAAGACGAGTTTCTACTCATAGTTCTCATATTACAAAAGGAAGGGGGGTAACATAGAAAGTTATTCGTAGGAGATACCCTAATGAAATCTAAAACTTCAAACACAGGTGGCTTTACCCCCACGAGTCTCCACTCATAGTTCTCATATTACAAAAGGAAGGGGGGTAACATAGAAAGTTATTCGTAGGAGATACCCTAATGAAATCGAAAACTTTAAACACAGGTGGCCTTACCCCAACACGAGTCTCCACTCATAGTTCTCATATTACAAAAGGGGAGGGGGATAACATAGAAAGTTATTCGTAGGAGATACCCTAATGAAATCAATAACTTCAAACCCAGGTGGCCTTACCCCAACACGAGTCTCCGCTCATAGTTCTCGTATTACATAAGGGAGCGGGTAACATAGAAAGTTATTCGTAGGAGATACCCTAATGAAATCGAAAACTTCAAACCCAGTTGGCCTTACCCCAACACGAGTTTCCACCCCAACACGAGTTTCTACTCATAGTTCTCATATTACAAATGGAAGGGGGGTAACGTAGAAAGTTATTCGTAGGAGATACCCTAATGAAATCGAAAACTTCAAACACAGTTGGCCTTACCACAACACGAGTTTCCACCCCAACACGAGTTTTATTTATTTATTTTTTTATTGTACCCTCAGGGCATACAGCATTATAGAGGGGAGTGGGTTTAGAAGACAAAAATACAATTGAAACGAGAAAAACAAATCACATTCAGTACATGCGTACAACACTCGAGAACAACGTGTAAATGAAGCACCGCGACAACAGGAAGCACCGCGACAAATCAAACAAGGAATCGAAAAATCAAAATCAAACAAGGAAGCACCGCAAAAAAAAGAAAAAAAATGAAAAAATTACAACATGGCACTGCGTATTTGCGATACACAAATGAACGGTAACCGAACAGCAGCAAACAAAACCAGGGGAAAAGAAAATGCGTTGAGCACATCAATGCATAAAATTTTCTAGTGCCGCCCGAAAGCGTTCATGATTAGTAATCGTGACTAGTGACGCAGGCAGGTTGTTCCAATCATGGCATGTTTTTTGTAAAAAAGAATGGGAGTATGTTACGGTGTTTTGGCGCGGAATATGAACCTTGTAATGATGGTCGAGGCATTCAGATAGGAAAAAAGGAGGATTGAGCCAACGTGATTTAAGTGTGGGGTTATGGTGATACGCCTTATGCAGCACACAAAGGCGAGCAAGTTTCTGGCGAGTAGCAAGAGGAGCAAGGTCAAGGCTGGTCCACTCATAGTTCTCATATTACAAAAGGAAGGGGGGTAACATAGAAAGTTATTCGTAGGAGATACCCTAATGAAATCGAAAACTTCAAACACAGGTGGCCTTACCCCAACACGAGTCTCCACTCATAGTTCTCATATTACAAAATGGAGGGGGGTAACATAGAAAGTTATTCGTACGAGATACCCTAATGAAATCGAAAACATCAAACACAGTTGGCCTTACCCCAACACGAGTTTCCACCCAAACACGAGCTTCCACTCATAGTTCTCATATTACAAAGGGAAGGGGGGTAACATAGAAAGTTATTGGTAGGAGATACCCTAATGGAATCGAAAACTTCAAACACAGGTTGCCTTACCCCAACACGAGTCTTTACTCATAGTTGTCATATTACAAAAGGGAGGGGGGTAGCATAGAAAGTTATTCGTAGAAGATACCCTAATGTAATCGAAAACTTTAAACACAGGTGGCCTTACCCCAACACGAGTCTCCACTCATAGTTCTCATGATACAAAAGGGGAGGGGGGTAACATAGAAAGTTATTCATAGGGGATACCCTAATGAAATCGAAAACTTTAAACACAGTTGGCCTTATCACAACACGAGTCTCCGCTAATAGTTCTCGTATTACATAAGGAAGGCAGTACCATAGAAAGTTATTCGTAGAAGATACCCTCATGAAATTGAAAACTTCAAACACAGTTGGCCTTACCCCAACACGAGTCTCCACTCATAGTTCTCATATTACAAAAGGAAGGGGGGTAACATAGAAAGTTATTCGTAGGAGATACCCTAATGAAATTGAAAACTTCAAACACAGGTGGCCTTACCCCTACACGAGTCTCCACTCATAGTTCTCATATTACAAAAGGGAGGGGGGTAACATAGAAAGTTATTCGTAGGAGATACCCTAATGAAATCGAAAACTGGAAACACAGGTGGCCTTACCCCAACACGAGTCTCCACTCATAGTTCTCATATTACAAAATGGAGGGGGGTAACATAGAAAGTTATTCGTACGAGATACCCTAAAGAAATCGAAAACATCAAACACAGTTGGCCTTACTCCAACACGAGTTTCCACCCCAACACGAGCTTCCACTCATAGTTCTCATATTACAAAAGGAAGGGGGGTAACATAGAAAGTTATTGGTAGGAGATACCCTAATGGAATCGAAAACTTCAAACACAGGTTGCCTTACCCCAACACGAGTCTCCACTCATAGTTCTCATAGTACAAAAGGGAGGGGGGTAACATAGAAATTTATTCGTAGGAGATACCCTAATAAAATCGAAAACTTCAAACACAGTTGGCCTTACCCCAACACGAGTTTCCACCCCAACACGAGTTTCCACTCATAGTTCTCATATTACAAAAGGAAGGGCGTTAACATAGAAAGCTATTCGTAGGAGATACCCTAATGAAATCGAAAACTTCAAACACAGTTGGCCTTACCCCAACACGAGTCTCCGCTCATAGTTCTCGTATTACATAAGGGAGGGGGTAACATAGAAAGTTATTCGTAGGAGATACCCTAATCAAATTGAAAACTTCAAACACAGGTGGCCTTACCCCAACACGAGTCTCCACTCATAGTTCTCATATAACGAAAGGGAGGGGGTAACATAGAAAGTTATTCGTAGGAGATACCCTAATGAAATCGAAAACTTCAAACACAGTTGGCCTTACCCTCAACACAAGTCTCCACTCATAGTTTTCATATTACAAATAAGAGGGGGTAACATAGAAAGTTATTCGTAGGAGATACCCTAATGAAATCGAAAACTTCAAACACAGTTGGCCTTACCCTAACACGAGTTTCCACCCCAACACGAGTTTCTACTCATAGTTCTCATATTACATATGGAAGGGGGGTAACATGGAAAGTTATTCGTAGGAGATACCCTAATGAAATCGAAAACTTCAAACACAGTTGGCCTTACCCAACACGAGTTTCCACCCCAACACGAGTTTCCACTCATAGTTCTCATATTACAAAAGGAAGGGGGGTAACATAGAAAGTTATTCATAGGAGATACCCTAATGAAATCGAAAACTTCAAACACAGGTGGCCTTACCCCAGCACGAGGCTCCACTCATAGTTCTCATATTACAAATGGGAGGGGGGTAACATAGAAAGTTATTCGTAGGATATACCCTAATGAAATCAAAAACTTCAAACACAGGTGGCCTTACCCCAACACGAGTCTCCGCTCATAGTTCTCGTATTATATAAGGGAGGGGGTAATATAGAAAGTTATTCGTATGAGATACCCTAATGAAATCGAAAACTTCAAACACAGTTGGCCTTACCCCAACACGAGTTTCCACTCATAGTTCTCATATTACAAAAGGGAGGGGGGTAACATAGAAAGTTATTCGTAGGAAATACCCTAATGAAATCGAAAACTTCAAACACAGTTGGCCTTACCCCAACAGGAGTTTCCACCCCAAGACGAGTTTCTACTCATAGTTCTCATATTACAAAAGGAAGGGGGGTAACATAGAAAGTTATTCGTAGGAGATACCCTAATGAAATCTAAAACTTCAAACACAGGTGGCTTTACCCCCACGAGTCTCCACTGATAGTTCTCATATTACAAAAGGAAGGGGGGTAACATAGAAAGTTATTCGTAGGAGATACCCTAATGAAATCGAAAACTTTAAACACAGGTGGCCTTACCCCAACACGAGTCTCCACTCATAGTTCTCATATTACAAAAGGGGAGGGGGATAACATAGAAAGTTATTCGTAGGAGATACCCTAATGAAATCAATAACTTCAAACCCAGGTAGCCTTACCCCAACACGAGTCTCCGCTCATAGTTCTCGTATTACATAAGGGAGGGGGTAACATAGAAAGTTATTCGTAGGAGATACCCTAATGAAATCGAAAACTTCAAACCCAGTTGGCCTTACCCCAACACGAGTTTCCACCCCAACACGAGTTTCTACTCATAGTTCTCATATTACAAATGGAAGGGGGGTAACGTAGAAAGTTATTCGTAGGAGATACCCTAATGAAATCGAAAACTTCAAACACAGTTGGCCTTACCACAACACGAGTTTCCACCCCAACACGAGTTTTATTTATTAATTTTTTTATTGTACCCTCAGGGCATACAGCATTATAGAGGGGAGTGGGTTTAGAAGAAAAAAATACAATTGAAACGAGAAAAACAAATCACATTCAGTACATGCGTACAACACTCGAGAACAACGTGTAAATGAAGCACCGCGACAACAGGAAGCACCCCGACAAATCAAACAAGGAATCGAAAAATCAAAATCAAACAAGGAAGCACCGCAAAAAAAAGAAAAAAAATGAAAAAATTACAACATGGCACTGCGTATTTGCGATACACAAATGAACGGTAACCGAACAGCAGCAAACAAAACCAGGGAAAAAGAAAATGCGTTGAGCACATCAATGCATAAAATTTTCTAGTGCCGCCCGAAAGCGTTCATGATTAGTAATCGTGACTAGTGACGCAGGCAGGTTGTTCCAATCATGGCATGTTTTTTGTAAAAAAGAATGGGAGTATGTTACGGTGTTTTGGCGCGGAATATGAACCTTGTAATGATGGTCGAGGCATTCAGATAGGAAAAAAGGAGGATTGAGCCAACGTGATTTAAGTATGGGGTTATGGTGATACGCCTTATGCAGCACACAAAGGCGAGCAAGTTTCTGGCGAGTAGCAAGAGGAGCAAGGTCAAGGCTGGTCCACTCATAGTTCTCATATTACAAAAGGAAGGGGGGTAACATAGAAAGTTATTCGTAGGAGATACCCTAATGAAATCGAAAACTTCAAACACAGGTGGCCTTACCCAACACGAGTTTCCACCCCAACACGAGTTTCCACTCATAGTTCTCATATTACAAAAGGAAGGGGGGTAACATAGAAAGTTATTCATAGGAGATACCCTAATGAAATCAAAAACTTCAAACACAGGTGGCCTTACCCCAACACGAGTCTCCACTCATAGTTCTCATATTACAAATGGGAGGGGGGTAACATAGAAAGTTATTCGTAGGAGATACCCTAATGAAATCAAAAACTTCAAACACAGGTGGCCTTACCCCAACACGAGACTCCGCTCATAGTTCTCGTATTATATAAGGGAGGGGGTAATATAGAAAGTTATTCGTATGAGATACCCTAATGAAATCGAAAACTTCAAACACAGTTGGCCTTACCCCAACACGAGTCTCCGCTCATAGTTCTCATATAACAAAAGGGAGGGGGGTAACATGGAAAGTTATTCGTAGGAAATACCCTAATGAAATCAAAAACTTCAAACACAGTTGGCCTTACCCCAACAGGAGTTTCCACCCCAAGACAAGTTTCTACTCATAGTTCTCATATTACAAAAGGAAGGGGGGTAACATAGAAAGTTATTCGTAGGAGATACCCTAATGAAATCTAAAACTTCAAACACAGGTGGCTTTACCCCAACACGAGTCTCCACTCATAGTTCTCATATTACATAAGGGAGGGGGGTAACATAGAAAGTTATTCGTAGGAGATAACCTAATGTAATCGAAAACTTTAAACACAGGTGGCCTTACCCCAACACGAGTCTCCACTCATAGTTCTCATATTACAAAAGGGGAGGGGGGTAACATAGAAAGTTATTCATAGGGGATACCCTAATGAAATCGAAAACTTTAAACACAGTTGGCCTTATCCCAACACGAGTCTCCGCTAATAGTTCTCGTATTACATAAGGAAGGCAGTACCATAGAAAGTTATTCGTAGAAGATACCCTCATGAAATTGAAAACTTCAAACACAGTTGGCCTTACCCCAACACGAGTCTCCACTCATAGTTCTCATATTACAAAAGGAAGGGGGGTAACATAGAAAGTTATTCGTAGGAGATACCCTAATGAAATTGAAAACTTCAAACACAGGTGGCCTTACCCCAACACGAGTCTCCACTCATAGTTCTCATATTACAAAAGGGAGGGGGGTAACATAGAAAGTTATTCGTAGGAGATACCCTAATGAAATCGAAAACTGGAAACACAGGTGGCCTTACCCCAACACGAGTCTCCACTCATAGTTCTCATATTACAAAATGGAGGGGGGTAACATAGAAAGTTATTCGTACGAGATACCCTAAAGAAATCGAAAACATCAAACACAGTTGGCCTTACTCCAACACGAGTTTCCACCCCAACACGAGCTTCCACTCATAGTTCTCATATTACAAAAGGAAGGGGGGTAACATAGAAAGTTATTGGTAGGAGATACCCTAATGGAATCGAAAACTTCAAACACAGGTTGCCTTACCCCAACACGAGTCTCCACTCATAGTTCTCATAGTACAAAAGGGAGGGGGGTAACATAGAAATTTATTCGTAGGAGATACCCTAATAAAATCGAAAACTTCAAACACAGTTGGCCTTACCCCAACACGAGTTTCCACCCCAACACGAGTTTCCACTCATAGTTCTCATATTACAAAAGGAAGGGCGTTAACATAGAAAGCTATTCGTAGGAGATACCCTAATGAAATCGAAAACTTCAAACACAGTTGGCCTTACCCCAACACGAGTCTCCGCTCATAGTTCTCGTATTACATAAGGGAGGGGGTAACATAGAAAGTTATTCGTAGGAGATACCCTAATGAAATTGAAAACTTCAAACACAGGTGGCCTTACCCCAACACGAGTCTCCACTCATAGTTCTCATATAACGAAAGGGAGGGGGTAACATAGAAAGTTATTCGTAGGAGATACCCTAATGAAATCGAAAACTTCAAACACAGTTGGCCTTACCCTCAACACAAGTCTCCACTCATAGTTTTCATATTACAAATAAGAGGGGGTAACATAGAAAGTTATTCGTAGGAGATACCCTAATAAAATCGAAAACTTCAAACACAGTTGGCCTTACCCCAA
Organism: Rhipicephalus microplus; assembly: GCF_043290135.1. NCBI lineage: Eukaryota > Metazoa > Arthropoda > Arachnida > Ixodida > Ixodidae > Rhipicephalus > Rhipicephalus microplus. The sequence continues at coordinate 115,681,395 of NC_134707.1, forward strand.
CACGAGTTTCCATCCCAACACGAGTTTCTACTCATAGTTCTCATATTACATATGGAAGGGGGGTAACATAGAAAGTTATTCGTAGGAGATACCCTAATGAAATCGAAAACTTCAAACACAGTTGGCCTTACCCAACACGAGTTTCCACCCCAACACGAGTTTCCACTCATAGTTCTCATATTACAAAAGGAAGGGGGGTAACATAGAAAGTTATTCATAGGAGATACCCTAATGAAATCGAAAACTTCAAACACAGTTGGCCTTACCCCAACACGAGTTTCCACCCCAACACGAGTTTCTACTCATAGTTCTCATATTACATATGGAAGGGGGGTAACATAGAAAGTTATTCGTAGGAGATACCCTAATGAAATCGAAAACTTCAAACACAGTTGGCCTTACCCAACACGAGTTTCCACCCGAACACGAGTTTCCACTCATAGTTCTCATATTACAAAAGGAAGGGGGGTAACATAGAAAGTTATTCATAGGAGATACCCTAATGAAATCGAAAACTTCAAACACAGGTGGCCTTACCCCAGCACGAGCCTCCACTCATAGTTCTCATATTACAAAAGGGGAGGGGGGTAACATAGAAAGTTATTCATAGGGGATACCCTAATGAAATCGAAAACTTTAAACACAGTTGGCCTTATCCCAACACGAGTCTCCGCTAATAGTTCTCGTATTACATAAGGAAGGCAGTACCATAGAAAGTTATTCGTAGAAGATACCCTCATGAAATTGAAAACTTCAAACACAGTTGGCCTTACCCCAACACGAGTCTCCACTCATAGTTCTCATATTACAAAAGGAAGGGGGGTAACATAGAAAGTTATTCGTAGGAGATACCCTAATGAAATTGAAAACTTCAAACACAGGTGGCCTTACCCCAACACGAGTCTCCACTCATAGTTCTCATATTACAAAAGGGAGGGGGGTAACATAGAAAGTTATTCGTAGGAGATACCCTAATGAAATCGAAAACTGGAAACACAGGTGGCCTTACCCCAACACGAGTCTCCACTCATAGTTCTCATATTACAAAATGGAGGGGGGTAACATAGAAAGTTATTCGTACGAGATACCCTAAAGAAATCGAAAACATCAAACACAGTTGGCCTTACTCCAACACGAGTTTCCACCCCAACACGAGCTTCCACTCATAGTTCTCATATTACAAAAGGAAGGGGGGTAACATAGAAAGTTATTGGTAGGAGATACCCTAATGGAATCGAAAACTTCAAACACAGGTTGCCTTACCCCAACACGAGTCTCCACTCATAGTTCTCATAGTACAAAAGGGAGGGGGGTAACATAGAAATTTATTCGTAGGAGATACCCTAATAAAATCGAAAACTTCAAACACAGTTGGCCTTACCCCAACACGAGTTTCCACCCCAACACGAGTTTCCACTCATAGTTCTCATATTACAAAAGGAAGGGCGTTAACATAGAAAGCTATTCGTAGGAGATACCCTAATGAAATCGAAAACTTCAAACACAGTTGGCCTTACCCCAACACGAGTCTCCGCTCATAGTTCTCGTATTACATAAGGGAGGGGGTAACATAGAAAGTTATTCGTAGGAGATACCCTAATGAAATTGAAAACTTCAAACACAGGTGGCCTTACCCCAACACGAGTCTCCACTCATAGTTCTCATATAACGAAAGGGAGGGGGTAACATAGAAAGTTATTCGTAGGAGATACCCTAATGAAATCGAAAACTTCAAACACAGTTGGCCTTACCCTCAACACAAGTCTCCACTCATAGTTTTCATATTACAAATAAGAGGGGGTAACATAGAAAGTTATTCGTAGGAGATACCCTAATAAAATCGAAAACTTCAAACACAGTTGGCCTTACCCCAACACGAGTTTCCATCCCAACACGAGTTTCTACTCATAGTTCTCATATTACATATGGAAGGGGGGTAACATAGAAAGTTATTCGTAGGAGATACCCTAATGAAATCGAAAACTTCAAACACAGTTGGCCTTACCCAACACGAGTTTCCACCCCAACACGAGTTTCCACTCATAGTTCTCATATTACAAAAGGAAGGGGGGTAACATAGAAAGTTATTCATAGGAGATACCCTAATGAAATCGAAAACTTCAAACACAGTTGGCCTTACCCCAACACGAGTTTCCACCCCAACACGAGTTTCTACTCATAGTTCTCATATTACATATGGAAGGGGGGTAACATAGAAAGTTATTCGTAGGAGATACCCTAATGAAATCGAAAACTTCAAACACAGTTGGCCTTACCCAACACGAGTTTCCACCCGAACACGAGTTTCCACTCATAGTTCTCATATTACAAAAGGAAGGGGGGTAACATAGAAAGTTATTCATAGGAGATACCCTAATGAAATCGAAAACTTCAAACACAGGTGGCCTTACCCCAGCACGAGCCTCCACTCATAGTTCTCATATTACAAATGGGAGGGGGGTAACATAGAAAGTTATTCGTAGGATATACCCTAATGAAATCAAAAACTTCAAACACAGGTGGCCTTACCCCAACACGAGTCTCCGCTCATAGTTCTCGTATTATATAAGGGAGGGGGTAATATAGAAAGTTATTCGTATGAGATACCCTAATGAAATCGAAAACTTCAAACAAAGTTGGCCTTACCCCAACACGAGTTTCCACTCATAGTTCTCATATTACAAAAGGGAGGGGGGTAACATAGAAAGTTATTCGTAGGAGATACCCTAATGAAATTGAAAACTTCAAACACAGGTGGCCTTACCCCAACACGAGTCTCCACTCATAGTTCTCATATTACAAAAGGAAGGGGGGTAACATAGAAAGTTATTCGTAGGAGATACCCTAATGAAATCGAAAACTTCAAACACAGGTGGCCTTACCCCAACACGAGTCTCCACTCATAGTTCTCATATTACAAAATGGAGGGGGGTAACATAGAAAGTTATTCGTACGAGATACCCTAATGAAATCGAAAACATCAAACACAGTTGGCCTTACCCCAACACGAGTTTCCACCCAAACACGAGCTTCCACTCATAGTTCTCATATTACAAAGGGAAGGGGGGTAACATAGAAAGTTATTGGTAGGAGATACCCTAATGGAATCGAAAACTTCAAACACAGGTTGCCTTACCCCAACACGAGTCTTTACTCATAGTTGTCATATTACAAAAGGGAGGGGGGTAACATAGAAAGTTATTCGTAGAAGATACTCTAATAAAATCGAAAACTTCAAACACAGTTGGCCTTACCCCAACACGAGTTTCCACCCCAACACGAGTTTCCACTCATAGTTCTCATATTACAAAAGGAAGGGGGTTAACATAGAAAGTTATTCGTAGGAGATACCCTAATGAAATCAAAAACTTCAAACACAGGTGGCCTTACCCCAACACGAGTCTCCGCTCATAGTTCTCGTATTACATAAGGGAGGGAGTAACGTAGAAAGTTATTCGTAGGAGATACCCTAATGAAATCGAAAACTTCAAACACAGTTGGCCTTACCCCAACACGAGTCTCCACTCATAGTTCTCGTATTACATAAGGGAGAGGGTAACATAGAAAGTTATTCGTAGGAGATACCCTAATGAAATCGAAAACTTCAAACACAGGTGGCCTTACCCCATCACGAGTTTCCACCCCAACACGAGTTTCCACTCATAGTTCTCATATTACAAATGGAAGGGGGGTAACATAGAAAGTTATTCGTAGGAGATACGCTAATGAAATCGAAAACTTCAAACACAGTTGGCCCTACCCCAACACGAGTTTCCACTCATAGTTCTCATATTACAAAAGGAAGGGGGGTAACATAGAAAGTTATTCGTAGGAGATACCCTAATGAAATCGAAAACTTCAAACACAGGTGGCCTTACCCCAACACGAGTCTCCACTCATAGTTCTCATATTACAAAAGGGAGGGGGGTAACATAGAAAGTTATTCGTAGGAGATACCCTAATGAAATCGAAAACTTCAAACACAGTTGTGCTTACCCCAACACGAGTTTCCACCCCAACACGAGTTTTCACTCATAGTTCTCATATTACAAAAGGAAGGCGGGTAACATAGAAAGTTATTCGTAGGAGATACCCTAATGAAATAAAAAACTTCAAACACAGGTGGCCTTACCCCAACACGAGTCTCCGCTCATAGTTCTCGTATTACATAAGGGAGGGGGTAACATAGAAAGTTATTCGTAGGAGATACCCTAATGAAATCGAAAACTTCAAACACAGGTGGCCTTACCCCAACACGAGTCTCCGCTCATAGTTCTCGTATCACATAAGGGAGGGGGTAACATAAAATTTATTCGTAGGAGATACCCTAATGAAATTGAAATCTTCAAACACAGGTGGCCTTACCCCAACACGAGTCTCCACTCATAGTTCTCATATTACAAAATGGAGGGGGGTAACATAGAAAGTTATTCGTACGAGATACCCTAAAGAAATCGAAAACATCAAACACAGTTGGCCTTACTCCAACACGAGTTTCCACCCCAACACGAGCTTCCACTCATAGTTCTCATATTACAAAAGGAAGGGGGGTAACATAGAAAGTTATTGGTAGGAGATACCCTAATGGAATCGAAAACTTCAAACACAGGTTGCCTTACCCCAACACGAGTCTCCACTCATAGTTCTCATAGTACAAAAGGGAGGGGGGTAACATAGAAATTTATTCGTAGGAGATACCCTAATAAAATCGAAAACTTCAAACACAGTTGGCCTTACCCCAACACGAGTTTCCACCCCAACACGAGTTTCCACTCATAGTTCTCATATTACAAAAGGAAGGGCGTTAACATAGAAAGCTATTCGTAGGAGATACCCTAATGAAATCGAAAACTTCAAACACAGTTGGCCTTACCCCAACACGAGTCTCCGCTCATAGTTCTCGTATTACATAAGGGAGGGGGTAACATAGAAAGTTATTCGTAGGAGATACCCTAATGAAATTGAAAACTTCAAACACAGGTGGCCTTACCCCAACACGAGTCTCCACTCATAGTTCTCATATAACGAAAGGGAGGGGGTAACATAGAAAGTTATTCGTAGGAGATACCCTAATGAAATCGAAAACTTCAAACACAGTTGGCCTTACCCTCAACACAAGTCTCCACTCATAGTTTTCATATTACAAATAAGAGGGGGTAACATAGAAAGTTATTCGTAGGAGATACCCTAATAAAATCGAAAACTTCAAACACAGTTGGCCTTACCCCAACACGAGTTTCCATCCCAACACGAGTTTCTACTCATAGTTCTCATATTACATATGGAAGGGGGGTAACATAGAAAGTTATTCGTAGGAGATACCCTAATGAAATCGAAAACTTCAAACACAGTTGGCCTTACCCAACACGAGTTTCCACCCCAACACGAGTTTCCACTCATAGTTCTCATATTACAAAAGGAAGGGGGGTAACATAGAAAGTTATTCATAGGAGATACCCTAATGAAATCGAAAACTTCAAACACAGTTGGCCTTACCCCAACACGAGTTTCCACCCCAACACGAGTTTCTACTCATAGTTCTCATATTACATATGGAAGGGGGGTAACATAGAAAGTTATTCGTAGGAGATACCCTAATGAAATCGAAAACTTCAAACACAGTTGGCCTTACCCAACACGAGTTTCCACCCGAACACGAGTTTCCACTCATAGTTCTCATATTACAAAAGGAAGGGGGGTAACATAGAAAGTTATTCATAGGAGATACCCTAATGAAATCGAAAACTTCAAACACAGGTGGCCTTACCCCAGCACGAGCCTCCACTCATAGTTCTCATATTACAAATGGGAGGGGGGTAACATAGAAAGTTATTCGTAGGATATACCCTAATGAAATCAAAAACTTCAAACACAGGTGGCCTTACCCCAACACGAGTCTCCGCTCATAGTTCTCGTATTATATAAGGGAGGGGGTAATATAGAAAGTTATTCGTATGAGATACCCTAATGAAATCGAAAACTTCAAACAAAGTTGGCCTTACCCCAACACGAGTTTCCACTCATAGTTCTCATATTACAAAAGGGAGGGGGGTAACATAGAAAGTTATTCGTAGGAGATACCCTAATGAAATTGAAAACTTCAAACACAGGTGGCCTTACCCCAACACGAGTCTCCACTCATAGTTCTCATATTACAAAAGGAAGGGGGGTAACATAGAAAGTTATTCGTAGGAGATACCCTAATGAAATCGAAAACTTCAAACACAGGTGGCCTTACCCCAACACGAGTCTCCACTCATAGTTCTCATATTACAAAATGGAGGGGGGTAACATAGAAAGTTATTCGTACGAGATACCCTAATGAAATCGAAAACATCAAACACAGTTGGCCTTACCCCAACACGAGTTTCCACCCAAACACGAGCTTCCACTCATAGTTCTCATATTACAAAGGGAAGGGGGGTAACATAGAAAGTTATTGGTAGGAGATACCCTAATGGAATCGAAAACTTCAAACACAGGTTGCCTTACCCCAACACGAGTCTTTACTCATAGTTGTCATATTACAAAAGGGAGGGGGGTAACATAGAAAGTTATTCGTAGAAGATACTCTAATAAAATCGAAAACTTCAAACACAGTTGGCCTTACCCCAACACGAGTTTCCACCCCAACACGAGTTTCCACTCATAGTTCTCATATTACAAAAGGAAGGGGGTTAACATAGAAAGTTATTCGTAGGAGATACCCTAATGAAATCAAAAACTTCAAACACAGGTGGCCTTACCCCAACACGAGTCTCCGCTCATAGTTCTCGTATTACATAAGGGAGGGAGTAACGTAGAAAGTTATTCGTAGGAGATACCCTAATGAAATCGAAAACTTCAAACACAGTTGGCCTTACCCCAACACGAGTCTCCACTCATAGTTCTCGTATTACATAAGGGAGAGGGTAACATAGAAAGTTATTCGTAGGAGATACCCTAATGAAATCGAAAACTTCAAACACAGGTGGCCTTACCCCATCACGAGTTTCCACCCCAACACGAGTTTCCACTCATAGTTCTCATATTACAAATGGAAGGGGGGTAACATAGAAAGTTATTCGTAGGAGATACGCTAATGAAATCGAAAACTTCAAACACAGTTGGCCCTACCCCAACACGAGTTTCCACTCATAGTTCTCATATTACAAAAGGAAGGGGGGTAACATAGAAAGTTATTCGTAGGAGATACCCTAATGAAATCGAAAACTTCAAACACAGGTGGCCTTACCCCAACACGAGTCTCCACTCATAGTTCTCATATTACAAAAGGGAGGGGGGTAACATAGAAAGTTATTCGTAGGAGATACCCTAATGAAATCGAAAACTTCAAACACAGTTGTGCTTACCCCAACACGAGTTTCCACCCCAACACGAGTTTTCACTCATAGTTCTCATATTACAAAAGGAAGGCGGGTAACATAGAAAGTTATTCGTAGGAGATACCCTAATGAAATAAAAAACTTCAAACACAGGTGGCCTTACCCCAACACGAGTCTCCGCTCATAGTTCTCGTATTACATAAGGGAGGGGGTAACATAGAAAGTTATTCGTAGGAGATACCCTAATGAAATCGAAAACTTCAAACACAGGTGGCCTTACCCCAACACGAGTCTCCGCTCATAGTTCTCGTATCACATAAGGGAGGGGGTAACATAAAATTTATTCGTAGGAGATACCCTAATGAAATTGAAATCTTCAAACACAGGTGGCCTTACCCCAACACGAGTCTCCACTCATAGTTCTCATATTACAAATGGGATGGGGGTAACATAGAAAGTTATTCGTAGGAGATACCCTAATGAAATCGAAAACTTCAAACACAGTTGGCCTTACCCCAACACGAGTTTCCACCCCAACACGAGTTTCTACTCATAGTTCTCATATTACAAATGGAAGGGGGGTAACATAGAAAGTTATTCGTAGGAGATACCCTAATGAAATCGAAAACTTCAAACACAGGTGGCCTTACCCCAACACGAGTCTCCACTCATAGTTCTCATATTACAAATGGGAGGGGGGTAACATAGAAAGTTATTCGTAGGAGATACCCTAATGAAATCAAAAACTTCAAACACAGGTGGCCTTACCCCAACACGAGTCTCCGCTCATAGTTCTCGTATTATATAAGGGAGGGGGCAATATAGAAAGTTATTCGTATGAGATACCCTAATGAAATCGAAAACTTCAAACACAGTTGGCCTTACCCCAACACGAGTCTCCGCTCATAGTTCTCATATTACAAAAGGGAGGGGGGTAACTTAGAAAGTTATTCGTAGGAAATACCCTAATGAAATAGAAAACTTCAAACACAGTTGGCCTTACCCCAACAGGAGTTTCCACCCCAAGACGAGTTTCTACTCATAGTTCTCATATTACAAAAGGAAGGGGGGTAACATAGAAAGTTATTCGTAGGAGATACCCTAATGAAATCTAAAACTTCAAACACAGGTGGCTTTACCCCAACACGAGTCTCCACTCATAGTTCTCATAGTACAAAAGGGAGGGGGGTAACATAGAAAGTTATTCATAGGGGATACCCTAATGAAATCGAAAACTTTAAACACAGTTGGCCTTATCCCAACACGAGTCTCCGCTCATAGTTCTCGTATTACATAAGGGAGGGGGTAACATAGAAAGTTATTCGTAGGAGATACCCTAATGAAATCGAAAACTTCAAACACAGGTGGCTTTACCCCAACACGAGTCTCCGCTCATAGTTCTCGTATTACATAAGGAAGGCAGTACCATAGAAAGTTATTCGTAGAAGATACCCTCATGAAATTGAAAACTTCAAACACAGTTGGCCTTACCCCAACACGAGTCTCCACTCATAGTTCTCATATTACAAAAGGAAGGGGGGTAACATAGAAAGTTATTCGTAGGAGATACCCTAATGAAATTGAAAACTTCAAACACAGGTGGCCTTACCCCAACACGAGTTTCCACTCATAGTTCTCATATTACAAAAGGGAGGGGGGTAATATAGAAAGTTATTCGTAGGAGATACCCTAATGAAATCGAAAACTTGAAACACAGGTGGCCTTACCCCAACACGAGTCTGCACTCATAGTTCTCATATTACAAAATGGAGGGGGGTAACATAGAAAGTTATTCGTACGAGATACCCTAAAGAAATCGAAAACATCAAACACAGTTGGCCTTACTCCAACACGAGTTTCCACCTCAACACGAGCTTCCACTCATAGTTCTCATATTACAAAAGGAAGGGGGGTAACATAGAAAGTTATTTGTAGGAGATACCCTAATGGAATCGAAAACTTCAAACACAGGTTGCCTTACCCCAACACGAGTCTCCACTCATAGTTCTCATAGTACAAAAGGGAGGGGGGTAACATAGAAAGTTATTTGTAGGAGATACCCTAATAAAATCGAAAACTTCAAACACAGTTGGCCTTACCCCAACACGAGTTTCCACCCCAACACGAGTTTCCACTAATAGTTCTCATATTACAAAAGGAAGGGGGTTAACATAGAAAGTTATTCGTAGGAGATACCCTAATGAAATCAAAAACTTCAAACACAGGTGGCCTTACCCCAACACGAGTCTCCGCTCATAGTTCTCGTATTACATAAGGGAGGGAGAAACGTAGAAAGTTATTCGTAGGAGATACCCTAATGAAATCGAAAACTTCAAACACAGTTGGCCTTACCCCAACACGAGTCTCCGCTCATAGTTCTCGTATTACATAAGGGAGGGGGTAACATAGAAAGTTATTCGTAGGAGATACCCTAATGAAATTGAAAACTTCAAACACAGGTGGCCTTACCCCAACACGAGTCTCCACTCATTGTTCTCATTTAACGAAAGGGAGGGGGTAACATAGAAAGTTATTCGTAGGAGATACCCTAATGAAATCGAAAACTTCAAACACAGTTGGCCTTACCCTCAACACAAGTCTCCACTCATAGTTCTCATACTACAAATGGGAGGGGGGTAACATAGAAAGTTATTCGTAGGAGATACCCTAATGAAATCGAAAACTTCAAACACAGTTGGCCTCACCCCAACACGAGTTTCCACCCCAACACGAGTTTCTACTCATAGTTCTCATATTACATATGGAAGGGGGGTAACATAGAAAGTTATTCGTAGGAGATACCCTAATGAAATCGAAAACTTCAAACACAGTTGGCCTTACCCAACACGAGTTTCCACTCATAGTTCTCATATTACAAAAGGAAGGGGGGTAACATAGAAAGTTATTCATAGGAGATACCCTAATGAAATCGAAAACTTCAAACACAGGTGGCCTTACCCCAGCACGAGGCTCCACTCATAGTTCTCATATTACAAATGGGAGGGGGGTAACATAGAAAGTTATTCGTAGGAGATACCCTAATGAAATCAAAAACTTCAAACACAGGTGGCCTTACCCCAACACGAGTCTCCGCTCATAGTTCTCGTATTATATAAGGGAGGGGGTAATATAGAAAGTTATTCGTATGAGATACCCTAATGAAATCGAAAACTTCAAACACAGTTGGCCTTACCCCAACACGAGTCTCCGCTCATATTACAAAAGGAAGGGGGGTAACATAGAAAGTTATTCGTAGGAGATACCCTAATAAAATCGAAAACTTCAAACACAGTTGGCCTTACCCCAACACGAGTTTCCACCCCAACACTAGTTTCCACTCATAGTTCTCATATTACAAAAGAAAGGGGGGTAACATAGAAAGTTATTCATAGGAGATACCCTAATGGAATCGAAAACTTCAAACACAGGTTGCCTTACCCCAACACGAGTCTCCACTCATAGTTCTCATAGTACAAAAGGGAGGGGGGTGACATAGAAAGTTATTCGTAGGAGATACCCTAATAAAACCGAAAACTTCAAACACAGTTGGCCTTACCCCAACACGAGTTTCCACCCCAACACGAGTTTCCACTCATAGTTCTCATATTACAAAAGGAAGGGGGTTAACATAGAAAGTTATTCGTGGGAGATACCCTAATGAAATCAAAAACTTCAAACACAGGTGGCCTTACCCCAACACGAGTCTCCGCTCATAGTTCTCGTATTACATAAGGGAGGGAGTAACGTAGAAAGTTATTCGTAGGAGATACCCTAATGAAATCGAAAACTTCAAACACAGTTGGCCTTACCCCAACACGAGTCTCCGCTCATAGTTCTCGTATTACATAAGGGAGGGGGTAACATAGAAAGTTATTCGTAGGAGATACCCTAATGAAATTGAAAACTTCAAACACAGGTGGCCTTACCCCAACATGAGTCTCCACTCATAGTTCTCATATAACGAAAGGGAGGGGGTAACATAGAAAGTTATTCGTAGGAGATACCCTAATGAAATCGAAAACTTCAAACACAGTTGGCCTTACCCTCAACACAAGTCTCCACTCATAGTTCTCATATTACAAATGGGAGGGGGGTAACATAGAAAGTTATTTGTAGGAGATACCTAATGAAATCGAAAACTTCAAACACAGTTGGCCTCACCCCAACACGAGTTTCCACCCCAACACGAGTTTCTACTCATAGTTCTCATATTACATATGGAAGGGGGGTAACATAGAAAGTTATTCGTAGGAGATACCCTAATGAAATCGAAAACTTCAAACACAGTTGGCCTTAACCAACACGAGTTTCCACCCCAACACGAGTTTCCACTCATAGTTCTCATATTACAAAAGGAAGGGGGTAACATAGAAAGTTATTCATAGGAGATACCCTAATGAAATCGAAAACTTCAAACACAGGTGGCCTTACCCCAGCACGAGGCTCCACTCATAGTTCTCATATTACAAATGGGAGGGGGGTAACATAGAAAGTTATACGTAGGAGATACCCTAATGAAATCAAAAACTTCAAACACAGGTGGCCTTACCCCAACACGAGTCTCCGCTCATAGTTCTCGTATTATATAAGGGAGGGGGTAATATAGAAAGTTATTCGTATGAGATACCCTAATGAAATCGAAAACTTTAAACACAGGTGGCCTTACTCCAACACGAGTCTCCACTCATAGTTCTCATATTACAAAAGGGGAGGGGGATAACATAGAAAGTTATTCGTAGGAGATACCCTAATGAAATCAAAAACTTCAAACACAGGTGGCCTTACCCCAACACGAGTCTCCGCTCATAGTTCTCGTAATACATAAGGGAGGGGGTAACATAGAAAGTTATTCGTAGGAGATACCCTAATGAAATCGAAAACTTCAAACCCAGTTGGCCTTACCCCAACACGAGTTTCCACCCCAACACGAGTTTCTACTCATAGTTCTCATATTACAAATGGAAGGGGGGTAACGTAGAAAGTTATTCGTAGGAGATACCCTAATGAAATCGAAAACTTCAAACACAGTTGGCCTTACCACAACACGAGTTTCCACCCCAACACGAGTTTTATTTATTTATTTTTTTATTGTACCCTCAGGGCATACAGCATTATAGAGGGGAGTGGGTTTAGAAGAAAAAAATACAATTGAAACGAGAAAAACAAATCACATTCAGTACATGCGTACAACACTCGAGAACAACGTGTAAATGAAGCACCGCGACAACAGGAAGCACCGCGACAAATCAAACAAGGAATCGAAAAATCAAAATCAAACAAGGAAGCACCGCGAAAAAAAAGAAAAAAAATGAAAAAAATTACAACATGGCACAGCGTATTTGCGATACACAAATGAACGGTAACCGAACAGCAGCAAACAAAACCAGGGAAAAAGAAAATGCGTTGAGCACATCAATGCATAAAATTTTCTAGTGCCACCCGAAAGCGTTCATGATTAGTAATCGTGACTAGTGACGCAGGCAGGTTGTTCCAATCATGGCAAGTTTTTTGTAAAAAAGAATGGGAGTATGTTACGGTGTTTTGGCGCGGACTATGAACCTTGTAATGATGGTCGAGGCGTTCAGATAGGAAAAAAGGAGGATTGACCCAACGTGATCTAAGTATGGGGTTATGGTGATACGCCTTATGCAGCACACAAAGGCGAGCAAGTTTCCGGCGAGTAGCAAGAGGAGCAAGGTCAAGGCTGGTCCACTCATAGTTCTCATATTACAAAAGGAAGGGGGGTAACATAGAAAGTTATTCGTAGGAGATACCCTAATGAAATCGAAAACTTCAAACACAGGTGGCCTTACCCCAACACGAGTCTCCACTCATAGTTCTCATATTACAAAATGGAGGGGGGTAACATAGAAAGTTATTCGTACGAGATACCCTAATGAAATCGAAAACATCAAACACAGTTGGCCTTACCCCAACACGAGTTTCCTCCCCAACACGAGCTTCCACTCATAGTTCTCATATTACAAAAGGAAGGGGGGTAACATAGAAAGTTATTCGTAGGAGATACCCTAATGGAATCGAAAACTTCAAACACAGGTTGTCTTACCCCAACACGAGTCTTTACTCATAGTTCTCATATTACAAAAGGGAGGGGGGTAACATAGAAAGTTATTCGTAGAAGATACTCTAATAAAATTGAAAACTTCAAACACAGTTGGCCTTACCCCAACACGAGTTTCCACCCCAACACGAGTTTCCACTCTTAGTTCTCATATTACAAAAGGAAGGGGGTTAACATAGAAAGTTATTCGTAGGAGATACCCTAATGAAATCAAAAACTTCAAACACAGGTGGCCTTACCCCAACACGAGTCTCCGCTCATAGTTGTCGTATTACATAAGGGAGGGAGTAACGTAGAAAGTTATTCGTAGGAGATACCCTAATGAAATCGAAAACTTCAAACACAGTTGGCCTTACCCCAACACGAGTCTCCGCTCATAGTTCTCGTATTACATAAGGGAGGGGGTAACATAGAAAGTTATTCGTAGGAGATACCCTAATGAAATCGAAAACTTCAAACACAGGTGGCCTTACCCCATCACGAGTTTCCACCCCAACACGAGTTTCCACTCATAGTTCTCATATTACAAATGAAAGGGGGGTAACATAGAAAGTTATTCGTAGGAGATACGCTAATGAAATCGAAAACTTCAAACACAGTTGGCCTTACCCCAACACGAGTTTCCACCCCAACACGAGTTTCCACTCATAGTTCTCATATTACAAAAGGAAGGGGGGTAACATAGAAAGTTATTCGTAGGAGATACCCTAATGAAATCGAAAACTTCAAACACAGGTGGCCTTACCCCAACACGAGTCTCCACTCATAGTTCTCATATTACAAAAGGGAGGGGGTTAACATAGAAAGTTATTCGTAGGAGATACCCTAATGAAATCGAAAACTTCAAACACAGTTGTGCTTACCCCAACACGAGTTTCCACCCCAACACGAGTTTTCACTCATAGTTCTCATATTACAAAAGGAAGGCGGGTAACATAGAAAGTTATTCGTAGGAGATACCCGAATGAAATCGAAAACTTCAAACACAGGTGGCCTTACCCCAACACGAGTCTCCACTCATAGTTCTCTTATTACAAAAGGGAGGGGGTAACATAGAAAGTTATTCGTAGGAGATACCCTAATGAAATCAAAAACTTCAAACACAGGTGGCCTTACCCCAACACGAGTTTCCACCCCAACACGAGTTTCTACTCATAGTTCTCATATTACAAATGGAAGGGGGGTAACATAGAAAGTTATTCGTAGGAGATACCCTAATGAAATCGAAAACGTCAAACACAGTTGGGCTTACCCAACACGAGTTTCCACCCCAACACGAGTTTCCACTCATAGTTCTCATATTACAAAAGGAAGGGGGGTAACATAGAAAGTTATTCATAGGAGATACCCTAATGAAATCTAAAACTTCAAACACAGGTGGCCTTACCCCAACACGAGTCTCCACTCATAGTTCTCATATTACAAATGGGAGGGGGGTAACATAGAAAGTTATTCGTGGGAGATACCCTAATGAAATCAAAAACTTCAAACACAGGTGGCCTTACCCCAACACGAGTCTCCGCTCATAGTTCTCGTATTACATAAGGGAGGGAGTAACGTAGAAAGTTATTCGTAGGAGATACCCTAATGAAATCGAAAACTTCAAACACAGTTGGCCTTACCCCAACACGAGTCTCCGCTCATAGTTCTCGTATTACATAAGGGAGGGGGTAACATAGAAAGTTATTCGTAGGAGATACCCTAATGAAATTGAAAACTTCAAACACAGGTGGCCTTACCCCAACACGAGTCTCCACTCATAGTTCTCATATAACGAAAGGGAGGGGGTAACATAGAAAGTTATTCGTAGGAGATACCCTAATGAAATCGAAAACTTCAAACACAGTTGGCCTTACCCTCAACACAAGTCTCCACTCATAGTTCTCATATTACAAATGGGAGGGGGGTAACATAGAAAGTTATTTGTAGGAGATACCCTAATGAAATCGAAAACTTCAAACACAGTTGGCCTCACCCCAAAACGAGTTTCCACCCCAACACGAGTTTCTACTCATAGTTCTCATATTACATATGGAAGGGGGGTAACATAGAAAGTTATTCGTAGGAGATACCCTAATGAAATCGAAAACTTCAAACACAGTTGGCCTTACCCAACACGAGTTTCCACCCCAACACGAGTTTCCACTCATAGTTCTCATATTACAAAAGGAAGGGGGTAACATAGAAAGTTATTCATAGGAGATACCCTAATGAAATCGAAAACTTCAAACACAGGTGGCCTTACCCCAGCACGAGGCTCCACTCATACTTCTCATATTACAAATGGGAGGGGGGTAACATAGAAAGTTATTCGTAGGAGATACCCTAATGAAATCAAAAACTTCAAACACAGGTGGCCTTACCCCAACACGAGTCTCCGCTCATAGTTCTCGTATTATATAAGGGAGGGGGTAATATAGAAAGTTATTCGTATGAGATACCCTAATGAAATCGAAAACTTCAAACACAGTTGGCCTTACCCCAACACGAGTCTCCGCTCATAGTTCTCATATTACAAAAGGGAGGGGGGTAACTTAGAAAGTTATTCGTAGGAAATACCCTAATGAAATCGAAAACTTCAAACACAGTTGGCCTTACCCCAACAGGAGTTTCCACCCCAAGACGAGTTTCTACTCATAGTTCTCATATTACAAAAGGAAGGGGGGTAACATAGAAAGTTATTCGTAGGAGATACCCTAATGAAATCTAAAACTTCAAACACAGGTGGCTTTACCCCAACACGAGTCTCCGCTCATAGTTCTCGTATTACATAAGGAAGGCAGTACCATAGAAAGTTATTCGTAGAAGATACCCTCATGAAATCGAAAACTTCAAACACAGTTGGCCTTACCCCAACACGAGTCTCCACTCATAGTTCTCATATTACAAAAGGAAGGGGGGTAACATAGAAAGTTATTCGTAGGAGATACCCTAATGAAATTGAAAACTTCAAACACAGGTGGCCTTACCCCAACACGAGTTTCCACTCATAGTTCTCATATTACAAAAGGGAGGGGGGTAATATAGAAAGTTATTCGTAGGAGATACCCTAATGAAATCGAAAACTTGAAACACAGGTGGCCTTACCCCAACACGAGTCTCCACTCATAGTTCTCATATTACAAAATGGAGGGGGGTAACATAGAAAGTTATTCGTACGAGATACCCTAAAGAAATCGAAAACATCAAACACAGTTGGCCTTACTCCAACACGAGTTTCCACCTCAACACGAGCTTCCACTCATAGTTCTCATATTACAAAAGGAAGGGGGGTAACATAGAAAGTTATTTGTAGGACATACCCTAATGGAATCGAAAACTTCAAACACAGGTTGCCTTACCCCAACACGAGTCTCCACTCATAGTTCTCATAGTACAAAAGGGAGGGGGGTAACATAGAAAGTTATTCGTAGGAGATACCCTAATAAAATCGAAAACTTCAAACACAGTTGGCCTTACCCCAACACGAGTTTCCACCCCAACACGAGTTTCCACTAATAGTTCTCATATTACAAAAGGAAGGGGGTTAACATAGAAAGTTATTCGTAGGAGATACCCTAATGAAATCAAAAACTTCAAACACAGGTGGCCTTACCCCAACACGAGTCTCCGCTCATATATTCTCGTATTACATAAGGGAGGGAGAAACGTAGAAAGTTATTCGTAGGAGATACCCTAATGAAATCGAAAACTTCAAACACAGTTGGCCTTACCCCAACACGAGTCTCCGCTCATAGTTCTCGTATTACATAAGGGAGGGGGTAACATAGAAAGTTATTCGTAGGAGATACCCTAATGAAATTGAAAACTTCAAACACAGGTGGCCTTACCCCAACACGAGTCTCCACTCATTGTTCTCATTTAACGAAAGGGAGGGGGTAACATAGAAAGTTATCCGTAGGAGATACCCTAATGAAATCGAAAACTTCAAACACAGTTGGCCTTACCCTCAACACAAGTCTCCACTCATAGTTCTCATACTACAAATGGGAGGGGGGTAACATAGAAAGTTATTCGTAGGAGATACCCTAATGAAATCGAAAACTTCAAACACAGTTGGCCTCACCCCAACACGAGTTTCCACCCCAACACGAGTTTCTACTCATAGTTCTCATATTACATATGGAAGGGGGGTAACATAGAAAGTTATTCGTAGGAGATACCCTAAAGAAATCGAAAACTTCAAACACAGTTGGCCTTACCCAACACGAGTTTCCACTCATAGTTCTCATATTACAAAAGGAAGGGGGGTAACATAGAAAGTTATTCATAGGAGATACCCTAATGAAATCGAAAACTTCAAACACAGGTGGCCTTACCCCAGCACGAGGCTCCACTCATAGTTCTCATATTACAAATGGGAGGGGGGTAACATAGAAAGTTATTCGTAGGAGATACCCTAATGAAATCAAAAACTTCAAACGCAGGTGGCCTTACCCCAACACGAGTCTCCGCTCATAGTTCTCGTATTATATAAGGGAGGGGGTAATATAGAAAGTTATTCGTATGAGGTGCCCTAATGAAATCGAAAACTTCAAACACAGTTGGCCTTACCCCAACACGAGTCTCCGCTCATAGTTCTCATATTACAAAAGGAAGGGGGGTAACATAGAAAGTTATTCGTAGGAGATACCCTAATAAAATCGAAAACTTCAAACACAGTTGGCCTTACCCCAACACGAGTTTCCATCCCAACACGAGTTTCCACTCATAGTTCTCATATTACAAAAGGAAGGGGGGTAACATAGAAAGTTATTCATAGGAGATACTCTAATGGAATCGAAAACTTCAAACACAGGTTGCCTTACCCCAACACGAGTCTCCACTCATAGTTCTCATAGTACAAAAGGGAGGGGGGTAACATAGAAAGTTATTCGTAGGAGATACCCTAATAAAATCGAAAACTTCAAACACAGTTGGCCTTACCCCAACACGAGTTTCCACCCCAACACGAGTTTCCACTCATAGTTCTCATATTACAAAAGGAAGGGGGTTAACATAGAAAGTTATTCGTGGGAGATACCCTAATGAAATCAAAAACTTCAAACACAGGTGGCCTTACCCCAACACGAGTCTCCGCTCATAGTTCTCGTATTACATAAGGGAGAGAGTAACGTAGAAAGTTATTCGTAGGAGATACCCTAATGAAATCGAAAACTTCAAACACAGTTGGCCTTACCCCAACACGAGTCTCCGCTCATAGTTCTCGTATTACATAAGGGAGGGGGTAACATAGAAAGTTATTCGTAGGAGATACCCTAATGAAATTGAAAACTTCAAACACAGGAGGCCTTACCCCAACACGAGTCTCCACTCATAGTTCTCATATAACGAAAGGGAGGGGGTAACATAGAAAGTTATTCGTAGGAGATACCCTAATGAAATCGAAAACTTCAAACACAGTTGGCCTTACCCTCAACACAAGTCTCCACTCATAGTTCTCATATTACAAATGGGAGGGGGGTAACATAGAAAGTTATTTGTAGGAGATACCCTAATGAAATCGAAAACTTCAAACACAGTTGGCCTCACCCCAACACGAGTTTCCACCCCAACACGAGTTTCTACTCATAGTTCTCATATTACATATGGAAGGGGGGTAACATAGAAAGTTATTCGTAGGAGATACCCTAATGAAATCGAAAACTTCAAACACAGTTGGCCTTACCCAACACGAGTTTCCACCCCAACACGAGTTTCCACTCATAGTTCTCATATTACAAAAGGAAGGGGGTAACATAGAAAGTTATTCATAGGAGATACCCTAATGAAATCGAAAACTTCAAACACAGGTGGCCTTACCCCAGCACGAGGCTCCACTCATACTTCTCATATTACAAATGGGAGGGGGGTAACATAGAAAGTTATTCGTAGGAGATACCCTAATGAAATCAAAAACTTCAAACACAGGTGGCCTTACCCCAACACGAGTCTCCGCTCATAGTTCTCGTATTATATAAGGGAGGGGGTAATATAGAAAGTTATTCGTATGAGATACCCTAATGAAATCGAAAACTTCAAACACAGTTGGCCTTACCCCAACACGAGTCTCCGCTCATAGTTCTCATATTACAAAAGGAAGGGGGGTAACATAGAAAGTTATTCGTAGGAAATACCCTAATGAAATCGAAAACTTCAAACACAGTTGGCCTTACCCAACACGAGTTTCCACCCCAACACGAGTTTCCACTCATAGTTCTCATATTACAAAAGGAAGGGGGTAACATAGAAAGTTATTCATAGGAGATACCCTAATGAAATCGAAAACTTCAAACACAGGTGGCCTTACCCCAGCACGAGGCTCCACTCATAGTTCTCATATTACAAATGGGAGGGGGGTAACATAGAAAGTTATTCGTAGGAGATACCCTAATGAAATCAAAAACTTCAAACACAGGTGGCCTTACCCCAACACGAGTCTCCGCTCATAGTTCTCGTATTATATAAGGGAGGGGGTAATATAGAAAGTTATTCGTATGAGATACCCTAATGAAATCGAAAACTTTAAACACAGGTGGCCTTACTCCAACACGAGTCTCCACTCATAGTTCTCATATTACAAAAGGGGAGGGGGATAACATAGAAAGTTATTCGTAGGAGATACCCTAATGAAATCAAAAACTTCAAACACAGGTGGCCTTACCCCAACACGAGTCTCCGCTCAAAGTTCTCGTATTACATAAGGGAGGGGGTAACATAGAAAGTTATTCGTAGGAGATACCCTAATGAAATCGAAAACTTCAAACCCAGTTGGCCTTACCCCAACACGAGTTTCCACCCCAACACGAGTTTCTACTCATAGTTCTCATATTACAAATGGAAGGGGGGTAACGTAGAAAGTTATTCGTAGGAGATACCCTAATGAAATCGAAAACTTCAAACACAGTTGGCCTTACCACAACACGAGTTTCCACCCCGACACGAGTTTTATTTATTTATTTTTTTATTGTACCCTCAGGGCATACAGCATTATAGAGGGGAGTGGGTTTAGAAGAAAAAAATACAATTGAAACGAGAAAAACAAATCACATTCAGTACATGCGTACAACACTCGAGAACAACGTGTAAATGAAGCACCGCGACAACAGGAAGCACCGCGACAAATCAAACAAGGAATCGAAAAATCAAAATCAAACAAGGAAGCACCGCAAAAAAAAAGAAAAAAAATGAAAAAAATTACAACATGGCACAGCGTATTTGCGATACACAAATGAACGGTAACCGAACAGCAGCAAACAAAACCAGGGAAAAAGAAAATGCGTTGAGCACATCAATGCATAAAATTTTCTAGTGCCGCCCGAAAGCGTTCATGATTAGTAATCGTGACTAGTGACGCAGGCAGGTTGTTCCAATCATGGCATGTTTTTTGTAAAAAAAATGGGAGTATGTTACGGTGTTTTGGTGAGGTATATGAACCTTGTAATGATGGTCGAGGCGTTCAGCTAGGAAAAAGGGAGGATTGAGCCAACGTGATTTAAGTATGGGGTTATGGTGATACGCTTTATGCAGCACACAAAGGCGAGCAAGTTTCCGGCGAGTAGCAAGAGGAGCAAGGTCAAGGCTGGTCCACTCATAGTTCTCATATTACAAATGGAAGGGGGGTAACATAGAAAGTTATTCGTAGGAGATACGCTAATGAAATCGAAAACTTCAAACACAGTTGGCCTTACCCCAACACGAGTTTCCACCCCAACACGAGTTTCCACTCATAGTTCTCATATTACAAAAGGAAGGGGGGTAACATAGAAAGTTATTCGTAGGAGATACCCTAATGAAATCGAAAACTTCAAACACAGGTGGCCTTACCCCAACACGAGTCTCCACTCATAGTTCTCATATTACAAAAGGGAGGGGGGTAACATAGAAAGTTATTCGTAGGAGATACCCTAATGAAATCGAAAACTTCAAACACAGTTGTGCTTACCCCAACACGAGTTTCCACCCCAACACGAGTTTTCACTCATAGTTCTCATATTACAAAAGGAAGGCGGGTAACATAGAAAGTTATTCGTAGGAGATACCCGAATGAAATCGAAAACTTCAAACACAGGTGGCCTTACCCCAACACGAGTCTCCACTCATAGTTCTCTTATTACAAAAGGGTGGGGGTAACATAGAAAGTTATTCGTAGGAGATACCCTAATGAAATCAAAAACTTCAAACACAGGTGGCCTTACCCCAACACGAGTCTCCGCTCATAGTTCTCGTATTACATAAGGGAGGGGGTAACATAGAAAGTTATTCGTAGGAGATACCCTAATGAAATCAAAAACTTCAAACACAGGTGGCCTTACCCCAACACGAGTCTCCGCTCATAGTTCTCGTATCACATAAGGGAGGGGGTAACATAAAATTTATTCGTAGGAGATACCCTAATGAAATTGAAAACTTCAAACACAGTTGGCCTTACCCCAACACGAGTCTCCACTCATTGTTCTCATATTACAAAAGGGAGGGGGGTAAAATTGAAAGTTATTCGTAGGAGATACCCTAATGAAATCGAAAACTTCAAACACAGTTGGCCTTACCCCAACACAAGTTTCCACCCCAACACGAGTTTCTACTCATGGTTCTCATATTACAAATGGAAGGGGGGTAACATAGAAAGTTATTCGTAGGAGATACCCTAATGAAATCGAAAACTTCAAACACAGTTGGCCTTACCCCAACACGAGTTTCCACCTCAACACGAGTTTTATTTATTTATTTATTTATTGTACCCTCAGGGCATACAGCATTTAAGAGGGGAGTGGGTTTAGAAGAAAAAAATACAATTGAAACGTGAAGAACAAATCACATTCAGTACATGCGTACAACACTCGAGAACAACGTGTAAATGAAGCACCGCGACAACAGGAAGCACCGCGACAAATCAAACAAGGAATCGAAAAATCAAAATCAAAAAAGGAAGCACTGCGAAAAAAAAGAAAAAAAAGAAAAAAAATTACAACATGGCACAGCGTATTTGCGATACACAAATGAACGGTAACAGAACAGCAGCAAACAAAACCAGGGAAAAAGAAAATGCGTTGAGCACATCAATGCATAAAATTTTCTAGTGCCGCCCGAAAGCGATCATGATTAGTAATCGTGACTAGTGACGCAGGCAGGTTGTTCCAATCATGGCATGTTTTTTGTAAAAAAGAATGGGAGTATGTTACGGTGTTTTGGTGAGGAATATGAACCTTGTAATGATGGTCGAGGCGTTCAGCTAGGAAAAAGGGAGGATTGAGCGAACGTGATTTAAGTATGGGGTTATGGTGATACGCTTTATGCAGCACACAAAGGCGAGCAAGTTTCCGGCGAGTAGCAAGAGGAGCAAGGTCAAGGCTGGTCCACTCATAGTTCTCATATTACAAAAGGAAGGGGGGTAACATAGAAAGTTATTCGTTGGAGATACCCTAATGAAATCGAAAACTTCAAACACAGGTGGCCTTACCCCAACACGAGTCTCCACTCATAGTTCTCATATTACAAATGGGAGGGAGGTAACATAGAAAGTTATTCGTAGGAGATACCCTAATGAAATCGAAAACTTCAAACACAGTTGGCCTTACCCCAACATGAGTCTCCGCTCATAGTTCTCGTATTACATAAGGGAGGGGGTAACATAGAAAGTTATTCGTAGGAGATACCCTAATGAAATCGAAAACTTTAAACACAGTTGGCCTTACCCTCAACACAAGTCTCCACTCATAGTTCTCATATTACAAACGGTAGGGGGTTAACATAGAAAGTTATTCGTAGGAGATACCCTAATGAAATTGAAAACTTCAAACACACTTGGCCTTACCCCAACACGAGTCTCCGCTCATAGTTCTCGTATTACATAAGGGAGGGGGTAACATAGAAAGTTAGTCGTAGGAGATACCCTAATGAAATCGAAAACTTCAAACACAGTTGGCCTTACCCTCAACACAAGTCTCCACTCATAGTTCTCATATTACAAAAGGGAGGGGGGTAACATAGAAAGTTATTCGTAGGAGATACCCTAATGAAATTGAAAACTTCAAACACACTTGGCCTTACCCCAACACGAGTCTCCGCTCATAGTTCTAGTATTACATAAGGGAGGGAGTAACGTAGAAAGTTATTCGTAGGAGATACCCTAATGAAATCGAAAACTTCAAACACAGTTGGCCTTACCCTCAACACAAGTCTCCACTCATAGTTCTCATATTACAAAAGGGAGGGGGGTAACATAGAAAGTTATTCGTACGAGATACCCTAATGAAATCGAAAACATCAAACACAGTTGGCCTTACCCCAACACGAGTTTCCACCCTAACACGAGCTTCCACTCACAGTTCTCATATTACAAAAGGAAGGGGGGTAACATAGAAAGTTATTGGTAGGAGATACCTTAATGAAATCCAAAACTTCAAACACAGGTTGCCTTACCCCAACACGAGTCTTTACTCATAGTTCTCATATTACAAAAGGGAGGGGGGTAACATAGAACGTTATTCGTAGAAGATACTCTAATAAAATCGAAAACTTCAAACACAGTTGGCCTTACCCAACACGAGTTTCCACCCCAACACGAGTTTCCACTCATAGTTCTCATATTACAAAAGGAAGGGGGGTAACATAGAAAGTTATTCATAGGAGATACCCTAATGAAATCGAAAACTTCAAACACAGGTGGACTTACCCCAGCACGAGGCTCCACTCATAGTTCTCATATTACAAATGGGAGGGGGGTAACATAGAAAGTTATTCGTAGGAGATACCCTAATGAAATCAAAAACTTAAAACACAGGTGGCCTTACCCCAACACGAGTCTCCGCTCATAGTTCTCGTATTATATAAGGGAGGGGGTAATATAGAAAGTTATTCGTATGAGATACCCTAATGAAATCGAAAACTTCAAACACAGTTGGCCTTACCCCAACACGAGTCTCCGCTCATAGTTCTCATATTACAAAAGGAAGGGGGGTAACATAGAAAGTTATTCGTAGGAAATACCCTAATGAAATCGAAAACTTCAAACACGGTTGGCCTTACCCCAACAGGAGTTTCCACCCCAAGACGAGTTTCTACTCATAGTTCTCATATTACAAAAGGAAGGGGGGTAACATAGAAAGTTATTCGTAGGAGATACCCTAATGAAATCTAAAACTTCAAACACAGGTGGCTTTACCCCAACACGAGTCTCCACTCATAGTTCTCATATTACAAAAGGAAGGGGGGTAACATAGAAAGTTATTCATAGGAGATACCCTAATGAAATCGAAAACTTTAAACACAGGTGGCCTTACCCCAACACGAGTCTCCACTCATAGTTCTCATATTACAAAAGGGGAGGGGGATAACATAGAAAGTTATTCGTAGGAGATACCCTAATGAAATCAAAAACTTCAAACACAGGTGGCCTTACCCCAACACGAGTCTCCGCTCATAGTTCTCGTATTACATAAGGGAGGGGGTAACATAGAAAGTTATTCGTAGGAGATACCCTAATGAAATCGAAAACTTCAAACCCAGTTGGCCTTACCCCAACACGAGTTTCCACCCCAATACGAGTTTCTACTCATAGTTCTCATATTACAAATGGAAGGGGGGTAACGTAGTAAGTTATTCGTAGGAGATACCTGTTGGATCTCGTCCAGGGACTGACAAGGCCAAGGGTCCAACGGGCAAACAACAGCGTTTATTGCCGAAGCGTACGACTGGGGTTACATCACGGGACTGGAGGACAGTGCTTTGAGCGTTACCATTTAAGCACTAGTGGGCGCATGCGCACTAATGACAGTTCGGTTATCAGGTGTGCTATCGCGAACACCACAATACCCTAATGAAATCGAAAACTTCAAACACAGTTGGCCTTACCACAACACGAGTTCCCACCCCAACACGAGTTTTATTTATTTATTTTTTTTATTTTACCCTCAGGGCATACAGCATTATAGAGGGGAGTGGGTTTAGAAGAAAAAAATACAATTGAAACGAGAAAAACAAATCACATTCAGTACATGCGTACAACACTCGAGAACAACGTGTAAATGAAGCACCACGACAACAGGAAGCACCGCGACAAATCAAACAAGGAATCGAAAAATCAAAATCAAACAAGGAAGCACCGCAAAAAAAAGAAAAAAAATGAAAAAAATTACAACATGGCACAGCGTATTTGCGATACACAAATGAACGGTAACCGAACAGCAGCAAACAAAACCAGGGAAAAAGAAAATGCGTTGAGTACATCAATGCATAAAATTTTCTAGTGCCGCCCGAAAGCGTTCATGATTAGTAATCGTGACTAGTGACGCAGGCAGGTTGTTCCAATCATGGCATGTTTTTTGTAAAAAAGAATGGGAGTATGTTACGGTGTTTTGGCGCGGAATATGAACCTTGTAATGATGGTCGAGGCGTTCAGATAGGAAAAAAGGAGGATTGAGCCAACGTGATTTAAGTATGGGGTTATGGTGATACGCCTTATGCAGCACACAAAGGCGAGCAAGATTCCGGCGAGTAGCAAGAGGAGCAAGGTCAAGGCTGGTCCACTCATAGTTCTCATATTACAAAAGGAAGGGGGGTAACATAGAAAGTTATTCGTAGGAGATACCCTAATGAAATCGAAAACTTCAAACACAGGTGGCCTTACCCCAACACGAGTCTCCACTCATAGTTCTCATTTTACAAAATGGAGGGGGGTAACATGGAAAGTTATTCGTACGAGATACCCTAATGAAATCGAACACATCAAACACAGTTGGCCTTACCCCAACACGAGTTTCCACCCCAACACGAGCTTCCACTCATAGTTCTCATATTACAAAAGGAAGGGGGGTAACATAGAAAGTTATTGGTAGGAGATACCCTAATGGAATCGAAAACTTCAAACACAGGTTGCCTTACCCCAACACGAGTCTTTACTCATAGTTCTCATATTACAAAAGGGAGGGGGGTAACATAGAAAGTTATTCGTAGAAGATACTCTAATAAAATCGAAAACTTCAAACACAGTTGGCCTTACCCCAACACGAGTTTCCACCCCAACACGAGTTTCCACTCATAGTTCTCATATTACAAAAGGAAGGGGGTTAACATAGAAAGTTATTCGTAGGAGGTACCCTAATGAAATCAAAAACTTCAAACACAGGTGGCCTTACCCCAACACGAGTCTCCGCTCATAGTTCTCGTATTACATAAGGAAGGGGGGTAACATAGAAAGTTATTCGTAGGAGATACCCTAATGAAATCGAAAACTTCAAACACAGGTGGCCTTACCCCAACACGAGTCTCCACTCATAGTTCTCATATTACAAAAGGGAGGGGGGTAACATAGAAAGTTATTCGTAGGAGATACCCTAATGAAATCGAAAACTTCAAACACAGGTGGCCTTACCCCAACACGAGTCTCCGCTCATAGTTCTCGTATTACATAAGGGAGGGGGTAACATAGAAAGTTATTCGTAGAAGATACCCTAATGAAATCGAAAACTTCAAACACAGGTGGCCTTACCCCAACACGAGTCTCCACTCATAGTTCTCATATTACAAATGGGAGGGGGGTAACATAGAAAGTTATTCGTAGGAGATACCCTAATGAAATCGAAAACTTCAAACACAGTTGGCCTTACCCCAACACGAGTTTCCACCCCAACACGAGTTTCTACTCATAGTTCTCATATTACATATGGAAGGGGGGTAACATAGAAAGTTATTCGTAGGAGATACCCTAATGAAATCGAAAACTTCAAACACAGTTGGCCTTACCCAACACGAGTTTCCACCCCAACACGAGTTTCCACTCATAGTTCTCATATTACAAAAGGAAGGGGGGTAACATAGAAAGTTATTCATAGGAGATACCCTAATGAAATCGAAAACTTCAAACACAGGTGGCCTTACCCCAGCACGAGGCTCCACTCATAGTTCTCATATTACAAATGGGAGGGGGGTAACATAGAAAGTTATTCGTAGGAGATACCCTAATGAAATCAAAAACTTCAAACACAGGTGGCCTTACCCCAACACGAGTCTCCGCTCATAGTTCTCGTATTATATAAGGAAGGGGGTAATATAGAAAGTTATTCGTATGAGATACCCTAATGAAATCGAAAACTTCAAACACAGTTGGCCTTACCCCAACACGAGTTTCCGCTCATTGTTCTCATATTACAAAAGGGAGGGGGGTAACATAGAAAGTTATTCGTAGGAAATACCCTAATGAAATCGAAAACTTCAAACACAGTTGGCCTTACCCCAACAGGAGTTTCCACCCCAAGACGAGTTTCTACTCATAGTTCTCATATTACAAAAGGAAGGGGGGTAACATAGAAAGGTATTCGTAGGAGATACCCTAATGAAATCTAAAACTTTAAACACAGGTGGCTTTACCCCAACACGAGTCTCCCCTCATAGTTCTCATATTACAAAAGGAAGGGGGGTAACATAGAAAGTTATTGGTAGGAGATACCCTAATGAAATCGAAAACTTTAAACACAGGTGGCCTTACCCCAACACGAGTCTCCACTCATAGTTCTCATATTACAAAAGGGGAGGGGGATAACACAGAAAGTTATTTGTAGGAGATACCCTAATGAAATCAATCACTTCAAACACAGGTGGCCTTATCCCAACACGAGTCTCCGCTCATAGTTCTCGTATTACATAAGGGAGGGGGTAACATAGAAAGTTATTCGTAGGAGATACCCTAATGAAATCGAAAACTTCAAACCCAGTTGGCCTTACCCCAACACGAGTTTCCACCCCAACACGAGTTTCTACTCATAGTTCTCATATTACAAATGGAAGGGGGGTAACGTAGAACGTTATTCGTAGGAGATACCCTAATGAAATCGAAAACTTCAAACACAGTTGGCCTTACCACAACACGAGTTTCCACCCCAACACGAGTTTTATTTATTTATTTTTTTTATTTTACCCTCAGGGCATACAGCATTATAGAGGGGAGTGGGTTTAGAAGAAAAAATTACAATTGAAACGAGAAAAACAAATCACATTCAGTACATGCGTACAACACTCGAGAACAACGTGTAAATGAAGCACCACGACAACAGGAAGCACCGCGACAAATCAAACAAGGAATCGAAAAATCAAAATCAAACAAGGAAGCACCGCAAAAAAAAATGAAAAAAATTACAACATGGCACAGCGTATTTGCGATACACAAATGAACGGTAACCGAACAGCAGCAAACAAAACCAGGGAAAAAGAAAATGCGTTGAGTACATCAATGCATAAAATTTTCTAGTGCCGCCCGAAAGCGTTCATGATTAGTAATCGTGACTAGTGACGCAGGCAGGTTGTTCCAATCATGGCATGTTTTTTGTAAAAAAGAATGGGAGTATGTTACGGTGTTTTGGCGCGGAATATGAACCTTGTAATGATGGTCGAGGCGTTCAGATAGGAAAAAAGGAGGATTGAGCCAACGTGATTTAAGTATGGGGTTATGGTGATACGCCTTATGCAGCACACAAAGGCGAGCAAGATTCCGGCGAGTAGCAAGAGGAGCAAGGTCAAGGCTGGTCCACTCATAGTTCTCATATTACAAAAGGAAGGGGGGTAACATAGAAAGTTATTCGTAGGAGATACCCTAATGAAATCGAAAACTTCAAACACAGGTGGCCTTACCCCAACACGAGTCTCCACTCATAGTTCTCATTTTACAAAATGGAGGGGGGTAACATGGAAAGTTATTCGTACGAGATACCCTAATGAAATCGAACACATCAAACACAGTTGGCCTTACCCCAACACGAGTTTCCACCCCAACACGAGCTTCCACTCATAGTTCTCATATTACAAAAGGAAGGGGGGTAACATAGAAAGTTATTGGTAGGAGATACCCTAATGGAATCGAAAACTTCAAACACAGGTTGCCTTACCCCAACACGAGTCTTTACTCATAGTTCTCATAATACAAAAGGGAGGGGGGTAACATAGAAAGTTATTCGTAGAAGATACTCTAATAAAATCGAAAACTTCAAACACAGTTGGCCTTACCCCAACACGAGTTTCCACCCCAACACGAGTTTCCACTCATAGTTCTCATATTACAAAAGGAAGGGGGTTAACATAGAAAGTTATTCGTAGGAGATACCCTAATGAAATCAAAAACTTCAAACACAGGTGGCCTTACCCCAACACGAGTCTCCGCTCATAGTTCTCGTATTACATAAGGAAGGGGGGTAACATAGAAAGTTATTCGTAGGAGATACCCTAATGAAATCGAAAACTTCAAACACAGGTGGCCTTACCCCAACACGAGTCTGCACTCATAGTTCTCATATTACAAAAGGGAGGGGGGTAACATAGAAAGTTATTCGTAGGAGATACCCTAATGAAATCGAAAACTTCAAACACAGGTGGCCTTACCCCAACACGAGTCTCCGCTCATAGTTCTCGTATTACATAAGGGAGGGGGTAACATAGAAAGTTATTCGTAGGAGATACCCTAATGAAATCGAAAACTTCAAACACAGGTGGCCTTACCCCAACACGAGTCTCCGCTCATAGTTCTCGTATCACATAAGGGAGGGGGTAACATAAAATTTATTCATAGGAGATACCCTAATGAAATTGAAAACTTCAAACACAGGTGGCCTTACCCCAACACGAGTCTCCACTCATAGTTCTCATATTACAAATGGGAGGGGGGTAACATAGAAAGTTATTCGTAGGAGATACCCTAATGAAATCGAAAACTTCAAACACAGTTGGCCTTACCCCAACACGAGTTTCCACCCCAACACGAGTTTCTACTCATAGTTCTCATATTACAAATGGAAGGGGGGTAACATAGAAAGTTATTCGTAGGAGATACCCTAATGAAATCGAAAACTTCAAACACAGTTGGGCTTACCCAACACGAGTTTCCACCCCTACACGAGTTTCCACTCATAGTTCTCATATTACAAAAGGAAGGGGGGTAACATAGAAAGTTATTCATAGGAGATACCCTAATGAAATCGAAAACTTCAAACACAGGTGGCCTTACCCCAGCACGAGGCTCCACTCATAGTTCTCATATTACAAATGGGAGGGGGGTAACATAGAAAGTTATTCGTAGGAGATACCCTAATGAAATCAAAAACTTCAAACACAGGTGGCCTTACCCCAACACGAGTCTCCGCTCATAGTTCTCGTATTATTTAAGGAAGGGGGTAATATAGAAAGTTATTCGTATGAGATACCCTAATGAAATCGAAAACTTCAAACACAGTTGGCCTTACCCCAACACGAGTTTCCGCTCATTGTTCTCATATTACAAAAGGGAGGGGGTAACATAGAAAGTTATTCGTAGGAAATACCCTAATGAAATCGAAAACTTCAAACACAGTTGGCCTTACCCCAACAGGAGTTTCCACCCCAAGACGAGTTTCTACTCATAGTTCTCATATTACAAAAGGAAGGGGGGTAACATAGAAAGTTATTCGTAGGAGATACCCTAATGAAATCTAAAACTTTAAACACAGGTGGCTTTACCCCAACACGAGTCTCCCCTCATAGTTCTCATATTACAAAAGGAAGGGGGGTAACATAGAAAGTTATTCGTAGGAGATACCCTAATGAAATCGAAAACTTTAAACACAGGTGGCCTTACCCCAACACGAGTCTCCACTCATAGTTCTCATATTACAAAAGGGGAGGGGGATAACACAGAAAGTTATTTGTAGGAGATACCCTAATGAAATCAATCACTTCAAACACAGGTGGCCTTATCCCAACACGAGTCTCCGCTCATAGTTCTCGTATTACATAAGGGAGGGGGTAACATAGAAAGTTATTCGTAGGAGATACCCTAATGAAATCGAAAACTTCAAACCCAGTTGGCCTTACCCCAACACGAGTTTCCACCCCAACACGAGTTTCTACTCATAGTTCTCATATTACAAATGGAAGGGGGGTAACGTAGAAAGTTATTCGTAGGAGATACCCTAATGAAATCGAAAACTTCAAACACAGTTGGCCTTACCACAACACGAGTTTCCACCCCAACACGAGTTTTATTTATTTATTTTTTTTAATTTTACCCTCAGGGCATACAGCATTATAGAGGGGAGTGGGTTTAGAAGAAAAAAATACAATTGAAACGAGAAAAACAAATCACATTCAGTACATGCGTACAACACTCGAGAACAACGTGTAAATGAAGCACCGCGACAACAGGAAGCACCGCGACAAATCAAACAAGGAATCGAAAAATCAAAATCAAACAAGGAAGCACCGCAAAAAAAAAGAAAAAAAAATGAAAAAAATTACAACATGGCACAGCGTATTTGCGATACACAAATGAACGGTAACCGAACAGCAGCAAACAAAACCAGGGAAAAAGAAAATGCGTTGAGTACATCAATGCATAAAATTTTCTAGTGCCGCCCGAAAGCGTTCATGATTAGTAATCGTGACTAGTGACGCAGGCAGGTTGTTCCAATCATGGCATGTTTTTTGTAAAAAAGAATGGGAGTATGTTACGGTGTTTTGGCGCGGACTATGAACCTTGTAATGATGGTCGAGGGGTTCAGATAGGAAAAAAGGAGGATTGAGCCAACGTGATTTAAGTATGGGGTTATGGTGATACGCCTTATGCAGCACACAAAGGCGAGCAAGATTCCGGCGAGTAGCAAGAGGAGCAAGGTCAAGGCTGGTCCACTCATAGTTCTCATATTACAAAAGGAAGGGGGGTAACATAGAAAGTTATTCGTAGGAGATACCCTAATGAAATCGAAAACTTCAAACACAGGTGGCCTTACCCCAACACGAGTCTCCACTCATAGTTCTCATTTTACAAAATGGAGGGGGGTAACATGGAAAGT
This sequence comes from Rhipicephalus microplus, assembly GCF_043290135.1. Lineage (NCBI taxonomy): Eukaryota > Metazoa > Arthropoda > Arachnida > Ixodida > Ixodidae > Rhipicephalus > Rhipicephalus microplus. The sequence goes on from NC_134707.1 coordinate 115,713,590, forward strand.
TATTCGTACGAGATACCCTAATGAAATCGAACACATCAAACACAGTTGGCCTTACCCCAACACGAGTTTCCACCCCAACACGAGCTTCCACTCATAGTTCTCATATTACAAAAGGAAGGGGGGTAACATAGAAAGTTATTGGTAGGAGATACCCTAATGGAATCGAAAACTTCAAACACAGGTTGCCTTACCCCAACACGAGTCTTTACTCATAGTTCTTATATTACAAAAGGGAGGGGGGTAACATAGAAAGTTATTCGTAGAAGATACTCTAATAAAATCGAAAACTTCAAACACAGTTGGCCTTACCCCAACACGAGTTTCCAACCCAACACGAGTTTCCACTCATAGTTCTCATATTACAAAAGGAAGGGGGTTAACATAGAAAGTTATTCGTAGGAGATACCCTAATGAAATCAAAAACTTCAAACACAGGTGGCCTTACCCCAACACGAGTCTCCGCTCATAGTTCTCGTATTACATAAGGAAGGGGGGTAACATAGAAAGTTATTCGTAGGAGATACCCTAATGAAATCGAAAACTTCAAACACAGGTGGCCTTACCCCAACACGAGTCTCCACTCATAGTTCTCATATTACAAAAGGGAGGTGGGTAACATAGAAAGTTATTCGTAGGAGATACCCTAATGAAATCGAAAACTTCAAACACAGGTGGCCTTACCCCAACACGAGTCTCCGCTCATAGTTCTCGTATTACATAAGGGAGGGGGTAACATAGAAAGTTATTCGTAGGAGATACCCTAATGAAATCGAAAACTTCAAACACAGGTGGCCTTACCCCAACACGAGTCTCCGCTCATAGTTCTCGTATCACATAAGGGAGGGGGTAACATAAAATTTATTCGTAGGAGATACCCTAATGAAATTGAAAACTTCAAACACAGGTGGCCTTACCCCAACACGAGTCTCCACTCATAGTTCTCATATTACAAATGGGAGGGGGGTAACATAGAAAGTTATTCGTAGGAGATACCCTAATGAAATCGAAAACTTCAAACACAGTTGGCCTTACCCCAACACGAGTTTCCACCCCAACACGAGTTTCTACTCATAGTTCTCATATTACAAATGGAAGGGGGGTAACATAGAAAGTTATTCGTAGGAGATACCCTAATGAAATCGAAAACTTCAAACACAGTTGGGCTTACCCAACACGAGTTTCCACCCCTACACGAGTTTCCACTCATAGTTCTCATATTACAAAAGGAAGGGGGGTAACATAGAAAGTTATTCATAGGAGATACCCTAATGAAATCTAAAACTTCAAACACAGGTGGCCTTACCCCAACACGAGTCTCCACTCATAGTTCTCATATTACAAATGGGAGGGGGGTAACATAGAAAGTTATTCGTAGGAGATTCCCTAATGAAATCAAAAACTTCAAACACAGGTGGCCTTACCCCAACACGAGTCTCCGCTCATAGTTCTCGTATTATATAAGGGAGGGATAATATAGAAAGTTATTCGTATGAGATACCCTAATGAAATCGAAAACTTCAAACACAGTTGGCCTTACCCCAACACGAGTCTCCGCTCATAGTTCTCATATTACAAAAGGGAGGGGGGTAACTTAGAAAGTTATTCGTAGGAAATACCCTAATGAAATCGAAAACTTCAGACACAGTTGGCCTTACCCCAACAGGAGTTTCCACCCCAAGACGAGTTTCTACTCATAGTTCTCATATTACAAAAGGAAGGGGGGTAACATAGAAAGTTATTCGTAGAAGATACCCTAATGAAATCTAAAACTTCAAACACAGGTGGCTTTACCCCAACACGAGTCTCCACTCATAGTTCTCATATTACATAAGGTAGGGGGGTAACATAGAAAGTTATTCATAGGGGATACCCTAATGAAATCGAAAACTTTAAACACAGGTGGCCTTACCCCAACACGAGTCTCCACTCATAGTTCTCATATTACAAAAGGGGAGGGGGGTAACATAGAAAGTTATTCATAGGGGATACCCTAATGAAATCGAAAACTTTAAACACAGTTGGCCTTATCCCAACACGAGTCTCCGCTCATAGTTCTCGTATTATATAAGGGAGGGATAATATAGAAAGTTATTCGTATGAGATACCCTAATGAAATCGAAAACTTGAAACACAGGTGGCCTTACCCCAACACGAGTCTCCACTCATAGTTCTCATATTACAAAATGGAGGGGGTAACATAGAAAGTTATTTGTAGGAGATACCCTAATGGAATCGAAAACTTCAAACACAGGTTGCCTTACCCCAACATGAGTCTCCACTCATAGTTCTCAAAGTACAAAAGGGAGGGGGGTAACATAGAAAGTTATTCGTAGGAGATACCCTAATAAAATCGAAAACTTCAAACACAGTTGGCCTTACCCCAACACGAGTTTCCACCCCAACACGAGTTTCCACTCATAGTTCTCATATTACAAAAGGAAGGGGGTTAATATAGAAAGTTATTCGTAGGAGATACCCTAATGAAATCAAAAACTTCAAACACAGGTGGCCTTACCCCAACACGAGTCTCCGCTCATAGTTCTCGTATTACATAAGGGAGGGAGTAACGTAGAAAGTTATTCGTAGGAGATACCCTAATGAAATCGAAAACTTCAAACACAGTTGGCCTTACCCCAACACGAGTCTCCGCTCATAGTTCTCGTATTACATAAGGGAGGGGGTAACATAGAAAGTTATTCGTAGGAGATACCCTAATGAAATTGAAAACTTCAAACACAGGTGGCCTTACCCCAACACGAGTCTCCACTCATAGTTCTCATATAACGAAAGGGAGGGGGTAACATAGAAAGTTACTCGTAGGAGATACCCTAATGAAATCGAAAACTTCAAACACAGTTGGCCTTACCCTCAACACAAGTCTCCACTCATAGTTCTCATATTACAAATGGGAGGGGGGTAACATAGAAAGTTATTCGTAGGAGATACCCTAATGAAATAGAAAACTTCAAACACAGTTGGCCTCACCCCAACACGAGTTTCCACCCCAACACGAGTTTCTACTCATAGTTCTCATATTACATATGGAAGGGGGGTAACATAGAAAGTTATTCGTAGGAGATACCCTAATGAAATCGAAAACTTCAAACACAGTTGGCCTTACCCAACACGAGTTTCCACCCCAACACGAGTTTCCACTCATAGTTCTCATATTACAAAAGGAAGGGGGGTAACATAGAAAGTTATTCATAGGAGATACCCTAATGAAATCGAAAACTTCAAACACAGGTGGCCTTACCCCAGATGAGGCTCCACTCATAGTTCTCATATTACAAATGGGAGGGGGGTAACATAGAAAGTTATTCGTAGGAGATACCCTAATGAAATCAAAAACTTCAAACACAGGTGGCCTTACCCCAACACGAGTCTCCGCTCATAGTTCTCGTATTATATAAGGGAGGGGGTAATATAGAAAGTTATTCGTATGAGATACCCTAATGAAATCGAAAACTTCAAACACAGTTGGCCTTACCCCAACACGAGTCTCCGCTCATAGTTCTCATATTACAAAAGGAAGGGGGGTAACATAGAAAGTTATTCGTAGGAAATACCCTAATGAAATCGAAAACTTCAAACACAGTTGGCCTTACCCCAACAGGAGTTTCCACCCCAAGACGAGTTTCTACTCATAGTTCTCATATTACAAAAGGAAGGGGGGTAACATAGAAAGTTATTCGTAGGAGATACCCTAATGGAATCGAAAACTTCAAACACAGGTTGCCTTACCCCAACACGAGTCTCCACTCATAGTTCTCATAGTACAAAAGGGAGGGGGGTAACATAGAAAGTTATTCGTAGGAGATACCCTAATAAAATCGAAAACTTCAAACACAGTTGGCCTTACCCCAACACGAGTTTCCACCCCAACACGAGTTTCCACTCATAGTTCTCATATTACAAAAGGAAGGGGGTTAACATAGAAAGTTATTCGTAGGAGATACCCTAATGAAATCAAAAACTTCAAACACAGGTGGCCTTACCCCAACACGAGTCTCCGCTCATAGTTCTCGTTTTACATAAGGGAGGGACTAACGTAGAAAGTTATTCGTAGGAGATACCCTAATGAAATCGAAAATTTCAAACACAGTTGGCCTTACCCCAACACGAGTCTCCGCTCATAGTTCTCGTATTACATAAGGGAGGGGGTAACATAGAAAGTTATTCGTAGGAGATACCCTAATGAAATTGAAAACTTCAAACACAGGTGGCCTTACCCCAACACGAGTCTCCACTCATAGTTCTCATATAACGATAGGGAGGGGGTAACATAGAAAGTTATTCGTAGGAGATACCCTAATGAAATCGAAAACTTCAAACACAGTTGGCCTTACCCTCAACACAAGTCTCCACTCATAGTTCTCATATTACGAATGGGAGGGGGGTAACATAGAAAGTTTTTCGTAGGAGATACCCTAATGAAATCGAAAACTTCAAACACAGTTGGCCTCACCCCAACACGAATTTTCACCCCAACACGAGTTTCTACTCATAGTTCTCATATTACATATGGAAGGGGGGTAACATAGAAAAATATTCGTAGGAGATACCCTAATGAAATCGAAAACTTCAAACACAGTTGGCCTTACCCAACACGAGTTTCCACCCCAACACGAGTTTCCACTCATAGTTCTCATATTACAAAAGGAAGGGGGGTAACGTAGAAAGTTATTCGCAGGAGATACCCTAATGAAATCTAAAACTTCAAACACAGGTGGCTTTACCCCAACACGAGTCTCCACTCATAGTTCTCATATTACAAAAGGAAGGGGGGTAACATAGAAAGTTATTCGTAGGAGATACTCTAATGAAATCAAAAACTTCAAACACAGGTGGCCTTACCCCAACACGAGTCTCCGCTCATAGTTCTCGTATTATATAAGGGAGGGGGCAATATAGAAAGTTATTCGTATGAGATACCCTAATGAAATCGAAAACTTCAAACACAGTTGGCCTCACCCCAACACGAGTCTCCGCTCATAGTTCTCATATTACAAAAGGAAGGGGGGTAACATAGAAAGTTATTCGTAGGAAATACCCTAATGAAATCGAAAACTTCAAACACAGTTGGCCTTACCCCAACAGGAGTTTCCACCCCAAGACGAGTTTCTACCCATAGTTCTCATATTACAAAAGGAAGGGGGGTAACGTAGAAAGTTATTCGCAGGAGATACCCTAATGAAATCTAAAACTTCAAACACAGGTGGCTTTACCCCAACACGAGTCTCCACTCATAGTTCTCATATTACAAAAGGAAGGGGGGTAACATAGAAAGTTATTCGTAGGAGATACCCTAATGAAATCGAAAACTTTAAACACAGGTGGCCTTACCCCAACACGAGTCTCCACTCATAGTTCTCATATTACAAAAGGGGAACATAGAAAGTTATTCGTAGGAGATACCCTAATGAAATCAATCACTTCAAACACAGGTGGCCTTATCCCAACACGAGTCTCCGCTCATAGTTCTCGTATTACATAAGGGAGGGGGTAACATAGAAAGTTATTCGTAGGAGATACCCTAATGAAATCGAAAACTTCAAACCCAGTTGGCCTTACCCCAACACGAGTTTCCACCCCAACACGAGTTTCTACTCATAGTTCTCATATTACAAATGGAAGGGGGGTAACGTAGAAAGTTATTCGTAGGAGATACCCTAATGAAATCGAAAACTTCAAACACAGTTGGCCTTACCACAACACGAGTTTCCACCCCAACACGAGTTTTATTTATTTATTTTTTTTTGTACCCTCAGGGCATACAGCATTATAGAGGGGAGTGGGTTTAGAAGAAAAAAATACAATTGAAACGAGAAAAACAAATCACATTCAGTACATGCGTACAACACTCGAGAACAACGTGTAAATGAAGCACCGCGACAACAGGAAGCACCGCGACAAATCAAACAAGGAATCGAAAAATCAAAATCAAACAAGGAAGAACCGCAAAAAAAGAAAAAAAAAGAAAAAAATTACAACATGGCACAGCGTATTTGCGATACACAAATGAACGGTAACCGAACAGCAGCAAACAAAACCAGGGAAAAAGAAAATGCGTTGAGCACATCAATGCATAAAATTTTCTAGTGCCGCCCGAAAGCGTTCATGATTAGTAATCGTGACTAGTGACGCAGGCAGGTTGTTCCAATCATGGCAAGTTTTTTGTAAAAAAGAATGGGAGTATGTTACGGTGTTTTGGCGCGGACTATGAACCTTGTAATGATAGTCGAGGCGTTCAGATAGGAAAAAAGGAGGATTGAGCCAACGTGATTTAAGTATGGGGTTATGGTGATACGCCTTATGCAGCACACAAAGGCGAGCAAGTTTCCGGCGAGTAGCAAGAGGAGCAAGGTCAAGGCTGGTCCACTCATAGTTCTCATATTACAAAAGGAAGGGGGGTAACATAGAAAGTTATTCGTAGGAGATACCCTAATGAAATCGAAAACTTCAAACACAGGTTGTCTTACCCCAACACGAGTCTTTACTCATAGTTCTCATATTACAAAAGGGAGGGGGGTAACATAGAAAGTTATTCGTAGAAGATACTCTAATAAAATCGAAAACTTCAAACACAGTTGGCCTTACCCCAACACGAGTTTCCATCCCAACACGAGTTTCCACTCATAGTTCTCATATTACAAAAGGAAGGGGGGTAACATAGAAAGTTATTCGTAGGAGATACCCTAATGAAATCGAAAACTTCAAACACAGGTGGCCTTCCCCCAACACGAGTCTCCACTCATAGTTCTCATATTACAAAAGGGAGGGGGGTAACATAGAAAGTTATTCGTAGGAGATACCCTAATGAAATCGAAAACTTCAAACACAGTTGTGCTTACCCCGACACCAGTTTCCACCCCAACACGAGTTTTCACTCATAGTTCTCATATTACAAAAGGAAGGCGGATAACATAGAAAGTTATTCGTAGGAGATACCCTAATGAAATCGAAAACTTCAAACTCAGGTGGCCTTACCCCAACACGAGTCTCCACTCATAGTTCTCTTATTACAAAAGGGAGGGGGTAACATAGAAAGTTATTCGTAGGAGATACCCTAATGAAATCAAAAACTTCAAACACAGGTGGCCTTACCCCAACACGAGTCTCCACTCATAGTTCTCGTATTACAAAAGGGGAACATAGAAAGTTATTCGTAGGAGATACCCTAATGAAATCGAAAACTTTAAACACAGGTGGCCTTACCCCAACACGAGTCTCCACTCATAGTTCTCATATTACAAAAGGGGAGGGGGATAACACAGAAAGTTATTTGTAGGAGATACCCTAATGAAATCAATCACTTCAAACACAGGTGGCCTTATCCCAACACGAGTCTCCGCTCATAGTTCTCGTATTACATAAGGGAGGGGGTAACATAGAAAGTTATTCGTAGGAGATACCCTAATGAAATCGAAAACTTTAAACCCAGTTGGCCTTACCCCAACACGAGTTTCCACCCCAACACGAGTTTCTACTCGTAGTTCTGATATTACAAATGGAAGGGGGGTAACGTAGAAAGTTATTAGTAGGAGATACCCTAATGAAATCGAAAACTTCAAACACAGTTGGCCTTACCACAACACGAGTTTCCACCCCAACACGAGTTTTATTTATTTATTTTTTTTGTACCCTCAGGGCATACAGCATTATAGAGGGGAGTGGGTTTAGAAGAAAAAAATACAATTGAAACGAGAAAAACAAATCACATTCAGTACATGCGTACAACACTCGAGAACAACGTGTAAATGAAGCACCGCGACAACAGGAAGCACCGCGACAAATCAAACAAGGAATCGAAAAATCAAAATCAAACAAGGAAGAACCGCAAAAAAAAGAAAAAAAAAGAAAAAAATTACAACATGGCACAGCGTATTTGCGATACACAAATGAACGGTAACCGAACAGCAGCAAACAAAACCAGGGAAAAAGAAAATGCGTTTAGCACATCAATGCATAAAATTTTCTAGTGCCGCTCGAAAGCGTTCATGATTAGTAATCGTGACTAGTGACGCAGGCAGGTTGTTCCAATCATGGCAAGTTTTTTGTAAAAAAGAATGGGAGTATGTTACGGTGTTTTGGCGCGGACTATGAACCTTGTAATGATGGTCGAGGCGTTCAGATAGGAAAAAAGGAGGATTGAGCCAACGTGATTTAAGTATGGGGTTATGGTGATACGCCTTATGCAGCACACAAAGGCGAGCAAGTTTCCGGCGAGTAGCAAGAGGAGCAAGGTCAAGGCTGGTCCACTCATAGTTCTCATATTACAAAAGGAAGGGGGGTAACATAGAAAGTTATTCGTAGGAGATACCCTAATGAAATCGAAAACTTCAAACACAGGTTGTCTTACCCCAACACGAGTCTTTACTCATAGTTCTCATATTACAAAAGGGAGGGGGGTAACATAGAAAGTTATTCGTAGAAGATACTCTAATAAAATCGAAAACTTCAAACACAGTTGGCCTTACCCCAACACGAGTTTCCACCCCAACACGAGTTTCCACTCATAGTTCTCATATTACAAAAGGAAGGGGGGTAACATAGAAAGTTATTCGTAGGAGATACCCTAATGAAATCGAAAACTTCAAACACAGGTGGCCTTCCCCCAACACGAGTCTCCACTCATAGTTCTCATATTACAAAAGGGAGGGGGGTAACATAGAAAGTTATTCGTAGGAGATACCCTAATGAAATCGAAAACTTCAAACACAGTTGTGCTTACCCCAACACGAGTTTTCACTCATAGTTCTCATATTACAAAAGGAAGGCGGATAACATAGAAAGTTATTCGTAGGAGATACCCTAATGAAATCGAAAACTTCAAACTCAGGTGGCCTTACCCCAACACGAGTCTCCACTCATAGTTCTCTTATTACAAAAGGGAGGGGGTAACATAGAAAGTTATTCGTAGGAGATACCCTAATGAAATCAAAAACTTCAAACACAGGTGGCCTTACCCCAACACGAGTCTCCGCTCATAGTTCTCGTATTACATAAGGGAGGGGGTAACATAGAAAGTTATTCGTAGGAGATACCCTAATGAAATCGAAAACTTCAAACACAGGTGGCCTTACCCCAACACGAGTCTCCGCTCATAGTTCTCGTATCACATAAGGGAGGGGGTAACATAAAATTTATTCGTAGGAGATACCCTAATGAAATCGAAAACTTCAAACACAGTTGGCCTTACCCCAACACGAGTCTCCACTCATTGTTCTCATATTACAAAAGGGAGGGGGGTAACATGGAAAGTTATTCGTAGGAGATACCCTAATGAAATCGAAAACTTCAAACACAGTTGGCCTTACCCCAACACAAGTTTCCACCCTAACACGAGTTTCTACTCATGGTTGTCATATTACAAATGGAAGGGGGGTAACATAGAAAGTTATTCGTAGGAGATACCCTAATGAAATCGAAAACTTCAAACACAGTTGGCCTTACCCCAACACGAGTTTCCACCTCAACACGAGTTTTATTTATTTATTTATTTATTGTACCCTCAGGGCATACAGCATTTAAGAGGGGAGTGGGTTTAGAAGAAAAAAATACAATTGAAACGTGAAGAACAAATCACATTCAGTACATGCGTACAACACTCGAGAACAACGTGTAAATGAAGCACCGCGACAACAGGAAGCACCGCGACAAATCAAACAAGGAATCGAAAAATGAAAATCAAACAAGGAAGCACTGCGAAAAAAAAAGAAAAAAAATTACAACATGGCACAGCGTATTTGCGATACACAAATGAACGGTAACCGAACAGCAGCAAACAAAACCAGGGAAAAAGAAAATGCGTTGAGCACATCAATGCATAAAATTTTCTAGTGCCGCCCGAAAGCGTTCATGATTAGTAATCGTGACTAGTGACGCAGGCAGGTTGTTCCAATCATGGCATGTTTTTTGTAAAAGAGAATGGGAGTATGTTACGGTGTTTTGGTGAGGTATATGAACCTTGTAATGATGGTCGAGGCGTTCAGCTAGGAAAAAGGGAGGATTGAGCCAACGTGATTTATGTATGGGGTTATGGTGATACGCTTTATGCAGCACACAAAGGCGAGCAAGTTTCCGGCGAGTAGCAAGAGGAGCAAGGTCAAGGCTGGTCCACTCATAGTTCTCATATTACAAAAGGAAGGGGGGTAACATAGAAAGTTATTCGTTGGAGATACCCTAATGAAATCGAAAACTTCAAACACAAATGGCCTTACCCCAACACGAGTCTCCACTCATAGTTCTCATATTACAAATGGGAGGGAGGTAACATAGAAAGTTATTCGTAGGAGATACCCTAATGAAATCGAAAACTTCAAACACAGTTGGCCTTACCCCAACACGAGTCTCCGCTCATAGTTCTCGTATTACATAAGGGAGGGGGTAACATAGAAAGTTATTCGTAGGAGATACCCTAATGAAATCGAAAACTTCAAACACAGTTGGCCTTACCCTCAACACAAGTCTCCACTCATAGTTCTCGTATTACATAAGGGAGGGGGTAACATAGAAAGTTATTCGTAGGAGATACCCTAATGAAATCGAAAACTTCAAACACAGGTGGCCTTACCCCATCACGAGTTTCCACCCCAACACGAGTTTCCACTCATAGTTCTCATATTACAAATGGAAGGGGGGTAACGTAGAAAGTTATTAGTAGGAGATACCCTAATGAAATCGAAAACTTCAAACACAGTTGGCCTTACCACAACACGAGTTTCCACCCCAACACGAGTTTTATTTATTTATTTTTTTTTGTACCCTCAGGGCATACAGCATTATAGAGGGGAGTGGGTTTAGAAGAAAAAAATACAATTGAAACGAGAAAAACAAATCACATTCAGTACATGCGTACAACACTCGAGAACAACGTGTAAATGAAGCACCGCGACAACAGGAAGCACCGCGACAAATCAAACAAGGAATCGAAAAATCAAAATCAAACAAGGAAGAACCGCAAAAAAAAGAAAAAAAAAGAAAAAAATTACAACATGGCACAGCGTATTTGCGATACACAAATGAACGGTAACCGAACAGCAGCAAACAAAACCAGGGAAAAAGAAAATGCGTTTAGCACATCAATGCATAAAATTTTCTAGTGCCGCTCGAAAGCGTTCATGATTAGTAATCGTGACTAGTGACGCAGGCAGGTTGTTCCAATCATGGCAAGTTTTTTGTAAAAAAGAATGGGAGTATGTTACGGTGTTTTGGCGCGGACTATGAACCTTGTAATGATGGTCGAGGCGTTCAGATAGGAAAAAAGGAGGATTGAGCCAACGTGATTTAAGTATGGGGTTATGGTGATACGCCTTATGCAGCACACAAAGGCGAGCAAGTTTCCGGCGAGTAGCAAGAGGAGCAAGGTCAAGGCTGGTCCACTCATAGTTCTCATATTACAAAAGGAAGGGGGGTAACATAGAAAGTTATTCGTAGGAGATACCCTAATGAAATCGAAAACTTCAAACACAGGTTGTCTTACCCCAACACGAGTCTTTACTCATAGTTCTCATATTACAAAAGGGAGGGGGGTAACATAGAAAGTTATTCGTAGAAGATACTCTAATAAAATCGAAAACTTCAAACACAGTTGGCCTTACCCCAACACGAGTTTCCACCCCAACACGAGTTTCCACTCATAGTTCTCATATTACAAAAGGAAGGGGGGTAACATAGAAAGTTATTCGTAGGAGATACCCTAATGAAATCGAAAACTTCAAACACAGGTGGCCTTCCCCCAACACGAGTCTCCACTCATAGTTCTCATATTACAAAAGGGAGGGGGGTAACATAGAAAGTTATTCGTAGGAGATACCCTAATGAAATCGAAAACTTCAAACACAGTTGTGCTTACCCCAACACGAGTTTTCACTCATAGTTCTCATATTACAAAAGGAAGGCGGATAACATAGAAAGTTATTCGTAGGAGATACCCTAATGAAATCGAAAACTTCAAACTCAGGTGGCCTTACCCCAACACGAGTCTCCACTCATAGTTCTCTTATTACAAAAGGGAGGGGGTAACATAGAAAGTTATTCGTAGGAGATACCCTAATGAAATCAAAAACTTCAAACACAGGTGGCCTTACCCCAACACGAGTCTCCGCTCATAGTTCTCGTATTACATAAGGGAGGGGGTAACATAGAAAGTTATTCGTAGGAGATACCCTAATGAAATCGAAAACTTCAAACACAGGTGGCCTTACCCCAACACGAGTCTCCGCTCATAGTTCTCGTATCACATAAGGGAGGGGGTAACATAAAATTTATTCGTAGGAGATACCCTAATGAAATCGAAAACTTCAAACACAGTTGGCCTTACCCCAACACGAGTCTCCACTCATTGTTCTCATATTACAAAAGGGAGGGGGGTAACATGGAAAGTTATTCGTAGGAGATACCCTAATGAAATCGAAAACTTCAAACACAGTTGGCCTTACCCCAACACAAGTTTCCACCCTAACACGAGTTTCTACTCATGGTTGTCATATTACAAATGGAAGGGGGGTAACATAGAAAGTTATTCGTAGGAGATACCCTAATGAAATCGAAAACTTCAAACACAGTTGGCCTTACCCCAACACGAGTTTCCACCTCAACACGAGTTTTATTTATTTATTTATTTATTGTACCCTCAGGGCATACAGCATTTAAGAGGGGAGTGGGTTTAGAAGAAAAAAATACAATTGAAACGTGAAGAACAAATCACATTCAGTACATGCGTACAACACTCGAGAACAACGTGTAAATGAAGCACCGCGACAACAGGAAGCACCGCGACAAATCAAACAAGGAATCGAAAAATGAAAATCAAACAAGGAAGCACTGCGAAAAAAAAAGAAAAAAAATTACAACATGGCACAGCGTATTTGCGATACACAAATGAACGGTAACCGAACAGCAGCAAACAAAACCAGGGAAAAAGAAAATGCGTTGAGCACATCAATGCATAAAATTTTCTAGTGCCGCCCGAAAGCGTTCATGATTAGTAATCGTGACTAGTGACGCAGGCAGGTTGTTCCAATCATGGCATGTTTTTTGTAAAAGAGAATGGGAGTATGTTACGGTGTTTTGGTGAGGTATATGAACCTTGTAATGATGGTCGAGGCGTTCAGCTAGGAAAAAGGGAGGATTGAGCCAACGTGATTTATGTATGGGGTTATGGTGATACGCTTTATGCAGCACACAAAGGCGAGCAAGTTTCCGGCGAGTAGCAAGAGGAGCAAGGTCAAGGCTGGTCCACTCATAGTTCTCATATTACAAAAGGAAGGGGGGTAACATAGAAAGTTATTCGTTGGAGATACCCTAATGAAATCGAAAACTTCAAACACAAATGGCCTTACCCCAACACGAGTCTCCACTCATAGTTCTCATATTACAAATGGGAGGGAGGTAACATAGAAAGTTATTCGTAGGAGATACCCTAATGAAATCGAAAACTTCAAACACAGTTGGCCTTACCCCAACACGAGTCTCCGCTCATAGTTCTCGTATTACATAAGGGAGGGGGTAACATAGAAAGTTATTCGTAGGAGATACCCTAATGAAATCGAAAACTTCAAACACAGTTGGCCTTACCCTCAACACAAGTCTCCACTCATAGTTCTCGTATTACATAAGGGAGGGGGTAACATAGAAAGTTATTCGTAGGAGATACCCTAATGAAATCGAAAACTTCAAACACAGGTGGCCTTACCCCATCACGAGTTTCCACCCCAACACGAGTTTCCACTCATAGTTCTCATATTACAAATGGAAGGGGGGTAACGTAGAAAGTTATTAGTAGGAGATACCCTAATGAAATCGAAAACTTCAAACACAGTTGGCCTTACCACAACACGAGTTTCCACCCCAACACGAGTTTTATTTATTTATTTTTTTTGTACCCTCAGGGCATACAGCATTATAGAGGGGAGTGGGTTTAGAAGAAAAAAATACAATTGAAACGAGAAAAACAAATCACATTCAGTACATGCGTACAACACTCGAGAACAACGTGTAAATGAAGCACCGCGACAACAGGAAGCACCGCGACAAATCAAACAAGGAATCGAAAAATCAAAATCAAACAAGGAAGAACCGCAAAAAAAAGAAAAAAAAAGAAAAAAATTACAACATGGCACAGCGTATTTGCGATACACAAATGAACGGTAACCGAACAGCAGCAAACAAAACCAGGGAAAAAGAAAATGCGTTTAGCACATCAATGCATAAAATTTTCTAGTGCCGCTCGAAAGCGTTCATGATTAGTAATCGTGACTAGTGACGCAGGCAGGTTGTTCCAATCATGGCAAGTTTTTTGTAAAAAAGAATGGGAGTATGTTACGGTGTTTTGGCGCGGACTATGAACCTTGTAATGATGGTCGAGGCGTTCAGATAGGAAAAAAGGAGGATTGAGCCAACGTGATTTAAGTATGGGGTTATGGTGATACGCCTTATGCAGCACACAAAGGCGAGCAAGTTTCCGGCGAGTAGCAAGAGGAGCAAGGTCAAGGCTGGTCCACTCATAGTTCTCATATTACAAAAGGAAGGGGGGTAACATAGAAAGTTATTCGTAGGAGATACCCTAATGAAATCGAAAACTTCAAACACAGGTTGTCTTACCCCAACACGAGTCTTTACTCATAGTTCTCATATTACAAAAGGGAGGGGGGTAACATAGAAAGTTATTCGTAGAAGATACTCTAATAAAATCGAAAACTTCAAACACAGTTGGCCTTACCCCAACACGAGTTTCCACCCCAACACGAGTTTCCACTCATAGTTCTCATATTACAAAAGGAAGGGGGGTAACATAGAAAGTTATTCGTAGGAGATACCCTAATGAAATCGAAAACTTCAAACACAGGTGGCCTTCCCCCAACACGAGTCTCCACTCATAGTTCTCATATTACAAAAGGGAGGGGGGTAACATAGAAAGTTATTCGTAGGAGATACCCTAATGAAATCGAAAACTTCAAACACAGTTGTGCTTACCCCAACACGAGTTTTCACTCATAGTTCTCATATTACAAAAGGAAGGCGGATAACATAGAAAGTTATTCGTAGGAGATACCCTAATGAAATCGAAAACTTCAAACTCAGGTGGCCTTACCCCAACACGAGTCTCCACTCATAGTTCTCTTATTACAAAAGGGAGGGGGTAACATAGAAAGTTATTCGTAGGAGATACCCTAATGAAATCAAAAACTTCAAACACAGGTGGCCTTACCCCAACACGAGTCTCCGCTCATAGTTCTCGTATTACATAAGGGAGGGGGTAACATAGAAAGTTATTCGTAGGAGATACCCTAATGAAATCGAAAACTTCAAACACAGGTGGCCTTACCCCAACACGAGTCTCCGCTCATAGTTCTCGTATCACATAAGGGAGGGGGTAACATAAAATTTATTCGTAGGAGATACCCTAATGAAATCGAAAACTTCAAACACAGTTGGCCTTACCCCAACACGAGTCTCCACTCATTGTTCTCATATTACAAAAGGGAGGGGGGTAACATGGAAAGTTATTCGTAGGAGATACCCTAATGAAATCGAAAACTTCAAACACAGTTGGCCTTACCCCAACACAAGTTTCCACCCTAACACGAGTTTCTACTCATGGTTGTCATATTACAAATGGAAGGGGGGTAACATAGAAAGTTATTCGTAGGAGATACCCTAATGAAATCGAAAACTTCAAACACAGTTGGCCTTACCCCAACACGAGTTTCCACCTCAACACGAGTTTTATTTATTTATTTATTTATTGTACCCTCAGGGCATACAGCATTTAAGAGGGGAGTGGGTTTAGAAGAAAAAAATACAATTGAAACGTGAAGAACAAATCACATTCAGTACATGCGTACAACACTCGAGAACAACGTGTAAATGAAGCACCGCGACAACAGGAAGCACCGCGACAAATCAAACAAGGAATCGAAAAATGAAAATCAAACAAGGAAGCACTGCGAAAAAAAAAGAAAAAAAATTACAACATGGCACAGCGTATTTGCGATACACAAATGAACGGTAACCGAACAGCAGCAAACAAAACCAGGGAAAAAGAAAATGCGTTGAGCACATCAATGCATAAAATTTTCTAGTGCCGCCCGAAAGCGTTCATGATTAGTAATCGTGACTAGTGACGCAGGCAGGTTGTTCCAATCATGGCATGTTTTTTGTAAAAGAGAATGGGAGTATGTTACGGTGTTTTGGTGAGGTATATGAACCTTGTAATGATGGTCGAGGCGTTCAGCTAGGAAAAAGGGAGGATTGAGCCAACGTGATTTATGTATGGGGTTATGGTGATACGCTTTATGCAGCACACAAAGGCGAGCAAGTTTCCGGCGAGTAGCAAGAGGAGCAAGGTCAAGGCTGGTCCACTCATAGTTCTCATATTACAAAAGGAAGGGGGTAACATAGAAAGTTATTCGTTGGAGATACCCTAATGAAATCGAAAACTTCAAACACAAATGGCCTTACCCCAACACGAGTCTCCACTCATAGTTCTCATATTACAAATGGGAGGGAGGTAACATAGAAAGTTATTCGTAGGAGATACCCTAATGAAATCGAAAACTTCAAACACAGTTGGCCTTACCCCAACACGAGTCTCCGCTCATAGTTCTCGTATTACATAAGGGAGGGGGTAACATAGAAAGTTATTCGTAGGAGATACCCTAATGAAATCGAAAACTTCAAACACAGTTGGCCTTACCCTCAACACAAGTCTCCACTCATAGTTCTCGTATTACATAAGGGAGGGGGTAACATAGAAAGTTATTCGTAGGAGATACCCTAATGAAATCGAAAACTTCAAACACAGGTGGCCTTACCCCATCACGAGTTTCCACCCCAACACGAGTTTCCACTCATAGTTCTCATATTACAAATGGAAGGGGGGTAACATAGAAAGTTATTCGTAGGAGATACGCTAATGAAATCGAAAACTTCAAACACAGTTGGCCTTACCCCAACACGAGTTTCCACCCCCACACGAGTTTCCACTCATAGTTCTCATATTACAAAAGGAAGGGGGGTAACATAGAAAGTTATTCGTAGGAGATACCCTAATGAAATCGAAAACTTCAAACACAGGTGGCCTTACCCCAACACGAGTCTCCACTCATAGTTCTCATATTACAAAAGGGAGGGGGGTAACATAGAAAGTTATTCGTAGGAGATACCCTAATGAAATTGAAAACTTCAAACACACTTGGCCTTACCCCAACACGAGTCTCCGCTCATAGTTCTCGTATTACATAAGGGAGGGAGTAACGTAGAAAGTTATTCGTAGGAGATACCCTAATGAAATCGAAAATTTCAAACACAGTTGGCCTTACCCTCAACACAAGTCTCCACTCATAGTTCTCATATTACAAAAGGGAGGGGGGTAACATAGAAAGTTATTCGTACGAGATACCCTAATGAAATCGAAAACATCAAACACAGTTGGCCTTACCCCAACACGAGTTTCCACCCCAACACGAGCTTCCACTCACAGTTCTCATATTACAAAAGTAAGGGGGGTAACATATAAAGTTATTGGTAGGAGATACCATAATGAAATCGAAAACTTCAAACACAGGTTGCCTTACCCCAACACGAGTCTTTACTCATAGTTCTCATATTACAAAAGGGAGGGGGGTAACATAGAACGTTATTCGTAGAAGATACTCTAATAAAATCGAAAACTTCAAACACAGTTGGCCTTACCCCAACACGAGTTTCCACCCCAACACGAGTTTCCACTCATAGTTCTCATATTACAAAAGGAAGGGGGGTAACATAGAAAGTTATTCATAGGAGATACCCTAATGAAATCGAAAACTTCAAACACAGGTGGCCTTACCCCAGCACGAGGCTCCACTCATAGTTCTCATATTACAAATGGGAGGGGGGTAACATAGAAAGTTATTCGTAGGAGATACCCTAATGAAATCAAAAACTTCAAACACAGGTGGCCTTACCCCAACACGAGTCTCCGCTCATAGTTCTCGTATTATATAAGGGAGGGGGTAATATAGAAAGTTATTCGTATGAGATACCCTAATGAAATCGAAAACTTCAAACACAGTTGGCCTTACCCCAACACGAGTTTTCGCTCATAGTTCTCATATTACAAAAGGGAGGGGGGTAACATAGAAAGTTATTCGTAAGAAATACCCTAATGAAATCGAAAACTTCAAACACAGTTGGCCTTACCCCAACAGGAGTTTCCACCCCAAGACGAGTTTCTACTCATAGTTCTCATATTACAAAAGGAAGGGGGGTAACATAGAAAGTTATTCGTAGGAGATACCCTAATGAAATCTAAAACTTCAAACACAGGTGGCTTTACCCCAACACGAGTCTCCACTCATAGTTCTCATATTACAAAAGGAAGGGGGGTAACATAGAAAGTTATTCGTAGGAGATACCCTAATGAAATCGAAAACTTTAAACGCAGGTGGCCTTACCCCAACACGAGTCTCCACTCATAGTTCTCATATTACAAAAGGGGAGGGGGATATCATAGAAAGTTATTCGTAGGAGATACCCTAATGAAATCAATCACTTCAAACACAGGTGGCCTTACCCCAACACGAGTCTCCGCTCATAGTTCTCGTATTACATAAGGGAGGGGGTAACATAGAAAGTTATTCGTAGGAGATACCCTAATGAAATCGAAAACTTCAAACCCAGTTGGCCTTACCCCAACACGAGTTTCCACCCCAACACGAGTTTCTACTCATAGTTCTCATATTACAAATGGAAGGGGGGTAACGTAGAAAGTTATTCGTAGGAGATACCCTAATGAAATCGAAAACTTCAAACACAGTTGGCCTTACCACAACACGAGTTTCCACCCCAACACGAGTTTTATTTATTTATTTTTTTTATTTTACCCTCAGGGCATACAGCATTATAGAGGGGAGTGGGTTTAGAAGAAAAAAATACAATTGAAACGAGAAAAACAAATCACATTCAGTACATGCGTACAACACTCGAGAACAACGTGTAAATGAAGCACCGCGACAACAGGAAGCACCGCGACAAATCAAACAAGGAATCGAAAAATCAAAATCAAACAAGGAAGCACCGCAAAAAAAAGAAAAAAAATGAAAAAAATACAACATGGCACAGCGTATTTGCGATACACAAATGAACGGTAACCGAACAGCAGCAAACAAAACCAGGGAAAAAGAAAATGCGTTGAGCACATCAATGCATAAAATTTTCTAGTGCCGCCCGAAAGCGTTCATGATTAGTAATCGTGACTAGTGACGCAGGCAGGTTGTTCCAATCATGGCATGTTTTTTGTAAAAAAGAATGGGAGTATGTTACGGTGTTTTGGCGCGGAATATGAACCTTGTAATGATGGTCGAGGCGTTCAGATAGGAAAAAAGGAGGATTGAGCCAACGTGATTTAAGTATGGGGTTATGGTGATACGCCTTATGCAGCACACAAAGGCGAGCAAGTTTCCGGCGAGTAGCAAGAGGAGCAAGGTCAAGGCTGGTCCACTCATAGTTCTCATATTACAAAAGGAAGGGGGGTAACATAGAAAGTTATTCGTAGGAGATACCCTAATGAAATCGAAAACTTCAAACACAGGTGGCCTTACCCCAACACGAGTCTCCACTCATAGTTCTCATATTACAAAATGGAGGGGGGTAACATAGAAAGTTATTCGTACGAGATACCCTAATGAAATCGAAAACATCAAACACAGTTGGCCTTACCCCAACACGAGTTTCCACCCCAACACGAGCTTCCACTCATAGTTCTCATATTACAAAAGGAAGGGGGGTAACATAGAAAGTTATTGGTAGGAGATACCCTAATGGAATCGAAAACTTCAAACACAGGTTGCCTTACCCCAACACGAGTCTTTACTCATAGTTCTCATATTACAAAAGGGAGGGGGGTAACATAGAAAGTTATTCGTAGAAGATACTCTAATAAAATCGAAAACTTCAAACACAGTTGGCCTTACCCCAACACGAGTCTCCGCTCATAGTTCTCGTATTACATAAGGGAGGGGGTAACATAGAAAGTTATTCGTAGGAGATACCCTAATGAAATCGAAAACTTCAAACACAGGTGGCCTTACCCCATCACGAGTTTCCACCCCAACACGAGTTTCCACTCATGGTTCTCATATTACAAATGGAAGGGGGGTAACATAGAAAGTTATTCGTAGGAGATACGCTAATGAAATCGAAAACTTCAAACACAGTTGGCCTTACCCCAACACGAGTTTCCACCCCAACACGAGTTTCCACTCATAGTTCTCATATTACAAAAGGAAGGGGGGTAACATAGAAAGTTATTCGTAGGAGATACCCTAATGAAATCGAAAACTTCAAACACAGGTGGCCTTACCCCAACACGAGTCTCCACTCATAGTTCTCATATTACAAAAGGGAGGGGGGTAACATAGAAAGTTATTCGTAGGAGATACCCTAATGAAATCGAAAACTTCAAACACAGTTGTGCTTACCCCAACACGAGTTTCCACCCCAACACGAGTTTTCACTCATAGTTCTCATATTACAAAAGGAAGGCGGGTAACATAGAAAGTTATTCGTAGGAGATACCCTAATGAAATCGAAAACTTCAAACACAGGTGGCCTTACCCCAACACGAGTCTCCACTCATAGTTCTCTTATTACAAAAGGGAGGGGGTAACATAGAAAGTTATTCGTAGGAGATACCCTAATGAAATCAAAAACTTCAAACACAGGTGGCCTTACCCCAACACGAGTCTCCGCTCAGAGTTCTCGTATTACATAAGGGAGGGGGTAACATAGAAAGTTATTCGTAGGAGATACCCTAATGAAATCGAAAACTTCAAACACAGGTGGCCTTACCCCAACACGAGTCTCCGCTCATAGTTCTCGTATCACATAAGGGAGGGGGTAACATAAAATTTATTCGTAGGAGATACCCTAATGAAATTGAAAACTTCAAACACAGGTGGCCTTACCCCAACACGAGTCTCCACTCATAGTTCTCATATTACAAATGGGAGGGGGTAACATAGAAAGTTATTCGTAGGAGATACCCTAATGAAATCGAAAACTTCAAACACAGTTGGCCTTACCCCAACACGAGTTTCCACCCCAACACGAGTTTCTACTCATAGTTCTCATATTACAAATGGAAGGGGGGTAACATAGAAAGTTATTCGTAGGAGATACCCTAATGAAATCGAAAACTTCAAACACAGTTGGGCTTACCCAACACGAGTTTCCACCCCAAAACGAGTTTCCACTCATAGTTCTCATATTACAAAAGGAAGGGGGGTAAGATAGAAAGTTATTCATAGGAGATACCCTAATGAAATCTAAAACTTCAAACACAGGTGGCCTTACCCCAACACGAGTCTCCGCTCATAGTTCTCGTATTATATAAGGGAGGGGGTAATATAGAAAGTTATTCGTTTGAGATACCCTAATGAAATCGAAAACTTCAAACACAGTTGGCCTTACCCCAACACGAGTCTCCGCTCATAGTTCTCATATTACAAAAGGGAGGGGGGTAACTTAGAAAGTTATTCGTAGGAAATACCCTAATGAAATCGAAAACTTCAAACACAGTTGGCCTTACCCCAACAGGAGTTTCCACCCCAAGACGAGTTTCTACTCATAGTTCTCATATTACAAAAGGAAGGGGGGTAACATAGAAAGTTATTCGTAGGAGATACCCTAATGAAATCTAAAACTTCAAACACAGGTGGCTTTACCCCAACACGAGTCTCCACTCATAGTTCTCATATTACATAAGGGAGGGGGGTAACATAGAAAGTTATTCGTAGGAGATACCCTAATGTAATCGAAAACTTTAAACACAGGTGGCCTTACCCCAACACGAGTCTCCACTCATAGTTCTCATATTACAAAAGGGGAGGGGGATAACATAGAAAGTTATTCGTAGGAGATACCCTAATGAAATCAATCACTTCAAACACAGGTGGCCTTACCCCAACACGAGTGTCCGCTCATAGTTCTCGTATTACATAAGGGAGGGGGTAACATAGAAAGTTATTCGTAGGAGATACCCTAATGAAATCGAAAACTTCAAACCCAGTTGGCCTTACCCCAACACGAGTTTCCACCCCAACACGAGTTTCTACTCATAGTTCTCATATTACAAATGGAAGGGGGGTAACGTAGAAAGTTATTCGTAGGAGATACCCTAATGAAATCGAAAACTTCGAACACAGTTGGCCTTGCCACAACACGAGTTTCCACCCCAACACGAGTTTTATTTATTTATTTTTTTATTTTACCCTCAGGGCATACAGCATTATAGAGGGGAGTGGGTTTAGAAGAAAAAAATACAATTGAAACGAGAAAAACAAATCACATTCAGTACATGCGTACAACACTCGAGAACAACGTGTAAAGGAAGCACCGCGACAAATCAAACAAGGAAGCACCGCAAAAAAAAAGAAAAAAAAATGAAAAAAATACAACATGGCACAGCGTATTTGCGATACACAAATGAACGGTAACCGAACAGCAGCAAACAAAACCAGGGAAAAAGAAAATGCGTTGAGCACATCAATGCATAAAATTTTCTAGTGCCGCCCGAAAGCGTTCATGATTAGTAATCGTGACTAGTGACGCAGGCAGGTTGTTCCAATCATGGCATGTTTTTTGTAAAAAAGAATGGGAGTATGTTACGGTGTTTTGGCGCGGAATATGAACCTTGTAATGATGGTCGAGGCGTTCAGATAGGAAAAAAGGAGGATTGAGCCAACGTGATTTAAATATGGGGTTATGGTGATACGCCTTATGCAGCACACAAAGGCGAGCAAGTTTCCGGCGAGTAGCAAGAGGAGCAAGGTCAAGGCTGGTCCACTCATAGTTCTCATATTACAAAAGGAAGGGGGGTAACATAGAAAGTTATTCGTAGGAGATACCCTAATGAAATCGAAAACTTCAAACACAGGTGGCCTTACCCCACCACGAGTCTCCACTCATAGTTCTCATATTACAAAATGGAGGGGGGTAACATAGAAAGTTATTCGTACGAGATACCCTAATGAAATCGAAAACATCAAACACAGTTGGCCTTACCCCAACACGAGTTTCCACCCCAACACGAGCTTCCACTCATAGTTCTCATATTACAAAAGGAAGGGGGGTAACATAGAAAGTTATTGGTAGGAGATACCCTAATGGAATCGAAAACTTCAAACACAGGTTGCCTTACCCCAACACGAGTCTTTACTCATAGTTCTCATATTACAAAATGGAGGGGGGTAACATAGAAAGTTATTCGTAGAAGATACTCTAATAAAATCGAAAACTTCAAACACAGTTGGCCTTACCCCAACACGAGTTTCCACCCCAACACGAGTTTCCACTCATAGTTCTCATATTACAAAAGGAAGGGGGTTAACATAGAAAGTTATTCGTAGGAGATACCCTAATGAAATCAAAAACTTCAAACACAGGTGGCCTTACCCCAACACGAGTCTCCGCTCATAGTTCTCGTATTACATAAGGGAGGGAGTAACGTAGAAAGTTATTCGTAGGAGATACCCTAATGAAATCAAAAACTTCAAACACAGTTGGCCTTACCCCAACACGAGTCTGCGCTCATAGTTCTCGTATTACATAAGGGAGGGGGTAACATAGAAAGTTATTCGTAGGAGATACCCTAATGAAATCGAAAACTTCAAACACAGGTGGCCTTACCCCATCACGAGTTTCCACCCCAACACGAGTTTCCACTCATAGTTCTCATATTACAAATGGAAGGGGGGTAACATAGAAAGTTATTCGTAGGAGATACGCTAATGAAATCGAAAACTTCAAACACAGTTGGCCTTACCCCAACACGAGTTTCCACCCCAACACGAGTTTCCACTCATAGTTCTCATATTACAAAAGGAAGGGGGGTAACATAGAAAGTTATTCGTAGGAGATACCCTAATGAAATCGAAAACTTCAAACACAGGTGGCCTTACCCCAACACGAGTCTCCACTCATAGTTCTCATATTACAAAAGGAGGGGGGTAACATAGAAAGTTATTCGTAGGAGATACCCTAATGAAATCGAAAACTTCAAACACAGTTGTGCTTACCCCAACACGAGTTTCCACCCCAACACGAGTTTTCACTCATAGTTCTCATATTACAAAAGGAAGGCGGGTAACATAGAAAGTTATTCGTAGGATATACCCTAATGAAATCGAAAACTTCAAACACAGGTGGCCTTACCCCAACAGGAGTTTCCACCCCAAGACGAGTTTCTACTCATAGTTCTCATATTACAAAAGGAAGGGGGGTAACATAGAAAGTTATTCGTAGGAGATACCCTAATGAAATCTAAAACTTCAAACACAGGTGGCTTTACCCCAACACGAGTCTCCACTCATAGTTCTCATATTACAAAAGGAAGGGGGGTAACATAGAAAGTTATTCGTAGGAGATACCCTAATGAAATCGAAAACTTTAAACGCAGGTGGCCTTACCCCAACACGAGTCTCCACTCATAGTTCTCATATTACAAAAGGGGAGGGGGATAACATAGAAAGTTATTCGTAGGAGATACCCTAATGAAATCAATCACTTCAAACACAGGTGGCCTTACCCCAACACGAGTCTCCGCTCATAGTTCTCGTATTACATAAGGGAGGGGGTAACATAGAAAGTTATTCGTAGGAGATACCCTAATGAAATCGAAAACTTCAAACCCAGTTGGCCTTACCCCAACACGAGTTTCCACCCCAACACGAGTTTCTACTCATAGTTCTCATATTACAAATGGAAGGGTTGTAACGTAGAAAGTTATTCGTAGGAGATACCCTAATGAAATCGAAAACTTCAAACACAGTTGGCCTTACCACAACACGAGTTTCCACCCCAACACGAGTTTTATTTATTTATTTTTTTATTTTACCCTCAGGGCATACAGCATTATAGAGGGGAGTGGGTTTAGAAGAAAAAAATACAATTGAAACGAGAAAAACAAATCACATTCAGTACATGCGTACAACACTCGAGAACAACGTGTAAATGAAGCACCGCGACAACAGGAAGCACCGCGACAAATCAAACAAGGAATCGAAAAATCAAAATCAAACAAGGAAGCACCGCAAAAAAAAGAAAAAAAATGAAAAAAATACAACATGGCACAGCGTATTTGCGATACACAAATGAACGGTAACCGAACAGCAGCAAACAAAACCAGGGAAAAAGAAAATGCGTTGAGCACATCAATGCATAAAATTTTCTAGTGCCGCCCGAAAGCGTTCATGATTAGTAATCGTGACTAGTGACGCAGGCAGGTTGTTCCAATCATGGCATGTTTTTTGTAAAAAAGAATGGGAGTATGTTACGGTGTTTTGGCGCGGAATATGAACCTTGTAATGATGGTCGAGGCGTTCAGATAGGAAAAAAGGAGGATTGAGCCAACGTGATTTAAGTATGGGGTTATGGTGATACGCCTTATGCAGCACACAAAGGCGAGCAAGTTTCCGGCGAGTAGCAAGAGGAGCAAGGTCAAGGCTGGTCCACTCATAGTTCTCATATTACAAAAGGAAGGGGGGTAACATAGAAAGTTATTCGTAGGAGATACCCTAATGAAATTGAAAACTTCAAACACAGGTGGCCTTACCCCAACACGAGTCTCCACTCATAGTTCTCATATTACAAAATGGAGGGGGGTAACATAGAAAGTTATTCGTACGAGATACCCTAATGAAATCGAAAACATCAAACACAGTTGGCCTTACCCCAACACGAGTTTCCACCCCAACACGAGCTTCCACTCATAGTTCTCATATTACAAAAGGAAGGGGGGTAACATAGAAAGTTATTGGTAGGAGATACCCTAATGGAATCGAAAACTTCAAACACAGGTTGCCTTACCCCAACACGAGTCTTTACTCATAGTTCTCATATTACAAAAGGGAGGGGGGTAACATGGAAAGTTATTCGTAGAAGATACTCTAATAAAATCGAAAACTTCAAACACAGTTGGCCTTACCCCAACACGAGTCTCCGCTCATAGTTCTCGTATTACATAAGGGAGGGGGTAACATAGAAAGTTATTCGTAGTAGATACCCTAATGAAATCGAAAACTTCAAACACAGGTGGCCTTACCCCATCACGAGTTTCCACCCCAACACGAGTTTCCACTCATAGTTCTCATATTACAAATGGAAGGGGGGTAACATAGAAAGTTATTCGTAGGAGATACGCTAATGAAATCGAAAACTTCAAACACAGTTGGCCTTACCCCAACACGAGTTTCCACCCCAACACGAGTTTCCACTCATAGTTCTCATATTACAAAAGGAAGGGGGGTAACATAGAAAGTTATTCGTAGGAGATACCCTAATGAAATCGAAAACTTCAAACACAGGTGGCCTTACCCCAACACGAGTCTCCACTCATAGTTCTCATATTACAAAAGGGAGGGGGGTAACATAGAAAGTTATTCGTAGGAGATACCCTAATGAAATCGAAAACTTCAAACACAGTTGTGCTTACCCCAACACGAGTTTCCACCCCAACACGAGTTTTCACTCATAGTTCTCATATTACAAAAGGAAGGCGGGTAACATAGAAAGTTATTCGTAGGAGATACCCTAATGAAATCGAAAACTTCAAACTCAGGTGGCCTTACCCCAACACGAGTCTCCACTCATAGTTCTCTTATTACAAAAGGGAGGGGGTAACATAGAAAGTTATTCGTAGGAGATACCCTAATGAAATCAAAAACTTCAAACACAGGTGGCCTTACCCCAACACGAGTCTCCGCTCATAGTTCTCGTATTACATAAGGGAGGGGGTAACATAGAAAGTTATTCGTAGGAGATACCCTAATGAAATCGAAAACTTCAAACACAGGTGGCCTTACCCCAACACGAGTCTCCGCTCATAGTTCTCGTATCACATAAGGGAGGGGGTAACATAAAATTTATTCGTAGGAGATACCCTAATGAAATTGAAAACTTCAAACACAGGTGGCCTTACCCCAACACGAGTCTCCACTCATAGTTCTTATATTACAAATGGGAGGGGGTAACATAGAAAGTTATTCGTAGGAGATACCCTAATGAAATCGAAAACTTCAAACACAGTTGGCCTTACCCCAACACGAGTTTCCACCCCAACACGAGTTTCTACTCATAGTTCTCATATTACAAATGGAAGGGGGGTAACATAGAAAGTTATTCGTAGGAGATACCCTAATGAAATCGAAAACTTCAAACACAGTTGGGCTTACCCAACACGAGTTTCCACCCCAACACGAGTTTCCACTCATAGTTCTCATATTACAAAAGGAAGGGGGGTAACATAGAAAGTTATTCATAGGAGATACCCTAATGAAATCTAAAACTTCAAACACAGGTGGCCTTACCCCAACACGAGTCTCCACTCATAGTTCTCATATTACAAATGGGAGGGGGGTAACATAGAAAGTTATTCGTAGGAGATACCCTAATGAAATCAAAAACTTCAAACACAGGTGGCCTTACCCCAACACGAGTCTCCGCTCATAGTTCTCGTATTATATAAGGGAGGGGGTAATATAGAAAGTTATTCGTATGAGATACCCTAATGAAATCGAAAACTTCAAACACAGTTGGCCTTACCCCAACACGAGTCTCCGCTCATAGTTCTCATATTACAAAAGGGAGGGGGGTAACTTAGAAAGTTATTCGTAGGAAATACCCTAATGAAATCGAAAACTTCAAACACAGTTGGCCTTACCCCAACAGGAGTTTCCACCCCAAGACGAGTTTCTACTCATAGTTCTCATATTACAAAAGGAAGGGGGGTAACATAGAAAGTTATTCGTAGGAGATACCCTAATGAAATCTAAAACTTCAAACACAGGTGGCTTTACCCCAACACGAGTCTCCACTCATAGTTCTCATATTACATAAGGGAGGGGGGTAACATAGAAAGTTATTCGTAGGAGATACCCTAATGTAATCGAAAACTTTAAACACAGGTGGCCTTACCCCAACACGAGTCTCCACTCATAGTTCTCATATTACAAAAGGAAGGGGGTTAACATAGAAAGTTATTCGTAGGAGATACCCTAATGAAATCAAAAACTTCAAACACAGGTGGCCTTACCCCAACACGAGTCTCCGCTCATAGTTCTCGTATTACATAAGGGAGGGAGTAACGTAGAAAGTTATTCGTAGGAGATACCCTAATGAAATCAAAAACTTCAAACACAGTTGGCCTTACCCCAACACGAGTCTGCGCTCATAGTTCTCGTATTACATAAGGGAGGGGGTAACATAGAAAGTTATTCGTAGGAGATACCCTAATGAAATCGAAAACTTCAAACACAGGTGGCCTTACCCCATCACGAGTTTCCACCCCAACACGAGTTTCCACTCATAGTTCTCATATTACAAATGGAAGGGGGGTAACGTAGAAAGTTATTCGTAGGAGATACCCTAATGAAATCGAAAACTTCGAACACAGTTGGCCTTGCCACAACACGAGTTTCAACCCCAACACGAGTTTTATTTATTTATTTTTTTATTTTACCCTCAGGGCATACAGCATTATAGAGGGGAGTGGGTTTAGAAGAAAAAAATACAATTGAAACGAGAAAAACAAATCACATTCAGTACATGCGTACAACACTCGAGAACAACGTGTAAAGGAAGCACCGCGACAACAGGAAGCACCGCGACAAATCAAACAAGGAAGCACCGCAAAAAAAAGAAAAAAAAAATGAAAAAAATACAACATGGCACAGCGTATTTGCGATACACAAATGAACGGTAACCGAACAGCAGCAAACAAAACCAGGGAAAAAGAAAATGCGTTGAGCACATCAATGCATAAAATTTTCTAGTGCCGCCCGAAAGCGTTCATGATTAGTAATCGTGACTAGTGACGCAGGCAGGTTGTTCCAATCATGGCATGTTTTTTTGTAAAAAAGAATGGGAGTATGTTACGGTGTTTTGGCGCGGAATATGAACCTTGTAATGATGGTCGAGGCGTTCAGATAGGAAAAAAGGAGGATTGAGCCAACGTGATTTAAATATGGGGTTATGGTGATACGCCTTATGCAGCACACAAAGGCGAGCAAGTTTCCGGCGAGTAGCAAGAGGAGCAAGGTCAAGGCTGGTCCACTCATAGTTCTCATATTACAAAAGGAAGGGGGGTAACATAGAAAGTTATTCGTAGGAGATACCCTAATGAAATCGAAAACTTCAAACACAGGTGGCCTTACCCCACCACGAGTCTCCACTCATAGTTCTCATATTACAAAATGGAGGGGGGTAACATAGAAAGTTATTCGTACGAGATACCCTAATGAAATCGAAAACATCAAACACAGTTGGCCTTACCCCAACACGAGTTTCCACCCCAACACGAGCTTCCACTCATAGTTCTCATATTACAAAAGGAAGGGGGGTAACATAGAAAGTTATTGGTAGGAGATACCCTAATGGAATCGAAAACTTCAAACACAGGTTGCCTTACCCCAACACGAGTCTTTACTCATAGTTCTCATATTACAAAAGGGAGGGGGGTAACATAGAAAGTTATTCGTAGAAGATACTCTAATAAAATCGAAAACTTCAAACACAGTTGGCCTTACCCCAACACGAGTTTCCACCCCAACACGAGTTTCCACTCATAGTTCTCATATTACAAAAGGAAGGGGGTTAACATAGAAAGTTATTCGTAGGAGATACCCTAATGAAATCAAAAACTTCAAACACAGGTGGCCTTACCCCAACACGAGTCTCCGCTCATAGTTCTCGTATTACATAAGGGAGGGAGTAATGTAGAAAGTTATTCGTAGGAGATACCCTAATGAAATCAAAAACTTCAAACACAGTTGGCCTTACCCCAACACGAGTCTGCGCTCATAGTTCTCGTATTACATAAGGGAGGGGGTAACATAGAAAGTTATTCGTAGGAGATACCCTAATGAAATCGAAAACTTCAAACACAGGTGGCCTTACCCCATCACGAGTTTCCACCCCAACACGAGTTTCCACTCATAGTTCTCATATTACAAATGGAAGGGGGGTAACATAGAAAGTTATTCGTAGGAGATACGCTAATGAAATCGAAAACTTCAAACACAGTTGGCCTTACCCCAACACGAGTTTCCACCCCAACACGAGTTTCCACTCATAGTTCTCATATTACAAAAGGAAGGGGGGTAACATAGAAAGTTATTCGTAGGAGATACCCTAATGAAATCGAAAACTTCAAACACAGGTGGCCTTACCCCAACACGAGTCTCCACTCATAGTTCTCATATTACAAAAGGGAGGGGGGTAACATAGAAAGTTATTCGTAGAAGATACTCTAATAAAATCGAAAACTTCAAACCCAGTTGGCCTTACCCCAACACGAGTTTCCACTCATAGTTCTCATATTACAAAAGGAAGGGGGTTAACATAGAAAGTTATTCGTAGGAGATACCCTAATGAAATCAAAAACTTCAAACACAGGTGGCCTTACCCCAACACGAGTCTCCGCTCATAGTTCTCGTATTACATAAGGGAGGGAGTAACGTAGAAAGTTATTCGTAGGAGATACCCTAATGAAATCAAAAACTTCAAACACAGTTGGCCTTACCCCAACACGAGTCTGCGCTCATAGTTCTCGTATTACATAAGGGAGGGGGTAACATAGAAAGTTATTCGTAGGAGATACCCTAATGAAATCGAAAACTTCAAACACAGGTGGCCTTACCCCATCACGAGTTTCCACCCCAACACGAGTTTCCACTCATAGTTCTCATATTACAAATGGAAGGGGGGTAACATAGAAAGTTATTCGTAGGAGATACGCTAATGAAATCGAAAACTTCAAACACAGTTGGCCTTACCCCAACACGAGTTTCCACCCCAACACGAGTTTCCACTCATAGTTCTCATATTACAAAAGGAAGGGGGGTAACATAGAAAGTTATTCGTAGGAGATACCCTAATGAAATCGAAAACTTCAAACACAGTTGTGCTTACCCCAACACGAGTTTCCACCCCAACACGAGTTTTCACTCATAGTTCTCATATTACAAAAGGAAGGCGGGTAACATAGAAAGTTATTCGTAGGAGATACCCTAATGAAATCGAAAACTTCAAACACAGGTGGCCTTACCCCAACACGAGTCTCCACTCAGAGTTCTCTTATTACAAAAGGGAGGGGGTAACATAGAAAGTTATTCGTAGGAGATACCCTAATGAAATCGAAAACTTCAAACACAGGTGGCCTTACCCCAACACGAGTCTCCACTCATAGTTCTCATATTACAAAAGGGAGGGGGGTAACATAGAAAGTTATTCATAGGAGATACCCTAATGAAATCTAAAACTTCAAACACAGGTGGCCTTATCCCAACACGAGTCTCCGCTCATAGTTCTCGCATTACATAAGGGAGGGGGTAACATAGAAAGTTATTCGTGGGAGATACCCTAATGAAATCGAAAACTTCAAACACAGGTGGCTTTACCCCAACACGAGTCTCCGCTCACAGTTCTCGTATTACATAAGGAAGGCAGTACCATAGAAAGTTATTCGTAGAAGATACCCTCATGAAATTGAAAACTTTAAACACAGTTGGCCTTACCCCAACACGAGTCTCCACTCATAGTTCTCATATTACAAAAGGAAGGGGGGTAACATAGAAAGTTATTCGTAGGAGATACCCTAATGAAATTGAAAACTTCAAACACAGGTGGCCTTACCCCAACACGAGTCTCCACTCCTAGTTCTCATATTACAAAAGGGAGGGGGGTAACATAGAAAGTTATTCGTAGGAGATACCCTAATGAAATCGAAAACTTGAAACACAGGTGGCCTTACCCCAACACGAGTCTCCACTCATAGTTCTCATATTACAAAATGGAGGGGGGTAACATAGAAAAATATTCGTACGAGATACCCTAAAGAAATCGAAAACATCAAACACAGTTGGCCTTACTACAACACGAGTTTCCACCCCAACACGAGCTTCCACTCATAGTTCTCATATTACAAAAGGTATGGGGGTAACATAGAAAGTTATTTGTAGGAGATACCCTAATGGAATCGAAAACTTCAAACACAGGTTGCCTTACCCCAACACGAGTCTCCACTCATAGTTCTCAAAGTACAAAAGGGAGGGGGGTAACATGGAAAGTTATTCGTAGGAGATACCCTAATAAAATCGAAAACTTCAAACACAGTTGGCCTTACCCCAACACGAGTTTCCACCCCAACACGAGTTTCCACTCATAGTTCTCATATTACAAAAGGAAGGGGGTTAACATAGAAAGTTATTCGTAGGAGATACCCTAATCAAATCAAAAACTTCATACACAGGTGGCCTTACCCCAACACGAGTCTCCGCTCATAGTTCTCGTATTACATAATGATTGATATGTGGGGTTTAACGTCCCAAAACCACTATATGATTATGAGAGGCGTATTACATAAAGGAGGGAGTAACGTAGAAAGTGATTCGTAGGAGATACCCTAATGAAATCGAAAACTTCAAACACAGTTGGCCTTACCCCAACACGAGTCTCCGCTCATAGTTCTCGTATTACATAAGGGAGGGGGTAACATAGAAAGTTATTCGTAGGAGATACCCTAATGAAATTGAAAACTTCAAACACAGGTGGCCTTACCCCAACACGAGTCTCCACTCATAGTTCTCATATAACGAAAGGGAGGGGGTAACATAGAAAGTTATTCGTAGGAGATACCCTAATGAAATCGAAAACTTCAAACACAGTTGGCCTTACCCTCAACACAAGTCTCCACTCATAGTTCTCATATTACAAATGGGAGGGGGGTAACATAGAAAGTTATTCGTAGGAGATACCCTAATGAAATCGAAAACTTCAAACACAGTTGGCCTCACCTCAACACGAGTTTCCACCCCAACACGAGTTTCTACTCATAGTTCTCATATTACATATGGAAGGGGGGTAACATAGAAAGTTATTCGTAGGAGATACCCTAATGAAATCGAAAACTTCAAACACAGTTGGCCTTACCCAACACGAGTTTCCACCCCAACACGAGTTTCCACTCATAGTTCTCATATTATAAAAGGAAGTGGGTTAACATAGAAAGTTATTCATAGGAGATACCCTAATGAAATCGAAAACTTCAAACACAGGTGGCCTTACCCCAGCACGAGGCTCCACTCATAGTTCTCATATTACAAAATGGAGGGGGGTAACATAGAAAGTTATTCGTACGAGATACCCTAATGAAATCGAAAACATCAAACACAGTTGGCCTTACCCCAACACGAGTTTCCACCCCAACACGAGCTTCCACTCATAGTTCTCATATTACAAAAGGAAGGGGGGTAACATAGAAAGTTATTGGTAGGAGATACCCTAATGGAATCGAAAACTTCAAACACAGGTTACCTTACCCCAACACGAGTCTTTACTCATAGTTCTCATATTACAAAAGGGAGGGGGGTAACATAGAAAGTTATTCGTAGAAGATACTCTAATAAAATCGAAAACTTCAAACACAGTTGGCCTTACCCCAACACGAGTCTGCGCTCATAGTTCTCGTATTACATAAGGGAGGGGGTAACATAGAAAGTTATTCGTAGGAGATACCCTAATGAAATCGAAAACTTCAAACACAGGTGGCCTTACCCCATCACGAGTTTCCACCCCAACACGAGTTTCCACTCATAGTTCTCATATTACAAATGGAAGGGGGGTAACATAGAAAGTTATTCGTAGGAGATACGCTAATGAAATCGAAAACTTCAAACACAGTTGGCCTTACCCCAACACGAGTTTCCACCCCAACACGAGTTTCCACTCATAGTTCTCATATTACAAAAGGAAGGGGGGTAACATAGAAAGTTATTCGTAGGAGATACCCTAATGAAATCGAAAACTTCAAACACAGGTGGCCTTACCCCAACACGAGTCTCCACTCATAGTTCTCATATTACAAAAGGGAGGGGGGTAACATAGAAAGTTATTCGTAGAAGATACTCTAATAAAATCGAAAACTTCAAACACAGTTGGCCTTACCCCAACACGAGTTTCCACCCCAACACGAGTTTCCACTCATAGTTCTCATATTACAAAAGGAAGGGGGTTAACATAGAAAGTTATTCGTAGGAGATACCCTAATGAAATCAAAAACTTCAAACACAGGTGGCCTTACCCCAACACGAGTCTCCGCTCATAGTTCTCGTATTACATAAGGGAGGGAGTAACGTAGAAAGTTATTCGTAGGAGATACCCTAATGAAATCAAAAACTTCAAACACAGTTGGCCTTACCCCAACACGAGTCTGCGCTCATAGTTCTCGTATTACATAAGGGAGGGGGTAACATAGAAAGTTATTCGTAGGAGATACCCTAATGAAATCGAAAACTTCAAACACAGGTGGCCTTACCCCATCACGAGTTTCCACCCCAACACGAGTTTCCACTCATAGTTCTCATATTACAAATGGAAGGGGGGTAACATAGAAAGTTATTCGTAGGAGATACGCTAATGAAATCGAAAACTTCAAACACAGTTGGCCTTACCCCAACACGAGTTTCCACCCCAACACGAGTTTCCACTCATAGTTCTCATATTACAAAAGGAAGGGGGGTAACATAGAAAGTTATTCGTAGGAGATACCCTAATGAAATCGAAAACTTCAAACACAGTTGTGCTTACCCCAACACGAGTTTCCACCCCAACACGAGTTTTCACTCATAGTTCTCATATTACAAAAGGAAGGCGGGTAACATAGAAAGTTATTCGTAGGAGATACCCTAATGAAATCGAAAACTTCAAACACAGGTGGCCTTACCCCAACACGAGTCTCCACTCAGAGTTCTCTTATTACAAAAGGGAGGGGGTAACATAGAAAGTTATTCGTAGGAGATACCCTAATGAAATCGAAAACTTCAAACACAGGTGGCCTTACCCCAACACGAGTCTCCACTCATAGTTCTCATATTACAAAAGGGAGGCGGGTAACATAGAAAGTTATTCGTAGGAGATACCCTAATGAAATCTAAAACTTCAAACACAGGTGGCCTTATCCCAACACGAGTCTCCGCTCATAGTTCTCGCATTACATAAGGGAGGGGGTAACATAGAAAGTTATTCGTAGGAGATACCCTAATGAAATCGAAAACTTCAAACACAGGTGGCTTTACCCCAACACGAGTCTCCGCTCACAGTTCTCGTATTACATAAGGAAGGCAGTACCATAGAAAGTTATTCGTAGAAGATACCCTCATGAAATTGAAAACTTCAAACACAGTTGGCCTTACCCCAACACGAGTCTCCACTCATAGTTCTCATATTACAAAAGGAAGGGGGGTAACATAGAAAGTTATTCGTAGGAGATACCCTAATGAAATTGAAAACTTCAAACACAGGTGGCCTTACCCCAACACGAGTCTCCACTCCTAGTTCTCATATTACAAAAGGGAGGGGGGTAACATAGAAAGTTATTCGTAGGAGATACCCTAATGAAATCGAAAACTTGAAACACA
Source organism: Rhipicephalus microplus (assembly GCF_043290135.1). NCBI lineage: Eukaryota > Metazoa > Arthropoda > Arachnida > Ixodida > Ixodidae > Rhipicephalus > Rhipicephalus microplus. Next base: position 115,749,049 of record NC_134707.1, read on the forward strand.
GGTGGCCTTACCCCAACACGAGTCTCCACTCATAGTTCTCATATTACAAAATGGAGGGGGGTAACATAGAAAGTTATTCGTACGAGATACCCTAAAGAAATCGAAAACATCAAACACAGTTGGCCTTACTCCAACACGAGTTTCCACCCCAACACGAGCTTCCACTCATAGTTCTCATATTACAAAAGGTATGGGGGTAACATAGAAAGTTATTTGTAGGAGATACCCTAATGGAATCGAAAACTTCAAACACAGGTTGCCTTACCCCAACACCAGTCTCCACTCATAGTTCTCAAAGTACAAAAGGGAGGGGGGTAACATGGAAAGTTATTCGTAGGAGATACCCTAATAAAATCGAAAACTTCAAACACAGTTGGCCTTACCCCAACACGAGTTTCCACCCCAACACGAGTTTCCACTCATAGTTCTCATATTACAAAAGGAAGGGGGTTAACATAGAAAGTTATTCGTAGGAGATACCCTAATCAAATCAAAAACTTCAAACACAGGTGGCCTTACCCCAACACGAGTCTCCGCTCATAGTTCTCGTATTACATAATGATTGATATGTGGGGTTTAACGTCCCAAAACCACTATATGATTATGAGAGACGTATTACATAAAGGAGGGAGTAACGTAGAAAGTGATTCGTAGGAGATACCCTAATGAAATCGAAAACTTCAAACACAGTTGGCCTTACCCCAACACGAGTCTCCGCTCATAGTTCTCGTATTACATAAGGGAGGGGGTAACATAGAAAGTTATTCGTAGGAGATACCCTAATGAAATTGAAAACTTCAAACACAGGTGGCCTTACCCCAACACGAGTCTCCACTCATAGTTCTCATATAACGAAAGGGAGGGGGTAACATAGAAAGTTATTCGTAGGAGATACCCTAATGAAATCGAAAACTTCAAACACAGTTGGCCTTACCCTCAACACAAGTCTCCACTCATAGTTCTCATATTACAAATGGGAGGGGGGTAACATAGAAAGTTATTCGTACGAGATACCCTAAAGAAATCGAAAACATCAAACACAGTTGGCCTTACTCCAACACGAGTTTCCACCCCAACACGAGCTTCCACTCATAGTTCTCATATTACAAAAGGTATGGGGGTAACATAGAAAGTTATTTGTAGGAGATACCCTAATGGAATCGAAAACTTCAAACACAGGTTGCCTTACCCCAACACGAGTCTCCACTCATAGTTCTCAAAGTACAAAAGGGAGGGGGGTAACATGGAAAGTTATTCGTAGGAGATACCCTAATAAAATCGAAAACTTCAAACACAGTTGGCCTTACCCCAACACGAGTTTCCACCCCAACACGAGTTTCCACTCATAGTTCTCATATTACAAAAGGAAGGGGGTTAACATAGAAAGTTATTCGTAGGAGATACCCTAATCAAATCAAAAACTTCAAACACAGGTGGCCTTACCCCAACACGAGTCTCCGCTCATAGTTCTCGTATTACATAAGGGAGGGAGTAACGTAGAAAGTGATTCGTAGGAGATACCCTAATGAAATCGAAAACTTCAAACACAGTTGGCCTTACCCCAACACGAGTCTCCGCTCATAGTTCTCGTATTACATAAGGGAGGGGGTAACATAGAAAGTTATTCGTAGGAGATACCCTAATGAAATTGAAAACTTCAAACACAGGTGGCCTTACCCCAACACGAGTCTCCACTCATAGTTCTCATATAACGAAAGGGAGGGGGTAACATAGAAAGTTATTCGTAGGAGATACCCTAATGAAATCGAAAACTTCAAACACAGTTGGCCTTACCCTCAACACAAGTCTCCACTCATAGTTCTCATATTACAAATGGGAGGGGGGTAACATAGAAAGTTATTCGTAGGAGATACCCTAATGAAATCGAAAACTTCAAACACAGTTGGCCTCACCCCAACACGAGTTTCCACCCCAACACGAGTTTCTACTCATAGTTCTCATATTACATATGGAAGGGGGGTAACATAGAAAGTTATTCGTAGGAGATACCCTAATGAAATCGAAAACTTCAAACACAGTTGGCCTTACCCAACACGAGTTTCCACCCCAACACGAGTTTCCACTCATAGTTCTCATATTATAAAAGGAAGTGGGTTAACATAGAAAGTTATTCATAGGAGATACCCTAATGAAATCGAAAACTTCAAACACAGGTGGCCTTACCCCAGCACGAGGCTCCACTCATAGTTCTCATATTACAAATGGGAGGGGGGTAACATAGAAAGTTATTCGTAGGAGATACCCTAATGAAATCAAAAACTTCAAACACAGGTGGCCTTACCCCAACACGAGTCTCCGCTCATAGTTCTCGTATTATATAAGAGAGGGTGTAATATAGAAAGTTATTCGTATGAGATACCCTAATGAAATCGAAAACTTCAAACACAGTTGGCCTTACCCCAACACGAGTCTCCGCTCATAGTTCTCATATTACAAAAGGAAGGGGGGTAACATAGAAAGTTATTCGTAGGAAATGCCCTAATGAAATCGAAAACTTCAAACACAGTTGGCCTTACCCCAACAGGAGTTTCCACCCCAAGACGAGTTTCTACTCATAGTTCTCATATTACAAAAGGAAGGGAGTAACATAGAAAGTTATTCGTAGGAGATACCCTAATGGAATCGAAAACTTCAAACACAGGTTGCCTTACCCCAACACGAGTCTCCACTCATAGTTCTCATAGTACAAAAGGGAGGGGGGTAACATAGAAAGTTATTCGTAGGAGATACCCTAATAAAATCGAAAACTTCAAACACAGTTGGCCTTACCCCAACACGAGTTTCCACCCCAACACGAGTTTCCACTCATAGTTCTCATATTACAAAAGGAAGGGGGTTAACCTAGAAAGTTATTCGTAGGAGATACCCTAATGAAATCAAAAACTTCAAACACAGGTGGCCTTACCCCAACACGAGTCTCCGCTCATAGTTCTCGTATTACATAAGGGAGGGAGTAACGTAGAAAGTTATTCTTAGGAGATACCCTAATCAAATCGAAAACTTCAAACCAAGTTGGCCTTACCCCAACACGAGTCTCCGCTCATAGTTCTCGTATTACATAAGGGAGGGGGTAACATAGAAAGTTATTCGTAGGAGATACCCTAATGAAATTGAAAACTTCAAACACAGGTGGCCTTACCCCAACACGAGTCTCCACTCATAGTTCTCATATAACGAAAGGGAGGGGGTAACATAGAAAGTTATTCGTAGGAGATACCCTAATGAAATAGAAAACTTCAAACACAGTTGGCCTTACCCTCAACACAAGTCTCCACTCATAGTTCTCATATTACAAATGGGAGGGGGGTAACATAGAAAGTTATTCGTAGGAGATACCCTAATGAAATCGAAAACTTCAAACACAGTTGGCCTCACCCCAACACGAGTTTCCACCCCAACACGAGTTTCTACTCATAGTTCTCATATTACATATGGAAGGGGGGTAACATAGAAAGTTATTCGTAGGAGATACCCTAATGAAATCGAAAACTTCAAACACAGTTGGCCTTACCCAACACGAGTTTCCACCCCAACACGAGTTTCCACTCATAGTTCTCATATTACAAAAGGAAGGGGGGTAACATAGAAAGTTATTCGTAGGAGATACCCTAATGAAATCGAAAACTTCAAACACAGTTGTGCTTACCCCAACACGAGTTTCCACCCCAACACGAGTTTTCACTCATAGTTCTCATATTACAAAAGGAAGGCGGGTAACATAGAAAGTTATTCGTAGGAGATACCCTAATGAAATCGAAAACTTCAAACACAGGTGGCCTTACCCCAACACGAGTCTCCACTCAGAGTTCTCTTATTACAAAAGGGAGGGGGTAACATAGAAAGTTATTCGTAGGAGATACCCTAATGAAATCGAAAACTTCAAACACAGGTGGCCTTACCCCAACACGAGTCTCCACTCATAGTTCTCATATTACAAAAGGGAGGGGGGTAACATAGAAAGTTATTCGTAGGAGATACCCTAATGAAATCTAAAACTTCAAACACAGGTGGCCTTATCCCAACACGAGTCTCCGCTCATAGTTCTCGCATTACATAAGGGAGGGGGTAACATAGAAAGTTATTCGTAGGAGATACCCTAATGAAATCGAAAACTTCAAACACAGGTGGCTTTACCCCAACACGAGTCTCCGCTCACAGTTCTCGTATTACATAAGGAAGGCAGTACCATAGAAAGTTATTCGTAGAAGATACCCTCATGAAATTGAAAACTTCAAACACAGTTGGCCTTACCCCAACACGAGTCTCCACTCATAGTTCTCATATTACAAAAGGAAGGGGGGTAACATAGAAAGTTATTCGTAGGAGATACCCTAATGAAATTGAAAACTTCAAACACAGGTGGCCTTACCCCAACACGAGTCTCCACTCCTAGTTCTCATATTACAAAAGGGAGGGGGGTAACATAGAAAGTTATTCGTAGGAGATACCCTAATGAAATCGAAAACTTGAAACACAGGTGGCCTTACCCCAACACGAGTCTCCACTCATAGTTCTCATATTACAAAATGGAGGGGGGTAACATAGAAAGTTATTCGTACGAGATACCCTAAAGAAATCGAAAACATCAAACACAGTTGGCCTTACTCCAACACGAGTTTCCACCCCAACATGAGCTTCCACTCATAGTTCTCATATTACAAAAGGTATGGGGGTAACATAGAAAGTTATTTGTAGGAGATACCCTAATGGAATCGAAAACTTCAAACACAGGTTGCCTTACCCCAACACGAGTCTCCACTCATAGTTCTCAAAGTACAAAAGGGAGGGGGGTAACATGGAAAGTTATTCGTAGGAGATACCCTAATAAAATCGAAAACTTCAAACACAGTTGGCCTTACCCCAACACGAGTTTCCACCCCAACACGAGTTTCCACTCATAGTTCTCATATTACAAAAGGAAGGGGGTTAACATAGAAAGTTATTCGTAGGAGATACCCTAATCAAATCAAAAACTTCAAACACAGGTGGCCTTACCCCAACACGAGTCTCCGCTCATAGTTCTCGTATTACATAAGGGAGGGAGTAACGTAGAAAGTGATTCGTAGGAGATACCCTAATGAAATCGAAAACTTCAAACACAGTTGGCCTTACCCCAACACGAGTCTCCGCTCATAGTTCTCGTATTACATAAGGGAGGGGGTAACATAGAAAGTTATTCGTAGGAGATACCCTAATGAAATTGAAAACTTCAAACACAGGTGGCCTTACCCCAACACGAGTCTCCACTCATAGTTCTCATATAACGAAAGGGAGGGGGTAACATAGAAAGTTATTCGTAGGAGATACCCTAATGAAATCGAAAACTTCAAACACAGTTGGCCTTACCCTCAACACAAGTCTCCACTCATAGTTCTCATATTACAAATGGGAGGGGGGTAACATAGAAAGTTATTCGTAGGAGATACCCTAATGAAATCGAAAACTTCAAACACAGTTGGCCTCACCCCAACACGAGTTTCCACCCCAACACGAGTTTCTACTCATAGTTCTCATATTACAAATGGAAGGGGGGTAACATAGAAAGTTATTCGTAGGAGATACCCTAATGAAATCGAAAACTTCAAACACAGTTGGCCTTACCCAACACGAGTTTCCACCCCAACACGAGTTTCCACTCATAGTTCTCATATTACAAAAGGAAGTGGGTTAACATAGAAAGTTATTCATAGGAGATACCCTAATGAAATCGAAAACTTCAAACACAGGTGGCCTTACCCCAGCACGAGGCTCCACTCATAGTTCTCATATTACAAATGGGAGGGGGGTAACATAGAAAGTTATTCGTAGGAGATACCCTAATGAAATCAAAAACTTCAAACACAGGTGGCCTTACCCCAACACGAGTCACCGCTCATAGTTCTCGTATTATATAAGAGAGGGTGTAATATAGAAAGTTATTCGTATGAGATACCCTAATGAAATCGAAAACTTCAAACACAGTTGGCCTTACCCCAACACGAGTCTCCGCTCATAGTTCTCATATTACAAAAGGAAGGGGGGTAACATAGAAAGTTATTTGTAGGAAATACCCTAATGAAATCGAAAACTTCAAACACAGTTGGCCTTACCCCAACAGGAGTTTCCACCCCAAGACGAGTTTCTACTCATAGTTCTCATATTACAAAAGGAAGGGAGTAACATAGAAAGTTATTCGTAGGAGATACCCTAATGGAATCGAAAACTTCAAACACAGGTTGCCTTACCCCAACACGAGTCTCCACTCATAGTTCTCATAGTACAAAAGGGAGGGGGGTAACATAGAAAGTTATTCGTAGGAGATACCCTAATAAAATCGAAAACTTCAAACACAGTTGGCCTTACCCCAACACGAGTTTCCACCCCAACACGAGTTTCCACTCATAGTTCTCATATTACAAAAGGAAGGGGGTTAACATAGAAAGTTATTCGTAGGAGATACCCTAATGAAATCAAAAACTTCAAACACAGGTGGCCTTACCCCAACACGAGTCTCCGCTCATAGTTCTCGTATTACATAAGGGAGGGAGTAACGTAGAAAGTTATTCTTAGGAGATACCCTAATCAAATCGAAAACTTCAAACACAGTTGGCCTTACCCTAACACGAGTCTCCGCTCATAGTTCTCGTATTACATAAGGGAGGGGGTAACATAGAAAGTTATTCGTAGGAGATACCCTAATGAAATTGAAAACTTCAAACACAGGTGGCCTTACCCCAACACGAGTCTCCACTCATAGTTCTCATATAACGAAAGGGAGGGGGTAACATAGAAAGTTATTCGTAGGAGATACCCTAATGAAATAGAAAACTTCAAACACAGTTGGCCTTACCCTCAACACAAGTCTACACTCATAGTTCTCATATTACAAATGGGAGGGGGGTAACATAGAAAGTTATTCGTAGGAGATACCCTAATGAAATCGAAAACTTCAAACACAGTTGGCCTCACCCCAACACGAGTTTCCACCCCAACACGAGTTTCTACTCATAGTTCTCATATTACATATGGAAGGGGGGTAACATAGAAAGTTATTCGTAGGAGATACCCTAATGAAATCGAAAACTTCAAACACAGTTGGCCTTACCCAACACGAGTTTCCACCCCAACACGAGTTTCCACTCATAGTTCTCATATTACAAAAGGAAGGGGGGTAACATAGAAAGTTATTCATTGGAGATACCCTAATGAAATCGAAAACTTCAAACACAGGTGGCCTTACCCCAGCACGAGGCTCCACTCATAGTTCTCATATTACAAATGGGAGGGGGGTAACATAGAAAGTTATTCGTAGGAGATACCCTAATGAAATCAAAAACTTCAAACACAGGTGGCCTTACCCCAACACGAGTCTCCGCTCATAGTTCTCGTATTATATAAGGGAGGGGGTAATATAGAAAGTTATTCGTATGAGATACCCTAATGAAATCGAAAACTTCAAACACAGTTGGCCTTACCCCAACACGAGTCTCCGCTCATAGTTCTCATATTACAAAAGGAAGGGGGGTAACATAGAAAGTTATTCGTAGGAAATACCCTAATGAAATCGAAAACTTCAAACACAGTTGGCCTTACCCCAACAGGAGTTTCCACCCCAAGACGAGTTTCTACTCATAGTTCTCATATTACAAAAGGAAGGGGGTAACATAGAAAGTTATTCGTAGGAGATACCCTAATGAAATCTAAAACTTCAAACACAGGTGGCTTTACCCCAACACGAGTCTCCACTCATAGTTCTCATATTACAAAAGGGGAGGGGGATAACATAGAAAGTTATTCGTAGGAGATACCCTAATGAAATCAAAAACTTCAAACACAGGTGGCCTTACCCCAACACGAGTCTCCGCTCATAGTTCTCGTATTACATAAGGGAGGGGGTAACATAGAAAGTTATTCGTAGGAGATACCCTAATGAAATCGAAAACTTCAAACCCAGTTGGCCTTACCCCAACACGAGTTTCCACCCCAACACGAGTTTCTACTCATAGTTCTCATATTACAAATGGAAGGGGGGTAACGTAGAAAGTTATTCGTAGGAGATACCCTAATGAAATCGAAAACTTCAAACACAGTTGGCCTTACCACAACACGAGTTTCCACCCCAACGCGAGTTTTATTTATTTATTTTTTTATTGTATCCTCAGGGCATACAGCATTATAGAGGGGAGTGGGTTTAGAAGAAAAAAATACAATTGAAACGAGAAAAACAAATCACATTCAGTACATGCGTACAACACTCGAGAACAACGTGTAAATGAAGCACCGCGACAACAGGAAGCACCGCGACAAATCAAACAAGGAATCGAAAAATCAAAATCAAACAAGGAAGAACCGCAAAAAAAAGAAAAAAATGAAAAAAATTACAACATGGCACAGCGTATTTGCGATACACAAATGAACGGTAACCGAACAGCAGCAAACAAAACCAGGGAAAAAGAAAATGCGTTGAGCACATCAATGCATAAAATTTTATAGTGCCGCCCGAAAGCGTTCATGATTAGTAATCGTGACTAGTGACGCAGGCAGGTTGTTCCAATCATGGCAAGTTTTTTGTAAAAAAGAATGGGAGTATGTTACGGTGTTTTGGCGCGGACTATGAACCTTGTAATGATGGTCGAGGCGTTCAGATAGGAAAAAAGGAGGATTGAGCCAACGTGATTTAAGTATGGGGTTATGGTGATACGCCTTATGCAGCACACAAAGGCGAGCAAGTTTCCGGCGAGTAGCAAGAGGAGCAAGGTCAAGGCTGGTCCACTCATAGTTCTCATATTACAAAAGGAAGGGGGGTAACATAGAAAGTTATTCGTAGGAGATACCCTAATGAAATCGAAAACTTCAAACACAGGTGGCCTTACCCCAACACGAGTCTCCACTCATAGTTCTCATATTACAAAATGGAGGGGGGTAACATAGAAAGTTATTCGTACGAGATACCCTAATGAAATCGAAAACATCAAACACAGTTGGCCTTACCCCAACACGAGTTTCCACCCCAACACGAGCTTCCACTCATAGTTCTCATATTACAAAAGGAAGGGGGGTAACATAGAAAGTTATTGGTAGGAGATACCCTAATGGAATCGAAAACTTCAAACACAGGTTGTCTTACCCCAACACGAGTCTTTACTCATAGTTCTCATATTACAAAAGGGAGGGGGGTAACATAGAAAGTTATTCGTAGAAGATACTCTAATAAAATCGAAAACTTCAAACACAGTTGGCCTTACCCCAACACGAGTTTCCACCGCAACACGAGTTTCCACTCATAGTTCTCATATTACAAAAGGAAGGGGGTTAACATAGAAAGTTATTCGTAGGAGATACCCTAATGAAATCAAAAACTTCAAACACAGGTGGCCTTACCCCAACACGAGTCTCCGCTCATAGTTGTCCTATTACATAAGGGAGGGAGTAACGTAGAAAGTTATTCGTAGGAGATACCCTAATGAAATCGAAAACTTCAAACACAGTTGGCCTTACCCCAACACGAGTCTCCGCTCATAGTTCTCGTATTACATAAGGGAGGGGGTAACATAGAAAGTTATTCGTAGGAGATACCCCAATGAAATCGAAAACTTCAAACACAGGTGGCCTTACCCCAACACGAGTTTCCACCCCAACACGAGTTTCCACTCATAGTTCTCATATTACAAAAGGAAGGGGGGTAACATAGAAAGTTATTCGTAGGAGATACCCTAATGAAATCGAAAACTTCATACACAGGTGGCCTTACCCCAACACGAGTCTCCACTCATAGTTCTCATATTACAAAAGGGAGGGGGGTAACATAGAAAGTTATTCGTAGGAGATACCCTAATGAAATTGAAAACTTCAAACACAGTTGTGCTTACCCCAACACGAGTTTTCACTCATAGTTCTCATATTACAAAAGGAAGGCGGGTAACATAGAAAGTTATTCGTAGGAGATACCCTAATGAAATCGAAAACTTCAAACACAGGTGGCCTTACCCCAACACGAGTCTCCACTCATAGTTCTCTTATTACAAAAGGGAGGGGGTAACATAGAAAGTTATTCGTAGGAGATACCCTAATGAAATCAAAAACTTCAAACACAGGTGGCCTTACCCCAACACGAGTCTCCGCTCATAGTTCTCGTATTACATAAGGGAGGGGGTAACATAGAAAGTTATTCGTAGGAGATACCCTAATGAAATCGAAAACTTCAAACACAGGTGGCCTTACCCCAACACGAGTTTCCACCCCAACACGAGTTTCCACTCATAGTTCTCATATTACAAAAGGAAGGGGGGTAACATAGAAAGTTATTCGTAGGAGATACCCTAATGAAATCGAAAACTTCATACACAGGTGGCCTTACCCCAACACGAGTCTCCACTCATAGTTCTCATATTACAAAAGGGAGGGGGGTAACATAGAAAGTTATTCGTAGGAGATACCCTAATGAAATTGAAAACTTCAAACACAGTTGTGCTTACCCCAACACGAGTTTTCACTCATAGTTCTCATATTACAAAAGGAAGGCGGGTAACATAGAAAGTTATTCGTAGGAGATACCCTAATGAAATCGAAAATTTCAAACACAGGTGGCCTTACCCCAACACGAGTCTCCACTCATAGTTCTCTTATTACAAATGGGAGGGGGTAACATAGAAAGTTATTCGTAGGAGATACCCTAATGAAATCAAAAACTTCAAACACAGGTGGCCTTACCCCAACACGAGTCTCCGCTCATAGTTCTCGTATTACATAAGGGAGGGGGTAACATAGAAAGTTATTCGTAGGAGATACCCTAATGAAATCGAAAACTTCAAACACAGGTGGCCTTACCCCAACACGAGTCTCCGCTCATAGTTCTCGTATCACATAAGGGAGGGGGTAACATAAAATTTATTCGTAGGAGATACCCTAATGAAATCGAAAACTTCAAACACAGTTGGCCTTACCCCAACACGAGTCTCCACTCATTGTTCTCATATTACAAAAGGGAGGGGGGTAACATTGAAAGTTATTCGTAGGAGATACCCTAATGAAATCGAAAACTTCAAACACAGTTGGCCTTACCCCAACACAAGTTTCCATGCCAACACGAGTTTCTACTCATGGTTCTCATATTACAAATGGAAGGGGGGTAACATAGAAAGTTATTCGTAGGAGATACCCTAATGAAATCGAAAACTTCAAACACAGTTGGCCTTACCCCAACACGAGTTTCCACCTCAACACGAGTTTTATTTATTTATTTATTTATTGTACCCTCAGGGCATACAGCATTTAAGAGGGGAGTGGGTTTAGAAGAAAAAAAATACAATTGAAACGTGAAGAACAAATCACATTCAGTACATGCGTACAACACTCGAGAACAACGTGTAAATGAAGCACCGCGACAACAGGAAGCACCGCGACAAATCAAACAAGGAATCGAAAAATCAAAATCAAACAAGGAAGTACTGCGAAAAAAAAGAAAAAAAAGAAAAAAAATTACAACATGGCACAGCGTATTTGCGATACACAAATGAACGGTAACCGAACAGCAGCAAACAAAACCAGGGAAAAAGAAAATGCGTTGAGCACATCAATGCATAAAATTTTCTAGTGCCGCCCGAAAGCGATCATGATTAGTAATCGTGACTAGTGACGCAGGCAGGTTGTTCCAATCATGGCATGTTTTTTGTAAAAAAGAATGGGAGTATGTTACGGTGTTTTGGTGAGGAATATGAACCTTGTAATGATGGCCGAGGCGTTCAGCTAGGAAAAAGGGAGGATTGAGCCAACGTGATTTAAGTATGGGGTTATGGTGATACGCTTTATGGAGCACACAAAGGCGAGCAAGTTTCCGGCGAGTAGCAAGAGGAGCAAGGTCAAGGCTGGTCCACTCATAGTTCTCATATTACAAAAGAAAGGGGGGTAACATAGAAAGTTATTCGTTGGAGATACCCTAATGAAATCGAAAACTTCAAACACAGGTGGCCATACCCCAACACGAGTCTCCACTCATAGTTCTCATATTACAAATGGGAGGGAGGTAACATAGAAAGTTATTCGTAGGAGATACCCTAATGAAATCGAAAACTTCAAACACAGTTGGCCTTACCCCAACACGAGTCTCCGCTCATAGTTCTCGTATTACATAAGGGAGGGGGTAACATAGAAAGTTATTCGTAGGAGATACCCTAATGAAATCAAAAACTTCAAACACAGGTGGCCTTACCCCAACACGAGTCTCCGCTCATAGTTCTCGTATTATATAAGAGAGGGTGTAATATAGAAAGTTATTCGTATGAGATACCCTAATGAAATCGAAAACTTCAAACACAGTTGGCCTTACCCCAACACGAGTCTCCGCTCATAGTTCTCATATTACAAAAGGAAGGGGGGTAACATAGAAAGTTATTCGTAGGAAATACCCTAATGAAATCGAAAACTTCAAACACAGTTGGCCTTACCCCAACAGGAGTTTCCACCCCAAGACGAGTTTCTACTCATAGTTCTCATATTACAAAAGGAAGGGGGGTAACATAGAAAGTTATTCGTAGGAGATACCCTAATGGAATCGAAAACTGCAAACACAGGTTGCCTTACCCCAACACGAGTCTCCACTCATAGTTCTCAAAGTATAAAAGGGAGGGGGGTAACATGGAAAGTTATTCGTAGGAGATACCCTAATAAAATCGAAAACTTCAAACACAGTTGGCCTTACCCCAACACGAGTTTCCACCCCAACACGAGTTTCCACTCATAGTTCTCATATTACAAAAGGAAGGGGGTTAACATAGAAAGTTATTCGTAGGAGATACCCTAATCAAATCAAAAACTTCAAACACAGGTGGCCTTACCCCAACACGAGTCTCCGCTCATAGTTCTCGTATTACATAAGGGAGGGAGTAACGTAGAAAGTTATTCGTAGGAGATACCCTAATGAAATCGAAAACTTCAAACACAGTTGGCCTTACCCCAACACGAGTCTCCGCTCATAGTTCTCGTATTACATAAGGGAGGGGGTAACATAGAAAGTTATTCGTAGGAGATACCCTAATGAAATTGAAAACTTCAAACACAGGTGGCCTTACCCCAACACGAGTCTCCACTCATAGTTCTCATATAACGAAAGGGAGGGGGTAACATAGAAAGTTATTCGTAGGAGATACCCTAATGAAATCGAAAACTTCAAACACAGTTGGCCTTACCCTCAACACAAGTCTCCACTCATAGTTCTCATATTACAAATGGGAGGGGGGTAACATAGAAAGTTATTCGTAGGAGATACCCTAATGAAATCGAAAACTTCAAACACAGTTGGCCTCACCCCAACACGAGTTTCCACCCCAACACGAGTTTCTACTCATAGTTCTCATATTACATATGGAAGGGGGGTAACATAGAAAGTTATTCGTAGGAGATACCCTAATGAAATCGAAAACTTCAAACACAGTTGGCCTTACCCAACACGAGTTTCCACCCCAACACGAGTTTCCACTCATAGTTCTCATATTACAAAAGGAAGGGGGGTAACATAGAAAGTTATTCATAGGAGATACCCTAATGAAATCGAAAACTTCAAACACAGGTGGCCTTACCCCAGCACGAGGCTCCACTCATAGTTCTCATATTACAAATGGGAGGGGGGTAACATAGAAAGTTATTCGTAGGAGATACCCTAATGAAATCAAAAACTTCAAACACAGGTGGCCTTACCCCAACACGAGTCTCCGCTCATAGTTCTCGTATTATTGTGATGCGGGTTCTTGTTGCTGATTTGTTTCTCCTGGTTGAGCCCCGGAGAGTCTTTCTAATAAGGACAAAGCCGTTTGCTTAACAAACAACACCTAAACATTTACTGCAGAACTGAAGCAAAACTCAAACACAAACTACAAGAAATGAGTAGCTGGCTAAAAGCGGGATTTAGAAGGAAAACAAACATCTAAAGTCCCGAAACTGCCGACGGAAAGTCACAGCTACATGATGCAGTTCTGACGCGGTGATTCGGCGGTGCAGGGAAGAGAGCAAGTTCGATCTCACCAAAACGTTGCTGCTGTAATGGTGGCGACGGCGTGTACCGATGCTCGCTTGCGGCGACGATGGAACGGGACTCGCTCGGCGATGCCTGTGGCGGCCCAGATTCGCCCGATGAGGTGGCTGGTTGCAAGGCTCAGGCCCGTGACCCGAACTGCCGTTGCTGCACCCGCACCGGAATCTGCAAGCCTTGGTCTCGACCGTTGAGGCAGCTCGCCGTCCTTGGAAGGCGTTGTCCGGAGGTCCAGACCGGGTGAAGTCCAGAAGGCTCAGGTCTGCCACCCGACTGCCTGTCTTCAGCTCCCAGCTGTGACCTTCCTCTTGCCTCGTTCACCTCGAACTCCTAGCTCTTTTGCCCTTCAGGATTGGCTTCCTCTGGGGCACACTTGTCTCGTCCCGATTGGCCTTTCAAAACTCCGTGGTGATCAGCCATTGGCCCTTGTTTGCTTTATGGTCTTGGATGCTTGCGCTCCACGCTCTCACGTGTACCGGTCCTCGGCGTCGTCGTTGTTCAGGCGACCCAGCACGTGCACTCGGCCATCCTTTAATTTCGCGCACTTTTCAATCATTCACAATTACGCGCACCAGTCGCATCACCATCGCATCACAATGGCCCCCTTTTGAAGAAGTTTTTCCCGTTGAAAAACTGTCGTTCGATGCGCACCACACAAGCTATCACAACACACCGATGGCACCACACTGCTTCTTCGTTGACATGTCTCACGTCGAAACACCGAGTCCACAGAACGTAACATTCAACCAACAACAATAAGAAAAGTTTTTGGCAGCAACTAAGAACAGTACAAATACAGTCATTAACTCCAGTAACAGTCCACCACACAAGCATAACCTTGTAATAATAACACACAGAACATATTCACTGCAACCTACTCATGTAGTCGGCTCCAACATTCTCGGATCCCTTTATATGTTCTACGTGAAAGTTGTACTCTTGCAGTACTAAACTCCACCGCAGAACTCTGCTGTTGAGGTGGTTTGCTCGAGATAAGTACTGCAACGGTTGGTGATCTGTTTGAACCGTGAAATATGTCCCATATAAAAATATGTGGAACTTTTCCACTGCCCACACCAACGCGAGACACTCCCGCTCGATTGTTGAGTAGTTCTGTTCTCGAGGCAGTAGCTGACGACTGGCGTATTTTACCGGGTATAAAACACCGTCGTGCTCTTGCATAAGGACTGCACCGATGCAAGAATCGGAGGCGTCACTGCGGAGTACAAATCCACGTTTGAGATCCGGAGCCTTTAAAATAGGTCCAGACGCCAGAGCTTGCTTTAGTGTTTCGAAAGCTGTCTGCCCTTCAATATTCCAATTGATCTTGTTACTCTCCCTTTTCTTTGTCATCTCTGTCAGAGGCCGTGCCTTCTCAGCGTAGTGAGGGATTAGATCACGATAATATCCTGCCAAGCCAAGAAACGAACGTAGTTGTTTCTTCGTAGTGGGTAATGGGGCTTTGGCGATTTTTATGATCGTGTCCTCTACCGGCTGAATTGTTCCATCTCCCAGTCGATGACCCAGGAACACAATCGACGTCATTCCAATCTCCGATTTCTGGGGCTTAATTTTGAGTCCTGCTTCTCGAATCCTATTCATCAGTTCACTCAGAGTCTGCATGTGTTCCTCCCAGGTTGTCGTAGCGACGAGAACATCATCGATATAATGAACGACGTTCGGGATGCCCTGTGACCCATTTTGCCACATACAAAACAACGTACTGCTCCTCTCTCCGAGTAGCTACCACTTTTTTCCGTATTGCTTTTAAATTCCACTTTTTCTCGGAAAACTAACAGGTTGACTTGCCTCTGAGCTTCTAAAAAGTTATCTGAGGCCTCGGCCATGTCCTCTAGCTTGTTGAAGTTCTTTTCTCGCAGGAAAAGTGCCAAACGGTGATGACAGTTTCTTAAGAACTGTTCTGTAACTATCAAGTTACGAAGAGCCGAATATTCTTTTCCGGTCCTCGACATTTCGACCCAACGATCGAAAAAACTCAGTAGCCTAGTTGCGTACTGCTTGCCTGTTTCGCCGTCCTGTGGCTTGCTTTGTCGGAACTTTTCCCGATACCCTTCGGCCGTAAAACGGAAACGCTGGAGCAACGCCAACTTGGCTTTATCATAATCGAGTGAATCCTCCGGCGAAAGTCTTCCAAACACCTTTAAGGCTTCTCCGCTCAAACATAAACTTAAAGCTGTGGCCCATTTGTCCCTAGGCCATTCTTGACCGATGGCGACTCTCTCGAACCTTTTTAAATAGGCGTCCAAGTCGTCCCGGCTTTCATTAAATCCCGGTATCAACTTATGAGGATTCACGCTGCATGAAACACTCCTTTCTTGTGCTGAGCCTGGTGCTGAGTCAACAGTTCTTGTCTCTACACGGCTATTCTCAGCTTCGGCAAGTCTAAGACGCAGTTGCAGGTTTTGGTTCTCTAATTCCAGCTGCTCCTTCTTTGCGCGTGTCTCCAGTTCGAGCTGTTTTTCTTTTTCGCGCGTCTCGAGCTCAAGCTGCTCCTTCTTGGCCTGCGTCTCCCGTTCCAACTGTTCCTTTCGAGCTTCTCGTTCCGCAGCCCGTTCCTCTCGTGCTCGTGCCTCCTTCTCCTCGTACCATGCTTTAAAATCCGCCCCATCAATTCCCATGCGATCCGCCAAGGCCATTAGCTCTCGCATATTCGACATGATGTCAACCGCGTCAATAAATGAAGGTGTCAAACCAACGGCTTTGTCCTGTCGCTGCGGACGCCAGTTTGTGATGCGGGTTCTTGTTGCTGATTTGTTTCTCCTGGTTGAGCCCCAGAGAGTCTTTCTAATAAGGACAAAGCCGTTTGCTTAACAAACAACACCTAAACATTTACTGCAGAACTGAAGCAAAACTCAAACACAAACTACAAGAAATGAGTAGCTGGCTAAAAGCGGGATTTAGAAGGAAAACAAACATCTAAAGTCCCGAAACTGCCGACGGAAAGTCACAGCTACATGATGCAGTTCTGACGCGGTGATTCGGCGGTGCAGGGAAGAGAGCAAGTTCGATCTCACCAAAACGTTGCTGCTGTAATGGTGGCGACGGCGTGTACCGATGCTCGCTTGCGGCGACGATGGAACGGGACTCGCTCGGCGATGCCTGTGGCGGCCCAGATTCGCCCGATGAGGTGGCTGGTTGCAAGGCTCAGGCCCGTGACCCGAACTGCCGTTGCTGCACCCGCACCGGAATCTGCAAGCCTTGGTCTCGACCGTTGAGGCAGCTCGCCGTCCTTGGAAGGCGTTGTCCGGAGGTCCAGACCGGGTGAAGTCCAGAAGGCTCAGGTCTGCCACCCGACTGCCTGTCTTCAGCTCCCAGCTGTGACCTTCCTCTTGCCTCGTTCACCTCGAACTCCTAGCTCTTTTGCCCTTCAGGATTGGCTTCCTCTGGGGCACACTTTTCTCGTCCCGATTGGCCTTTCAAAACTCCGTGGTGATCAGCCATTGGCCCTTGTTTGCTTTATGGTCTTGGATGCTTGCGCTCCACGCTCTCACGTGTACCGGTCCTCGGCGTCGTCGTTGTTCAGGCGACCCAGCACGTGCACTCGGCCATCCTTTAATTTCGCGCACTTTTCAATCATTCACAATTACGCGCACCAGTCGCATCACCATCGCATCACAATTATATAAGAGAGGGTGTAATATAGAAAGTTATTCGTATGAGATACCCTAATGAAATCGAAAACTTCAAACACAGTTGGCCTTACCCCAACACGAGTCTCCGCTCATAGTTCTCATATTACAAAAGGAAGGGGGGTAACATAGAAACTTCTTCGTAGGAAATACCCTAATGAAATCGAAAACTTCAAACACAGTTGGCCTTACCCCAACAGGAGTTTCCACCCCAAGACGAGTTTCTACTCATAGTTCTCATATTACAAAAGGAAGGGAGTAACATAGAAAGTTATTCGTAGGAGATACCCTAATGGAATCGAAAACTTCAAACACAGGTTGCCTTACCCCAACACGAGTCTCCACTCATAGTTCTCATAGTACAAAAGGGAGGGGGGTAACATAGAAAGTTATTCGTAGGAGATACCCTAATAAAATCGAAAACTTCAAACACAGTTGGCCTTACCCCAACACGAGTTTCCACCACAACACGAGTTTCCACTCATAGTTCTCATATTACAAAAGGAAGGGGGTTAACATAGAAAGTTATTCGTAGGAGATACCCTAATGAAATCAAAAACTTCAAACACAGGTGGCCTTACCCCAACACGAGTCTCCGCTCATAGTTCTCGTATTACATAAGGGAGGGAGTAACGTAGAAAGTTATTCGTAAAAGATACCCTAATGAAATCGAAAACTTCAAACACAGTTGGCCTTACCCCAACACGAGTCTCCGCTCATAGTTCTCGTATTACATAAGGGAGGGGGTAACATAGAAAGTTATTCGTAGGAGATACCCTAATGAAATTGAAAACTTCAAACACAGGTGGCCTTACCCCAACACGAGTCTCCACTCATAGTTCTCATATAACGAAAGGGAGGGGGTAACATAGAAAGTTATTCGTAGGAGATACCCTTATGAAATAGAAAACTTCAAACACAGTTGGCCTTACCCTCAACACAAGTCTCCACTCATAGTTCTCATATTACAAATGGGAGGGGGGTAACATAGAAAGTTATTCGTAGGAGATACCCTAATGAAATCGAAAACTTCAAACACAGTTGGCCTCACCCCAACACGAGTTTCCACCCCAACACGAGTTTCTACTCATAGTTCTCATATTACATATGGAAGGGGGGTAACATAGAAAGTTATTCGTAGGAGATACCCTAATGAAATCGAAAACTTCAAACACAGTTGGCCTTACCCAACACGAGTTTCCACCCCAACACGAGTTTCCACTCATAGTTCTCATATTACAAAAGGAAGGCGGGTAACATAGAAAGTTATTCGTAGGAGATACCCTAATGAAATCGAAAACTTGAAACACAGGTGGCCTTACCCGAACACGAGTCTCCACTCATAGTTCTCTTATTACAAAAGGGAGGGGGTAACATAGAAAGTTATTCGTAGGAGATACCCTAATGAAATCAAAAACTTCAAACACAGGTGGCCTTACCCCAACACGAGTCTCCGCTCATAGTTCTCGTATTACATAAGGGAGGGGGTAACATAGAAAGTTATTCGTAGGAGATACCCTAATGAAATCGAAAACTTCAAACACAGGTGGCCTTACTCAACACGAGTCTCCGCTCATAGTTCTCGTATCACATAAGGGAGGGGTAACATAAAATTTATTCGTAGGAGATACCCTAATGAAATCGAAAACTTCAAACACAGTTGGCCTTACCCCAACACGAGTCTCCACTCATTGTTCTCATATTACAAAAGGGAGGGGGGTAATATTGAAAGTTATTCGTAGGAGATACTTAATTGAAATCGAAAACTTCAAACACAGTTGGCCTTACCCCAACACAAGTTTCCACCCCAACACGAGTTTCTACTCATGGTTCTCATATTACAAATGGAAGGGGGGTAACATAGAAAGTTATTCGTAGGAGATACCCTAATGAAATCGAAAACTTCAAACACAGTTGGCCTTACCCCAACACGAGTTTCCACCTCAACACGAGTTTTATTTATTTATTTATTTATTTATTTATTGTACCCTCAGGGCATACAGCATTTAAGAGGGGAGTGGGTTTAGAAGAAAAAAAATACAATTGAAACGTGAAGAACAAATCACATTCAGTACATGCGTACAACACTCGAGAACAACGTGTAAATGAAGCACCGCGACAACAGGAAGCACCGCGACAAATCAAACAAGGAATCGAAAAATCAAAATCAAACAAGGAAGTACTGCGAAAAAAAAGAAAAAAAAGAAAAAAATTACAACATGGCACAGCGTATTTGCGATACACAAATGAACGGTAACCGAACAGCAGCAAACAAAACCAGGGAAAAAGAAAATGCGTTGAGCACATCAATGCATAAAATTTTCTAGTGCCGCCCGAAAGCGATCATGATTAGTAATCGTGACTAGTGACGCAGGCAGGTTGTTCCAATCATGGCATGTTTTTTGTAAAAAAGAATGGGAGTATGTTACGGTGTTTTGGTGAGGAATATGAACTTTGTAATGATGGTCGAGGCGTTCAGCTAGGAAAAAGGGAGGATTGAGCCAACGTGATTTAAGTATGGGGTTATGGTGATACGCTTTATGGAGCACACAAAGGCGAGCAAGTTTCCGGCGAGTAGCAAGAGGAGCAAGGTCAAGGCTGGTCCACTCATAGTTCTCATATTACAAAAGAAAGGGGGGTAACATAGAAAGTTATTCGTTGGAGATACCCTAATGAAATCGAAAACTTCAAACACAGGTGGCCATACCCCAACACGAGTCTCCACTCATAGTTCTCATATTACAAATGGGAGGGAGGTAACATAGAAAGTTATTCGTAGGAGATACCCTAATGAAATCGAAAACTTCAAACACAGTTGGCCTTACCCCAACACGAGTCTCCGCTCATAGTTCTCGTATTACATAAGAGAGGGGGTAACATAGAAAGTTATTCGTAGGAGATACCCTAATGAAATCAAAAACTTCAAACACAGGTGGCCTTACCCCAACACGAGTCTCCGCTCATAGTTCTCGTATTATATAAGAGAGGGTGTAATATAGAAAGTTATTCGTATGAGATACCCTAATGAAATCGAAAACTTCAAACACAGTGCCTTACCCCAACACGAGTCTCCGCTCATAGTTCTCATATTACAAAAGGAAGGGGGGTAACATAGAAAGTTATTCGTAGGAAATACCCTAATGAAATCGAAAACTTCAAACACAGTTGGCCTTACCCCAACAGGAGTTTCCACCCCAAGACGAGTTTCTACTCATAGTTCTCATATTACAAAAGGAAGGGGGGTAACATAGAAAGTTATTCGTAGGAGATACCCTAATGGAATCGAAAACTTCAAACACAGGTTGCCTTACCCCAACACGAGTCTCCACTCATAGTTCTCAAAGTACAAAAGGGAGGGGGGTAACATGGAAAGTTATTCGTAGGAGATACCCTAATAATTCGAAAACTTCAAACACAGTTTGCCTTACCCCAACACGAGTTTCCACCCCAACACGAGTTTCCACTCATAGTTCTCATATTACAAAAGGAAGGGGGTTAACATAGAAAGTTATTCGTAGGAGATACCCTAATCAAATCAAAAACTTCAAACACAGGTGGCCTTACCCCAACACGAGTCTCCGCTCATAGTTCTCGTATTACATAAGGGAGGGAGTAACGTAGAAAGTTATTCGTAGGAGATACCCTAATGAAATCGAAAACTTCAAACACAGTTGGCCTTACCCCAACACGAGTCTCCGCTCATAGTTCTCGTATTACATAAGGGAGGGGGTAACATAGAAAGTTATTCGTAGGAGATACCCTAATGAAATCGAAAACTTCAAACACAGTTGGCCTCACCCCAACACGAGTTTCCACCCCAACACGAGTTTCTACTCATAGTTCTCATATTACATATGGAAGGGGGGTAACATAGAAAGTTATTCGTAGGAGATACCCTAATGAAATCGAAAACTTCAAACACAGTTGGCCTTACCCAACACGAGTTTCCACCCCAACACGAGTTTCCACTCATAGTTCTCATATTACAAAAGGAAGGCGGGTAACATAGCAGTTATTCGTAGGAGATACCCTAATGAAATCGAAAACTTCAAACACAGGTGGCCTTACCCCAACACGAGTCTCCACTCATAGTTCTCTTATTACAAAAGGGAGGGGGTAACATAGAAAGTTATTCGTAGGAGATACCCTAATGAAATCAAAAACTTCAAACACAGGTGGCCTTACCCCAACACGAGTCTCCGCTCATAGTTCTCGTATTACATAAGGGAGGGGGTAACATAGAAAGTTATTCGTAGGAGATAACCTAATGAAATCGAAAACTTCAAACACAGGTGGCCTTACCCCAACACGAGTCTCCGCTCATAGTTCTCATATCACATAAGGGAGGGGGTAACATAAAATTTATTCGTAGGAGATACCCTAATGAAATCGAAAACTTCAAACACAGTTGGCCTTACCCCAACACGAGTCTCCACTCATTGTTCTCATATTACAAAAGGGAGGGGGGTAACATTGAAAGTTATTCGTAGGAGATACCCTAATGAAATCGAAAACTTCAAACACAGTTGGCCTTACCCCAACACAAGTTTCCACCCCAACACGAGTTTCTACTCATGGTTCTCATATTACAAATGGAAGGGGGGTAACATAGAAAGTTATTCGTAGGAGATACCCTAATGAAATCGAAAACTTCAAACACAGTTGGCCTTACCCAACACGAGTTTCCACCCCAACACGAGTTTCCACTCATAGTTCTCATATTACAAAAGGAAGGGGGGTAACATAGAAAGTTATTCATAGGAGATACCCTAATGAAATCGAAAACTTCAAACACAGGTGGCCTTACCCCAGCACGAGGCTCCACTCATAGTTCTCATATTACAAATGGGAGGGGGGTAACATAGAAAGTTATTCGTAGGAGATACCCTAATGAAATCAAAAACTTCAAACACAGGTGGCCTTACCCCAACACGAGTCTCCGCTCATAGTTCTCGTATTATATAAGAGAGGGTGTAATATAGAAAGTTATTCGTATGAGATACCCTAATGAAATCGAAAACTTCAAACACAGTTGGCCTTACCCCAACACGAGTCTCCGCTCATAGTTCTCATATTACAAAAGGAAGGGGGGTAACATAGAAAGTTATTCGTAGGAAATACCCTAATGAAATCGAAAACTTCAAACACAGTTGGCCTTACCCCAACAGGAGTTTCCACCCCAAGACGAGTTTCTACTCATAGTTCTCATATTACAAAAGGAAGGGGGGTAACATAGAAAGTTATTCGTAGGAGATACCCTAATGGAATCGAAAACTTCAAACACAGGTTGCCTTACCCCAACACGAGTCTCCACTCATAGTTCTCAAAGTACAAAAGGGAGGGGGGTAACATGGAAAGTTATTCGTAGGAGATACCCTAATGAAATCGAAAACTTCAAACACAGGTGGCCTTACTCAACACGAGTCTCCGCTCATAGTTCTCGTATCACATAAGGGAGGGGTAACATAAAATTTATTCGTAGGAGATACCCTAATGAAATCGAAAACTTCAAACACAGTTGGCCTTACCCCAACACGAGTCTCCACTCATTGTTCTCATATTACAAAAGGGAGGGGGGTAATATTGAAAGTTATTCGTAGGAGATACTTAATTGAAATCGAAAACTTCAAACACAGTTGGCCTTACCCCAACACAAGTTTCCACCCCAACACGAGTTTCTACTCATGGTTCTCATATTACAAATGGAAGGGGGGTAACATAGAAAGTTATTCGTAGGAGATACCCTAATGAAATCGAAAACTTCAAACACAGTTGGCCTTACCCCAACACGAGTTTCCACCTCAACACGAGTTTTATTTATTTATTTATTTATTTATTTATTGTACCCTCAGGGCATACAGCATTTAAGAGGGGAGTGGGTTTAGAAGAAAAAAAATACAATTGAAACGTGAAGAACAAATCACATTCAGTACATGCGTACAACACTCGAGAACAACGTGTAAATGAAGCACCGCGACAACAGGAAGCACCGCGACAAATCAAACAAGGAATCGAAAAATCAAAATCAAACAAGGAAGTACTGCGAAAAAAAAGAAAAAAAAGAAAAAAATTACAACATGGCACAGCGTATTTGCGATACACAAATGAACGGTAACCGAACAGCAGCAAACAAAACCAGGGAAAAAGAAAATGCGTTGAGCACATCAATGCATAAAATTTTCTAGTGCCGCCCGAAAGCGATCATGATTAGTAATCGTGACTAGTGACGCAGGCAGGTTGTTCCAATCATGGCATGTTTTTTGTAAAAAAGAATGGGAGTATGTTACGGTGTTTTGGTGAGGAATATGAACTTTGTAATGATGGTCGAGGCGTTCAGCTAGGAAAAAGGGAGGATTGAGCCAACGTGATTTAAGTATGGGGTTATGGTGATACGCTTTATGGAGCACACAAAGGCGAGCAAGTTTCCGGCGAGTAGCAAGAGGAGCAAGGTCAAGGCTGGTCCACTCATAGTTCTCATATTACAAAAGAAAGGGGGGTAACATAGAAAGTTATTCGTTGGAGATACCCTAATGAAATCGAAAACTTCAAACACAGGTGGCCATACCCCAACACGAGTCTCCACTCATAGTTCTCATATTACAAATGGGAGGGAGGTAACATAGAAAGTTATTCGTAGGAGATACCCTAATGAAATCGAAAACTTCAAACACAGTTGGCCTTACCCCAACACGAGTCTCCGCTCATAGTTCTCGTATTACATAAGAGAGGGGGTAACATAGAAAGTTATTCGTAGGAGATACCCTAATGAAATCAAAAACTTCAAACACAGGTGGCCTTACCCCAACACGAGTCTCCGCTCATAGTTCTCGTATTATATAAGAGAGGGTGTAATATAGAAAGTTATTCGTATGAGATACCCTAATGAAATCGAAAACTTCAAACACAGTGCCTTACCCCAACACGAGTCTCCGCTCATAGTTCTCATATTACAAAAGGAAGGGGGGTAACATAGAAAGTTATTCGTAGGAAATACCCTAATGAAATCGAAAACTTCAAACACAGTTGGCCTTACCCCAACAGGAGTTTCCACCCCAAGACGAGTTTCTACTCATAGTTCTCATATTACAAAAGGAAGGGGGGTAACATAGAAAGTTATTCGTAGGAGATACCCTAATGGAATCGAAAACTTCAAACACAGGTTGCCTTACCCCAACACGAGTCTCCACTCATAGTTCTCAAAGTACAAAAGGGAGGGGGGTAACATGGAAAGTTATTCGTAGGAGATACCCTAATAATTCGAAAACTTCAAACACAGTTTGCCTTACCCCAACACGAGTTTCCACCCCAACACGAGTTTCCACTCATAGTTCTCATATTACAAAAGGAAGGGGGTTAACATAGAAAGTTATTCGTAGGAGATACCCTAATGGAATCGAAAACTTCAAACACAGGTTGCCTTACCCCAACACGAGTCTCCACTCATAGTTCTCAAAGTACAAAAGGGAGGGGGGTAACATGGAAAGTTATTCGTAGGAGATACCCTAATAAAATCGAAAACTTCAAACACAGTTGGCCTTACCCCAACACGAGTTTCCACCCCAACACGAGTTTCCACTCATAGTTCTCATATTACAAAAGGAAGGGGGTTAACATAGAAAGTTATTCGTAGGAGATACCCTAATCAAATCAAAAACTTCAAACACAGGTGGCCTTACCCCAACACGAGTCTCCGCTCATAGTTCTCGTATTACATAAGGGAGGGAGTAACGTAGAAAGTTATTCGTAGGAGATACCCTAATGAAATCGAAAACTTCAAACACAGTTGGCCTTACCCCAACACGAGTCTCCGCTCATAGTTCTCGTATTACATAAGGGAGGGGGTAACATAGAAAGTTATTCGTAGGAGATACCCTAATGAAATTGAAAACTTCAAACACAGGTGGCCTTACCCCAACACGAGTCTCCACTCATAGTTTTCATATAACGAAAGGGAGGGGGTAACATAGAAAGTTATTCATAGGAGATACCCTAATGAAATCGAAAACTTCAAACACAGTTGGCCTTACCCTCAACACAAGTCTCCACTCATAGTTCTCATATTACAAATGGGAGGGGGGTAACATAGAAAGTTATTCGTAGGAGATACCCTAATGAAATCGAAAACTTCAAACACAGTTGGCCTCACCCCAACACGAGTTTCTACTCATAGTTCTCATATTACATATGGAAGGGGGGTAACATAGAAAGTTATTCGTAGGAGATACCCTAATGAAATCGAAAACTTCAAACACAGTTGGCCTTACCCAACACGAGTTTCCACCCCAACACGAGTTTCCACTCATACTTCTCATATTACAAAAGGAAGGGGGGTAACATAGAAAGTTATTCATAGGAGATACCCTAATGAAATCGAAAACTTCAAACACAGGTGGCCTTACCCCAGCACGAAGCTCCACTCATAGTTCTCATATTACAAATGGGAGGGGGGTAACATAGAAAGTTATTCGTAGGAGATACCCTAATGAAATCAAAAACTTCAAACACAGGTGGCCTTACCCCAACACGAGTCTCCGCTCATAGTTCTCGTATTATATAAGAGAGGGTGTAATATAGAAAGTTATTCGTATGAGATACCCTAATGAAATCGAAAACTTCAAACACAGTTGGCCTTACCCCAACACGAGTCTCCGCTCATAGTTCTCATATTACAAAAGGAAGGGGGGTAACATAGAAAGTTATTCGTAGGAAATACCCTAATGAAATCGAAAACTTCAAACACAGTTGGCCTTACCCCAACACGAGTCTCCGCTCATAGTTCTCGTATTAAATAAGGGAGGGGGTAACATAGAAAGTTATTCGTAGGAGATACCCTAATGAAATCAAAAACTTCAAACACAGGTGGCCTTACCCCAACACGAGTCTCCACTCATAGTTCTCATATTACAAAAGGGAGGGGGGTAACATAGAAAGTTATTCGTAGGAGATACCCTAATGAAATCGAAAACTTCAAACACAGTTGTGCTTACCCCAACACGAGTTTCTACTCATGGTTCTCATATTACAAATGGAAGGGGGGTAACATAGAAAGTTCTTCGTAGGAGATACCCTAATGAAATCGAAAACTTCAAACACAGTTGGCCTTACCCCAACACGAGTTTCCACCTCAACACGAGTTTTATTTATTTATTTATTTATTGTACCCTCAGGGCATACAGCATTTAAGAGGGGAGTGGGTTTAGAAGAAAAAAAATACAATTGAAACGTGAAGAACAAATCACATTCAGTACATGCGTACAACACTCGAGAACAACGTGTAAATGAAGCACCGCGACAACAGGAAGCACCGCGACAAATCAAACAAGGAATCGAAAAATCAAAATCAAACAAGGAAGCACTGCGAAAAAAAAGAAAAAAAAGAAAAAAAATTACAACTTGGCACAGCGTATTTGCGATACACAAATGAACGGTAACCGAACAGCAGCAAACAAAACCAGGGAAAAAGAAAATGCGTTGAGCACATCAATGCATAAAATTTTCTAGTGCCGCCCGAAAGCGATCATGATTAGTAATCGTGACTAGTGACGCAGGCAGGTTGTTCCAATCATGGCATGTTTTTTGTAAAAAAGAATGGGAGTATGTTACGGTGTTTTGGTGAGAAATATGAACCTTGTAATGATGGTCGAGGCGTTCAGCTAGGAAAAAGGGAGGATTGAGCCAACGTGATTTAAGCATGGGGTTATGGTGATACGCTTTATGCAGCACACAAAGGCGAGCAAGTTTCCGGCGAGTAGCAAGAGGAGCAAGGTCAAGGCTGGTCCACTCATAGTTCTCATATTACAAAAGAAAGGGGGGTAACATAGAAAGTTATTCGTTGGAGATACCCTAATGAAATCGAAAACTTCAAACACAGGTGGCCTTACCCCAACACGAGTCTCCACTCATAGTTCTCATATTACAAATGGGAGGGAGGTAACATAGAAAGTTATTCGTACGAGATACCCTAATGAAATCGAAAACATCAAACACAGTTGGCCTTACCCCAACACGAGTTTCCACCCCAACACGAGCTTCCACTCATAGTTCTCATATTACAAAAGGAAGGGGGGTAACATAGAAAGTTATTGGTAGGAGATACCCTAATGGAATCGAAAACTTCAAACACAGGTTGTCTTACCCCAACACGAGTCTTTACTCATAGTTCTCATATTACAAAAGGGAGGGGGGTAACATAGAAAGTTATTCGTAGAAGATACTCTAATAAAATCGAAAATTTCAAACACAGTTGGCCTTACCCCAACACGAGTTTCCACCGCAACACGAGTTTCCACTCATAGTTCTCATATTACAAAAGGAAGGGGGTTAACATAGAAAGTTATTCGTAGGAGATACCCTAATGAAATCAAAAACTTCAAACACAGGTGGCCTTACCCCAACACGAGTCTCCGCTCATAGTTGTCCTATTACATAAGGGAGGGAGTAACGTAGAAAGTTATTCGTAGGAGATACCCTAATGAAATCGAAAACTTCAAACACAGTTGGCCTTACCCCAACACGAGTCTCCGCTCATAGTTCTCGTATTACATAAGGGAGGGGGTAACATAGAAAGTTATTCGTAGGAGATACCCTAATGAAATCGAAAACTTCAAACACAGGTGGCCTTACCCCATCACGAGTTTCCACCCCAACACGAGTTTCCACTCATAGTTCTCATATTACAAATGGAAGGGGGGTAACATAGAAAGTTATTCGTAGGAGATACGCTAATGAAATCGAAAACTTCAAACACAGTAGGCCTTACCCCAACACGAGTTTCCACCCCAACACGAGTTTCCACTCATAGTTCTCATATTACAAAAGGAAGGGGGGTAACATAGAAAGTTATTCGTAGGAGATACCCTAATGAAATCGAAAACTTCAAACACAGGTGGCCTTACCCCAACACGAGTCTCCACTCATAGTTCTCATATTACAAAAGGGAGGGGGGTAACATAGAAAGTTATTCGTAGGAGATACCCTAATGAAATCGAAAACTTCAAACACAGTTGTGCTTACCCCAACACGAGTTTTCACTCATAGTTCTCATATTACAAAAGGAAGGCGGGTAACATAGAAAGTTATTCGTAGGAGATACCCTAATGAAATCGAAAACTTCAAACACAGGTGGCCTTACCCCAACACGAGTCTCCACTCATAGTTCTCTTATTACAAAAGGGAGGGGGTAACATAGAAAGTTATTCGTAGGAGATAC
Organism: Rhipicephalus microplus; assembly: GCF_043290135.1. Taxonomy (NCBI): domain Eukaryota; kingdom Metazoa; phylum Arthropoda; class Arachnida; order Ixodida; family Ixodidae; genus Rhipicephalus; species Rhipicephalus microplus. The sequence continues at coordinate 115,777,931 of NC_134707.1, forward strand.
CCTAATGAAATCAAAAACTTCAAACACAGGTGGCCTTACCCCAACACGAGTCTCCGCTCATAGTTCTCGTATTACATAAGGGAGGGGGTAACATAGAAAGTTATTCGTAGGAGATACCCTAATGAAATCGAAAACTTCAAACACAGGTGGCCTTACCCCAACACGAGTCTCCGCTCATAGTTCTCGTATCACATAAGGGAGGGGGTAACATAAAATTTATTCGTAGGAGATACCCTAATGAAATCGAAAACTTCAAACACAGTTGGCCTTACCCCAACACGAGTCTCCACTCATTGTTCTCATATTACAAAAGGGAGGGGGGTAACATTGAAAGTTATTCGTAGGAGATACCCTAATGAAATCGAAAACTTCAAACACAGTTGGCCTTACCCCAACACAAGTTTCCACCCCAACACGAGTTTCTACTCATGGTTCTCATATTACAAATGGAAGGGGGGTAACATAGAAAGTTATTCGTAGGAGATACCCTAATGAAATCGAAAACTTCAAACACAGTTGGCCTTACCCCAACACGAGTTTCCACCTCAACACGAGTTTTATTTATTTATTTATTTATTGTACCCTCAGGGCATACAGCATTTAAGAGGGGAGTGGGTTTAGAAGAAAAAAAATACAATTGAAACGTGAAGAACAAATCACATTCAGTACATGCGTACAACACTCGAGAACAACGTGTAAATGAAGCACCGCGACAACAGGAAGCACCGCGACAAATCAAACAAGGAATCGAAAAATCAAAATCAAACAAGGAAGTACTGCGAAAAACAAGAAAAAAAGAAAAAAATTACAACATGGCACAGCGTATTTGCGATACACAAATGAACGGTAACCGAACAGCAGCAAACAAAACCAGGGAAAAAGAAAATGCGTTGAGCACATCAATGCATAAAATTTTCTAGTGCCGCCCGAAAGCGATCATGATTAGTAATCGTGACTAGTGACGCAGGCAGGTTGTTCCAATCATGGCATGTTTTTTGTAAAAAAGAATGGGAGTATGTTACGGTGTTTTGGTGAGGAATATGAACCTTGTAATGATGGTCGAGGCGTTCAGCTAGGAAAAAGGGAGGATTGAGCCAACGTGATTTAAGTATGGGGTTATGGTGATACGCTTTATGGAGCACACAAAGGCGAGCAAGTTTCCGGCGAGTAGCAAGAGGAGCAAGGTCAAGGCTGGTCCACTCATAGTTCTCATATTACAAAAGAAAGGGGGGTAACATAGAAAGTTATTCGTTGGAGATACCCTAATGAAATCGAAAACTTCAAACACAGGTGGCCATACCCCAACACGAGTCTCCACTCATAGTTCTCATATTACAAATGGGAGGGAGGTAACATAGAAAGTTATTCGTAGGAGATACCCTAATGAAATCGAAAACTTCAAACACAGTTGGCCTTACCCCAACACGAGTCTCCGCTCATAGTTCTCGTATTACATAAGGGAGGGGGTAACATAGAAAGTTATTCGTAGGAGATACCCTAATGAAATCAAAAACTTCAAACACAGGTGGCCTTACCCCAACACGAGTCTCCGCTCATAGTTCTCGTATTATATAAGACAGGGTGTAATATAGAAAGTTATTCGTATGAGATACCCTAATGAAATCGAAAACTTCAAACACAGTTGGCCTTACCCCAACACGAGTCTCCGCTCATAGTTCTCATATTACAAAAGGAAGAGGGGTAACATAGAAAGTTATTCGTAGGAAATACCCTAATGAAATCGAAAACTTCAAACACAGTTGGCCTTACCCCAACAGGAGTTTCCACCCCAAGACGAGTTTCTACTCATAGTTCTCATATTACAAAAGGAAGGGGGGTAACATAGAAAGTTATTCGTAGGAGATACCCTAATGGAATCGAAAACTTCAAACACAGGTTGCCTTACCCCAACACGAGTCTCCACTCATAGTTCTCATAGTACAAAAGGGAGGGGGGTAACATAGAAAGTTATTCGTAGGAGATACCCTAATAAAATCGAAAACTTCAAACACAGTTGGCCTTACCCCAACACGAGTTTCCACCCCAACACGAGTTTCCACTCATAGTTCTCATATTACAAAAGGAAGGGGGTTAACATAGAAAGTTATTCGTAGGAGATACCCTAATGAAATCAAAAACTTCAAACACAGGTGGCCTTACCCCAACACGAGTCTCCGCTCATAGTTCTCGTATTACATAAGGGAGGAAGTAACGTAGAAAGTTATTCGTAGGAGATACCCTAATGAAATCGAAAACTTCAAACACAGTTGGCCTTACCCCAACACGAGTCTCCGCTCATAGTTCTCGTATTACATAAGAGAGGGGGTAACATAGAAAGTTATTCGTAGGAGATACCCTAATGAAATTGAAAACTTCAAACACAGGTGGCCTTACCCCAACACGAGTCTCCACTCATAGTTCTCATATAACGAAAGGGAGGGGGTAACATAGAAAGTTATTCGTAGGAGATACCCTAATGAAATAGAAAACTTCAAACACAGTTGGCCTTACCCTCAACACAAGTCTCCACTCATAGTTCTCATATTACAAATGGGAGGGGGGTAACATAGAAAGTTATTCGTAGGAGATACCCTAATGAAATCGAAAACTTCAAACACAGTTGGCCTCACCCCAACACGAGTTTCCACCCCAACACGAGTTTCTACTCATAGTTCTCATATTACATATGGAAGGGGGGTAACATAGAAAGTTATTCGTAGGAGATACCCTAATGAAATCGAAAACTTCAAACACAGTTGGCCTTACCCAACACGAGTTTCCACCCCAACACGAGTTTCCACTCATAGTTCTCATATTACAAAAGGAAGGGGGGTAACATAGAAAGTTATTCATAGGAGATACCCTAATGAAATCGAAAACTTCAAACACAGGTGGCCTTACCCCAGCACGAGGCTCCACTCACAGTTCTCATATTACAAATGGGAGGGGGGTAACATAGAAAGTTATTCGTAGGAGATACCCTAATGAAATCAAAAACTTCAAACACAGGTGGCCTTACCCCAACACGAGTCTCCGCTCATAGTTCTCGTATTATATAAGGGAGGGGGTAATATAGAAAGTTATTCGTATGAGATACCCTAATGAAATCGAAAACTTCAAACACAGTTGGCAATGAAATCGAAAACTTCAAACACAGTTGGCCTTACCCCAACACGAGTCTCCGCTCATAGTTCTCATATTACAAAAGGAAGGGGGGTAACATAGAAAGTTATTCGTAGGAAATACCCTAATGAAATCGAAAACTTCAAACACAGTTGGCCTTACCCCAACAGTAGTTTCCACCCAAAGACGAGTTTCTACTCATAGTTCTCATATTACAAAAGGAAGGGGGTAACATAGAAAGTTATTCGTAGGAGATACCCTAATGAAATCTAAAACTTCAAACACAGGTGGCTTTACCCCAACACGAGTCTCCACTCATAGTTCTCATAATACAAAAGGAAGGGGGGTAACATAGAAAGTTATTCGTAGGAGATACCCTAATGAAATCGAAAACTTTAAACACAGGTGGCCTTACCCCAACACGAGTCTCCACTCATAGTTCTCATATTACAAAAGGGGAGGGGGATAACATAGAAAGTTATTCGTAGGAGATACCCTAATGAAATCAAAAACTTCAAACACAGGTGGCCTTACCCCAACACGAGTCTCCGCTCATAGTTCTCGTATTACATAAGGGAGGGGGTAACATAGAAAGTTATTCGTAGGAGATACCCTAATGAAATCGAAAACTTCAAACCAAGTTGGCCTTACCCCAACACGAGTTTCAACCCCAACACGAGTTTCTACTCATAGTTCTCATATTACAAATGGAAAGGGGGTAACGTAGAAAGTTATTCGTAGGAGATACCCTAATGAAATCGAAAACTTCAAACACAGTTGGCCTTACCACAACACGAGTTTCCACCCCAACACGAGTTTTATTTATTTATTTTTTTATTGTATCCTCAGGGCATACAGCATTATAGAGGGGAGTGGGTTTAGAAGAAAAAAATACAATTGAAACGAGAAAAACAAATCACATTCAGTACATGCGTACAACACTCGAGAACAACGTGTAAATGAAGCACCGCGACAACAGGAAGCACCGCGACAAATCAAACAAGGAATCGAAAAATCAAAATCAAACAAGGAAGAACCGCAAAAAAAAGAAAAAAAATGAAAAAAATTACAACATGGCACAGCGTATTTGCGATACACAAATGAACGGTAACCGAACAGCAGCAAACAAAACCAGGGAAAAAGAAAATGCGTTGAGCACATCAATGCATAAAATTTTCTAGTGCCGCCCGAAAGCGTTCATGATTAGTAATCGTGACTAGTGACGCAGGCAGGTTGTTCCAATCATGGCAAGTTTTTTGTAAAAAAGAATGGGAGTATGTTACGGTGTTTTGACGCGGACTATGAACCTTGTAATGATGGTCGAGGCGTTCAGATAGGAAAAAAGGAGGATTGAGCCAACGTGATTTAAGTATGGGGTTATGGTGATACGCCTTATGCTGCACACAAAGGCGAGCAAGTTTCCGGCGAGTAGCAAGAGGAGCAAGGTCAAGGCTGGTCCACTCATAGTTCTCATATTACAAAAGGAAGGGGGGTAACATAGAAAGTTATTCGTAGGAGATACCCTAATGAAATCGAAAACTTCAAACACAGGTGGCCTTACCCCAACACGAGTCTCCACTCATAGTTCTCATATTACAAATGGGAGGGAGGTAACATAGAAAGTTATTCGTAGGAGATACCCTAATGAAATCGAAAACTTCAAACACAGTTGGCCTTACCCCAACACGAGTCTCCGCTCATAGTTCTCGTATTACATAACGGAGGGGGTAACATAGAAAGTTATTCGTAGGAGATACCCTAATGAAATCGAAAACTTCAAACACAGTTGGCCTTACCCTCAACACAAGTCTCCACTCATAGTTCTCATATTACAAAAGGTAGGGGGGTAACATAGAAAGTTATTCGTAGGAGATACCCTAATGAAATTGAAAACTTCAAACACACTTGGCCTTACCCCAACACGAGTCTCCGCTCATAGTTCTCGTATTACATAAGGGAGGGGGTAACATAGAAAGTTAGTCGTAGGAGATACCCTAATGAAATCGAAAACTTCAAACACAGTTGGCCTTACCCTCAACACAAGTCTCCACTCATAGTTCTCATATTACAAAAGGGAGGGGGGTAACATAGAAAGTTATTCGTAGGAGATACCCTAATGAAATTGAAAACTTCAAACACACTTGGCCTTACCCCAACACGAGTCTCCGCTCATAGTTCTCGTATTACATAAGGGAGGGAGTAACATAGAAAGTTATTCGTTTGAGATACCCTAATGAAATTGAAAACATCAAACACAGTTGGCCTTACCCCAACACGAGTTTCCACCCTAACACGAGCTTCCACTCACAGTTCTCATATTACAAAAGGAAGGCGGGTAACATAGAAAGTTATTAGTAGGAGATACCTTAATGAAATCGAAAACTTCAAACACAGGTTGCCTTACCCCAACACGAGTCTTTACTCATAGTTCTCATATTACTAAAGGGAGGGGGGTAACATAGAACGTTATTCGTAGAAGATACTCTAATAAAATCGAAAACTTCAAACACAGTTGGCCTTACCCAACACGAGTTTCCACCCCAACACGAGTTTCCACTCATAGTTCTCATATTACAAAAGGAAGGGGGGTAACATAGAAAGTTATTCATAGGAGATACCCTAATGAAATCGAAAACTTCAAACACAGGTGGCCTTACCCCAGCACGAGGCTCCACTCATAGTTCTCATATTACAAATGGGAGGGGGGTAACATAGAAAGTTATTCGTAGGAGATACCCTAATGAAATCAAAAACTTAAAACACAGGTGGCCTTACCCCAACACGAGTCTCCGCTCATAGTTCTCGTATTATATAAGGGAGGGGGTAATATAGAAAGTTATTCGTATGAGATACCCTAATGAAATCGAAAACTTCAAACACAGTTGGCCTTACCTCAACACGAGTCTCCGCTCATAGTTCTCATATTACAAAAGGAAGGGGGGTAACATAGAAAGTTATTCGTAGGAAATACCCTAATGAAATCGAAAACTTCAAACACAGTTGGCCTTACCCCAACAGGAGTTTCCACCCCAAGACGAGTTTCTACTCATAGTTCTCATATTACAAAAGGAAGGGGGGTAACATAGAAAGTTATTCGTAGGAGATACCCTAATGAAATCTAAAACATCAAACACAGGTGGCTTTACCCCAACACGAGTCTCCACTCATAGTTCTCATATTACAAAAGGAAGGGGGGTAACATAGAAAGTTATTCGTAGGAGATACCCTAATGAAATCGAAAACTTTAAACACAGGTGGCCTTACCCCAACACGAGTCTCCACTCATAGTTCTCATATTACAAAAGGGGAGGGGGATAACATAGAAAGTTATTCGTAGGAGATGCCCTAATGAAATCGAAAACTTCAAACCCAGTGCCTTACCCCAACACGAGTTTCCACCCCAACACGAGTTTCTACTCATAGTTCTCATAATACAAATGGAAGGGGGGTAACGTAGAAAGTTATTCGTAGGAGATACCCTAATGAAATCGAAACTTCAAACACAGTTGGCCTTACCACAACACGAGTTTCCACCACAACACGAGTTTTATTTATTTATTTTTTATTGTACCCTCAGGGCATACAGCATTATAGAGGGGAGTGGGTTTAGAAGAAAAAAATACAATTGAAACGAGAAAAACAAATCACATTCAGTACATGCGTACAACGCTCGAGAACAACGTGTAAATGAAGCACCGCGACAACAGGAAGCACCGCGACAAATCAAACAAGGAATCGAAAAATCAAAATCAAACAAGGAAGCACCGCAAAAAAAAGAAAAAAATGAAAAAAATTACAACATGGCACAGCGTATTTGCGATACACAAATGAACGTAACCGAACAGCAGCAAACAAAACGAGGGAAAAAGAAAATGCGTTGAGCACATCAATGCATAAAATTTTCTAGTGCCGCCCGAAAGCGTTCATGATTAGTAATCGTGACTAGTGACGCAGGCAGGTTGTTCCAATCATGGCATGTTTTTTGTAAAAAAGAATGGGAGTATGTTACGGTGTTTTGGCGCGGAATATCAACCTTGTAATGATGGTCGAGGCGTTCAGATAGGAAAAAAGGAGGATTGAGCCAACGTGATTTAAGTATGGGGTTATGGTGATACGCTTTATGCAGCACACAAAGGCGAGCAAGTTTCCGGCGAGTAGCAAGAGGAGCAAGGTCAAGGCTGGTCCACTCATAGTTCTCATATTACAAAAGGAAGGGGGGTAACATAGAAAGTTATTCGTAGGAGATACCCTAATGAAATCGAAAACTTCAAACACAGGTGGCCTTACCCCAACACGAGTCTCCACTCATAGTTCCCATATTACAAAATGGAGGGGGGTAACATAGAAAGTTATTCGTACGAGATACCCTAATGAAATCGAAAACATCAAACACAGTTGGCCTTACCCCAACACGAGTTTCCACCCCAACACGAGCTTCCACTCATAGTTCTCATATTACAAAAGGAAGGGGGTAACATAGAAAGTTATTCGTAGGAGATACCCTAATGAAATCTAAAACTTCAAACACAGGTGGCTTTACCCCAACACGAGTCTCCACTCATAGTTCTCATATTACAAAAGGAAGGGGGGTAACATAGAAAGTTATTCGTAGGAGATACCCTAATGAAATCGAAAACTTTAAACACAGGTGGCCTTACCCCAACACGAGTCTCCACTCATAGTTCTCATATTACAAAAGGGGAGGGGGATAACATAGAAAGTTATTCGTAGGAGATACCCTAATGAAATCAAAAACTTCAAACACAGGTGGCCTTACCCCAACACGAGTCTCCGCTCATAGTTCTCGTATTACATAAGGGAGGGGGTAACATAGAAATTTATTCGTAGGAGATACCCTAAAGAAATCGAAAACTTCAAACCCAGTTGGCCTTACCCCAACACGAGTTTCCACCCCAACACGAGTTTCTACTCATAGTTCTCATATTACAAATGGAAGGGGGGTAACGTAGAAAGTTATTCGTAGGAGATACCCTAATGAAATCGAAAACTTCAAACACAGTTGGCCTTACCACAACACGAGTTTCCACCCCAACACGAGTTTTATTTATTTATTTTTTTATTGTATCCTCAGGGCATACAGCATTATAGAGGGGAGTGGGTTTAGAAGAAAAAAATACAATTGAAACGAGAAAAACAAATCTCATTCAGTACATGCGTACAACACTCGAGAACAACGTGTAAATGAAGCACCGCGACAACAGGAAGCACCGCGACAAATCAAACAAGGAATCGAAAAATCAAAATCAAACAAGGAAGAACCGCAAAAAAAAAGAAAAAAAATGAAAAAAAATTACAACATGGCACAGCGTATTTGCGATACACAAATGAACGGTAACCGAACAGCAGCAAACAAAACCAGGGAAAAAGAAAATGCGTTGAGCACATCAATGCATAAAATTTTCTAGTGCCGCCCGAAAGCGTTCATGATTAGTAATCGTGACTAGTGACGCAGGCAGGTTGTTCCCATCATGGCAAGTTTTTTGTAAAAAAGAATGGGAGTATGTTACGGTGTTTTGGCGCGGACTATGAACCTTGTAATGATGGTCGAGGCGTTCAGATAGGAAAAAAGGAGGATTGAGCCAACGTGATTTAAGTATGGGGTTATGGTGATACGCCTTATGCAGCACACAAAGGCGAGCAAGTTTCCGGCGAGTAGCAAGAGGAGCAAGGTCAAGGCTGGTCCACTCATAGTTCTCATATTACAAAAGGAAGGGGGGGTAACATAGAAAGTTATTCGTAGGAGATACCCTAGTGAAATCGAAAACTTCAAACACAGGTGGCCTTACCCCAACACGAGTCTCCACTCATAGTTCTCATATTACAAATGGGAGGGAGGTAACATAGAAAGTTATTCGTAGGAGATACCCTAATGAAATCGAAAACTTCAAACACAGTTGGCCTTACCCCAACACGAGTCTCCGATCATAGTTCTCGTATTACATAAGGGAGGGGGTAACATAGAAAGTTATTCGTAGGAGATACCCTAATGAAATCGAAAACTTCAAACACAGTTGGCCTTACCCTCAACACAAGTCTCCACTCATAGTTCTCATATTACAAAAGGTAGGGGGGTAACATAGAAAGTTATTCGTAGGAGATACCCTAATGAAATTGAAAACTTCAAACACACTTGGCCTTACCCCAACACGAGTCTCCGCTCATAGTTCTCGTATTACATAAGGGAGGGGGTAACATAGAAAGTTAGTCGTAGGAGATACCCTAATGAAATCGAAAACTTCAAACACAGTTGGCCTTACCCTCAACACAAGTCTCCACTCATAGTTCTCATATTACAAAAGGGAGGGGGGTAACATAGAAAGTTATTCGTAGAAGATACCCTAATGAAATTGAAAACTTCAAACACACTTGGCCTTACCCCAACACGAGTCTCCACTCATAGTTCTCGTATTACATAAGGGAGGGAGTAACGTAGAAAGTTATTCGTAGGAGATACCCTAATGAAATCGAAAACTTCAAACACAGTTGGCCTTACCCTCAACACAAGTCTCCACTCATAGTTCTCATATTACAAAAGGGAGGGGGGTAACATAGAAAGTTATTCGTACGAGATACCCTAATGAAATCGAAAACATCAAACACAGTTGGCCTTACCCCAACACGAGTTTCCACCCTAACACGAGCTTCCACTCACAGTTCTCATATTACAAAAGGAAGGGGGGTAACATAGAAAGTTATTAGTAGGAGATACCTTAATGAAATCGAAAACTTCAAACACAGGTTGCCTTACCCCAACACGAGTCTTTACTCATAGTTCTCATATTACTAAAGGGAGGGGGGTAACATAGAACCTTATTCGTAGAAGATACTCTAATAAAATCGAAAACTTCAAACACAGTTGGCCTTACCCAACACGAGTTTCCACCCCAACACGAGTTTCCACTCATAGTTCTCATATTACAAAAGGAAGGGGGGTAACATAGAAAGTTATTCATAGGAGATACCCTAATGAAATCGAAAACTTCAAACACAGGTGGCCTTACCCCAGCACGAGGCTCCACTCATAGTTCTCATATTACAAATGGGAGGGGGGTAACATAGAAAGTTATTCGTAGGAGATACCCTAATGAAATCAAAAACTTAAAACACAGGTGGCCTTACCCCAACACGAGTCTCCGCTCATAGTTCTCGTATTATATAAGGGAGGGGGTAATATAGAAAGTTATTCGTATGAGATACCCTAATGAAATCGAAAACTTCAAACACAGTTGGCCTTACCCCAACACGAGTCTCCGCTCATAGTTCTCATATTACAAAAGGAAGGGGGGTAACATAGAAAGTTATTCGTAGGAAATACCCTAATGAAATCGAAAACTTCAAACACAGTTGGCTTTACCCCAACACGAGTCTCCGCTCATAGTTCTCGTATTACATAAGGGAGGGGGTAACATAGAAAGTTATTCGTAGGAGATACCCTAATGAAATCGAAAACTGCAAACACAGGTGGCCTTACCCCAACACGAGTCTCCACTCATAGTTCTCATATTACAAAAGGGAGGGGGGTAACATAGAAAGTTATTCGTAGGAGATACCCTAATGAAATCGAAAACTTCAAACACAGTTGTGCTTACCCCAACACGAGTTTCTACTCATGGTTCTCATATTACAAATGGAAGGGGGGTAACATAGAAAGTTATTCGTAGGAGATACCCTAATGAAATCGAAAACTTCAAACACAGTTGGCCTTACCCCAACACGAGTTTCCACCTCAACACGAGTTTTAATTATTTATTTATTTATTGTACCCTCAGGGCATACAGCATTTAAGAGGGGAGTGGGTTTAGAAGAAAAAAAATACAATTGAAACGTGAAGAACAAATCACATTCAGTACATGCGTACAACACTCGAGAACAACGTGTAAATGAAGCACCGCGACAACAGGAAGCACCGCGACAAATCAAACAAGGAATCGAAAAATCAAAATCAAACAAGGAAGCACTGCGAAAAAAAAAGAAAAAAAGAAAAAAAATTACAACATAGCACAGCGTATTTGCGATACACAAATGAACGGTAACCGAACAGCAGCAAACAAAACCAGGGAAAAAGAAAATGCGTTGAGCACATCAATGCATAAAATTTTCTAGTGCCGCCCGAAAGCGATCATGATTAGTAATCGTGACTAGTGACGCAGGCAGGTTGTTCCAATCATGGCATGTTTTTTGTAAAAAAGAATGGGAGTATGTTACGGTGTTTTGGTGAGAAATATGAACCTTGTAATGATGGTCGAGGCGTTCAGCTAGGAAAAAGGGAGGATTGAGCCAACGTGATTTAAGTATGGGGTTATGGTGATACGCTTTATGCAGCACACAAAGGCGAGCAAGTTTCCGGCGAGTAGCAAGAGGAGCAAGGTCAAGGCTGGTCCACTCATAGTTCTCATATTACAAAAGAAAGGGGGGTAACATAGAAAGTTATTTGTTGGAGATACCCTAGTGAAATCGAAAACTTCAAACACAGGTGGCCTTACCCCAACACGAGTCTCCACTCATAGTTCTCATATTACAAATGGGAGGGAGGTAACATAGAAAGTTATTCGTAGGAGATACCCTAATGAAATCAAAAACTTCAAACACAGGTGGCCTTACCCCAACACGAGTCTCCGCTCATAGTTGTCGTATTACATAAGGGAGGGAGTAACGTAGAAAGTTATTCGTAGGAGATACCCTAATGAAATCGAAAACTTCAAACACAGTTGGCCTTACCCCAACACGAGTCTCCGCTCATAGTTCTCGTATTACATAAGGGAGGGGGTAACATAGAAAGTTATTCGTAGGAGATACCCTAATGAAATCGAAAACTTCAAACACAGGTGGCCTTACCCCAACACGAGTCTCCACTCATAGTTCTCATATTACAAAAGGGAGGGGGGTAACATAGAAAGTTATTCGTAGGAGATACCCTAATGAAATCGAAAACTTCAAACACAGTTGTGCTTACCCCAACACGAGTTTCTACTCATGGTTCTCATATTACAAATGGAAGGGGGGTAACATAGAAAGTTATTCGTAGGAGATACCCTAATGAAATTGAAAACTTCAAACACACTTGGCCTTACCCCAACACGAGTCTCCGCTCATAGTTCTCGTATTACATAAGGGAGGGAGTAACATAGAAAGTTATTCGTTTGAGATACCCTAATGAAATTGAAAACATCAAACACAGTTGGCCTTACCCCAACACGAGTTTCCACCCTAACACGAGCTTCCACTCACAGTTCTCATATTACAAAAGGAAGGGGGGTAACATAGAAAGTTATTCGTAGGAGATACCCTAATGAAATCGAAAACTTCAAACACAGTTGTGCTTACCCCAACACGAGTTTCTACTCATGGTTCTCATATTACAAATGGAAGGGGGGTAACATAGAAAGTTATTCGTAGGAGATACCCTAATGAAATCGAAAACTTCAAACACAGTTGGCCTTACCCCAACACGAGTTTCCACCTCAACACGAGTTTTATTTATTTATTTATTTATTGTACCCTCAGGGCATACAGCATTTAAGAGGGGAGTGGGTTTAGAAGAAAAAAAATACAATTGAAACGTGAAGAACAAATCACATTCAGTACATGCGTACAACACTCGAGAACAACGTGTAAATGAAGCACCGCGACAACAGGAAGCACCGCGACAAATCAAACAAGGAATCGAAAAATCAAAATCAAACAAGGAAGCACTGCGAAAAAAAAGAAAAAAAAGAAAAAAATACAACTTGGCACAGCGTATTTGCGATACACAAATGAACGGTAACCGAACAGCAGCAAACAAAACCAGGGAAAAAGAAAATGCGTTGATCACATCAATGCATAAAATTTTCTAGTGCCGCCCGAAAGCGATCATGATTAGTAATCGTGACTAGTGACGCAGGCAGGTTGTTCCAATCATGGCATGTTTTTTGTAAAAAAGAATGGGAGTATGTTACGGTGTTTTGGTGAGAAATATGAACCTTGTAATGATGGTCGAGGCGTTCAGCTAGGAAAAAGGGAGGATTGAGCCAACGTGATTTAAGCATAGGGTTATGGTGATACGCTTTATGCAGCACACAAAGGCGAGCAAGTTTCCGGCGAGTAGCAAGAGGAGCAAGGTCAAGGCTGGTCCACTCATAGTTCTCATATTACAAAAGAAAGGGGGGTAACATAGAAAGTTATTCGTTGGAGATACCCTAATGAAATCGAAAACTTCAAACACAGGTGGCCTTACCCCAACACGAGTCTCCACTCATAGTTCTCATATTACAAATGGGAGGGAGGTAACATAGAAAGTTATTCGTAGGAGATACCCTAATGAAATCGAAAACTTCAAACACAGTTGGCCTTACCCCAACACGAGTCTCCGCTCATAGTTCTCGTATTACATAACGGAGGGGGTAACATAGAAAGTTATTCGTAGGAGATACCCTAATGAAATCGAAAACTTCAAACACAGTTGGCCTTACCCTCAACACAAGTCTCCACTCATAGTTCTCATATTACAAAAGGTAGGGGGGTAACATAGAAAGTTATTCGTAGGAGATACCCTAATGAAATTGAAAACTTCAAACACACTTGGCCTTACCCCAACACGAGTCTCCGCTCATAGTTCTCGTATTACATAAGGGAGGGGGTAACATAGAAAGTTAGTCGTAGGAGATACCCTAATGAAATCGAAAACTTCAAACACAGTTGGCCTTACCCTCAACACAAGTCTCCACTCATAGTTCTCATATTACAAAAGGGAGGGGGGTAACATAGAAAGTTATTCGTAGGAGATACCCTAATGAAATTGAAAACTTCAAACACACTTGGCCTTACCCCAACACGAGTCTCCGCTCATAGTTCTCGTATTACATAAGGGAGGGAGTAACATAGAAAGTTATTCGTTTGAGATACCCTAATGAAATTGAAAACATCAAACACAGTTGGCCTTACCCCAACACGAGTTTCCACCCTAACACGAGCTTCCACTCACAGTTCTCATATTACAAAAGGAAGGGGGGTAACATAGAAAGTTATTAGTAGGAGATACCTTAATGAAATCGAAAACTTCAAACACAGGTTGCCTTACCCCAACACGAGTCTTTACTCATAGTTCTCATATTACTAAAGGGAGGGGGGTAACATAGAACGTTATTCGTAGAAGATACTCTAATAAAATCGAAAACTTCAAACACAGTTGGCCTTACCCAACACGAGTTTCCACCCCAACACGAGTTTCCACTCATAGTTCTCATATTACAAAAGGAAGGGGGGTAACATAGAAAGTTATTCATAGGAGATACCCTAATGAAATCGAAAACTTCAAACACAGGTGGCCTTACCCCAGCACGAGGCTCCACTCATAGTTCTCATATTACAAATGGGAGGGGGGTAACATAGAAAGTTATTCGTAGGAGATACCCTAATGAAATCAAAAACTTAAAACACAGGTGGCCTTACCCCAACACGAGTCTCCGCTCATAGTTCTCGTATTATATAAGGGAGGGGGTAATATAGAAAGTTATTCGTATGAGATACCCTAATGAAATCGAAAACTTCAAACACAGTTGGCCTTACCTCAACACGAGTCTCCGCTCATAGTTCTCATATTACAAAAGGAAGGGGGGTAACATAGAAAGTTATTCGTAGGAAATACCCTAATGAAATCGAAAACTTCAAACACAGTTGGCCTTACCCCAACAGGAGTTTCCACCCCAAGACGAGTTTCTACTCATAGTTCTCATATTACAAAAGGAAGGGGGGTAACATAGAAAGTTATTCGTAGGAGATACCCTAATGAAATCTAAAACATCAAACACAGGTGGCTTTACCCCAACACGAGTCTCCACTCATAGTTCTCATATTACAAAAGGAAGGGGGGTAACATAGAAAGTTATTCGTAGGAGATACCCTAATGAAATCGAAAACTTTAAACACAGGTGGCCTTACCCCAACACGAGTCTCCACTCATAGTTCTCATATTACAAAAGGGGAGGGGGATAACATAGAAAGTTATTCGTAGGAGATGCCCTAATGAAATCGAAAACTTCAAACCCAGTGCCTTACCCCAACACGAGTTTCCACCCCAACACGAGTTTCTACTCATAGTTCTCATAATACAAATGGAAGGGGGGTAACGTAGAAAGTTATTCGTAGGAGATACCCTAATGAAATCGAAACTTCAAACACAGTTGGCCTTACCACAACACGAGTTTCCACCACAACACGAGTTTTATTTATTTATTTTTTATTGTACCCTCAGGGCATACAGCATTATAGAGGGGAGTGGGTTTAGAAGAAAAAAATACAATTGAAACGAGAAAAACAAATCACATTCAGTACATGCGTACAACACTCGAGAACAACGTGTAAATGAAGCACCGCGACAACAGGAAGCACCGCGACAAATCAAACAAGGAATCGAAAAATCAAAATCAAACAAGGAAGCACCGCAAAAAAAAGAAAAAAATGAAAAAAATTACAACATGGCACAGCGTATTTGCGATACACAAATGAACGTAACCGAACAGCAGCAAACAAAACGAGGGAAAAAGAAAATGCGTTGAGCACATCAATGCATAAAATTTTCTAGTGCCGCCCGAAAGCGTTCATGATTAGTAATCGTGACTAGTGACGCAGGCAGGTTGTTCCAATCATGGCATGTTTTTTGTAAAAAAGAATGGGAGTATGTTACGGTGTTTTGGCGCGGAATATCAACCTTGTAATGATGGTCGAGGCGTTCAGATAGGAAAAAAGGAGTATTGAGCCAACGTGATTTAAGTATGGGGTTATGGTGATACGCTTTATGCAGCACACAAAGGCGAGCAAGTTTCCGGCGAGTAGCAAGAGGAGCAAGGTCAAGGCTGGTCCACTCATAGTTCTCATATTACAAAAGGAAGGGGGGTAACATAGAAAGTTATTCGTAGGAGATACCCTAATGAAATCGAAAACTTCAAACACAGGTGGCCTTACCCCAACACGAGTCTCCACTCATAGTTCCCATATTACAAAATGGAGGGGGGTAACATAGAAAGTTATTCGTACGAGATACCCTAATGAAATCGAAAACATCAAACACAGTTGGCCTTACCCCAACACGAGTTTCCACCCCAACACGAGCTTCCACTCATAGTTCTCATATTACAAAAGGAAGGGGGTAACATAGAAAGTTATTCGTAGGAGATACCCTAATGAAATCTAAAACTTCAAACACAGGTGGCTTTACCCCAACACGAGTCTCCACTCATAGTTCTCATATTACAAAAGGAAGGGGGGTAACATAGAAAGTTATTCGTAGGAGATACCCTAATGAAATCGAAAACTTTAAACACAGGTGGCCTTACCCCAACACGAGTCTCCACTCATAGTTCTCATATTACAAAAGGGGAGGGGGATAACATAGAAAGTTATTCGTAGGAGATACCCTAATGAAATCAAAAACTTCAAACACAGGTGGCCTTACCCCAACACGAGTCTCCGCTCATAGTTCTCGTATTACATAAGGGAGGGGGTAACATAGAAATTTATTCGTAGGAGATACCCTAAAGAAATCGAAAACTTCAAACCCAGTTGGCCTTACCCCAACACGAGTTTCCACCCCAACACGAGTTTCTACTCATAGTTCTCATATTACAAATGGAAGGGGGGTAACGTAGAAAGTTATTCGTAGGAGATACCCTAATGAAATCGAAAACTTCAAACACAGTTGGCCTTACCACAACACGAGTTTCCACCCCAACACGAGTTTTATTTATTTATTTTTTTATTGTATCCTCAGGGCATACAGCATTATAGAGGGGAGTGGGTTTAGAAGAAAAAAATACAATTGAAACGAGAAAAACAAATCTCATTCAGTACATGCGTACAACACTCGAGAACAACGTGTAAATGAAGCACCGCGACAACAGGAAGCACCGCGACAAATCAAACAAGGAATCGAAAAATCAAAATCAAACAAGGAAGAACCGCAAAAAAAAAGAAAAAAAATGAAAAAAAATTACAACATGGCACAGCGTATTTGCGATACACAAATGAACGGTAACCGAACAGCAGCAAACAAAACCAGGGAAAAAGAAAATGCGTTGAGCACATCAATGCATAAAATTTTCTAGTGCCGCCCGAAAGCGTTCATGATTAGTAATCGTGACTAGTGACGCAGGCAGGTTGTTCCCATCATGGCAAGTTTTTTGTAAAAAAGAATGGGAGTATGTTACGGTGTTTTGGCGCGGACTATGAACCTTGTAATGATGGTCGAGGCGTTCAGATAGGAAAAAAGGAGGATTGAGCCAACGTGATTTAAGTATGGGGTTATGGTGATACGCCTTATGCAGCACACAAAGGCGAGCAAGTTTCCGGCGAGTAGCAAGAGGAGCAAGGTCAAGGCTGGTCCACTCATAGTTCTCATATTACAAAAGGAAGGGGGGTAACATAGAAAGTTATTCGTAGGAGATACCCTAATGAAATCGAAAACTTCAAACACAGGTGGCCTTACCCCAACACGAGTCTCCACTCATAGTTCTCATATTACAAAATGGAGGGGGGTAACATAGAAAGTTATTCGTACGAGATACCCTAATGAAATCGAAAACATCAAACACAGTTGGCCTTACCCCAACACGAGTTTCCACCCCAACACGAGCTTCCACTCATAGTTCTCATATTACAAAAGGAAGGGGGGTAACATAGAAAGTGATTGGTAGGAGATACCCTAATGGAATCGAAAACTTCAAACACAGGTGGCCTTACCCCAACACGAGTCTCCGCTCATAGTTGTCGTATTACATAAGGAAGGGAGTAACGTAGAAAGTTATTCGTAGGAGATACCCTAATGAAATCGAAAACTTCAAACACAGTTGGCCTTACCCCAACACGAG
Source organism: Rhipicephalus microplus (assembly GCF_043290135.1). Lineage (NCBI taxonomy): Eukaryota > Metazoa > Arthropoda > Arachnida > Ixodida > Ixodidae > Rhipicephalus > Rhipicephalus microplus. Next base: position 115,795,918 of record NC_134707.1, read on the forward strand.
TCTCCGCTCATAGTTCTCGTATTACATAAGGGAGGGGGTAACATAGAAAGTTATTCGTAGGAGATACCCTAATGAAATCGAAAACTGCAAACACAGGTGGCCTTACCCCAACACGAGTCTCCACTCATAGTTCTCATATTACAAAAGGGAGGGGGGTAACATAGAAAGTTATTCGTAGGAGATACCCTAATGAAATCGAAAACTTCAAACACAGTTGTGCTTACCCCAACACGAGTTTCTACTCATGGTTCTCATATTACAAATGGAAGGGGGGTAACATAGAAAGTTATTCGTAGGAGATACCCTAATGAAATCGAAAACTTCAAACACAGTTGGCCTTACCCCAACACGAGTTTCCACCTCAACACGAGTTTTAATTATTTATTTATTTATTGTACCCTCAGGGCATACAGCATTTAAGAGGGGAGTGGGTTTAGAAGAAAAAAAATACAATTGAAACGTGAAGAACAAATCACATTCAGTACATGCGTACAACACTCGAGAACAACGTGTAAATGAAGCACCGCGACAACAGGAAGCACCGCGACAAATCAAACAAGGAATCGAAAAATCAAAATCAAACAAGGAAGCACTGCGAAAAAAAAGAAAAAAAGAAAAAAAATTACAACATAGCACAGCGTATTTGCGATACACAAATGAACGGTAACCGAACAGCAGCAAACAAAACCAGGGAAAAAGAAAATGCGTTGAGCACATCAATGCATAAAATTTTCTAGTGCCGCCCGAAAGCGATCATGATTAGTAATCGTGACTAGTGACGCAGGCAGGTTGTTCCAATCATGGCATGTTTTTTGTAAAAAAGAATGGGAGTATGTTACGGTGTTTTGGTGAGAAATATGAACCTTGTAATGATGGTCGAGGCGTTCAGCTAGGAAAAAGGGAGGATTGAGCCAACGTGATTTAAGTATGGGGTTATGGTGATACGCTTTATGCAGCACACAAAGGCGAGCAAGTTTCCGGCGAGTAGCAAGAGGAGCAAGGTCAAGGCTGGTCCACTCATAGTTCTCATATTACAAAAGAAAGGGGGGTAACATAGAAAGTTATTTGTTGGAGATACCCTAGTGAAATCGAAAACTTCAAACACAGGTGGCCTTACCCCAACACGAGTCTCCACTCATAGTTCTCATATTACAAATGGGAGGGAGGTAACATAGAAAGTTATTCGTAGGAGATACCCTAATGAAATCGAAAACTTCAAACACAGTTGGCCTTACCCCAACACGAGTCTCCGATCATAGTTCTCGTATTACATAAGGGAGGGGGTAACATAGAAAGTTATTCGTAGGAGATACCCTAATGAAATCGAAAACTTCAAACACAGTTGGCCTTACCCTCAACACAAGTCTCCACTCATAGTTCTCATATTACAAAAGGTAGGGGGGTAACATAGAAAGTTATTCGTAGGAGATACCCTAATGAAATTGAAAACTTCAAACACACTTGGCCTTACCCCAACACGAGTCTCCGCTCATAGTTCTCGTATTACATAAGGGAGGGGGTAACATAGAAAGTTAGTCGTAGGAGATACCCTAATGAAATCGAAAACTTCAAACACAGTTGGCCTTACCCTCAACACAAGTCTCCACTCATAGTTCTCATATTACAAAAGGGAGGGGGGTAACATAGAAAGTTATTCGTAGAAGATACCCTAATGAAATTGAAAACTTCAAACACACTTGGCCTTACCCCAACACGAGTCTCCACTCATAGTTCTCGTATTACATAAGGGAGGGAGTAACGTAGAAAGTTATTCGTAGGAGATACCCTAATGAAATCGAAAACTTCAAACACAGTTGGCCTTACCCTCAACACAAGTCTCCACTCATAGTTCTCATATTACAAAAGGGAGGGGGGTAACATAGAAAGTTATTCGTACGAGATACCCTAATGAAATCGAAAACATCAAACACAGTTGGCCTTACCCCAACACGAGTTTCCACCCTAACACGAGCTTCCACTCACAGTTCTCATATTACAAAAGGAAGGGGGGTAACATAGAAAGTTATTAGTAGGAGATACCTTAATGAAATCGAAAACTTCAAACACAGGTTGCCTTACCCCAACACGAGTCTTTACTCATAGTTCTCATATTACTAAAGGGAGGGGGGTAACATAGAACCTTATTCGTAGAAGATACTCTAATAAAATCGAAAACTTCAAACACAGTTGGCCTTACCCAACACGAGTTTCCACCCCAACACGAGTTTCCACTCATAGTTCTCATATTACAAAAGGAAGGGGGGTAACATAGAAAGTTATTCATAGGAGATACCCTAATGAAATCGAAAACTTCAAACACAGGTGGCCTTACCCCAGCACGAGGCTCCACTCATAGTTCTCATATTACAAATGGGAGGGGGGTAACATAGAAAGTTATTCGTAGGAGATACCCTAATGAAATCAAAAACTTAAAACACAGGTGGCCTTACCCCAACACGAGTCTCCGCTCATAGTTCTCGTATTATATAAGGGAGGGGGTAATATAGAAAGTTATTCGTATGAGATACCCTAATGAAATCGAAAACTTCAAACACAGTTGGCCTTACCCCAACACGAGTCTCCGCTCATAGTTCTCATATTACAAAAGGAAGGGGGGTAACATAGAAAGTTATTCGTAGGAAATACCCTAATGAAATCGAAAACTTCAAACACAGTTGGCTTTACCCCAACACGAGTCTCCGCTCATAGTTCTCGTATTACATAAGGGAGGGGGTAACATAGAAAGTTATTCGTAGGAGATACCCTAATGAAATCGAAAACTGCAAACACAGGTGGCCTTACCCCAACACGAGTCTCCACTCATAGTTCTCATATTACAAAAGGGAGGGGGGTAACATAGAAAGTTATTCGTAGGAGATACCCTAATGAAATCGAAAACTTCAAACACAGTTGTGCTTACCCCAACACGAGTTTCTACTCATGGTTCTCATATTACAAATGGAAGGGGGGTAACATAGAAAGTTATTCGTAGGAGATACCCTAATGAAATCGAAAACTTCAAACACAGTTGGCCTTACCCCAACACGAGTTTCCACCTCAACACGAGTTTTAATTATTTATTTATTTATTGTACCCTCAGGGCATACAGCATTTAAGAGGGGAGTGGGTTTAGAAGAAAAAAAATACAATTGAAACGTGAAGAACAAATCACATTCAGTACATGCGTACAACACTCGAGAACAACGTGTAAATGAAGCACCGCGACAACAGGAAGCACCGCGACAAATCAAACAAGGAATCGAAAAATCAAAATCAAACAAGGAAGCACTGCGAAAAAAAAAGAAAAAAAGAAAAAAAATTACAACATAGCACAGCGTATTTGCGATACACAAATGAACGGTAACCGAACAGCAGCAAACAAAACCAGGGAAAAAGAAAATGCGTTGAGCACATCAATGCATAAAATTTTCTAGTGCCGCCCGAAAGCGATCATGATTAGTAATCGTGACTAGTGACGCAGGCAGGTTGTTCCAATCATGGCATGTTTTTTGTAAAAAAGAATGGGAGTATGTTACGGTGTTTTGGTGAGAAATATGAACCTTGTAATGATGGTCGAGGCGTTCAGCTAGGAAAAAGGGAGGATTGAGCCAACGTGATTTAAGTATGGGGTTATGGTGATACGCTTTATGCAGCACACAAAGGCGAGCAAGTTTCCGGCGAGTAGCAAGAGGAGCAAGGTCAAGGCTGGTCCACTCATAGTTCTCATATTACAAAAGAAAGGGGGGTAACATAGAAAGTTATTTGTTGGAGATACCCTAGTGAAATCGAAAACTTCAAACACAGGTGGCCTTACCCCAACACGAGTCTCCACTCATAGTTCTCATATTACAAATGGGAGGGAGGTAACATAGAAAGTTATTCGTAGGAGATACCCTAATGAAATCGAAAACTTCAAACACAGTTGGCCTTACCCCAACACGAGTCTCCGATCATAGTTCTCGTATTACATAAGGGAGGGGGTAACATAGAAAGTTATTCGTAGGAGATACCCTAATGAAATCGAAAACTTCAAACACAGTTGGCCTTACCCTCAACACAAGTCTCCACTCATAGTTCTCATATTACAAAAGGTAGGGGGGTAACATAGAAAGTTATTCGTAGGAGATACCCTAATGAAATTGAAAACTTCAAACACACTTGGCCTTACCCCAACACGAGTCTCCGCTCATAGTTCTCGTATTACATAAGGGAGGGGGTAACATAGAAAGTTAGTCGTAGGAGATACCCTAATGAAATCGAAAACTTCAAACACAGTTGGCCTTACCCTCAACACAAGTCTCCACTCATAGTTCTCATATTACAAAAGGGAGGGGGGTAACATAGAAAGTTATTCGTAGAAGATACCCTAATGAAATTGAAAACTTCAAACACACTTGGCCTTACCCCAACACGAGTCTCCACTCATAGTTCTCGTATTACATAAGGGAGGGAGTAACGTAGAAAGTTATTCGTAGGAGATACCCTAATGAAATCGAAAACTTCAAACACAGTTGGCCTTACCCTCAACACAAGTCTCCACTCATAGTTCTCATATTACAAAAGGGAGGGGGGTAACATAGAAAGTTATTCGTACGAGATACCCTAATGAAATCGAAAACATCAAACACAGTTGGCCTTACCCCAACACGAGTTTCCACCCTAACACGAGCTTCCACTCACAGTTCTCATATTACAAAAGGAAGGGGGGTAACATAGAAAGTTATTAGTAGGAGATACCTTAATGAAATCGAAAACTTCAAACACAGGTTGCCTTACCCCAACACGAGTCTTTACTCATAGTTCTCATATTACTAAAGGGAGGGGGGTAACATAGAACCTTATTCGTAGAAGATACTCTAATAAAATCGAAAACTTCAAACACAGTTGGCCTTACCCAACACGAGTTTCCACCCCAACACGAGTTTCCACTCATAGTTCTCATATTACAAAAGGAAGGGGGGTAACATAGAAAGTTATTCATAGGAGATACCCTAATGAAATCGAAAACTTCAAACACAGGTGGCCTTACCCCAGCACGAGGCTCCACTCATAGTTCTCATATTACAAATGGGAGGGGGGTAACATAGAAAGTTATTCGTAGGAGATACCCTAATGAAATCAAAAACTTAAAACACAGGTGGCCTTACCCCAACACGAGTCTCCGCTCATAGTTCTCGTATTATATAAGGGAGGGGGTAATATAGAAAGTTATTCGTATGAGATACCCTAATGAAATCGAAAACTTCAAACACAGTTGGCCTTACCCCAACACGAGTCTCCGCTCATAGTTCTCATATTACAAAAGGAAGGGGGGTAACATAGAAAGTTATTCGTAGGAAATACCCTAATGAAATCGAAAACTTCAAACACAGTTGGCTTTACCCCAACACGAGTCTCCACTCATAGTTCTCATATTACAAAAGGAAGGGGGGTAACATAGAAAGTTATTCGTAGGAGATACCCTAATGAAATCGAAAACTTTAAACACAGGTGGCCTTACCCCAACACGAGTCTCCACTCATAGTTCTCATATTACAAAAGGGGAGGGGGATAACATAGAAAGTTATTTGTAGGAGATACCCTAATGAAATCAAAAACTTCAAACACAGGTGGCCTTACCCCAACACGAGTCTCCGCTCATAGTTCTCGTATTACATAAGGGAGGGGGTAACATAGAAAGTTATTCGTAGGAGATACCCTAAAGAAATCGAAAACTTCAAACCCAGTTGGCCTTACCCCAACACGAGTTTCCACCCCAACACGAGTTTCTACTCATAGTTCTCATATTACAAATGGAAGGGGGATAACATAGAAAGTTATTTGTAGGAGATACCCTAATGAAATCAAAAACTTCAAACACAGGTGGCCTTACCCCAACACGAGTCTCCGCTCATAGTTCTCGTATTACATAAGGGAGGGGGTAACATAGAAAGTTATTCGTAGGAGATACCCTAATGAAATCGAAACTTCAAACACAGTTGGCCTTACCACAACACGAGTTTCCACCCCAACACGAGTTTTATTTATTTATTTTTTATTGTACCCTCAGGGCATACAGCATTATAGAGGGGAGTGGGTTTAGAAGAAAAAAATACAATTGAAACGAGAAAAACAAATCACATTCAGTACATGCGTACAACACTCGAGAACAACGTGTAAATGAAGCACCGCGACAACAGGAAGCACCGCGACAAATCAAACAAGGAATCGAAAAATCAAAATCAAACAAGGAAGCACCGCAAAAAAAAGAAAAAAATGAAAAAAATTACAACATGGCACAGCGTATTTGCGATACACAAATGAACGTAACCGAACAGCAGCAAACAAAACGAGGGAAAAAGAAAATGCGTTGAGCACATCAATGCATAAAATTTTCTAGTGCCGCCCGAAAGCGTTCATGATTAGTAATCGTGACTAGTGACGCAGGCAGGTTGTTCCAATCATGGCATGTTTTTTGTAAAAAAGAATGGGAGTATGTTACGGTGTTTTGGCGCGGAATATGAACCTTGTAATGATGGTCGAGGCGTTCAGATAGGAAAAAAGGAGGATTGAGCCAACGTGATTTAAGTATGGGGTTATGGTGATACGCTTTATGCAGCACACAAAGGCGAGCAAGTTTCCGGCGAGTAGCAAGAGGAGCAAGGTCAAGGCTGGTCCACTCATAGTTCTCATATTACAAAAGGAAGGGGGGTAACATAGAAAGTTATTCGTAGGAGATACCCTAATGAAATCGAAAACTTCAAACACAGGTGGCCTTACCCCAACACGAGTCTCCACTCATAGTTCTCATATTACAAAATGGAGGGGGGTAACATAGAAAGTTATTCGTACGAGATACCCTAATGAAATCGAAAACATCAAACACAGTTGGCCTTACCCCAACACGAGTTTCCACCCCAACACGAGCTTCCACTCATAGTTCTCATATTACAAAAGGAAGGGGGTAACATAGAAAGTTATTCGTAGGAGATACCCTAATGAAATCTAAAACTTCAAACACAGGTGGCTTTACCCCAACACGAGTCTCCACTCATAGTTCTCATATTACAAAAGGAAGGGGGGTAACATAGAAAGTTATTCGTAGGAGATACCCTAATGAAATCGAAAACTTTAAACACAGGTGGCCTTACCCCAACACGAGTCTCCACTCATAGTTCTCATATTACAAAAGGGGAGGGGGATAACATAGAAAGTTATTCGTAGGAGATACCCTAATGAAATCAAAAACTTCAAACACAGGTGGCCTTACCCCAACACGAGTCTCCGTTCATAGTTCTCGTATTACATAAGGGAGGGGGTAACATAGAAAGTTATTCGTAGGAGATACCCTAAAGAAATCGAAAACTTCAAACCCAGTTGGCCTTACCCCAACACGAGTTTCCACCCCAACACGAGTTTCTACTCATAGTTCTCATATTACAAATGGAAGGGGGGTAACGTAGAAAGTTATTCGTAGGAGATACCCTAATGAAATCGAAAACTTCAAACACAGTTGGCCTTACCACAACACGAGTTTCCACCCCAACACGAGTTTTATTTATTTATTTTTTTATTGTATCCTCAGGGCATACAGCATTATAGAGGGGAGTGGGTTTAGAAGAAAAAAATACAATTGAAACGAGAAAAACAAATCTCATTCAGTACATGCGTACAACACTCGAGAACAACGTGTAAATGAAGCACCGCGACAACAGGAAGCACCGCGACAAATCAAACAAGGAATCGAAAAATCAAAATCAAACAAGGAAGAACCGCAAAAAAAAAGAAAAAAAATGAAAAAAATTACAACATGGCACAGCGTATTTGCGATACACAAATGAACGGTAACCGAACAGCAGCAAACAAAACCAGGGAAAAAGAAAATGCGTTGAGCACATCAATGCATAAAATTTTCTAGTGCCGCCCGAAAGCGTTCATGATTAGTAATCGTGACTAGTGACGCAGGCAGGTTGTTCCCATCATGGCAAGTTTTTTGTAAAAAAGAATGGGAGTATGTTACGGTGTTTTGGCGCGGACTATGAACCTTGTAATGATGGTCGAGGCGTTCAGATAGGAAAAAAGGAGGATTGAGCCAACGTGATTTAAGTATGGGGTTATGGTGATACGCCATATGCAGCACACAAAGGCGAGCAAGTTTCCGGCGAGTAGCAAGAGGAGCAAGGTCAAGGCTGGTCCACTCATAGTTCTCATATTACAAAAGGAAGGGGGGTAACATAGAAAGTTATTCGTAGGAGATACCCTAATGAAATCGAAAACTTCAAACACAGGTGGCCTTACCCCAACACGAGTCTCCACTCATAGTTCTCATATTACAAAATGGAGGGGGGTAACATAGAAAGTTATTCGTACGAGATACCCTAATGAAATCGAAAACATCAAACACAGTTGGCCTTACCCCAACACGAGTTTCCACCCCAACACGAGCTTCCACTCATAGTTCTCATATTACAAAAGGAAGGGGGGTAACATAGAAAGTGATTGGTAGGAGATACCCTAATGGAATCGAAAACTTCAAACACAGGTGGCCTTACCCCAACACGAGTCTCCGCTCATAGTTGTCGTATTACATAAGGAAGGGAGTAACGTAGAAAGTTATTCGTAGGAGATACCCTAATGAAATCGAAAACTTCAAACACAGTTGGCCTTACCCCAACACGAGTCTCCGCTCATAGTTCTCGTATTACATAAGGGAGGGGGTAACATAGAAAGTTATTCGTAGGAGATACCCTAATGAAATCGAAAACTTCAAACACAGGTGGCCTTACCCCAACACGAGTCTCCACTCATAGTTCTCATATTACAAAAGGGAGGGGGGTAACATAGAAAGTTATTCGTAGGAGATACCCTAATGAAATCGAAAACTTCAAACACAGTTGTGCTTACCCCAACACGAGTTTCTACTCATGGTTCTCATATTACAAATGGAAGGGGGGTAACATAGAAAGTTATTCGTAGGAGATACCCTAATGAAATCGAAAACTTCAAACACAGTTGGCCTTACCCCAACACGAGTTTCCACCTCAACACGAGTTTTAATTATTTATTTATTTATTGTACCCTCAGGGCATACAGCATTTAAGAGGGGAGTGGGTTTAGAAGAAAAAAAATACAATTGAAACGTGAAGAACAAATCACATTCAGTACATGCGTACAACACTCGAGAACAACGTGTAAATGAAGCACCGCGACAACAGGAAGCACCGCGACAAATCAAACAAGGAATCGAAAAATCAAAATCAAACAAGGAAGCACTGCGAAAAAAAAAGAAAAAAAGAAAAAAAATTACAACATAGCACAGCGTATTTGCGATACACAAATGAACGGTAACCGAACAGCAGCAAACAAAACCAGGGAAAAAGAAAATGCGTTGAGCACATCAATGCATAAAATTTTCTAGTGCCGCCCGAAAGCGATCATGATTAGTAATCGTGACTAGTGACGCAGGCAGGTTGTTCCAATCATGGCATGTTTTTTGTAAAAAAGAATGGGAGTATGTTACGGTGTTTTGGTGAGAAATATGAACCTTGTAATGATGGTCGAGGCGTTCAGCTAGGAAAAAGGGAGGATTGAGCCAACGTGATTTAAGTATGGGGTTATGGTGATACGCTTTATGCAGCACACAAAGGCGAGCAAGTTTCCGGCGAGTAGCAAGAGGAGCAAGGTCAAGGCTGGTCCACTCATAGTTCTCATATTACAAAAGAAAGGGGGGTAACATAGAAAGTTATTTGTTGGAGATACCCTAGTGAAATCGAAAACTTCAAACACAGGTGGCCTTACCCCAACACGAGTCTCCACTCATAGTTCTCATATTACAAATGGGAGGGAGGTAACATAGAAAGTTATTCGTAGGAGATACCCTAATGAAATCGAAAACTTCAAACACAGTTGGCCTTACCCCAACACGAGTCTCCGATCATAGTTCTCGTATTACATAAGGGAGGGGGTAACATAGAAAGTTATTCGAAGGAGATACCCTAATGAAATCGAAAACTTCAAACACAGTTGGCCTTACCCTCAACACAAGTCTCCACTCATAGTTCTCATATTACAAAAGGTAGGGGGGTAACATAGAAAGTTATTCGTAGGAGATACCCTAATGAAATTGAAAACTTCAAACACACTTGGCCTTACCCCAACACGAGTCTCCGCTCATAGTTCTCGTATTACATAAGGGAGGGGGTAACATAGAAAGTTAGTCGTAGGAGATACCCTAATGAAATCGAAAACTTCAAACACAGTTGGCCTTACCCTCAACACAAGTCTCCACTCATAGTTCTCATATTACAAAAGGGAGGGGGGTAACATAGAAAGTTATTCGTAGAAGATACCCTAATGAAATTGAAAACTTCAAACACACTTGGCCTTACCCCAACACGAGTCTCCACTCATAGTTCTCGTATTACATAAGGGAGGGAGTAACGTAGAAAGTTATTCGTAGGAGATACCCTAATGAAATCGAAAACTTCAAACACAGTTGGCCTTACCCTCAACACAAGTCTCCACTCATAGTTCTCATATTACAAAAGGGAGGGGGGTAACATAGAAAGTTATTCGTACGAGATACCCTAATGAAATCGAAAACATCAAACACAGTTGGCCTTACCCCAACACGAGTTTCCACCCTAACACGAGCTTCCACTCACAGTTCTCATATTACAAAAGGAAGGGGGGTAACATAGAAAGTTATTAGTAGGAGATACCTTAATGAAATCGAAAACTTCAAACACAGGTTGCCTTACCCCAACACGAGTCTTTACTCATAGTTCTCATATTACTAAAGGGAGGGGGGTAACATAGAACCTTATTCGTAGAAGATACTCTAATAAAATCGAAAACTTCAAACACAGTTGGCCTTACCCAACACGAGTTTCCACCCCAACACGAGTTTCCACTCATAGTTCTCATATTACAAAAGGAAGGGGGGTAACATAGAAAGTTATTCATAGGAGATACCCTAATGAAATCGAAAACTTCAAACACAGGTGGCCTTACCCCAGCACGAGGCTCCACTCATAGTTCTCATATTACAAATGGGAGGGGGGTAACATAGAAAGTTATTCGTAGGAGATACCCTAATGAAATCAAAAACTTAAAACACAGGTGGCCTTACCCCAACACGAGTCTCCGCTCATAGTTCTCGTATTATATAAGGGAGGGGGTAATATAGAAAGTTATTCGTATGAGATACCCTAATGAAATCGAAAACTTCAAACACAGTTGGCCTTACCCCAACACGAGTCTCCGCTCATAGTTCTCATATTACAAAAGGAAGGGGGGTAACATAGAAAGTTATTCGTAGGAAATACCCTAATGAAATCGAAAACTTCAAACACAGTTGGCTTTACCCCAACACGAGTCTCCACTCATAGTTCTCATATTACAAAAGGAAGGGGGGTAACATAGAAAGTTATTCGTAGGAGATACCCTAATGAAATCGAAAACTTTAAACACAGGTGGCCTTACCCCAACACGAGTCTCCACTCATAGTTCTCATATTACAAAAGGGGAGGGGGATAACATAGAAAGTTATTTGTAGGAGATACCCTAATGAAATCAAAAACTTCAAACACAGGTGGCCTTACCCCAACACGAGTCTCCGCTCATAGTTCTCGTATTACATAAGGGAGGGGGTAACATAGAAAGTTATTCGTAGGAGATACCCTAAAGAAATCGAAAACTTCAAACCCAGTTGGCCTTACCCCAACACGAGTTTCCACCCCAACACGAGTTTCTACTCATAGTTCTCATATTACAAATGGAAGGGGGGTAACGTAGAAAGTTATTCGTAGGAGATACCCTAATGAAATCGAAAACTTCAAACACAGTTGGCCTTACCACAACACGAGTTTCCACCCCAACACGAGTTTTATTTATTTATTTTTTTATTGTATCCTCAGGGCATACAGCATTATAGAGGGGAGTGGGTTTAGAAGAAAAAAATACAATTGAAACGAGAAAAACAAATCTCATTCAGTACATGCGTACAACACTCGAGAACAACGTGTAAATGAAGCACCGCGACAACAGGAAGCACCGCGACAAATCAAACAAGGAATCGAAAAATCAAAATCAAACAAGGAAGAACCGCAAAAAAAAGAAAAAAAATGAAAAAAAATTACAACATGGCACAGCGTATTTGCGATACACAAATGAACGGTAACCGAACAGCAGCAAACAAAACCAGGGAAAAAGAAAATGCGTTGAGCACATCAATGCATAAAATTTTCTAGTGCCGCCCGAAAGCGTTCATGATTAGTAATCGTGACTAGTGACGCAGGCAGGTTGTTCCCATCATGGCAAGTTTTTTGTAAAAAAGAATGGGAGTATGTTACGGTGTTTTGGCGCGGACTATGAACCTTGTAATGATGGTCGAGGCGTTCAGATAGGAAAAAAGGAGGATTGAGCCAACGTGATTTAAGTATGGGGTTATGGTGATACGCCTTATGCAGCACACAAAGGCGAGCAAGTTTCCGGCGAGTAGCAAGAGGAGCAAGGTCAAGGCTGGTCCACTCATAGTTCTCATATTACAAAAGGAAGGGGGGTAACATAGAAAGTTATTCGTAGGAGATACCCTAATGAAATCGAAAACTTCAAACACAGGTGGCCTTACCCCAACACGAGTCTCCACTCATAGTTCTCATATTACAAAATGGAGGGGGGTAACATAGAAAGTTATTCGTACGAGATACCCTAATGAAATCGAAAACATCAAACACAGTTGGCCTTACCCCAACACGAGTTTCCACCCCAACACGAGCTTCCACTCATAGTTCTCATATTACAAAAGGAAGGGGGGTAACATAGAAAGTGATTGGTAGGAGATACCCTAATGGAATCGAAAACTTCAAACACAGGTGGCCTTACCCCAACACGAGTCTCCGCTCATAGTTGTCGTATTACATAAGGAAGGGAGTAACGTAGAAAGTTATTCGTAGGAGATACCCTAATGAAATCGAAAACTTCAAACACAGTTGGCCTTACCCCAACACGAGTCTCCGCTCATAGTTCTCGTATTACATAAGGGAGGGGGTAACATAGAAAGTTATTCGTAGGAGATACCCTAATGAAATCGAAAACTTCAAACACAGGTGGCCTTACCCCAACACGAGTCTCCACTCATAGTTCTCATATTACAAAAGGGAGGGGGGTAACATAGAAAGTTATTCGTAGGAGATACCCTAATGAAATCGAAAACTTCAAACACAGTTGTGCTTACCCCAACACGAGTTTCTACTCATGGTTCTCATATTACAAATGGAAGGGGGGTAACATAGAAAGTTATTCGTAGGAGATACCCTAATGAAATCGAAAACTTCAAACACAGTTGGCCTTACCCCAACACGAGTTTCCACCTCAACACGAGTTTTAATTATTTATTTATTTATTGTACCCTCAGGGCATACAGCATTTAAGAGGGGAGTGGGTTTAGAAGAAAAAAAATACAATTGAAACGTGAAGAACAAATCACATTCAGTACATGCGTACAACACTCGAGAACAACGTGTAAATGAAGCACCGCGACAACAGGAAGCACCGCGACAAATCAAACAAGGAATCGAAAAATCAAAATCAAACAAAGAAGCACTGCGAAAAAAAAAGAAAAAAAAGAAAAAAAAATTACAACATAGCACAGCGTATTTGCGATACACAAATGAACGGTAACCGAACAGCAGCAAACAAAACCAGGGAAAAAGAAAATGCGTTGAGCACATCAATGCATAAAATTTTCTAGTGCCGCCCGAAAGCGATCATGATTAGTAATAGTGACTAGTGACGCAGGCAGGTTGTTCCAATCATGGCATGTTTTTTGTAAAAAAGAATGGGAGTATGTTACGGTGTTTTGGTGAGAAATATGAACCTTGTAATGATGGTCGAGGCGTTCAGCTAGGAAAAAGGGAGGATTGAGCCAACGTGATTTAAGTATGGGGTTATGGTGATACGCTTTATGCAGCACACAAAGGCGAGCAAGTTTCCGGCGAGTAGCAAGAGGAGCAAGGTCAAGGCTGGTCCACTCATAGTTCTCATATTACAAAAGAAATGGGGGTAACATAGAAAGTTATTCGTTGGAGATACCCTAGTGAAATCGAAAACTTCAAACACAGGTGGCCTTACCCCAACACGAGTCTCCACTCATAGTTCTCATATTACAAATGGGAGGGAGGTAACATAGAAAGTTATTCTTAGGAGATACCCTAATGAAATCGAAAACTTCAAACACAGTTGGCCTTACCCCAACACGAGTCTCCGCTCATAGTTCTCGTATTACATAAGGGAGGGGGTAACATAGAAAGTTATTCGTAGGAGATACCCTAATGAAATCGAAAACTTCAAACACAGTTGGCCTTACCCTCAACACAAGTCTCCACTCATAGTTCTCATATTACAAAAGGTAGGGGGGTAACATAGAAAGTTATTCGTAGGAGATACCCTAATGAAATTGAAAACTTCAAACACACTTGGCCTTACCCCAACACGAGTCTCCGCTCATAGTTCTCGTATTACATAAGGGAGGGGGTAACAAAGAAAGTTAGTCGTAGGAGATACCCTAATGAAATCGAAAACTTCAAACACAGTTGGCCTTACCCTCAACACAAGTCTCCACTCATAGTTCTCATATTACAAAAGGGAGGGGGGTAACATAGAAAGTTATTCGTAGAAGATACCCTAATGAAATTGAAAACTTCAAACACACTTGGCCTTACCCCAACACGAGTCTCCACTCATAGTTCTCGTATTACATAAGGGAGGGAGTAACGTAGAAAGTTATTCGTAGGAGATACCCTAATGAAATCGAAAACTTCAAACACAGTTGGCCTTACCCTCAACACAAGTCTCCACTCATAGTTCTCATATTACAAAAGGGAGGGGGGTAACATAGAAAGTTATTCGTACGAGATACCCTAATGAAATCGAAAACATCAAACACAGTTGGCCTTACCCCAACACGAGTTTCCACCCTAACACGAGCTTCCACTCACAGTTCTCATATTACAAAAGGAAGGGGGGTAACATAGAAAGTTATTAGTAGGAGATACCTTAATGAAATCGAAAACTTCAAACACAGGTTGCCTTACCCCAACACGAGTCTTTACTCATAGTTCTTATATTACTAAAGGGCGGGGGGTAACATAGAACCTTATTCGTAGAAGATACTCTAATAAAATCGAAAACTTCAAACACAGTTGGCCTTACCCAACACGAGTTTCCACCCCAACACGAGTTTCCACTCATAGTTCTCATATTACAAAAGGAAGGGGGGTAACATAGAAAGTTATTCATAGGAGATACCCTAATGAAATCGAAAACTTCAAACACAGGTGGCCTTACCCCAGCACGAGGCTCCACTCATAGTTCTCATATTACAAATGGGAGGGGGGTAACATAGAAAGTTATTCGTAGGAGATACCCTAATGAAATCAAAAACTTAAAACACAGGTGGCCTTACCCCAACACGAGTCTCCGCTCATAGTTCTCGTATTATATAAGGGAGGGGGTAATATAGAAAGTTATTCGTATGAGATACCCTAATGAAATCGAAAACTTCAAACACAGTTGGCCTTACCCCAACACGAGTCTCCGCTCATAGTTCTCATATTACAAAAGGAAGGGGGGTAACATAGAAAGTTATTCGTAGGAAATACCCTAATGAAATCGAAAACTTCAAACACAGTTGGCCTTACCCCAACAGGAGTTTCCACCCCAAGACGAGTTTCTACTCATAGTTCTCATATTACAAAAGGAAGGGGGGTAACATAGAAAGTTATTCGTAGGAGATACCCTAATGAAATCTAAAACATCAAACACAGGTGGCTTTACCCCAACACGAGTCTCCACTCATAGTTCTCATATTACAAAAGGAAGGGGGGTAACATAGAAAGTTATTCGTAGGAGATACCCTAATGAAATCTAAAACTTCAAACACAGGTGGCTTTACCCCAACACGAGTCTCCACTCATAGTTCTCATATTACAAAAGGAAGGGGGGTAACATAGAAAGTTATTCGTAGGAGATACCCTAATGAAATCGAAAACTTTAAACACAGGTGGCCTTACCCCAACACGAGTCTCCACTCATAGTTCTCATATTACAAAAGGGGAGGGGGATAACATAGAAAGTTATTCGTAGGAGATACCCTAATGAAATCAAAAACTTCAAACACAGGTGGCCTTACCCCAACACGAGTCTCCGCTCATAGTTCTCGTATTACATAAGGGAGGGGGTAACATAGAAAGTTATTCGTAGGAGATACCCTAAAGAAATCGAAAACTTCAAACCCAGTTGGCCTTACCCCAACACGAGTTTCCACCCCAACACGAGTTTCTACTCATAGTTCTCATATTACAAATGGAAGGGGGGTAACGTAGAAAGTTATTCATAGGAGATACCCTAATGAAATCGAAAACTTCAAACACAGTTGGCCTTACCACAACACGAGTTTCCACCCCAACACGAGTTTTATTTATTTATTTTTTTATTGTATCCTCAGGGCATACAGCATTATAGAGGGGAGTGGGTTTAGAAGAAAAAAATACAATTGAAACGAGAAAAACAAATCACATTCAGTACATGCGTACAACACTCGAGAACAACGTGTAAATGAAGCACCGCGACAACAGGAAGCACCGCGACAAATCAAACAAGGAATCGAAAAATCAAAATCAAACAAGGAAGAACCGCAAAAAAAAAGAAAAAAAATGAAAAAAATTACAACATGGCACAGCGTATTTGCGATACACAAATGAACGGTAACCGAACAGCAGCAAACAAAACCAGGGAAAAAGAAAATGCGTTGAGCACATCAATGCATAAAATTTTCTAGTGCCGCCCGAAAGCGTTCATGATTAGTAATCGTGACTAGTGACGCAGGCAGGTTGTTCCCATCATGGCAAGTTTTTTGTAAAAAAGAATGGGAGTATGTTACGGTGTTTTGGCGCGGACTATGAACCTTGTAATGATGGTCGAGGCGTTCAGATAGGAAAAAAGGAGGCTTGAGCCAACGTGATTTAAGTATGGGGTTATGGTGATACGCCTTATGCAGCACACAAAGGCGAGCAAGTTTCCGGCGAGTAGCAAGAGGAGCAAGGTCAAGGCTGGTCCACTCATAGTTCTCATATTACAAAAGGAAGGGGGGTAACATAGAAAGTTATTCGTAGGAGATACCCTAATGAAATCGAAAACTTCAAACACAGGTGGCCTTACCCCAACACGAGTCTCCACTCATAGTTCTCATATTACAAAATGGAGGGGGGTAACATAGAAAGTTATTCGTACGAGATACCCTAATGAAATCGAAAACATGAAACACAGTTGGCCTTACCCCAACACGAGTTTCCACCCCAACACGAGCTTCCACTCATAGTTCTCATATTACAAAAGGAAGGGGGGTAACATAGAAAGTTATTGGTAGGAGATACCCTAATGGAATCGAAAACTTCAAACACAGGTTGTCTTACCCCAACACGAGTCTTTACTCATAGTTCTCATATTACAAAAGGGAGGGGGGTAACATAGAAAGTTATTCGTTGAAGATACTCTAATAAAATCGAAAACTTCAAACACAGTTGGCCTTACCCCAACACGAGTTTCCACCCCAACACGAGTTTTATTTATTTATTTTTTTATTGTATCCTCAGGGCATACAGCATTATAGAGGGGAGTGGGTTTAGAAGAAAAAAATACAATTGAAACGAGAAAAACAAATCACATTCAGTACATGCGTACAACACTCGAGAACAACGTGTAAATGAAGCACCGCGACAACAGGAAGCACCGCGACAAATCAAACAAGGAATCGAAAAATCAAAATCAAACAAGGAAGAACCGCAAAAAAAAGAAAAAAAATGGAAAAAAATTACAACATGGCACAGCGTATTTGCGATACACAAATGAACGGTAACCGAACAGCAGCAAACAAAACCAGGGAAAAAGAAAATGCGTTGAGCACATCAATGCATAAAATTTTCTAGTGCCGCCCGAAAGCGTTCATGATTAGTAATCGTGACTAGTGACGCAGGCAGGTTGTTCCCATCATGGCAAGTTTTTTGTAAAAAAGAATGGGAGTATGTTACGGTGTTTTGGCGCGGACTATGAACCTTGTAATGATGGTCGAGGCGTTCAGATAGGAAAAAAGGAGGATTGAGCCAACGTGATTTAAGTATGGGGTTATGGTGATACGCCTTATGCAGCACACAAAGGCGAGCAAGTTTCCGGCGAGTAGCAAGAGGAGCAAGGTCAAGGCTGGTCCACTCATAGTTCTCATATTACAAAAGGAAGGGGGGTAACATAGAAAGTTATTCGTAGGAGATACCCTAATGAAATCGAAAACTTCAAACACAGGTGGCCTTACCCCAACACGAGTCTCCACTCATAGTTCTCATATTACAAAATGGAGGGGGGTAACATAGAAAGTTATTCGTACGAGATACCCTAATGAAATCGAAAACATCAAACACAGTTGGCCTTACCCCAACACGAGTTTCCACCCCAACACGAGCTTCCACTCATAGTTCTCATATTACAAAAGGAAGGGGGGTAACATAGAAAGTTATTGGTAGGAGATACCCTAATGGAATCGAAAACTTCAAACACAGGTGGCCTTACCCCAACACGAGTCTCCGCTCATAGTTGTCGTATTACATAAGGAAGGGAGTAACGTAGAAAGTTATTCGTAGGAGATACCCTAATGAAATCGAAAACTTCAAACACAGTTGGCCTTACCCCAACACGAGTCTCCGCTCATAGTTCTCGTATTACATAAGGGAGGGGGTAACATAGAAAGTTATTCGTAGGAGATACCCTAATGAAATCGAAAACTTCAAACACAGGTGGCCTTACCCCAACACGAGTCTCCACTCATAGTTCTCATATTACAAAAGGGAGGGGGGTAACATAGAAAGTTATTCGTAGGAGATACCCTAATGAAATCGAAAACTTCAAACACAGTTGTGCTTACCCCAACACGAGTTTCTACTCATGGTTCTCATATTACAAATGGAAGGGGGGTAACATAGAAAGCTATTCGTAGGAGATACCCTAATGAAATCGAAAACTTCAAACACAGTTGGCCTTACCCCAACACGAGTTTCCACCTCAACACGAGTTTTAATTATTTATTTATTTATTGTACCCTCAGGGCATACAGCATTTAAGAGGGGAGTGGGTTTAGAAGAAAAAAAATACAATTGAAACGTGAAGAACAAATCACATTCAGTACATGCGTACAACACTCGAGAACAACGTGTAAATGAAGCACCGCGACAACAGGAAGCACCGCGACAAATCAAACAAGGAATCGAAAAATCAAAATCAAACAAGGAAGCACTGCGAAAAAAAAAGAAAAAAAAGAAAAAAAATTACAACATAGCACAGCGTATTTGCGATACACAAATGAACGGTAACCGAACAGCAGCAAACAAAACCAGGGAAAAAGAAAATGCGTTGAGCACATCAATGCATAAAATTTTCTAGTGCCGCCCGAAAGCGATCATGATTAGTAATCGTGACTAGTGACGCAGGCAGGTTGTTCCAATCATGGCATGTTTTTTGTAAAAAAGAATGGGAGTATGTTACGGTGTTTTGGTGAGAAATATGAACCTTGTAATGATGGTCGAGGCGTTCAGCTAGGAAAAAGGGAGGATTGAGCCAACGTGATTTAAGTATGGGGTTATGGTGATACGCTTTATGCAGCACACAAAGGCGAGCAAGTTTCCGGCGAGTAGCAAGAGGAGCAAGGTCAAGGCTGGTCCACTCATAGTTCTCATATTACAAAAGAAAGGGGGGTAACATAGAAAGTTATTCGTTGGAGATACCCTAGTGAAATCGAAAACTTCAAACACAGGTGGCCTTACCCCAACACGAGTCTCCACTCATAGTTCTCATATTACAAATGGGAGGGAGTTAACATAGAAAGTTATTCGTAGGAGATACCCTAATGAAATCGAAAACTTCAAACACAGTTGGCCTTACCCCAACACGAGTCTCCGCTCATAGTTCTCGTATTACATAAGGGAGGGGGTAACATAGAAAGTTATTCGTAGGAGATACCCTAATGAAATCGAAAACTTCAAACACAGTTGGCCTTACCCTCAACACAAGTCTCCACTCATAGTTCTCATATTACAAAAGGTAGGGGGGTAACATAGAAAGTTATTCGTAGGAGATACCCTAATGAAATTGAAAACTTCAAACACACTTGGCCTTACCCCAACACGAGTCTCCGCTCATAGTTCTCGTATTACATAAGGGAGGGGGTAACATAGAAAGTTAGTCGTAGGAGATACCCTAATGAAATCGAAAACTTCAAACACAGTTGGCCTTACCCTCAACACAAGTCTCCACTCATAGTTCTCATATTACAAAAGGGAGGGGGGTAACATAGAAAGTTATTCGTAGAAGATACCCTAATGAAATTGAAAACTTCAAACACACTTGGCCTTACCCCAACACGAGTCTCCACTCATAGTTCTCGTATTACATAAGGGAGGGAGTAACGTAGAAAGTTATTCGTAGGAGATACCCTAATGAAATCGAAAACTTCAAACACAGTTGGCCTTACCCTCAACACAAGTCTCCACTCATAGTTCTCATATTACAAAAGGGAGGGGGGTAACATAGAAAGTTATTCGTACGAGATACCCTAATGAAATCGAAAACATCAAACACAGTTGGCCTTACCCCAACACGAGTTTCCACCCT
Source organism: Rhipicephalus microplus (assembly GCF_043290135.1). Lineage (NCBI taxonomy): Eukaryota > Metazoa > Arthropoda > Arachnida > Ixodida > Ixodidae > Rhipicephalus > Rhipicephalus microplus. The sequence goes on from NC_134707.1 coordinate 115,816,612, forward strand.
AACACGAGCTTCCACTCACAGTTCTCATATTACAAAAGGAAGGGGGGTAACATAGAAAGTTATTAGTAGGAGATACCTTAATGAAATCGAAAACTTCAAACACAGGTTGCCTTACCCCAACACGAGTCTTTACTCATAGTTCTCATATTACTAAAGGGAGGGGGGTAACATAGAACCTTATTCGTAGAAGATACTCTAATAAAATCGAAAACTTCAAACACAGTTGGCCTTACCCAACACGAGTTTCCACCCCAACACGAGTTTCCACTCATAGTTCTCATATTACAAAAGGAAGGGGGGTAACATAGAAAGTTATTCATAGGAGATACCCTAATGAAATCGAAAACTTCAAACACAGGTGGCCTTACCCCAGCACGAGGCTCCACTCATAGTTCTCATATTACAAATGGGAGGGGGGTAACATAGAAAGTTATTCGTAGGAGATACCCTAATGAAATCAAAAACTTAAAACACAGGTGGCCTTACCCCAACACGAGTCTCCGCTCATAGTTCTCGTATTATATAAGGGAGGGGGTAATATAGAAAGTTATTCGTATGAGATACCCTAATGAAATCGAAAACTTCAAACACAGTTGGCCTTACCCCAACACGAGTCTCCGCTCATAGTTCTCATATTACAAAAGGAAGGGGGGTAACATAGAAAGTTATTCGTAGGAAATACCCTAATGAAATCGAAAACTTCAAACACAGTTGGCCTTACCCCAACAGGAGTTTCCACCCCAAGACGAGTTTCTACTCATAGTTCTCATATTACAAAAGGAAGGGGGGTAACATAGAAAGTTATTCGTAGGAGATACCCTAATGAAATCTAAAACATCAAACACAGGTGGCTTTACCCCAACACGAGTCTCCACTCATAGTTCTCATATTACAAAAGGAAGGGGGGTAACATAGAAAGTTATTCGTAGGAGATACCCTAATGAAATCTAAAACTTCAAACACAGGTGGCTTTACCCCAACACGAGTCTCCACTCATAGTTCTCATATTACAAAAGGAAGGGGGGTAACATAGAAAGTTATTCGTAGGAGATACCCTAATGAAATCGAAAACTTTAAACACAGGTGGCCTTACCCCTACACGAGTCTCCACTCATAGTTCTCATATTACAAAAGGGGAGGGGGATAACATAGAAAGTTATTCGTAGGAGATACCCTAATGAAATCAAAAACTTCAAACACAGGTGGCCTTACCCCAACACGAGTCTCCGCTCATAGTTCTCGTATTACATAAGGGAGGGGGTAACATAGAAAGTTATTCGTAGGAGATACCCTAAAGAAATCGAAAACTTCAAACCCAGTTGGCCTTACCCCAACACGAGTTTCCACCCCAACACGAGTTTCTACTCATAGTTCTCATATTACAAATGGAAGGGGGGTAACGTAGAAAGTTATTCGTAGGAGATACCCTAATGAAATCGAAAACTTCAAACACAGTTGGCCTTACCACAACACGAGTTTCCACCCCAACACGAGTTTTATTTATTTATTTTTTTATTGTATCCTCAGGGCATACAGCATTATAGAGGGGAATGGGTTTAGAAGAAAAAAATACAATTGAAACGAGAAAAACAAATCACATTCAGTACATGCGTACAACACTCGAGAACAACGTGTAAATGAAGCACCGCGACAACAGGAAGCACCGCGACAAATCAAACAAGGAATCGAAAAATCAAAATCAAACAAGGAAGAACCGCAAAAAAAAGAAAAAAAAGAAAAAAAATTACAACATAGCACAGCGTATTTGCGATACACAAATGAACGGTAACCGAACAGCAGCAAACAAAACCAGGGAAAAAGAAAATGCGTTGAGCACATCAATGCATAAAATTTTCTAGTGCCGCCCGAAAGCGTTCATGATTAGTAATCGTGACTAGTGACGCAGGCAGGTTGTTCCCATCATGGCAAGTTTTTTGTAAAAAAGAATGGGAGTATGTTACGGTGTTTTGGCGCGGACTATGAACCTTGTAATGATGGTCGAGGCGTTCAGATAGGAAAAAAGGAGGCTTGAGCCAACGTGATTTAAGTATGGGGTTATGGTGATACGCCTTATGCAGCACACAAAGGCGAGCAAGTTTCCGGCGAGTAGCAAGAGGAGCGAGGTCAAGGCTGGTCCACTCATAGTTCTCATATAACAAAAGGAAGGGGGGTAACATAGAAAGTTATTCGTAGGAGATACCCTAATGAAATCGAAAACTTCAAACACAGGTGGCCTTACCCCAACACGAGTCTCCACTCATAGTTCTCATATTACAAAATGGAGGGGGGTAACATAGAAAGTTATTCGTACGAGATACCCTAATGAAATCGAAAACATGAAACACAGTTGGCCTTACCCCAACACGAGTTTCCACCCCAACACGAGCTTCCACTCATAGTTCTCATATTACAAAAGGAAGGGGGGTAACATAGAAAGTTATTGGTAGGAGATACCCTAATGGAATCGAAAACTTCAAACACAGGTTGTCTTACCCCAACACGAGTCTTTACTCATAGTTCTCATATTACAAAAGGGAGGGGGGTAACATAGAAAGTTATTCGTTGAAGATACTCTAATAAAATCGAAAACTTCAAACACAGTTGGCCTTACCCCAACACGAGTTTCCACCCCAACACGAGTTTTATTTATTTATTTTTTTATTGTATCCTCAGGGCATACAGCATTATAGAGGGGAGTGGGTTTAGAAGAAAAAAATACAATTGAAACGAGAAAAACAAATCACATTCAGTACATGCGTACAACACTCGAGAACAACGTGTAAATGAAGCACCGCGACAACAGGAAGCACCGCGACAAATCAAACAAGGAATCGAAAAATCAAAATCAAACAAGGAAGAACCGCAAAAAAAAAGAAAAAAAAATGAAAAAAAAAATTACAACATGGCACAGCGTATTTGCGATACACAAATGAACGGTAACCGAACAGCAGCAAACAAAACCAGGGAAAAAGAAAATGCGTTGAGCACATCAATGCATAAAATTTTCTAGTGCCGCCCGAAAGCGTTCATGATTAGTAATCGTGACTAGTGACGCAGGCAGGTTGTTCCCATCATGGCAAGTTTTTTGTAAAAAAGAATGGGAGTATGTTACGGTGTTTTGGCGCGGACTATGAACCTTGTAATGATGGTCGAGGCGTTCAGATAGGAAAAAAGGAGGATTGAGCCAACGTGATTTAAGTATGGGGTTATGGTGATACGCCTTATGCAGCACACAAAGGCGAGCAAGTTTCCGGCGAGTAGCAAGAGGAGCAAGGTCAAGGCTGGTCCACTCATAGTTCTCATATTACAAAAGGAAGGGGGGTAACATAGAAAGTTATTCGTAGGAGATACCCTAATGAAATCGAAAACTTCAAACACAGGTGGCCTTACCCCAACACGAGTCTCCACTCATAGTTCTCATATTACAAAATGGAGGGGGGTAACATAGAAAGTTATTCGTACGAGATACCCTAATGAAATCGAAAACATCAAACACAGTTGGCCTTACCCCAACACGAGTTTCCACCCCAACACGAGCTTCCACTCATAGTTCTCATATTACAAAAGGAAGGGGGGTAACATAGAAAGTTATTGGTAGGAGATACCCTAATGGAATCGAAAACTTCAAACACAGGTGGCCTTACCCCAACACGAGTCTCCGCTCATAGTTGTCGTATTACATAAGGAAGGGAGTAACGTAGAAAGTTATTCGTAGGAGATACCCTAATGAAATCGAAAAGTTCAAACACAGTTGGCCTTACCCCAACACGAGTCTCCGCTCATAGTTCTCGTATTACATAAGGGAGGGGGTAACATAGAAAGTTATTCGTAGGAGATACCCTAATGAAATCGAAAACTTCAAACACAGGTGGCCTTACCCCAACACGAGTCTCCACTCATAGTTCTCATATTACAAAAGGGAGGGGGGTAACATAGAAAGTTATTCGTAGGAGATACCCTAATGAAATCGAAAACTTCAAACACAGTTGTGCTTACCCCAACACGAGTTTCTACTCATGGTTCTCATATTACAAATGGAAGGGGGGTAACATAGAAAGTTATTCGTAGGAGATACCCTAATGAAATCGAAAACTTCAAACACAGTTGGCCTTACCCCAACACGAGTTTCCACCTCAACACGAGTTTTAATTATTTATTTATTTATTGTACCCTCAGGGCATACAGCATTTAAGAGGGGAGTGGGTTTAGAAGAAAAAAATACAATTGAAACGTGAAGAACAAATCACATTCAGTACATGCGTACAACACTCGAGAACAACGTGTAAATGAAGCACCGCGACAACAGGAAGCACCGCGACAAATCAAACAAGGAATCGAAAAATCAAAATCAAACAAGGAAGCACTGCGAAAAAAAAAGAAAAAAAAAGAAAAAAAATTACAACATAGCACAGCGTATTTGCGATACACAAATGAACGGTAACCGAACAGCAGCAAACAAAACCAGGGAAAAAGAAAATGCGTTGAGCACATCAATGCATAAAATTTTCTAGTGCCGCCCGAAAGCGATCATGATTAGTAATCGTGACTAGTGACGCAGGCAGGTTGTTCCAATCATGGCATGTTTTTTGTAAAAAAGAATGGGAGTATGTTACGGTGTTTTGGTGAGAAATATGAACCTTGTAATGATGGTCGAGGCGTTCAGCTAGGAAAAAGGGAGGATTGAGCCAACGTGATTTAAGTATGGGGTTATGGTGATACGCTTTATGCAGCACACAAAGGCGAGCAAGTTTCCGGCGAGTAGCAAGAGGAGCAAGGTCAAGGCTGGTCCACTCATAGTTCTCATATTACAAAAGAAAGGGGGGTAACATAGAAAGTTATTCGTTGGAGATACCCTAGTGAAATCGAAAACTTCAAACACAGGTGGCCTTACCCCAACACGAGTCTCCACTCATAGTTCTCATATTACAAATGGGAGGGAGTTAACATAGAAAGTTATTCGTAGGAGATACCCTAATGAAATCGAAAACTTCAAACACAGTTGGCCTTACCCCAACACGAGTCTCCGCTCATAGTTCTCGTATTACATAAGGGAGGGGGTAACATAGAAAGTTATTCGTAGGAGATACCCTAATGAAATCGAAAACTTCAAACACAGTTGGCCTTACCCTCAACACAAGTCTCCACTCATAGTTCTCATATTACAAAAGGTAGGGGGGTAACATAGAAAGTTATTCGTAGGAGATACCCTAATGAAATTGAAAACTTCAAACACACTTGGCCTTACCCCAACACGAGTCTCCGCTCATAGTTCTCGTATTACATAAGGGAGGGGGTAACATAGAAAGTTAGTCGTAGGAGATACCCTAATGAAATCGAAAACTTCAAACACAGTTGGCCTTACCCTCAACACAAGTCTCCACTCATAGTTCTCATATTACAAAAGGGAGGGGGGTAACATAGAAAGTAATTCGTAGAAGATACCCTAATGAAATTGAAAACTTCAAACACACTTGGCCTTACCCCAACACGAGTCTCCACTCATAGTTCTCGTATTACATAAGGGAGGGAGTAACGTAGAAAGTTATTCGTAGGAGATACCCTAATGAAATCGAAAACTTCAAACACAGTTGGCCTTACCCTCAACACAAGTCTCCACTTATAGTTCTCATATTACAAAAGGGAGGGGGGTAACATAGAAAGTTATTCGTACGAGATACCCTAATGAAATCGAAAACATCAAACACAGTTGGCCTTACCCCAACACGAGTTTCCACCCTAACACGAGCTTCCACTCACAGTTCTCATATTACAAAAGGAAGGGGGGTAACATAGAAAGTTATTAGTAGGAGATACCTTAATGAAATCGAAAACTTCAAACACAGGTTGCCTTACCCCAACACGAGTCTTTACTCATAGTTCTCATATTACTAAAGGGAGGGGGGTAACATAGAACCTTATTCGTAGAAGATACTCTAATAAAATCGAAAACTTCAAACACAGTTGGCCTTACCCAACACGAGTTTCCACCCCAACACGAGTTTCCACTCATAGTTCTCATATTACAAAAGGAAGGGGGGTAACATAGAAAGTTATTCATAGGAGATACCCTAATGAAATCGAAAACTTCAAACACAGGTGGCCTTACCCCAGCACGAGGCTCCACTCATAGTTCTCATATTACAAATGGGAGGGGGGTAACATAGAAAGTTATTCGTAGGAGATACCCTAATGAAATCAAAAACTTAAAACACAGGTGGCCTTACCCCAACACGAGTCTCCGCTCATAGTTCTCGTATTATATAAGGGAGGGGGTAATATAGAAAGTTATTCGTATGAGATACCCTAATGAAATCGAAAACTTCAAACACAGTTGGCCTTACCCCAACACGAGTCTCCGCTCATAGTTCTCATATTACAAAAGGAAGGGGGGTAACATAGAAAGTTATTCGTAGGAAATACCCTAATGAAATCGAAAACTTCAAACACAGTTGGCCTTACCCCAACAGGAGTTTCCACCCCAAGACGAGTTTCTACTCATAGTTCTCATATTACAAAAGGAAGGGGGGTAACATAGAAAGTTATTCGTAGGAGATACCCTAATGAAATCTAAAACATCAAACACAGGTGGCTTTACCCCAACACGAGTCTCCACTCATAGTTCTCATATTACAAAAGGAAGGGGGGTAACATAGAAAGTTATTCGTAGGAGATACCCTAATGAAATCTAAAACTTCAAACACAGGTGGCTTTACCCCAACACGAGTCTCCACTCATAGTTCTCATATTACAAAAGGAAGGGGGGTAACATAGAAAGTTATTCGTAGGAGATACCCTAATGAAATCGAAAACTTTAAACACAGGTGGCCTTACCCCAACACGAGTCTCCACTCATAGTTCTCATATTACAAAAGGGGAGGGGGATAACATAGAAAGTTATTCGTAGGAGATACCCTAATGAAATCAAAAACTTCAAACACAGGTGGCCTTACCCCAACACGAGTCTCCGCTCATAGTTCTCGTATTACATAAGGGAGGGGGTAACATAGAAAGTTATTCGTAGGAGATACCCTAAAGAAATCGAAAACTTCAAACCCAGTTGGCCTTACCCCAACACGAGTTTCCACCCCAACACGAGTTTCTACTCATAGTTCTCATATTACAAATGGAAGGGGGGTAACGTAGAAAGTTATTCGTAGGAGATACCCTAATGAAATCGAAAACTTCAAACACAGTTGGCCTTACCACAACACGAGTTTCCACCCCAACACGAGTTTTATTTATTTATTTTTTTATTGTATCCTCAGGGCATACAGCATTATAGAGGGGAGTGGGTTTAGAAGAAAAAAATACAATTGAAACGAGAAAAACAAATCACATTCAGTACATGCGTACAACACTCGAGAACAACGTGTAAATGAAGCACCGCGACAACAGGAAGCACCGCGACAAATCAAACAAGGAATCGAAAAATCAAAATCAAACAAGGAAGAACCGCAAAAAAAAGAAAAAAAAATGGAAAAATTACAACATGGCACAGCGTATTTGCGATACACAAATGAACGGTAACCGAACAGCAGCAAACAAAACCAGGGAAAAAGAAAATGCGTTGAGCACATCAATGCATAAAATTTTCTAGTGCCGCCCGAAAGCGTTCATGATTAGTAATCGTGACTAGTGACGCAGGCAGGTTGTTCCCATCATGGCAAGTTTTTTGTAAAAAAGAATGGGAGTATGTTACGGTGTTTTGGCGCGGACTATGAACCTTGTAATGATGGTCGAGGCGTTCAGATAGGAAAAAAGGAGGATTGAGCCAACGTGATTTAAGTATGGGGTTATGGTGATACGCCTTATGCAGCACACAAAGGCGAGCAAGTTTCCGGCGAGTAGCAAGAGGAGCAAGGTCAAGGCTGGTCCACTCATAGTTCTCATATTACAAAAGGAAGGGGGGTAACATAGAAAGTTATTCGTAGGAGATACCCTAATGAAATCGAAAACTTCAAACACAGGTGGCCTTACCCCAACACGAGTCTCCACTCATAGTTCTCATATTACAAAATGGAGGGGGGTAACATAGAAAGTTATTCGTACGAGATACCCTAATGAAATCGAAAACATGAAACACAGTTGGCCTTACCCCAACACGAGTTTCCACCCCAACACGAGCTTCCACTCATAGTTCTCATATTACAAAAGGAAGGGGGGTAACATAGAAAGTTATTGGTAGGAGATACCCTAATGGAATCGAAAACTTCAAACACAGGTTGTCTTACCCCAACACGAGTCTTTACTCATAGTTCTCATATTACAAAAGGGAGGGGGGTAACATAGAAAGTTATTCGTTGAAGATACTCTAATAAAATCGAAAACTTCAAACACAGTTGGCCTTACCCCAACACGAGTTTCCACCGCAACACGAGTTTCCACTCATAGTTCTCATATTACAAAAGGAAGGGGGTTAACATAGAAAGTTATTCCTAGGAGATACCCTAATGAAATCAAAAACTTCAAACACAGGTGGCCTTACCCCAACACGAGTCTCCGCTCATAGTTGTCGTATTACATAAGGGAGGGAGTAACGTAGAAAGTTATTCGTAGGAGATACCCTAATGAAATCAAAAACTTCAAACACAGTTGGCCTTACCCCAACACGAGTCTCCGCTCATAGTTCTCGTATTACATAAGGGAGGGGGTAACATAGAAAGTTATTCGTAGAAGATACCCTAAAGAAATCGAAAACTTCAAACACAGGTGGCCTTACCCCATCACGAGTTTCCACCCCAACACGAGTTTCCACTCATAGTTCTCATATTACAAATGGAAGGGGGGTAACATAGAAAGTTATTCGTAGGAGATACGCTAATGAAATCGAAAACTTCAAACACAGTTGTGCTTACCCCAACACGAGTTTCTACTCATGGTTCTCATATTACAAATGGAAGGGGGGTAACATAGAAAGTTATTCGTAGGAGATACCCTAATGAAATCGAAAACTTCAAACACAGTTGGCCTTACCCCAACACGAGTTTCCATCTCAACGCGAGTTATTCGTAGGAGATACCCTAATGAAATCGAAAACTTCAAACCCAGTTGGCCTTACCCCAACACGAGTTTCCACCCAAACACGAGTTTCTACTCATAGTTCTCATAATACAAATGGAAGGGGAGTAACGTAGAAAGTTATTCGTAGGAGATACCCTAATGAAATCGAAAACTTCAAACACAGTTGGCCTTACCACAACACGAGTTTCCACCCCAACACGAGTTTTATTTATTTATTTTTTATTGTACCCTCAGGGCATACAGCATTATAGAGGGGAGTGGGTTTAGAAGAAAAAAATACAATTGAAACGAGAAAAACAAATCACATTCAGTACATGCGTACAACACTCGAGAACAACGTGTAAATGAAGCACCGCGACAACAGGAAGCACCGCGCCAAATCAAACAAGGAATCGAAAAATGAAAATCAAACAAGGAAGCACTGCGAAAAAAAAAGAAAAAAAAGAAAAAAAATTACAGCATGGCACAGCGTATTTGCGATACACAAATGAACGGTAACCGAACAATAAAACTTGTAGCTGGGCGAGTTGGTTCATAATACTGGGTAAACTGGTGTGCGCACAAAAAAACAGACAAACGACAGCAGAGAAGAGACAGGGACAAGCGCAGTCCCTGTCTCTTCTCTGCTTTTTTTTTTTTTTTTTGTGCGCACACCAGTTTACCCGGTAACCGAACAGCAGCAAACAAAACCAGGGAAAAAGAAAATGCGTTGAGTACATCAATGCATAAAATTTTCTAGTGCCGCCCGAAAGCGTTCATGATTAGTAATCGTGACTAGTGACGCAGGCAGGTTGTTCCAATCATGGCATGTTTTTTGTAAAAAAGAATGGGAGTATGTTACGGTGTTTTGGTGAGAAATATGAACCTTGTAATGATGGTCGAGGCGTTCAGCTAGGAAAAAGGGAGGATTGAGCCAACGTGATTTAAGTATGGGGTTATGGTGATACGCTTTATGCAGCACACAAAGGCGAGCAAGTTTCCGGCGAGTAGCAAGAGGAGCAAGGTCAAGGCTGGTCCACTCATAGTTCTCATATTACAAAAGAAAGGGGGGTAACATAGAAAGTTATTCGTTGGAGATACCCTAGTGAAATCGAAAACTTCAAACACAGGTGGCCTTACCCCAACACGAGTCTCCACTCATAGTTCTCTTATTACAAAAGGGAGGGGGTAACATAGAAAGTTATTCGTAGGAGATACCCTAATGAAATCAAAAACTTCAAACACAGGTGGCCTTACCCCAACACGAGTCTCCGCTCATAGTTCTCGTATTACATAAGGGAGGGGGTAACATAGAAAGTTATTCGTAGGAGATACCCTAATGAAATCGAAAACTTCAAACACAGGTGGCCTTACCCCAACACGAGTCTCCGCTCATAGTTCTCGTATCACATAAGGGAGGGGGTAACATAAAATTTATTCGTAGGAGATACCCTAATGAAATCGAAAACTTCAAACACAGTTGGCCTTACCCCAACACGAGTCTCCACTCATTGTTCTCATATTACAAAAGGGAGGGGGGTAACATGGAAAGTTATTCGTAGGAGATACCCTAATGAAATCGAAAACTTCAAACACAGTTGGCCTTACCCCAACACAAGTTTCCACCCCAACACGAGTTTCTACTCATGGTTCTCATATTACAAATGGAATGGGGGTAACATAGAAAGTTATTCGTAGGAGATACCCTAATGAAATCGAAAACTTCAAACACAGTTGGCCTTACCCCAACACGAGTTTCCACCTCAACACGAGTTTTATTTATTTATTTATTTATTGTACCCTCAGGGCATACAGCATTTAAGAGGGGAGTGGGTTTAGAAGAAAAAAAATACAATTGAAACGTGAAGAACAAATCACATTCAGTACATGCGTACAACACTCGAGAACAACGTGTAAATGAAGCACCGCGACAACAGGAAGCACCGCGACAAATCAAACAAGGAATCGAAAAATCAAAATCAAACAAGGAAGCACTGCGAAAAAAAAGAAAAAAAAGAAAAAAAATTACAACATGGCACAGCGTATTTGCGATACACAAATGAACGGTAACCGAACAGCAGCAAACAAAACCAGGGAAAAAGAAAATGCGTTGAGCACATCAATGCATAAAATTTTCTAGTGCCGCCCGAAAGCGTTCATGATTAGTAATCGTGACTAGTGACGCAGGCAGGTTGTTCCAATCATGGCATGTTTTTTGTAAAAAAGAATGGGAGTATGTTACGGTGTTTTGGTGAGGTATATGAACCTTGTAATGATGGCCGAGGCGTTCAGCTAGGAAAAAGGGAGGATTGAGCCAACGTGATTTAAGTATGGGGTTATGGTGATACGCTTTATGCAGCACACAAAGGCGAGCAAGTTTCCGGCGAGTAGCAAGAGGAGCAAGGTCAAGGCTGGTCCACTCATAGTTCTCATATTACAAAAGAAAGGGGGGTAACATAGAAAGTTATTCGTTGGAGATACCCTAATGAAATCGAAAACTTCAAACACAGTTGGCCTTACCCCAACACGAGTCTCCGCTCATAGTTCTCGTATTACATAAGGGAGGGGGTAACATAGAAAGTTATTCGTAGGAGATACCCTAATGAAATCGAAAACTTCAAACACAGTTGGCTTTACCCTCAACACAAGTCTCCACTCATAGTTCTCATATTACAAAAGGTAGGGGGGTAACATAGAAAGTTATTCGTAGGAGATACCCTAATGAAATTGAAAACTTCAAACACACTTGGCCTTACCCCAACACGAGTCTCCGCTCATAGTTCTCGTATTACATAAGAGAGGGGGTAACATAGAAAGTTAGTCGTAGGAGATACCCTAATGAAATCGAAAACTTCAAACACAGTTGGCCTTACCCCAACACGAGTCTCCGCTCATAGTTCTCGTATTACATAAGGGAGGGGGTAACATAGAAAGTTATTCGTAGAAGATACCCTAATGAAATCGAAAACTTCAAACACAGTTGGCCTTACCCTCAACACAAGTCTCCACTCATAGTTCTCATATTACAAAAGGTAGGGGGGTAACATAGAAAGTTATTCGTAGGAGATACCCTAATGAAATTGAAAACTTCAAACACACTTGGCCTTACCCCAACACGAGTCTCCGCTCATAGTTCTCGTATTACATAAGGGAGGGGGTAACATAGAAAGTTAGTCGTAGGAGATACCCTAATGAAATCGAAAACTTCAAACACAGTTGGCCTTACCCCAACACGAGTTTCCACCCCAACACGAGCTTCCACTCATAGTTCTCATATTACAAAAGGAAGGGGGGTAACATAGAAAGTTATTGGTAGGAGATACCCTAATAGAATCGAAAACTTCAAACACAGGTTGTCTTACCCCAACACGAGTCTTTACTCATAGTTCTCATATTACAAAAGGGAGGGGGGTAACATAGAAAGTTATTCGTAGAAGATACTCTAATAAAATCGAAAACTTCAAACACAGTTGGCCTTACCCCAACACGAGTTTCCACCCCAACACGAGTTTCCACTCATAGTTCTCATAATACAAAAGGAAGGGGGTTAACATAGAAAGTTATTCGTAGGAGATACCCTAATGAAATCAAAAACTTCAAACACAGGTGGCCTTACCCCAACAGGAGTCTCCGCTCATAGTTGTCGTATTACATAAGGGAGGGAGTAACGTAGAAAGTTATTCGTAGGAGATACCCTAATGAAATCGAAAACTTCAAACACAGTTGGCCTTACCCCAACACGAGTCTCCGCTCATAGTTCTCGTATTACATAAGGGAGGGGGTAACATAGAAAGTTATTCGTAGGAGATACCCTAATGAAATCGAAAACTTCAAACACAGGTGGCCTTACCCCATCACGAGTTTCCACCCCAACACGAGTTTCCACTCATAGTTCTCATATTACAAATGGAAGGGGGGTAACATAGAAAGTTATTCGTAGGAGATACGCTAATGAAATCGAAAACTTCAAACACAGTTGGCCTTACCTCAACACGAGTTTCCACCTCAACACGAGTTTTATTTATTTATTTATTTATTGTACCCTCAGGGCATACAGCATTTAAGAGGGGAGTGGGTTTAGAAGAAAAAAAATACAATTGAAACGTGAAGAACAAATCACATTCAGTACATGCGTACAACACTCGAGAACAACGTGTAAATGAAGCACCGCGACAACAGGAAGCACCGCGACAAATCAAACAAGGAATCGAAAAATCAAAATCAAACAAGGAAGCACTGCGAAAAAAAAGAAAAAAAAGAAAAAAAATTACAACATGGCACAGCGTATTTGCGATACACAAATGAACGGTAACCGAACAGCAGCAAACAAAACCAGGGAAAAAGAAAATGCGTTGAGCACATCAATGCATAAAATTTTCTAGTGCCGCCCGAAAGCGATCATGATTAGTAATCGTGACTAGTGACGCAGGCAGGTTGTTCCAATCATGGCACGTTTTTTGTAAAAAAGAATGGGAGTATGTTACGGTGTTTTGGTGAGAAATATGAACCTTGTAATGATGGTCGAGGCGTTCAGCTAGGAAAAAGGGAGGATTGAGCCAACGTGATTTAAGTATGGGGTTATGGTGATACGCTTTATGCAGCACACAAAGGCGAGCAAGTTTCCGGCGAGTAGCAAGAGGAGCAAGGTCAAGGCTGGTCCACTCATAGTTCTCATATTACAAAAGAAAGGGGGGTAACATAGAAAGTTATTCGTTGGAGATACCCTAATGAAATCGAAAACTTCAAACACAGGTGGCCTTACCCCAACACGAGTCTCCACTCATAGTTCTCATATTACAAATGGGAGGGAGGTAACATAGAAAGTTATTCGTAGGAGATACCCTAATGAAATCGAAAACTTAAAACACAGGTGGCCTTACCCCAACACGAGTCTCCGCTCATAGTTCTCGTATTATATAAGGGAGGGGGTAATATAGAAAGTTATTCGTATGAGATACCCTAATGAAATCGAAAACTTCAAACACAGTTGGCCTTACCCCAACACGAGTCTCCGCTCATAGTTCTCGTATTATATAAGGGAGGGGGTAATATAGAAAGTTATTCGTAGGAAATACCCTAATGAAATCGAAAACTTCAAACACAGTTGGCCTTACCCCAACAGGAGTTTCCACCCCAAGACGAGTTTCTACTCATAGTTCTCATATTACAAAAGGAAGGGGGTAACATAGAAAGTTATTCGTAGGAGATACCCTAATGAAATCTAAAACTTCAAACACAGGTGGCTTTACCCCAACACGAGTCTCCACTCATAGTTCTCATATTACAAAAGGAAGGGGGGTAACAAATAAAGTTATTCGTAGGAGATACCCTAATGAAATCGAAAACTTTAAACACAGGTGGCCTTACCCCAACACGAGTCTCCACTCATAGTTCTCATATTAAAAAAGGGGAGGGGGATAACACAGAAAGTTATTCGTAGGAGATACCCTAATGAAATCAAAAACTTCAAACACAGGTGGCCTTACCCCAACACGAGTCTCCGCTCATAGTTCTCGTATTACATAAGGGAGGGGGTAACATAGAAAGTTATTCGTAGGAGATACCCTAATGAAATCGAAAACTTCAAACCCAGTTGGCCTTACCCCAACACGAGTTTCCACCCAAACACGAGTTTCTACTCATAGTTCTCATAATACAAATGGAAGGGGAGTAACGTAGAAAGTTATTCGTAGGAGATACCCTAATGAAATCGAAAACTTCAAACACAGTTGGCCTTACCACAACACGAGTTTCCACCCCAACACGAGTTTTATTTATTTATTTTTTATTGTACCCTCAGGGCATACAGCATTATAGAGGGGAGTGGGTTTAGAAGAAAAAAATACAATTGAAACGAGAAAAACAAATCACATTCAGTACATGCGTACAACACTCGAGAACAACGTGTAAATGAAGCACCGCGACAACAGGAAGCACCGCGACAAATCAAACAAGGAATCGAAAAATGAAAATCAAACAAGGAAGCACTGCGAAAAAAAAAGAAAAAAAAGAAAAAAAAAATTACAGCATGGCACAGCGTATTTGCGATACACAAATGAACGGTAACCGAACAGCAGCAAACAAAACCAGGGAAAAAGAAAATGCGTTGAGTACATCAATGCATAAAATTTTCTAGTGCCGCCCGAAAGCGTTCATGATTAGTAATCGTGACTAGTGACGCAGGCAGGTTGTTCCAATCATGGCATGTTTTTTGTAAAAAAGAATGGGAGTATGTTACGGTGTTTTCGTGAGAAATATGAACCTTGTAATGATGGTCGAGGCGTTCAGCTAGGAAAAAGGGAGGATTGAGCCAACGTGATTTAAGTATGGGGTTATGGTGATACGCTTTATGCAGCACACAAAGGCGAGCAAGTTTCCGGCGAGTAGCAAGAGGAGCAAGGTCAAGGCTGGTCCACTCATAGTTCTCATATTACAAAAGAAAGGGGGGTAACATAGAAAGTTATTCGTTGGAGATACCCTAGTGAAATCGAAAACTTCAAACACAGGTGGCCTTACCCCAACACGAGTCTCCACTCATAGTTCTCTTATTACAAAAGGGAGGGGGTAACATAGAAAGTTATTCGTAGGAGATACCCTAATGAAATCAAAAACTTCAAACACAGGTGGCCTTACCCCAACACGAGTCTCCACTCATAGTTCTCTTATTACAAAAGGGAGGGGGTAACATAGAAAGTTATTCGTAGGAGATACCCTAATGAAATCGAAAACTTCAAACACAGGTGGCCTTACCCCAACACGAGTCTCCGCTCATAGTTCTCGTATTACATAAGGGAGGGGGTAACATAGAAAGTTATTCGTAGGAGATACCCTAATGAAATCGAAAACTTCAAACACAGGTGGCCTTACCCCAACACGAGTCTCCGCTCATAGTTCTCGTATCACATAAGGGAGGGGGTAACATAAAATTTATTCGTAGGAGATACCCTAATGAAATCGAAAACTTCAAACACAGTTGGCCTTACCCCAACACGAGTCTCCACTCATTGTTCTCATATTACAAAAGGGAGGGGGGTAACATGGAAAGTTATTCGTAGGAGATACCCTAATGAAATCGAAAACTTCAAACACAGTTGGCCTTACCCCAACACAAGTTTCCACCCCAACACGAGTTTCTACTCATGGTTCTCATATTACAAATGGAATGGGGGTAACATAGAAAGTTATTCGTAGGAGATACCCTAATGAAATCGAAAACTTCAAACACAGTTGGCCTTACCCCAACACGAGTTTCCACCTCAACGCGAGTTTTATTTATTTATTTATTTATTGTACCCTCAGGGCATACAGCATTTAAGAGGGGAGTGGGTTTAGAAGAAAAAAATACAATTGAAACGTGAAGAACAAATCACATTCAGTACATGCGTACAACACTCGAGAACAACGTGTAAATGAAGCACCGCGACAACAGGAAGCACCGCGACAAATCAAACAAGGAATCGAAAAATGAAAATCAAACAAGGAAGCACTGCGAAAAAAAAAGAAAAAAAAGAAAAAAAATTACAACATGGCACAGCGTATTTGCGATACACAAATGAACGGTAACCGAACAGCAGCAAACAAAACCAGGGAAAAAGAAAATGCGTTGAGCACATCAATGCATAAAATTTTCTAGTGCCGCCCGAAAGCGTTCATGATTAGTAATCGTGACTAGTGACGCAGGCAGGTTGTTCCAATCATGGCATGTTTTTTGTAAAAAAGAATGGGAGTATGTTACGGTGTTTTGGTGAGGTATATGAACCTTGTAATGATGGTCGAGGCGTTCAGCTAGGAAAAAGGGAGGATTGAGCCAACGTGATTTAAGTATGGGGTTATGGTGATACGCTTTATGCAGCACACAAAGGCGAGCAAGTTTCCGGCGAGTAGCAAGAGGAGCAAGGTCAAGGCTGGTCCACTCATAGTTCTCATATTACAAAAGGAAGGGGGGTAACATAGAAAGTTATTCGTTGGAGATACCCTAATGAAATCGAAAACTTCAAACACAGTTGGCCTTACCCCAACACGAGTCTCCGCTCATAGTTCTCGTATTACATAAGGGAGGGGGTAACATAGAAAGTTATTCGTAGGAGATACCCTAATGAAATCGAAAACTTCAAACACAGTTGGCTTTACCCTCAACACAAGTCTCCACTCATAGTTCTCATATTACAAAAGGTAGGGGGGTAACATAGAAAGTTATTCGTAGGAGATACCCTAATGAAATTGAAAACTTCAAACACACTTGGCCTTACCCCAACACGAGTCTCCGCTCATAGTTCTCGTATTACATAAGAGAGGGGGTAACATAGAAAGTTAGTCGTAGGAGATACCCTAATGAAATCGAAAACTTCAAACACAGTTGGCCTTACCCCAACACGAGTCTCCGCTCATAGTTCTCGTATTACATAAGGGAGGGGGTAACATAGAAAGTTATTCGTAGAAGATACCCTAATGAAATCGAAAACTTCAAACATAGTTGGCCCCACCCTCAACACAAGTCTCCACTCATAGTTCTCATATTACAAAAGGTAGGGGGGTAACATAGAAAGTTATTCGTAGGAGATACCCTAATGAAATTGAAAACTTCAAACACACTTGGCCTTACCCCAACACGAGTCTCCGCTCATAGTTCTCGTATTACATAAGGGAGGGGGTAACATAGAAAGTTAGTCGTAGGAGATACCCTAATGAAATCGAAAACTTCAAACACAGTTGGCCTTACCCCAACACGAGTTTCCACCCCAACACGAGCTTCCACTCATAGTTCTCATATTACAAAAGGAAGGGGGGTAACATAGAAAGTTATTGGTAGGAGATACCCTAATAGAATCGAAAACTTCAAACACAGGTTGTCTTACCCCAACACGAGTCTTTACTCATAGTTCTCATATTACAAAAGGGAGGGGGGTAACATAGAAAGTTATTCGTAGAAGATACTCTAATAAAATCGAAAACTTCAAACACAGTTGGCCTTACCCCAACACGAGTTTCCACTCATAGTTCTCATAATACAAAAGGAAGGGGGTTAACATAGAAAGTTATTCGTAGGAGATACCCTAATGAAATCAAAAACTTTAAACACAGGTGGCCTTACCCCAACAGGAGTCTCCGCTCATAGTTGTCGTATTACATAAGGGAGGGAGTAACGTAGAAAGTTATTCGTAGGAGATACCCTAATGAAATCGAAAACTTCAAACACAGTTGGCCTTACCCCAACACGAGTCTCCGCTCATAGTTCTCGTATTACATAAGGGAGGGGGTAACATAGAAAGTTATTCGTAGGAGATACCCTAATGAAATCGAAAACTTCAAACACAGGTGGCCTTACCCCATCACGAGTTTCCACCCCAACACGAGTTTCCACTCATAGTTCTCATATTACAAATGGAAGGGGGGTAACATAGAAAGTTATTCGTAGGAGATACGCTAATGAAATCGAAAACTTCAAACACAGTTGGCCTTACCCCAACACGAGTTTCCACCCCAACACGAGTTTCCACTCATAGTTCTCATATTACAAAAGGAAGGGGGGTAACATAGAAAGTTATTCGTAGGAGATACCCTAATGAAATCGAAAACTTCAAACACAGGTGGCCTTACCCCAACACGAGTCTCCACTCATAGTTCTCATATTACAAAAGGGAGGGGGGTAACATAGAAAGTTATTCGTAGGAGATACCCTAATGAAATCGAAAACTTCAAACACAGTTGTGCTTACCCCAACACGAGTTTCCACCCCAACACGAGTTTTCACTCATAGTTCTCATATTACAAAAGGAAGGCGGGTAACATAGACATAGAAAGTTATTCGTAGGAGATACCCTAATGAAATCGAAAACTTCAAACACAGGTGGCCTTACCCCAACACGAGTCTCCACTCATAGTTCTCATATTACAAAAGGAAGGCGGGTAACATAGAAAGTTATTCGTAGGAGATACCCTAATGAAATCGAAAACTTCAAACACAGGTGGCCTTACCCCAACACGAGTCTCCACTCATAGTTCTCTTATTACAAAAGGGAGGGGGTAACATAGAAAGTTATTCGTAGGAGATACCCTAATGAAATCAAAAACTTCAAACACAGGTGGCCTTACCCCAACACGAGTCTCCGCTCATAGTTCTCGTATTACATAAGGGAGGGGGTAACATAGAAAGTTATTCGTAGGAGATACCCTAATGAAATCGAAAACTTCAAACACAGGTGGCCTTACCCCAACACGAGTCTCCGCTCATAGTTCTCGTATCACATAAGGGAGGGGGTAACATAAAATTTATTCGTAGGAGATACCCTAATGAAATCGAAAACTTCAAACACAGTTGGCCTTACCCCAACACGAGTCTCCACTCATTGTTCTCATATTACAAAAGGGAGGGGGGTAACATGGAAAGTTATTCGTAGGAGATACCCTAATGAAATCGAAAACTTCAAACACAGTTGGCCTTACCCCAACACAAGTTTCCACCCCAACACGAGTTTCTACTCATGGTTCTCATATTACAAATGGAAGGGGGGTAACATAGAAAGTTATTCGTAGGAGATACCCTAATGAAATCGAAAACTTCAAACACAGTTGGCCTTACCCCAACACGAGTTTCCACCTCAACGCGAGTTTTATTTATTTATTTATTTATTGTACCCTCAGGGCATACAGCATTTAAGAGGGGAGTGGGTTTAGAAGAAAAAAATACAATTGAAACGTGAAGAACAAATCACATTCAGTACATGCGTACAACACTCGAGAACAACGTGTAAATGAAGCACCGCGACAACAGGAAGCACCGCGACAAATCAAACAAGGAATCGAAAAATGAAAATCAAACAAGGAAGCACTGCGAAAAAAAAGAAAAAAAAGAAAAAAAATTACAACATGGCACAGCGTATTTGCGATACACAAATGAACGGTAACCGAACAGCAGCAAACAAAACCAGGGAAAAAGAAAATGCGTTGAGCACATCAATGCATAAAATTTTCTAGTGCCGCCCGAAAGCGTTCATGATTAGTAATCGTGACTAGTGACGCAGGCAGGTTGTTCCAATCATGGCATGTTTTTTGTAAAAAAGAATGGGAGTATGTTACGGTGTTTTGGTGAGGTATATGAACCTTGTAATGATGGTCGAGGCGTTCAGCTAGGAAAAAGGGAGGATTGAGCCAACGTGATTTAAGTATGGGGTTATGGTGATACGCTTTATGCCGCACACAAAGGCGAGCAAGTTTCCGGCGAGTAGCAAGAGGAGCAAGGTCAAGGCTGGTCCACTCATAGTTCTCATATTACAAAAGGAAGGGGGGTAACATAGAAAGTTATTCGTTGGAGATACCCTAATGAAATCGAAAACTTCAAACACAGTTGGCCTTACCCCAACACGAGTCTCCGCTCATAGTTCTCGTAATACATAAGGGAGGGGGTAACATAGAAAGTTATTCGTAGGAGATACCCTAATGAAATCGAAAACTTCAAACACAGTTGGCCTTACCCTCAACACAAGTCTCCACTCATAGTTCTCATATTACAAAAGGTAGGGGGGTAACATAGAAAAAGTTATTCGTAGGAGATACCCTAATGAAATTGAAAACTTCAAACACACTTGGCCTTACCCCAACACGAGTCTCCGCTCATAGTTCTCGTATTACATAAGAGAGGGGGTAACATAGAAAGTTAGTCGTAGGAGATACCCTAATGAAATCGAAAACTTCAAACACAGTTGGCCTTACCCTCAACACAAGTCTCCACTCATAGTTCTCATATTACAAAAGGGAGGGGGGTAACATAGAAAGTTATTCGTAGGAGATACCCTAACGAAATTGAAAACTTCAAACACACTTGGCCTTACCCCAACACGAGTCTCCGCTCATAGTTCTCGTATTACATAAGGGAGGGAGTAACGTAGAAAGTTATTCGTAGGAGGTACCCTAATGAAATCGAAAATTTCAAACACAGTTGGCCTTACCCTCAACACAAGTCTCCACTCACAGTTCTCATATTACAAAAGGGAGGGGGGTAACATAGAAAGTTATTCGTACGAGATACCCTAATGAAATCGAAAACATCAAACACAGCTGGCCTTACCCCAACACGAGTTTCCACCCCAACACGAGCTTCCACTCACAGTTCTCATATTACAAAAGAAAGGGGGGTAACATAGAAAGTTATTGGTAGGAGATACCTTAATGAAATCGAAAACTTCAAACACAGGGTGCCTTACCCCAACACGAGTCTTTACTCATAGTTCTCATATTACAAAAGGGAGGGGGGTAACATAGAACGTTATTCGTAAAAGATACTCTAATAAAATCGAAAACTTCAAACACAGTTGGCCTTACCCCAACACGAGTTTCCACCCCAACACGAGTTTCCACTCATAGTTCTCATATTACAAAAGGAAGGGGGTTAACATAGAAAGTTATTCGTAGGAGATACCCTAATGAAATCAAAAACTTCAAACACAGGTGGCCTTACCCCAACACGAGTCTCCGCTCATAGTTCTCGTATTACATAAGGGAGGGAGTAACGTAGAAAGTTATTCGTAGGAGATACCCTAATGAAATCGAAAACTTCAAACACAGTTGACCTTACCCCAACACGAGTCTCCGCTCATAGTTCTCGTATTACATAAGGAAGGGGGTAACATAGAAAGTTATTCATAGGAGATACCCTAATGAAATCGAAAACTTCAAACACAGGTGGCCTTACCCCATCACGAGTTTCCACCCCAACACGAGTTTCCACTCATAGATCTCATATTACAAATGGAAGGGGGGTAACATAGAAAGTTATTCGTAGGAGATACGCTAATGAAATCGAAAACTTCAAACACAGTTGGCCTTACCCCAACACGAGTTTCCACCCCAACACGAGTTTTCACTCATAGTTCTCATATCACAAAAGGAAGGCGGGTAACATAGAAAGTTATTCGTAGGAGATACCTTAATGAAATCGAAAACTTCAAACACAGGTGGCCTTACCCCAACACGAGTCTCCACTCATAGTTCTCATATTACAAAAGGGAGGGGGGTAACATAGAAAGTTATTCGTAGGAGATACCCTAATGAAATCGAAAACTTCAAACACAGTTGTGCTTACCCCAACACGAGTTTCCAACCCAACACGAGTTTTCACTCATAGTTCTCATATTACAAAAGGAAGGGGGGTAACATAGAAAGTTATTCGTAGGAGATACCCTAATGAAATCGAAAACTTCAAACACAGGTGGCCTTACCCCAACACGAGTCTTCACTCATAGTTTTCTTATTACAAAAGGGAGGAGGTAACATAGAAAGTTATTCGTAGGAGATACCCTAATGAAATCGAAAACTTCAAACACAGGTGGCCTTACCCCAACACGAGTCTCCGCTCATAGTTCTCGTATTACATAAGGGAGGGGGTAACATAAAATTTATTCGTAGGAGATACCCTAATTAAATCAAAAACTTCAAACACAGTTGGCCTTACCTCAACACGAGTCTCCACTCATTGTTCTCATATTACAAAAGAGAGGGGGGTAACATAGAGAGTTATTCGTAGGAGATACCCTAATGAAATCGAAAACTTCAAACACAGTTGGCCTTACCCCAACACGAGTTTCCACCCCAACACGAGTTTTATTTATTTATTTATTTATTGTACCCTCAGGGCATACAGCATTATAGAGGGGAGTGAGTTTAGAAGAAAAAAATACAATTGAAACGAGAAAAACAAATCACATTCAGTACATGCGTACAACACTCGAGAACAACGTGTAAATGAAGCACCGCGACAACAGGAAGCACCGCGACAAATCAAACAAGGAATCGAAAAATCAAAATCAAACAAGGAAGCACCGCGAAAAAAAAGAAAAAAAATGAAAAAAAAATTACAACATGGCACAGCGTATTTGCGATACACAAATGAACGGTAACCGAACAGCAGCAAACAAAACCAGGGAAAAAGAAAATGCGTTGAGCACATCAATGCATAAAATTTTCTAGTGCCGCCCGAAAGCGTTCATGATTAGTAATTGTGACTAGTGACGCAGGCAGGTTGTTCCAATCATGGCATGTTTTTTGTAAAAAAGAATGGGAGTATGTTACGGTGTTTTGGCGCGGAATATGAACCTTGTAATGATGGTCGAGGCGTTCAGATAGGAAAAAAGGAGGATTGAGCCAACGTGATTTAAGTATGGGGTTATGGTGATACGCCTTATTGCGCACACAAAGGCGAGCAAGTTTCCGGCGAGTAGCAAGAGGAGCAAGGTCAAGGCTGGTCCACTCATAGTTCTCATATTACAAAAGGAAGGGGGGTAACATAGAAAGTTATTCGTAGGAGATACCCTAATGAAATCGAAAACTTCAAACACAGGTGGCCTTACCCCAACACGAGTCTCCACTCATAGTTCTCATATTACAAAATGGAGGGGGGTAACATAGAAAGTTATTCGTACGAGATACCCTAATGAAATCGAAAACTTCAAACACAGGTGGCCTTACCCCAACACGAGTCTCCGCTCATAGTTCTCGTATTATATAAGGAAGGGGGTAATATAGAAAGTTATTCGTATGAGATACCCTAATGAAATAGAAAACTTCAAACACAGTTGGCCTTACCCCAACACGAGTCTCCTCTCATAGTTCTCGTATTACATAAGGGAGGGGGTAACATAGAAAGTTATTCGTAGGAGATACCCTAATGAAATCGAAAACTTCAAACACAGTTGGCCTTACCCTCAACACAAGTCTCCACTCATAGTTCTCATATTACAAAAGGTAGGGGGTAACATAGAAAGTTATTCGTAGGAGATACCCTAATGAAATCGAAAACTTCAAACACAGTTGGCCTTACCCCAACACGAGTCTCCGCTCATAGTTCTCGTATTACATAAGGGAGGGGGTAACATAGAAAAATATTCGTAGGAGATACCCTAATGAAATCGAAAACTTCAAACACAGTTGGCCTTACCCTCAACACAAGTCTCCACTCATAGTTCTCATATTACAAATGGGAGGGGGTAACATAGAAAGTTATTCATAGGAGATACCCTAATGAAATTGAAAACTTCAAACACACTTGGCCTTACCCCAACACGAGTCTCCGCTCATAGTTCTCGTATTACAATAGGGAGGGAGTAACGTAGAAAGATATTCGTAGGAGATACCCTAATGAAATCGAAAACATCAAACACAGTTGGCCTTACCCCAACACGAGTTTCCACCCCAACACGAGCTTCCACTCATAGTTCTCATATTACAAAAGGCAGGGAGGTAACATAGAAAGTTATTGGTAGGAGATACCCTAATGGAATCGAAAACTTCAAACACAGGTTGCCTTACCCCAACACGAGTCTTTACTCATAGTTCTCATATTACAAAGGGAGGGGGGTAACATAGAAAGTTATTCGTAGAAGATACCCTAATGAAATCGAAAACTTCAAACACCGGTGGCCTTACCCCAACACGAGTCTCCACTCATAGTTCTCATATTACAAATGGGAGGGAGGTAACATAGAAAGTTATTCGTAGGAGATACCCTAATGAAATCAAAAACTTCAAACACAGGTGGCCTTACCCCAACACGAGTCTCCGCTCATAGTTCTCGTATTATATAAGGAAGGGGGTAATATAGAAAGTTATTCGTATGAGATACCCTAATGAAATCGAAAACTTCAAACACAGTTGGCCTTACCCCAACACGAGTCTCCGCTCATACTTCTCGTATTACATAAGGGAGGGGGTAACATAGAAAGTTATTCGTAGGAGATACCCTAATGAAATCGAAAACTTCCAACACAGGTGGCCTTACCCTCAACACAAGTCTCCACTCATAGTTCTCATATCACAAAAGGAAGGGGGGTAACATAGAAAGTTATTCGTGGGAGATACCTTAATGAAATCGAAAAGTTCAAACACAGGTGGCCTTACCCCAACACGAGTCTCCACTCATAGTTCTCATATTACAAAAGGGAGGGGGGTAACATAGAAAGTTATTCGTAGGAGATACCCTAATGAAATCGAAAACTTCAAACACAGTTGTGCTTACCCCAACACGAGTTTCCACCCCAACACGAGTTTTCACTCATAGTTCTCATATTACAAAAGGAAGGGGGGTAACATAGAAAGTTATTCGTAGGAGATACCCTAATGAAATCGAAAACTTCAAACACAGGTGGCCTTACCTCAACACGAGTCTTCACTCATAGTTTTCTTATTACAAAAGGGAGGAGGTAACATAGAAAGTTATTCGTAGGAGATACCCTAATGAAATCAAAATCTTCAAACACAGGTGGCCTTACCCCAACACGAGTCTCCGCTCATAGTTCTCGTATTACATAAGGGAGGGGGTAACATAGAAAGTTATTCGTAGGAGATACCCTAAAGAAATCGAAAACTTCAAACACAGGTGGCCTTACCCCAACACGAGTCTCCGCTCATAGTTCTCGTATTACATAAGGGAGGGGGTAACATAAAATTTATTCGTAGGAGATACCCTAATGAAATCAAAAACTTCAAACACAGTTGGCCTTACCCCAACACGAGTTTCCACCCCAACACGAGTTTTATTTATTTATTTATTTATTGTACCCTCAGGGCATACAGCATTATAGAGGGGAGTGGGTTTAGAAGAAAAAAATACAATTGAAACGAGAAAAACAAATCACATTCAGTACATGCGTACAACACTCGAGAACAACGTGTAAATGAAGCACCGCGACAACAGAAAGCACCGCGACAAATCAAACAAGGAATCGAAAAATCAAAATCAAACAAGGAAGCACCGCGAAAAAAAGAAAAAAAATGAAAAAAAATACAAAATGACACAGCGTATTTGCGATACACAAATGAACGGTAACCGAACAGCAGCAAACAAAACAAGGGAAAAAGAAAATGCGTTGAGCACATCAATGCATAAAATTTTCTTGTGCCGCCCGAAAGCGTTCATGATTAGTAATCGTGACTAGTGACGCAGGCAGGTTGTTCCAATCATGGCATGTTTTTTGTAAAAAAGAATGGGAGTATGTTACGGTGTTTTGGCGCGGAATATGAACCTTGTAATGATGGTCGAGGCGTTCAGATAGGAAAAAAGGAGGATTGAGCCAACGTGATTTAAGTATGGGGTTATGGTGATACGCTTTATGCAGCACACAAAGGCGAGCAAGTTTCCGGCGAGTACCAAGAGGAGCAAGGTCAAGGCTGGTCCACTCATAGTTCTCATATTACAAAAGGAAGGGGGGTAACATAGAAAGTTATTCGTAGGAGATACCCTAATGAAATCGAAAACTTCAAACACAGGTGGCCTTACCCCAACACGAGTCTCCACTCATAGTTCTCATATTACAAAATGGAGGGGGGTAACATAGAAAGTTATTCGTACGAGATACCCTAATGAAATCGAAAACTTCAAACACAGGTGGCCTTACCCCAACACGAGTCTCCGCTCATAGTTCTCGTATTATATAAGGAAGGGGGTAATATAGAAAGTTATTCGTATGAGATACCCTAATGAAATAGAAAACTTCAAACACAGTTGGCCTTACCCCAACACGAGTCTCCTCTCATAGTTCTCGTATTACATAAGGGAGGGGGTAACATAGAAAGTTATTCGTAGGAGATACCCTAATGAAATCGAAAACTTCAAACACATTGGCCTTACCCTCAACACAAGTCTCCACTCATAGTTCTCATATTACAAAAGGTAGGGGGTAACATAGAAAGTTATTCGTAGGAGATACCCTAATGAAATTAAAAACTTCAAACACACTTGGCCTTACCCCAACACGAGTCTCCGCTCATAGTTCTCGTATTACATCAGGGAGGGGGTAACATAGAAAGTTAGTCGTAGGAGATACCCCAATGAAATCGAAAACTTCAAACACAGTTGGCCTTACCCCAACACGAGTCTCCGCTCATAGTTCTCGTATTACATAAGGGAGGGGGTAACATAGAAAAATATTCGTAGGAGATACCCTAATGAAATCGAAAACTTCAAACACAGGTGGCCTTACCCCAACACGAGTCTCCGCTCATAGTTCTCGTATTATATAAGGAAGGGGGTAATATAGAAAGTTATTCGTATGAGATACCCTAATGAAATAGAAAACTTCAAACACAGTTGGCCTTACCCCAACACGAGTCTCCTCTCATAGTTCTCGTATTACATAAGGGAGGGGGTAACATAGAAAGTTATTCGTAGGAGATACCCTAATGAAATCGAAAACTTCAAACACAGTTGGCCTTACCCTCAACACAAGTCTCCACTCATAGTTCTCATATTACAAAAGGTAGGGGGTAACATAGAAAGTTATTCGTAGGAGATACCCTAATGAAATCGAAAACTTCAAACACAGTTGGCCTTACCCCAACACGAGTCTCCGCTCATAGTTCTCGTATTACATAAGGGAGGGGGTAACATAGAAAAATATTCGTAGGAGATACCCTAATGAAATCGAAAACTTCAAACACAGTTGGCCTTACCCTCAACACAAGTCTCCACTCATAGTTCTCATATTACAAATGGGAGGGGGTAACATAGAAAGTTATTCATAGGAGATACCCTAATGAAATTGAAAACTTCAAACACACTTGGCCTTACCCCAACACGAGTCTCCGCTCATAGTTCTCGTATTACAATAGGGAGGGAGTAACGTAGAAAGATATTCGTAGGAGATACCCTAATGAAATCGAAAACATCAAACACAGTTGGCCTTACCCCAACACGAGTTTCCACCCCAACACGAGCTTCCACTCATAGTTCTCATATTACAAAAGGCAGGGAGGTAACATAGAAAGTTATTGGTAGGAGATACCCTAATGGAATCGAAAACTTCAAACACAGGTTGCCTTACCCCAACACGAGTCTTTACTCATAGTTCTCATATTACAAAGGGAGGGGGGTAACATAGAAAGTTATTCGTAGAAGATACCCTAATGAAATCGAAAACTTCAAACACCGGTGGCCTTACCCCAACACGAGTCTCCACTCATAGTTCTCATATTACAAATGGGAGGGAGGTAACATAGAAAGTTATTCGTAGGAGATACCCTAATGAAATCAAAAACTTCAAACACAGGTGGCCTTACCCCAACACGAGTCTCCGCTCATAGTTCTCGTATTATATAAGGAAGGGGGTAATATAGAAAGTTATTCGTATGAGATACCCTAATGAAATCGAAAACTTCAAACACAGTTGGCCTTACCCCAACACGAGTCTCCGCTCATACTTCTCGTATTACATAAGGGAGGGGGTAACATAGAAAGTTATTCGTAGGAGATACCCTAATGAAATCGAAAACTTCCAACACAGGTGGCCTTACCCTCAACACAAGTCTCCACTCATAGTTCTCATATCACAAAAGGAAGGGGGGTAACATAGAAAGTTATTCGTGGGAGATACCTTAATGAAATCGAAAAGTTCAAACACAGGTGGCCTTACCCCAACACGAGTCTCCACTCATAGTTCTCATATTACAAAAGGGAGGGGGGTAACATAGAAAGTTATTCGTAGGAGATACCCTAATGAAATCGAAAACTTCAAACACAGTTGTGCTTACCCCAACACGAGTTTCCACCCCAACACGAGTTTTCACTCATAGTTCTCATATTACAAAAGGAAGGGGGGTAACATAGAAAGTTATTCGTAGGAGATACCCTAATGAAATCGAAAACTTCAAACACAGGTGGCCTTACCTCAACACGAGTCTTCACTCATAGTTTTCTTATTACAAAAGGGAGGAGGTAACATAGAAAGTTATTCGTAGGAGATACCCTAATGAAATCAAAAACTTCAAACACAGGTGGCCTTACCCCAACACGAGTCTCCGCTCATAGTTCTCGTATTACATAAGGGAGGGGGTAACATAGAAAGTTATTCGTAGGAGATACCCTAAAGAAATCGAAAACTTCAAACACAGGTGGCCTTACCCCAACACGAGTCTCCGCTCATAGTTCTCGTATTACATAAGGGAGGGGGTAACATAAAATTTATTCGTAGGAGATACCCTAATGAAATCAAAAACTTCAAACACAGTTGGCCTTACCCCAACACGAGTTTCCACCCCAACACGAGTTTTATTTATTTATTTATTTATTGTACCCTCAGGGCATACAGCATTATAGAGGGGAGTGGGTTTAGAAGAAAAAAATACAATTGAAACGAGAAAAACAAATCACATTCAGTACATGCGTACAACACTCGAGAACAACGTGTAAATGAAGCACCGCGACAACAGAAAGCACCGCGACAAATCAAACAAGGAATCGAAAAATCAAAATCAAACAAGGAAGCACCGCGAAAAAAAGAAAAAAAATGAAAAAAAATACAAAATGACACAGCGTATTTGCGATACACAAATGAACGGTAACCGAACAGCAGCAAACAAAACAAGGGAAAAAGAAAATGCGTTGAGCACATCAATGCATAAAATTTTCTAGTGCCGCCCGAAAGCGTTCATGATTAGTAATCGTGACTAGTGACGCAGGCAGGTTGTTCCAATCATGGCATGTTTTTTGTAAAAAAGAATGGGAGTATGTTACGGTGTTTTGGCGCGGAATATGAACCTTGTAATGATGGTCGAGGCGTTCAGATAGGAAAAAAGGAGGATTGAGCCAACGTGATTTAAGTATGGGGTTATGGTGATACGCTTTATGCAGCACACAAAGGCGAGCAAGTTTCCGGCGAGTACCAAGAGGAGCAAGGTCAAGGCTGGTCCACTCATAGTTCTCATATTACAAAAGGAAGGGGGGTAACATAGAAAGTTATTCGTAGGAGATACCCTAATGAAATCGAAAACTTCAAACACAGGTGGCCTTACCCCAACACGAGTCTCCACTCATAGTTCTCATATTACAAAATGGAGGGGGGTAACATAGAAAGTTATTCGTACGAGATACCCTAATGAAATCGAAAACTTCAAACACAGGTGGCCTTACCCCAACACGAGTCTCCGCTCATAGTTCTCGTATTATATAAGGAAGGGGGTAATATAGAAAGTTATTCGTATGAGATACCCTAATGAAATAGAAAACTTCAAACACAGTTGGCGTTACCCCAACACGAGTCTCCTCTCATAGTTCTCGTATTACATAAGGGAGGGGGTAACATAGAAAGTTATTCGTAGGAGATACCCTAATGAAATCGAAAACTTCAAACACATTGGCCTTACCCTCAACACAAGTCTCCACTCATAGTTCTCATATTACAAAAGGTAGGGGGTAACATAGAAAGTTATTCGTAGGAGATACCCTAATGAAATTAAAAACTTCAAACACACTTGGCCTTACCCCAACACGAGTCTCCGCTCATAGTTCTCGTATTACATCAGGGAGGGGGTAACATAGAAAGTTAGTCGTAGGAGATACCCCAATGAAATCGAAAACTTCAAACACAGTTGGCCTTACCCCAACACGAGTCTCCGCTCATAGTTCTCGTATTACATAAGGGAGGGGGTAACATAGAAAAATATTCGTAGGAGATACCCTAATGAAATCGAAAACTTCAAACACAGTTGGCCTTACCCTCAACACAAGTCTCCACTCATAGTTCTCATATTACAAATGGGAGGGGGTAACATGGAAAGTTATTCATAGGAGATACCCTAATGAAATCGAAAACTTCAAACACAGGTGGCCTTACCCCAACACGAGTCTCCGCTCATTGTTCTCGTATTATATAAGGAAGGGGGTAATATAGAAAGTTATTCGTATGAGATACCCTAATGAAATAGAAAACTTCAAACACAGTTGGCCTTACCCCAACACGAGTCTCCTCTCATAGTTCTCGTATTACTTAAGGGAGGGGGTAACATAGAAAGTTATTCGTAGGAGATACCCTAATGAAATCGAAAACTTCAAACACAGTTGGCCTTACCCTCAACACAAGTCTCCACTCATAGTTCTCATATTACAAAAGGTAGGGGGTAACATAGAAAGTTATTCGTAGGAGATACCCTAATGAAATTGAAAACTTCAAACACACTTGGCCTTACCCCAACACGAGTCTCCGCTCATAGTTCTCGTATTACATAAGGGAGGGGGTAACATAGAAAGTTAGTCGTAGGAGATACCCCAATGAAATCGAAAACTTCAAACACAGTTGGCCTTACCCCAACACGAGTTTCCACCCCAACACGAGCTTCCACTCACAGTTCTCATATTACAAAAGAAAGGGGGGTAACATAGAAAGTTATTGGTAGGAGATACCTTAATGAAATCGAAAACTTCAAACACAGGGTGCCTTACCCCAACACGAGTCTTTACTCATAGTTCTCATATTACAAAAGGGAGGGGGGTAACATAGAACGTTATTCGTAAAAGATACTCTAATAAAATCGAAAACTTCAAACACAGTTGGCCTTACCCCAACACGAGTTTCCACCCCAACACGAGTTTCCACTCATAGTTCTCATATTACAAAAGGAAGGGGGTTAACATAGAAAGTTATTCGTAGGAGATACCCTAATGAAATCAAAAACTTCAAACACAGGTGGCCTTACCCCAACACGAGTCTCCGCTCATAGTTCTCGTATTACATAAGGGAGGGAGTAACGTAGAAAGTTATTCGTAGGAGATACCCTAATGAAATCGAAAACTTCAAACACAGTTGACCTTACCCCAACACGAGTCTCCGCTCATAGTTCTCGTATTACATAAGGAAGGGGGTAACATAGAAAGTTATTCATAGGAGATACCCTAATGAAATCGAAAACTTCAAACACAGGTGGCCTTACCCCATCACGAGTTTCCACCCCAACACGAGTTTCCACTCATAGATCTCATATTACAAATGGAAGGGGGGTAACATAGAAAGTTATTCGTAGGAGATACGCTAATGAAATCGAAAACTTCAAACACAGTTGGCCTTACCCCAACACGAGTTTCCACCCCAACACGAGTTTTCACTCATAGTTCTCATATCACAAAAGGAAGGCGGGTAACATAGAAAGTTATTCGTAGGAGATACCTTAATGAAATCGAAAACTTCAAACACAGGTGGCCTTACCCCAACACGAGTCTCCACTCATAGTTCTCATATTACAAAAGGGAGGGGGGTAACATAGAAAGTTATTCGTAGGAGATACCCTAATGAAATCGAAAACTTCAAACACAGTTGTGCTTACCCCAACACGAGTTTCCAACCCAACACGAGTTTTCACTCATAGTTCTCAAATTACAAAAGGAAGGGGGGTAACATAGAAAGTTATTCGTAGGAGATACCCTAATGAAATCGAAAACTTCAAACACAGGTGGCCTTACCCCAACACGAGTCTTCACTCATAGTTTTCTTATTACAAAAGGGAGGAGGTAACATAGAAAGTTATTCGTAGGAGATACCCTAATGAAATCGAAAACTTCAAACACAGGTGGCCTTACCCCAACACGAGTCTCCGCTCATAGTTCTCGTATTACATAAGGGAGGGGGTAACATAAAATTTATTCGTAGGAGATACCCTAATTAAATCAAAAACTTCAAACACAGTTGGCCTTACCCCAACACGAGTCTCCACTCATTGTTCTCATATTACAAAAGAGAGGGGGGTAACATAGAGAGTTATTCGTAGGAGATACCCTAATGAAATCGAAAACTTCAAACACAGTTGGCTTTACCCCAACGCAAGTTTCCACCCCAACACGAGTTTCTACTCATAGTTCTCATATTACAAATGGAAGGGGGGTAACATAGAAAGTTATTCGTAGGAGATACCCTAATGAAATCGAAAACTTCAAACACAGTTGGCCTTACCCCAACACGAGTTTCCACCCCAACACGAGTTTTATTTATTTATTTATTTATTGTACCCTCAGGGCATACAGCATTATAGAGGGGAGTGAGTTTAGAAGAAAAAAATACAATTGAAACGAGAAAAACAAATCACATTCAGTACATGCGTACAACACTCGAGAACAACGTGTAAATGAAGCACCGCGACAACAGGAAGCACCGCGACAAATCAAACAAGGAATCGAAAAATCAAAATCAAACAAGGAAGCACCGCGAAAAAAAAGAAAAAAAATGAAAAAAAAATTACAACATGGCACAGCGTATTTGCGATACACAAATGAACGGTAACCGAACAGCAGCAAACAAAACCAGGGAAAAAGAAAATGCGTTGAGCACATCAATGCATAAAATTTTCTAGTGCCGCCCGAAAGCGTTCATGATTAGTAATTTTGACTAGTGACGCAGGCAGGTTGTTCCAATCATGGCATGTTTTTTGTAAAAAAGAATGGGAGTATGTTACGGTGTTTTGGCGCGGAATATGAACCTTGTAATGATGGTCGAGGCGTTCAGATAGGAAAAAAGGAGGATTGAGCCAACGTGATTTAAGTATGGGGTTATGGTGATACGCCTTATTGCGCACACAAAGGCGAGCAAGTTTCCGGCGAGTAGCAAGAGGAGCAAGGTCAAGGCTGGTCCACTCATAGTTCTCATATTACAAAAGGAAGGGGGGTAACATAGAAAGTTATTCGTAGGAGATACCCTAATGAAATCGAAAACTTCAAACACAGGTGGCCTTACCCCAACACGAGTCTCCACTCATAGTTCTCATATTACAAAATGGAGGGGGGTAACATAGAAAGTTATTCGTACGAGATACCCTAATGAAATCGAAAACTTCAAACACAGGTGGCCTTACCCCAACACGAGTCTCCGCTCATAGTTCTCGTATTATATAAGGAAGGGGGTAATATAGAAAGTTATTCGTATGAGATACCCTAATGAAATAGAAAACTTCAAACACAGTTGGCCTTACCCCAACACGAGTCTCCTCTCATAGTTCTCGTATTACATAAGGGAGGGGGTAACATAGAAAGTTATTCGTAGGAGATACCCTAATGAAATCGAAAACTTCAAACACAGTTGGCCTTACCCTCAACACAAGTCTCCACTCATAGTTCTCATATTACAAAAGGTAGGGGGTAACATAGAAAGTTATTCGTAGGAGATACCCTAATGAAATCGAAAACTTCAAACACAGTTGGCCTTACCCCAACACGAGTCTCCGCTCATAGTTCTCGTATTACATAAGGGAGGGGGTAACATAGAAAAATATTCGTAGGAGATACCCTAATGAAATCGAAAACTTCAAACACAGTTGGCCTTACCCTCAACACAAGTCTCCACTCATAGTTCTCATATTACAAATGGGAGGGGGTAACATAGAAAGTTATTCATAGGAGATACCCTAATGAAATTGAAAACTTCAAACACACTTGGCCTTACCCCAACACGAGTCTCCGCTCATAGTTCTCGTATTACAATAGGGAGGGAGTAACGTAGAAAGATATTCGTAGGAGATACCCTAATGAAATCGAAAACATCAAACACAGTTGGCCTTACCCCAACACGAGTTTCCACCCCAACACGAGCTTCCACTCATAGTTCTCATATTACAAAAGGCAGGGAGGTAACATAGAAAGTTATTGGTAGGAGATACCCTAATGGAATCGAAAACTTCAAACACAGGTTGCCTTACCCCAACACGAGTCTTTACTCATAGTTCTCATATTACAAAAGGGAGGGGGGTAACATAGAAAGTTATTCGTAGAAGATACCCTAATGAAATCGAAAACTTCAAACACCGGTGGCCTTACCCCAACACGAGTCTCCACTCATAGTTCTCATATTACAAATGGGAGGGAGGTAACATAGAAAGTTATTCGTAGGAGATACCCTAATGAAATCAAAAACTTCAAACACAGGTGGCCTTACCCCAACACGAGTCTCCGCTCATAGTTCTCGTATTATATAAGGAAGGGGGTAATATAGATAGTTATTCGTATGAGATACCCTAATGAAATCGAAAACTTCAAACACAGTTGGCCTTACCCCAACACGAGTCTCCGCTCATACTTCTCGTATTACATAAGGGAGGGGGTAACATAGAAAGTTATTCGTAGGAGATACCCTAATGAAATCAAAAACTTCAAACACAGGTGGCCTTACCCCAACACGAGTCTCCGCTCATAGTTCTCGTATTACATAAGGGAGGGGGTAACATAGAAAGTTATTCGTAGGAGATACCCTAAAGAAATCGAAAACTTCAAACACAGGTGGCCTTACCCCAACACGAGTCTCCGCTCATAGTTCTCGTATTACATAAGGGAGGGGGTAACATAAAATTTATTCGTAGGAGATACCCTAATGAAATCGAAAACTTCAAACACAGTTGTGCTTACCCCAACACGAGTTTCCACCCCAACACGAGTTTTCACTCATAGTTCTCATATTACAAAAGGAAGGGGGGTAACATAGAAAGTTATTCGTAGGAGATACCCTAATGAAATCGAAAACTTCAAACACAGGTGGCCTTACCTCAACACGAGTCTTCACTCATAGTTTTCTTATTACAAAAGGGAGGAGGTAACATAGAAAGTTATTCGTAGGAGATACCCTAATGAAATCAAAAACTTCAAACACAGGTGGCCTTACCCCAACACGAGTCTCCGCTCATAGTTCTCGTATTATATAAGGAAGGGGGTAATATAGAAAGTTATTCGTATGAGATACCCTAATGAAATAGAAAACTTCAAACACAGTTGGCGTTACCCCAACACGAGTCTCCTCTCATAGTTCTCGTATTACATAAGGGAGGGGGTAACATAGAAAGTTATTCGTAGGAGATACCCTAATGAAATCGAAAACTTCAAACACATTGGCCTTACCCTCAACACAAGTCTCCACTCATAGTTCTCATATTACAAAAGGTAGGGGGTAACATAGAAAGTTATTCGTAGGAGATACCCTAATGAAATTAAAAACTTCAAACACACTTGGCCTTACCCCAACACGAGTCTCCGCTCATAGTTCTCGTATTACATCAGGGAGGGGGTAACATAGAAAGTTAGTCGTAGGAGATACCCCAATGAAATCGAAAACTTCAAACACAGTTGGCCTTACCCCAACACGAGTCTCCGCTCATAGTTCTCGTATTACATAAGGGAGGGGGTAACATAGAAAAATATTCGTAGGAGATACCCTAATGAAATCGAAAACTTCAAACACAGTTGGCCTTACCCTCAACACAAGTCTCCACTCATAGTTCTCATATTACAAATGGGAGGGGGTAACATGGAAAGTTATTCATAGGAGATACCCTAATGAAATCGAAAACTTCAAACACAGGTGGCCTTACCCCAACACGAGTCTCCGCTCATTGTTCTCGTATTATATAAGGAAGGGGGTAATATAGAAAGTTATTCGTATGAGATACCCTAATGAAATAGAAAACTTCAAACACAGTTGGCCTTACCCCAACACGAGTCTCCTCTCATAGTTCTCGTATTACTTAAGGGAGGGGGTAACATAGAAAGTTATTCGTAGGAGATACCCTAATGAAATCGAAAACTTCAAACACAGTTGGCCTTACCCTCAACACAAGTCTCCACTCATAGTTCTCATATTACAAAAGGTAGGGGGTAACATAGAAAGTTATTCGTAGGAGATACCCTAATGAAATTGAAAACTTCAAACACACTTGGCCTTACCCCAACACGAGTCTCCGCTCATAGTTCTCGTATTACATAAGGGAGGGGGTAACATAGAAAGTTAGTCGTAGGAGATACCCCAATGAAATCGAAAACTTCAAACACAGTTGGCCTTACCCCAACACGAGTTTCCACCCCAACACGAGCTTCCACTCACAGTTCTCATATTACAAAAGAAAGGGGGGTAACATAGAAAGTTATTGGTAGGAGATACCTTAATGAAATCGAAAACTTCAAACACAGGGTGCCTTACCCCAACACGAGTCTTTACTCATAGTTCTCATATTACAAAAGGGAGGGGGGTAACATAGAACGTTATTCGTAAAAGATACTCTAATAAAATCGAAAACTTCAAACACAGTTGGCCTTACCCCAACACGAGTTTCCACCCCAACACGAGTTTCCACTCATAGTTCTCATATTACAAAAGGAAGGGGGTTAACATAGAAAGTTATTCGTAGGAGATACCCTAATGAAATCAAAAACTTCAAACACAGGTGGCCTTACCCCAACACGAGTCTCCGCTCATAGTTCTCGTATTACATAAGGGAGGGAGTAACGTAGAAAGTTATTCGTAGGAGATACCCTAATGAAATCGAAAACTTCAAACACAGTTGACCTTACCCCAACACGAGTCTCCGCTCATAGTTCTCGTATTACATAAGGAAGGGGGTAACATAGAAAGTTATTCATAGGAGATACCCTAATGAAATCGAAAACTTCAAACACAGGTGGCCTTACCCCATCACGAGTTTCCACCCCAACACGAGTTTCCACTCATAGATCTCATATTACAAATGGAAGGGGGGTAACATAGAAAGTTATTCGTAGGAGATACGCTAATGAAATCGAAAACTTCAAACACAGTTGGCCTTACCCCAACACGAGTTTCCACCCCAACACGAGTTTTCACTCATAGTTCTCATATCACAAAAGGAAGGCGGGTAACATAGAAAGTTATTCGTAGGAGATACCTTAATGAAATCGAAAACTTCAAACACAGGTGGCCTTACCCCAACACGAGTCTCCACTCATAGTTCTCATATTACAAAAGGGAGGGGGGTAACATAGAAAGTTATTCGTAGGAGATACCCTAATGAAATCGAAAACTTCAAACACAGTTGTGCTTACCCCAACACGAGTTTCCAACCCAACACGAGTTTTCACTCATAGTTCTCAAATTACAAAAGGAAGGGGGGTAACATAGAAAGTTATTCGTAGGAGATACCCTAATGAAATCGAAAACTTCAAACACAGGTGGCCTTACCCCAACACGAGTCTTCACTCATAGTTTTCTTATTACAAAAGGGAGGAGGTAACATAGAAAGTTATTCGTAGGAGATACCCTAATGAAATCGAAAACTTCAAACACAGGTGGCCTTACCCCAACACGAGTCTCCGCTCATAGTTCTCGTATTACATAAGGGAGGGGGTAACATAAAATTTATTCGTAGGAGATACCCTAATTAAATCAAAAACTTCAAACACAGTTGGCCTTACCCCAACACGAGTCTCCACTCATTGTTCTCATATTACAAAAGAGAGGGGGGTAACATAGAGAGTTATTCGTAGGAGATACCCTAATGAAATCGAAAACTTCAAACACAGTTGGCTTTACCCCAACGCAAGTTTCCACCCCAACACGAGTTTCTACTCATAGTTCTCATATTACAAATGGAAGGGGGGTAACATAGAAAGTTATTCGTAGGAGATACCCTAATGAAATCGAAAACTTCAAACACAGTTGGCCTTACCCCAACACGAGTTTCCACCCCAACACGAGTTTTATTTATTTATTTATTTATTGTACCCTCAGGGCATACAGCATTATAGAGGGGAGTGAGTTTAGAAGAAAAAAATACAATTGAAACGAGAAAAACAAATCACATTCAGTACATGCGTACAACACTCGAGAACAACGTGTAAATGAAGCACCGCGACAACAGGAAGCACCGCGACAAATCAAACAAGGAATCGAAAAATCAAAATCAAACAAGGAAGCACCGCGAAAAAAAAGAAAAAAAATGAAAAAAAAATTACAACATGGCACAGCGTATTTGCGATACACAAATGAACGGTAACCGAACAGCAGCAAACAAAACCAGGGAAAAAGAAAATGCGTTGAGCACATCAATGCATAAAATTTTCTAGTGCCGCCCGAAAGCGTTCATGATTAGTAATTTTGACTAGTGACGCAGGCAGGTTGTTCCAATCATGGCATGTTTTTTGTAAAAAAGAATGGGAGTATGTTACGGTGTTTTGGCGCGGAATATGAACCTTGTAATGATGGTCGAGGCGTTCAGATAGGAAAAAAGGAGGATTGAGCCAACGTGATTTAAGTATGGGGTTATGGTGATACGCCTTATTGCGCACACAAAGGCGAGCAAGTTTCCGGCGAGTAGCAAGAGGAGCAAGGTCAAGGCTGGTCCACTCATAGTTCTCATATTACAAAAGGAAGGGGGGTAACATAGAAAGTTATTCGTAGGAGATACCCTAATGAAATCGAAAACTTCAAACACAGGTGGCCTTACCCCAACACGAGTCTCCACTCATAGTTCTCATATTACAAAATGGAGGGGGGTAACATAGAAAGTTATTCGTACGAGATACCCTAATGAAATCGAAAACTTCAAACACAGGTGGCCTTACCCCAACACGAGTCTCCGCTCATAGTTCTCGTATTATATAAGGAAGGGGGTAATATAGAAAGTTATTCGTATGAGATACCCTAATGAAATAGAAAACTTCAAACACAGTTGGCCTTACCCCAACACGAGTCTCCTCTCATAGTTCTCGTATTACATAAGGGAGGGGGTAACATAGAAAGTTATTCGTAGGAGATACCCTAATGAAATCGAAAACTTCAAACACAGTTGGCCTTACCCTCAACACAAGTCTCCACTCATAGTTCTCATATTACAAAAGGTAGGGGGTAACATAGAAAGTTATTCGTAGGAGATACCCTAATGAAATCGAAAACTTCAAACACAGTTGGCCTTACCCCAACACGAGTCTCCGCTCATAGTTCTCGTATTACATAAGGGAGGGGGTAACATAGAAAAATATTCGTAGGAGATACCCTAATGAAATCGAAAACTTCAAACACAGTTGGCCTTACCCTCAACACAAGTCTCCACTCATAGTTCTCATATTACAAATGGGAGGGGGTAACATAGAAAGTTATTCATAGGAGATACCCTAATGAAATTGAAAACTTCAAACACACTTGGCCTTACCCCAACACGAGTCTCCGCTCATAGTTCTCGTATTACAATAGGGAGGGAGTAACGTAGAAAGATATTCGTAGGAGATACCCTAATGAAATCGAAAACATCAAACACAGTTGGCCTTACCCCAACACGAGTTTCCACCCCAACACGAGCTTCCACTCATAGTTCTCATATTACAAAAGGCAGGGAGGTAACATAGAAAGTTATTGGTAGGAGATACCCTAATGGAATCGAAAACTTCAAACACAGGTTGCCTTACCCCAACACGAGTCTTTACTCATAGTTCTCATATTACAAAAGGGAGGGGGGTAACATAGAAAGTTATTCGTAGAAGATACCCTAATGAAATCGAAAACTTCAAACACCGGTGGCCTTACCCCAACACGAGTCTCCACTCATAGTTCTCATATTACAAATGGGAGGGAGGTAACATAGAAAGTTATTCGTAGGAGATACCCTAATGAAATCAAAAACTTCAAACACAGGTGGCCTTACCCCAACACGAGTCTCCGCTCATAGTTCTCGTATTATATAAGGAAGGGGGTAATATAGATAGTTATTCGTATGAGATACCCTAATGAAATCGAAAACTTCAAACACAGTTGGCCTTACCCCAACACGAGTCTCCGCTCATACTTCTCGTATTACATAAGGGAGGGGGTAACATAGAAAGTTATTCGTAGGAGATACCCTAATGAAATCGAAAACTTCCAACACAGGTGGCCTTACCCTCAACACAAGTCTCCACTCATAGTTCTCATATCACAAAAGGAAGGGGGGTAACGTAGAAAGTTATTCGTGGGAGATACCTTAATGAAATCGAAAAGTTCAAACACAGGTGGCCTTACCCCAACACGAGTCTCCACTCATAGTTCTCATATTACAAAAGGGAGGGGGGTAACATAGAAAGTTATTCGTAGGAGATACCCTAATGAAATCGAAAACTTCAAACACAGTTGTGCTTACCCCAACACGAGTTTCCACCCCAACACGAGTTTTCACTCATAGTTCTCATATTACAAAAGGAAGGGGGGTAACATAGAAAGTTATTCGTAGGAGATACCCTAATGAAATCGAAAACTTCAAACACAGGTGGCCTTACCTCAACACGAGTCTTCACTCATAGTTTTCTTATTACAAAAGGGAGGAGGTAACATAGAAAGTTATTCGTAGGAGATACCCTAATGAAATCAAAAACTTCAAACACAGGTGGCCTTACCCCAACACGAGTCTCCGCTCATAGTTCTCGTATTACATAAGGGAGGGGGTAACATAGAAAGTTATTCGTAGGAGATACCCTAAAGAAATCGAAAACTTCAAACACAGGTGGCCTTACCCCAACACGAGTCTCCGCTCATAGTTCTCGTATTACATAAGGGAGGGGGTAACATAAAATTTATTCGTAGGAGATACCCTAATGAAATCAAAAACTTCAAACACAGTTGGCCTTACCCCAACACGAGTTTCCACCCCAACACGAGTTTTATTTATTTATTTATTTATTGTACCCTCAGGGCATACAGCATTATAGAGGGGAGTGGGTTTAGAAGAAAAAAATACAATTGAAACGAGAAAAACAAATCACATTCAGTACATGCGTACAACACTCGAGAACAACGTGTAAATGAAGCACCGCGACAAATCAAACAAGGAATCGAAAAATCAAAATCAACAAGGAAGCACCGCGAAAAAAAAGAAAAAAAATGAAAAAAAATACAAAATGACACAGCGTATTTGCGATACACAAATGAACGGTAACCGAACAGCAGCAAACAAAACAAGGGAAAAAGAAAATGCGTTGAGCACATCAATGCATAAAATTTTCTAGTGCCGCCCGAAAGCGTTCATGATTAGTAATCGTGACTAGTGACGCAGGCAGGTTGTTCCAATCATGGCATGTTTTTTGTAAAAAAGAATGGGAGTATGTTACGGTGTTTTGGCGCGGAATATGAACCTTGTAATGATGGTCGAGGCGTTCAGATAGGAAAAAAGGAGGATTGAGCCAACGTGATTTAAGTATGGGGTTATGGTGATACGCTTTATGCAGCACACAAAGGCGAGCAAGTTTCCGGCGAGTAGCAAGAGGAGCAAGGTCAAGGCTGGTCCACTCATAGTTCTCATATTACAAAAGGAAGGGGGGTAACATAGAAAGTTATTCGTAGGAGATACCCTAATGAAATCGAAAACTTCAAACACAGGTGGCCTTACCCCAACACGAGTCTCCACTCATAGTTCTCATATTACAAAATGGAGGGGGGTAACATAGAAAGTTATTCGTACGAGATACCCTAATGAAATCGAAAACTTCAAACACAGGTGGCCTTACCCCAACACGAGTCTCCGCTCATAGTTCTCGTATTATATAAGGAAGGGGGTAATATAGAAAGTTATTCGTATGAGATACCCTAATGAAATAGAAAACTTCAAACACAGTTGGCCTTACCCCAACACGAGTCTCCTCTCATAGTTCTCGTATTACATAAGGGAGGGGGTAACATAGAAAGTTATTCGTAGGAGATACCCTAATGAAATCGAAAACTTCAAACACATTGGCCTTACCCACAACACAAGTCTCCACTCATAGTTCTCATATTACAAAAGGTAGGGGGTAACATAGAAAGTTATTCGTAGGAGATACCCTAATGAAATTAAAAACTTCAAACACACTTGGCCTTACCCCAACACGAGTCTCCGCTCATAGTTCTCGTATTACATCAGGGAGGGGGTAACATAGAAAGTTAGTCGTAGGAGATACCCCAATGAAATCGAAAACTTCAAACACAGTTGGCCTTACCCCAACACGAGTCTCCGCTCATAGTTCTCGTATTACATAAGGGAGGGGGTAACATAGAAAAATATTCGTAGGAGATACCCTAATGAAATCGAAAACTTCAAACACAGTTGGCCTTACCCTCAACACAAGTCTCCACTCATAGTTCTCATATTACAAATGGGAGGGGGTAACATGGAAAGTTATTCATAGGAGATACCCTAATGAAATCGAAAACTTCAAACACAGGTGGCCTTACCCCAACACGAGTCTCCGCTCATTGTTCTCGTATTATATAAGGAAGGGGGTAATATAGAAAGTTATTCGTATGAGATACCCTAATGAAATAGAAAACTTCAAACACAGTTGGCCTTACCCCAACACGAGTCTCCTCTCATAGTTCTCGTATTACATAAGGGAGGGGGTAACATAGAAAGTTATTCGTAGGAGATACCCTAATGAAATCGAAAACTTCAAACACAGTTGGCCTTACCCTCAACACAAGTCTCCACTCATAGTTCTCATATTACAAAAGGTAGGGGGTAACATAGAAAGTTATTCGTAGGAGATACCCTAATGAAATTGAAAACTTCAAACACACTTGGCCTTACCCCAACACGAGTCTCCGCTCATAGTTCTCGTATTACATAAGGGAGGGGGTAACATAGAAAGTTAGTCGTAGGAGATACCCCAATGAAATCGAAAACTTCAAACACAGTTGGCCTTACCCCAACACGAGTCTCCGCTCATAGTTCTCGTATTACATAAGGGAGGGGGTAACATAGAAAAATATTCGTAGGAGATACCCTAATGAAATCGAAAACTTCAAACACAGTAGGCCTTACCCTCAACACAAGTCTCCACTCATAGTTCTCATATTACAAATGGGAGGGGGTAACATAGAAAGTTATTCATAGGAGATACCCTAATGAAATTGAAAACTTCAAACACACTTGGCCTTACCCCAACACGAGTCTCCGCTCATAGTTCTCGTATTACATAAGGGAGGGAGTAACGTAGAAAGATATTCGTAGGAGATACCCTAATGAAATCGAAAACATCAAACACAGTTGGCCTTACCCCAACACGAGTTTCCACCCCAACACGAGCTTCCACTCATAGTTCTCATATTACAAAAGGCAGGGGGGTA
This sequence comes from Rhipicephalus microplus, assembly GCF_043290135.1. Classification (NCBI taxonomy): domain Eukaryota; kingdom Metazoa; phylum Arthropoda; class Arachnida; order Ixodida; family Ixodidae; genus Rhipicephalus; species Rhipicephalus microplus. Next base: position 115,860,210 of record NC_134707.1, read on the forward strand.
ACATAGAAAGTTATTTGTAGGAGATACCCTAATGGAATCGAAAACTTCAATTACAGGTTGCCTTACCCCAACACGAGTCTTTACTCATAGTTCTCATATTACAAAAGGGAGGGGGGTAACATAGAAAGTTATTCGTAGAAGATACCCTAATGAAATCGAAAACTTCAAACACCGGTGGCCTTACCCCAACACGAGTCTCCACTCATAGTTCTCATATTACAAATGGGAGGGAGGTAACATAGAAAGTTATTCGTAGGAGATACCCTAATGAAATCAAAAACTTCAAACACAGGTGGCCTTACCCCAACACGAGTCTCCGCTCATAGTTCTCGTATTATATAAGGAAGGGGGTAATATAGAAAGTTATTCGTATGAGATACCCTAATAAAATCGAAAACTTCAAACACAGTTGGCCTTACCCCAACACGAGTCTCCTCTCATAGTTCTCGTATTACATAAGGGAGGGGGTAACATAGAAAGTTATTCGTAGGAGATACCCTAATGAAATCGAAAACTTCAAACACAGTTGGCCTTACCCTCAACACAAGTCTCCACTCATAGTTCTCATATTACAAAAGGTAGGGGGTAACATAGAAAGTTATTCGTAGGAGATAAACTAATGAAATTGAAAACTTCAAACACACTTGGCCTTACCCCAACACGAGTCTCCGCTCATAGTTCTCGTATTACATAAGGGAAGGGGTAACATAGAAAGTTAGTCGTAGGAGATACCCCAATGAAATCGAAAACTTCAAACACAGTTGGCCTTACCCCAACACGAGTCTCCGCTCATAGTTCTCGTATTACATAAGGGAGGGGGTAACATAGAAAAATATTCGTAGGAGATACCCTAATGAAATCGAAAACTTGAAACACAGTTGGCCTTACCCTCAACACAAGTCTCCACTCATCGTTCTCATATTACAAATGGGAGGGGGTAACATAGAAAGTTATTCATAGGAGATACCCTAATGAAATTGAAAACTTCAAACACACTTGGCCTTACCCCAACACGAGTCTCCGCTCATAGTTCTCGTATTACATAAGGGAGGGAGTAACGTAGAAAGTTATTCGTAGGAGATACCCTAATGAAATCGAAAACATCAAACACAGTTGGCCTTACCCCAACACGAGTTTCCACCCCAACACGAGCTTCCACTCATAGTTCTCATATTACAAAAGGCAGGGGGGTAACATAGAAAGTTATTGGTAGGAGATACCCTAATGGAATTGAAAACTTCAAACACAGGTTGCCTTACCCCAACACGAGTCTTTACTCATAGTTCTCATATTACAAAAGGGAGGGGGGTAACATAGAAAGTTATTCGTAGAAGATACCCTAATGAAATCGAAAACTTCAAACACAGGTGGCCTTACCCCAACACGAGTCTCCGCTCATAGTTCTCGTATTATATAAGGAAGGGGGTAATATAGAAAGTTATTCGTATGAGATATCCTAATGAAATCGAAAACTTCAAACACAGTTGGCCTTACCCCAACACGAGTCTCCTCTCATAGTTCTCGTATTACATAAGAGAGGGGGTAACATAGAAAGTTATTCGTAGGAGATACCCTAATGAAATCGAAAACTTCAAACACAGTTGGCCTTACCCTCAACACAAGTCTCCACTCATAGTTCTCATAATACAAAAGGTAGGGGGTAACATAGAAAGTTAGTCGTAGGAGACACCCCAATGAAATCGAAAACTTCAAACACAGTTGGCCTTACCCCAACACGAGTCTCCGCTCGTAGTTCTCGTATTACATAAGGGAGGGGGTAACATAGAAAAATATTCGTAGGAGATACCCTAATGAAATCGAAAACTTGAAACACAGTTGGCCTTACCCTCAACACAAGTCTCCACTCATAGTTCTCATATTACAAAAGGGAGGGGGTAACATAGAAAGTTATTCAAAGGAGATACCCTAATGAAATTGAAAACTTCAAACACACTTGGCCTTACCCCAAAACGAGTCTCCGCTCATAGTTCTCGTATTACATAAGGGAGGGAGTAACGTAGAAAGTTATTCGTAGGAGATACCCTAATGAAATCGAAAACATCAAACACAGTTGGCCTTACCCCAACACGAGTTTCCACCCCAACACGAGCTTCGTCTCATAGTTCTCATATTACAAAAGGAAGGGGGGTAACATAGAAAGTTATTGGTAGGAGATACCCTAATGGAATCGAAAACTTCAAACACAGGTTGCCTTACCCCAACACGAGTCTTTACTCATAGTTCTCATATTACTAAAGGGAGGGGGTAACATAGAAAGTTATTCGTAGAAGATACTCTAATAAAATCGAAAACTTCAAACACAGTTGGCCTTACCCCAACACGAGTTTCCACCCCAACACGAGTTTCCACTCATAGTTCTCATATTACAAAAGGAAGGGGGTTAACATAGAAAGTTATTCGTAGGAGATACCCTAATGAAATCAAAAACTTCAAACACAGGTGGCCTTACCCCAACACGAGTCTCCGCTCATAGTTCTCGTATTACATAAGGGAGGGAGTAACGTAGAAAGTTATTCGTAGGAGATACCCTAATGAAATCGAAAACTTCAAACACTGTTGGCCTTACCTCAACACGAGTCTCCGCTCATAGTTCTCGTATTACATAAGGGAGGGGGTAACATAGAAAGTTATTCGTAGGAGATACCCTAATGAAATCGAAAACTTCACACACACGTGGCCTTACCCCATCACGAGTTTCCACCCCAACACGAGTTTCCACTCATAGTTCTCATATTACAAATGGAAGGGGGGTAACATAGAAAGTTATTCGTAGGAGATACGCTAATGAAATCGAAAACTTCAAACACAGTTGGCCTTACCCCAACACGAGTTTCCACCCCAACACGAGTTTCCACTCATAGTTCTCATATTACAAAAGAAAGGGGGGTAACATAGAAAGTTATTCGTAGGAGATACCCTAATGAAATCGAAAACTTCAAACACAGGTGGCCTTACCCCAACACGAGTCTCCACTCATAGTTCTCATATTACAAAAGGGAGGGGGGTAACATAGAAAGTTATTCGTAGGAGATACCCTAATGAAATCGAAAACTTCAAACACAGTTGTGCTTTTCCCAACACGAGTTTTCACCCCAACACGAGTTTTCACTCATAGTTCTCATATTACAAAAGGAAGGGGGGTAACATAGAACGTTATTCGTAGGAGATACCCTAATGAAATCGAAAACTTCAAACACAGGTGGCCTTACCCCAACACGAGTCTCCGCTCATAGTTCTCGTATTACATAAGGGAGGGAGTAACGTAGAAAGTTATTCGTAGGAGATACCCTAATGAAATCGAAAACTTCAAACACTGTTGGCCTTACCTCAACACGAGTCTCCGCTCATAGTTCTTGTATTACATAAGGGAGGGGGTAACATAGAAAGTTATTCGTAGGAGATACCCTAATGAAATCGAAAACTTCACACACACGTGGCCTTACCCCATCACGAGTTTCCACCCCAACACGAGTTTCCACTCATAGTTCTCATATTACAAATGGAAGGGGGGTAACATAGAAAGTTATTCGTAGGAGATACGCTAATGAAATCGAAAACTTCAAACACAGTTGGCCTTACCCCAACACGAGTTTCCACCCCAACATGAGTTTCCACTCATAGTTCTCATATTACAAAAGAAAGGGGGGTAACATAGAAAGTTATTCGTAGGAGATACCCTAATGAAATCGAAAACTTCAAACACAGGTGGCCTTACCCCAACACGAGTCTCCACTCATAGTTCTCATATTACAAAAGGGAGGGGGGTAACATAGAAAGTTATTCGTAGGAGATACCCTAATGAAATCGAAAACTTCAAACACAGTTGTGCTTTTCCCAACACGAGTTTTCACCCCAACACGAGTTTTCACTCATAGTTCTCATATTACAAAAGGAAGGGGGGTAACATAGAACGTTATTCGTAGGAGATACCCTAATGAAATCGAAAACTTCAAACACAGGTGGCCTTACCCCAACACGAGTCTCCACTCATAGTTCTCATATTACAAAAGCGAGGGGGGTAACATAGAAAGTTATTCGTAGGAGATACCCTAATGAAATCGAAAACTTCAAACACAGTTGTGCTTTTCCCAACACGAGTTTTCACCCCAACACGAGTTTTATTTATTTATTTTTTATTGTACCCTCAGGGCATACAGCATTATAGAGGGGAGTGGGTTTAGAAGAAAAAAATACAATTGAAACGAGAAAAACAAATCACATTCAGTACATGCGTACAACACTCGAGAACAACGTGTAAATGAAGCACCGCGACAACAGGAAGCACCGCGACAAATCAAACAAGGAATCGAAAAATGAAAATCAAACAAGGAAGCACTGCGAAAAAAAAAGAAAAAAAAGAAAAAAAAATTACAGCATGGCACAGCGTATTTGCGATACACAAATGAACGGTAACCGAACAGCAGCAAACAAAACCAGGGAAAAAGAAAATGCGTTGAGTACATCAATGCATAAAATTTTCTAGTGCCGCCCGAAAGCGTTCATGATTAGTAATCGTGACTAGTGACGCAGGCAGGTTGTTCCAATCATGGCATGTTTTTTGTAAAAAAGAATGGGAGTATGTTACGGTGTTTTGGTGAGAAATATGAACCTTGTAATGATGGTCGAGGCGTTCAGCTAGGAAAAAGGGAGGATTGAGCCAACGTGATTTAAGTATGGGGTTATGGTGATACGCTTTATGCAGCACACAAAGGCGAGCAAGTTTCCGGCGAGTAGCAAGAGGAGCAAGGTCAAGGCTGGTCCACTCATAGTTCTCATATTACAAAAGAAAGGGGGGTAACATAGAAAGTTATTCGTTGGAGATACCCTAGTGAAATCGAAAACTTCAAACACAGGTGGCCTTACCCCAACACGAGTCTCCACTCATAGTTCTCTTATTACAAAAGGGAGGGGGTAACATAGAAAGTTATTCGTAGGAGATACCCTAATGAAATCAAAAACTTCAAACACAGGTGGCCTTACCCCAACACGAGTCTCCACTCATAGTTCTCTTATTACAAAAGGGAGGGGGTAACATAGAAAGTTATTCGTAGGAGATACCCTAATGAAATCGAAAACTTCAAACACAGGTGGCCTTACCCCAACACGAGTCTCCGCTCATAGTTCTCGTATTACATAAGGGAGGGGGTAACATAGAAAGTTATTCGTAGGAGATACCCTAATGAAATCGAAAACTTCAAACACAGGTGGCCTTACCCCAACACGAGTCTCCGCTCATAGTTCTCGTATCACATAAGGGAGGGGGTAACATAAAATTTATTCGTAGGAGATACCCTAATGAAATCGAAAACTTCAAACACAGTTGGCCTTACCCCAACACGAGTCTCCACTCATTGTTCTCATATTACAAAAGGGAGGGGGGTAACATGGAAAGTTATTCGTAGGAGATACCCTAATGAAATCGAAAACTTCAAACACAGTTGGCCTTACCCCAACACAAGTTTCCACCCCAACACGAGTTTCTACTCATGGTTCTCATATTACAAATGGAATGGGGGTAACATAGAAAGTTATTCGTAGGAGATACCCTAATGAAATCGAAAACTTCAAACACAGTTGGCCTTACCCCAACACGAGTTTCCACCTCAACGCGAGTTTTATTTATTTATTTATTTATTGTACCCTCAGGGCATACAGCATTTAAGAGGGGAGTGGGTTTAGAAGAAAAAAATACAATTGAAACGTGAAGAACAAATCACATTCAGTACATGCGTACAACACTCGAGAACAACGTGTAAATGAAGCACCGCGACAACAGGAAGCACCGCGACAAATCAAACAAGGAATCGAAAAATGAAAATCAAACAAGGAAGCACTGCGAAAAAAAAGAAAAAAAAGAAAAAAAATTACAACATGGCACAGCGTATTTGCGATACACAAATGAACGGTAACCGAACAGCAGCAAACAAAACCAGGGAAAAAGAAAATGCGTTGAGCACATCAATGCATAAAATTTTCTAGTGCCGCCCGAAAGCGTTCATGATTAGTAATCGTGACTAGTGACGCAGGCAGGTTGTTCCAATCATGGCATGTTTTTTGTAAAAAAGAATGGGAGTATGTTACGGTGTTTTGGTGAGGTATATGAACCTTGTAATGATGGTCGAGGCGTTCAGCTAGGAAAAAGGGAGGATTGAGCCAACGTGATTTAAGTATGGGGTTATGGTGATACGCTTTATGCAGCACACAAAGGCGAGCAAGTTTCCGGCGAGTAGCAAGAGGAGCAAGGTCAAGGCTGGTCCACTCATAGTTCTCATATTACAAAAGGAAGGGGGGTAACATAGAAAGTTATTCGTTGGAGATACCCTAATGAAATCGAAAACTTCAAACACAGTTGGCCTTACCCCAACACGAGTCTCCGCTCATAGTTCTCGTATTACATAAGGGAGGGGGTAACATAGAAAGTTATTCGTAGGAGATACCCTAATGAAATCGAAAACTTCAAACACAGTTGGCTTTACCCTCAACACAAGTCTCCACTCATAGTTCTCATATTACAAAAGGTAGGGGGGTAACATAGAAAGTTATTCGTAGGAGATACCCTAATGAAATTGAAAACTTCAAACACACTTGGCCTTACCCCAACACGAGTCTCCGCTCATAGTTCTCGTATTACATAAGAGAGGGGGTAACATAGAAAGTTAGTCGTAGGAGATACCCTAATGAAATCGAAAACTTCAAACACAGTTGGCCTTACCCCAACACGAGTCTCCGCTCATAGTTCTCGTATTACATAAGGGAGGGGGTAACATAGAAAGTTATTCGTAGAAGATACCCTAATGAAATCGAAAACTTCAAACATAGTTGGCCTTACCCTCAACACAAGTCTCCACTCATAGTTCTCATATTACAAAAGGTAGGGGGGTAACATAGAAAGTTATTCGTAGGAGATACCCTAATGAAATTGAAAACTTCAAACACACTTGGCCTTACCCCAACACGAGTCTCCGCTCATAGTTCTCGTATTACATAAGGGAGGGGGTAACATAGAAAGTTAGTCGTAGGAGATACCCTAATGAAATCGAAAACTTCAAACACAGTTGGCCTTACCCCAACACGAGTTTCCACCCCAACACGAGCTTCCACTCATAGTTCTCATATTACAAAAGGAAGGGGGGTAACATAGAAAGTTATTGGTAGGAGATACCCTAATAGAATCGAAAACTTCAAACACAGGTTGTCTTACCCCAACACGAGTCTTTACTCATAGTTCTCATATTACAAAAGGGAGGGGGGTAACATAGAAAGTTATTCGTAGAAGATACTCTAATAAAATCGAAAACTTCAAACACAGTTGGCCTTACCCCAACACGAGTTTCCACTCATAGTTCTCATAATACAAAAGGAAGGGGGTTAACATAGAAAGTTATTCGTAGGAGATACCCTAATGAAATCAAAAACTTTAAACACAGGTGGCCTTACCCCAACAGGAGTCTCCGCTCATAGTTGTCGTATTACATAAGGGAGGGAGTAACGTAGAAAGTTATTCGTAGGAGATACCCTAATGAAATCAAAAACTTCAAACACAGTTGGCCTTACCCCAACACGAGTCTCCGCTCATAGTTCTCGTATTACATAAGGGAGGGGGTAACATAGAAAGTTATTCGTAGGAGATACCCTAATGAAATCGAAAACTTCAAACACAGGTGGCCTTACCCCATCACGAGTTTCCACCCCAACACGAGTTTCCACTCATAGTTCTCATATTACAAATGGAAGGGGGGTAACATAGAAAGTTATTCGTAGGAGATACGCTAATGAAATCGAAAACTTCAAACACAGTTGGCCTTACCCCAACACGAGTTTCCACCCCAACACGAGTTTCCACTCATAGTTCTCATATTACAAAAGGAAGGGGGGTAACATAGAAAGTTATTCGTAGGAGATACCCTAATGAAATCGAAAACTTCAAACACAGGTGGCCTTACCCCAACACGAGTCTCCACTCATAGTTCTCATATTACAAAAGGGAGGGGGGTAACATAGAAAGTTATTCGTAGGAGATACCCTAATGAAATCGAAAACTTCAAACACAGTTGTGCTTACCCCAACACGAGTTTCCACCCCAACACGAGTTTTCACTCATAGTTCTCATATTACAAAAGGAAGGCGGGTAACATAGACATAGAAAGTTATTCGTAGGAGATACCCTAATGAAATCGAAAACTTCAAACACAGGTGGCCTTACCCCAACACGAGTCTCCACTCATAGTTCTCTTATTACAAAAGGGAGGGGGTAACATAGAAAGTTATTCGTAGGAGATACCCTAATGAAATCAAAAACTTCAAACACAGGTGGCCTTACCCCAACACGAGTCTCCGCTCATAGTTCTCGTATTACATAAGGGAGGGGGTAACATAGAAAGTTATTCGTAGGAGATACCCTAATGAAATCGAAAACTTCAAACACAGGTGGCCTTACCCCAACACGAGTCTCCGCTCATAGTTCTCGTATCACATAAGGGAGGGGGTAACATAAAATTTATTCGTAGGAGATACCCTAATGAAATCGAAAACTTCAAACACAGTTGGCCTTACCCCAACACGAGTCTCCACTCATTGTTCTCATATTACAAAAGGTAGGGGGGTAACATAGAAAGTTATTCGTAGGAGATACCCTAATGAAATTGAAAACTTCAAACACACTTGGCCTTACCCCAACACGAGTCTCCGCTCATAGTTCTCGTATTACATAAGGGAGGGGGTAACATAGAAAGTTAGTCGTAGGAGATACCCTAATGAAATCGAAAACTTCAAACACAGTTGGCCTTACCCCAACACGAGTTTCCACCCCAACACGAGCTTCCACTCATAGTTCTCATATTACAAAAGGAAGGGGGGTAACATAGAAAGTTATTGGTAGGAGATACCCTAATAGAATCGAAAACTTCAAACACAGGTTGTCTTACTCCAACACGAGTCTTTACTCATAGTTCTCATATTACAAAAGGGAGGGGGGTAACATAGAAAGTTATTCGTAGAAGATACTCTAATAAAATCGAAAACTTCAAACACAGTTGGCCTTACCCCAACACGAGTTTCCACCCCAACACGAGTTTCCACTCATAGTTCTCATAATACAAAAGGAAGGGGGTTAACATAGAAAGTTATTCGTAGGAGATACCCTAATGAAATCAAAAACTTCAAACACAGGTGGCCTTACCCCAACAGGAGTCTCCGCTCATAGTTGTCGTATTACATAAGGGAGGGAGTAACGTAGAAAGTTATTCGTAGGAGATACCCTAATGAAATCGAAAACTTCAAACACAGTTGGCCTTACCCCAACACGAGTCTCCGCTCATAGTTCTCGTATTACATAAGGGAGGGGGTAACATATAAAGTTATTCGTAGGAGATACCCTAATGAAATCGAAAACTTCAAACACAGGTGGCCTTACCCCATCACGAGTTTCCACCCCAACACGAGTTTCCACTCATAGTTCTCATATTACAAATGGAAGGGGGGTAACATAGAAAGTTATTCGTAGGAGATACGCTAATGAAATCGAAAACTTCAAACACAGTTGGCCTTACCCCAACACGAGTTTCCACCCCAACACGAGTTTCCACTCATAGTTCTCATATTACAAAAGGAAGGGGGGTAACATAGAAAGTTATTCGTAGGAGATACCCTAATGAAATCGAAAACTTCAAACACAGGTGGCCTTACCCCAACACGAGTCTCCACTCATAGTTCTCATATTACAAAAGGGAGGGGGGTAACATAGAAAGTTATTCGTAGGAGATACCCTAATGAAATCGAAAACTTCAAACACAGTTGTGCTTACCCCAACACGAGTTTCCACCCCAACACGAGTTTTCACTCATAGTTCTCATATTACAAAAGGAAGGCGGGTAACATAGAAAGTTATTCGTAGGAGATACCCTAATGAAATCGAAAACTTCAAACACAGGTGGCCTTACCCCAACACGAGTCTCCACTCATAGTTCTCTTATTACAAAAGGGAGGGGGTAACATAGAAAGTTATTCGTAGGAGATACCCTAATGAAATCAAAAACTTCAAACACAGGTGGCCTTACCCCAACACGAGTCTCCGCTCATAGTTCTCGTATTACATAAGGGAGGGGGTAACATAGAAAGTTATTCGTAGGAGATACCCTAATGAAATCGAAAACTTCAAACACAGGTGGCCTTACCCCAACACGAGTCTCCGCTCATAGTTCTCGTATCACATAAGGGAGGGGGTAACATAAAATTTATTCGTAGGAGATACCCTAATGAAATCGAAAACTTCAAACACAGTTGGCCTTACCCCAACACGAGTCTCCACTCATTGTTCTCATATTACAAAAGGGAGGGGGGTAACATGGAAAGTTATTCGTAGGAGATACCCTAATGAAATCGAAAACTTCAAACACAGTTGGCCTTACCCCAACACAAGTTTCCACCCCAACACGAGTTTCTACTCATGGTTCTCATATTACAAATGGAAGGGGGGTAACATAGAAAGTTATTCGTAGGAGATACCCTAATGAAATCGAAAACTTCAAACACTGTTGGCCTTACCCCAACACGAGTTTCCACCTCAACGCGAGCTTTATTTATTTATTTATTTATTGTACCCTCAGGGCATACAGCATTTAAGAGGGGAGTGGGTTTAGAAGAAAAAATACAATAGAAACGTGAAGAACAAATCACATTCAGTACATGCGTACAACACTCGAGAACAACGTGTAAATGAAGCACCGCGACAACAGGAAGCACCGCGACAAATCAAACAAGGAATCGAAAAATGAAAATCAAACAAGGAAGCACTGCGAAAAAAAGAAAAAAAAGAAAAAAAAATTACAACATGGCACAGCGTATTTGCGATACACAAATGAACGGTAACCGAACAGCAGCAAACAAAACCAGGGAAAAAGAAAATGCGTTGAGCACATCGATGCATAAAATTTTCTAGTGCCGCCCGAAAGCGTTCATGATTAGTAATCGTGACTAGTGACGCAGGCAGGTTGTTCCAATCATGGCATGTTTTTTGTAAAAAAGAATGGGAGTATGTTACGGTGTTTTGGTGAGGTATATGAACCTTGTAATGATGGTCGAGGCGTTCAGCTAGGAAAAAGGGAGGATTGAGCCAACGTGATTTAAGTATGGGGTTATGGTGATACGCTTTATGCAGCACACAAAGGCGAGCAAGTTTCCGGCGAGTAGCAAGAGGAGCAAGGTCAAGGCTGGTCCACTCATAGTTCTCATATTACAAAAGGAAGGGGGGTAACATAGAAAGTTATTCGATGGAGATACCCTAATGAAATCGAAAACTTCAAACACAGTTGGCCTTACCCCAACACGAGTCTCCGCTCATAGTTCTCGTATTACATAAGGGAGGGGGTAACATAGAAAGTTATTCGTAGGAGATACCCTAATGAAATCGAAAACTTCAAACACAGTTGGCCTTACCCTCAACACAAGTCTCCACTCATAGTTCTCATATTACAAAAGGTAGGGGGGTAACATAGAAAGTTATTCGTAGGAGATACCCTAATGAAATTGAAAACTTCAAACACACTTGGCCTTACCCCAACACGAGTCTCCGCTCATAGTTCTCGTATTACATAAGAGAGGGGGTAACATAGAAAGTTAGTCGTAGGAGATACCCTAATGAAATCGAAAACTTCAAACACAGTTGGCCTTACCCCAACACGAGTCTCCGCTCATAGTTCTCGTATTACATAAGGGAGGGGGTAACATAGAAAGTTATTCGTAGGAGATACCCTAATGAAATCGAAAACTTCAAACACAGTTGGCCTTACCCTCAACACAAGTCTCCACTCATAGTTCTCATATTACAAAAGGTAGGGGGGTAACATAGAAAGTTTCGTAGGAGATACCCTAATGAAATTGAAAACTTCAAACACACTTGGCCTTACCCCAACACGAGTCTCCGCTCATAGTTCTCGTATTACATAAGGGAGGGGGTAACATAGAAAGTTAGTCGTAGGAGATACCCTAATGAAATCGAAAACTTCAAACACAGTTGGCCTTACCCTCAACACAAGTCTCCACTCATAGTTCTCATATTACAAAAGGGAGGGGGGTAACATAGAAAGTTATTCGTAGGAGATACCCTAATGAAATTGAAAACTTCAAACACACTTGGCCTTACCCCAACACGAGTCTCCGCTCATAGTTCTCGTATTACATAAGGGAGGGAGTAACGTAGAAAGTTATTCGTAGGAGATACCCTAATGAAATCGAAAACTTCAAACACAGTTGGCCTTACCCTCAACACAAGTCTCCACTCATAGTTCTCATATTACAAAAGGGAGGGGGGTAACATAGAAAGTTATTCGTACGAGATACCCTAATGAAATCGAAAACATCAAACACAGTTGGCCTTACCCCAACACGAGTTTCCACCCTAACACGAGCTTCCACTCACAGTTCTCATATTACAAAAGGAAGGGGGGTAACATAGAAAGTTATTGGTAGGAGATACCTTAATGAAATCGAAAACTTCAAACACAGGTTGCCTTACCCCAACACGAGTCTTTACTCATAGTTCTCATATTACTAAAGGGAGGGGGGTAACATAGAACGTTATTCGTAGAAGATACTCTAATAAAATCGAAAACTTCAAACACAGTTGGCCTTACCCAACACGAGTTTCCACCCCAACACGAGTTTCCACTCATAGTTCTCATATTACAAAAGGAAGGGGGGTAACATAGAAAGTTATTCATAGGAGATACCCTAATGAAATCGAAAACTTCAAACACAGGTGGCCTTACCCCAGCACGAGGCTCCACTCATAGTTCTCATATTACAAATGGGAGGGGGGTAACATAGAAAGTTATTCGTAGGAGATACTCTAATAAAATCGAAAACTTCAAACACAGTTGGCCTTACCCCATCACGAGTTTCCACCCCAACACGAGTTTCCACTCATAGTTCTCATATTACAAAAGGAAGGGGGTTAACATAGAAAGTTATTCGTAGGAGATACCCTAATGAAATCAAAAACTTCAAACACAGGTGGCCTTACCCCAACAGGAGTCTCCGCTCATAGTTGTCGTATTACATAAGGGAGGGAGTAACGTAGAAAGTTATTCGTAGGAGATACCCTAATGAAATCGAAAACTTCAAACACAGTTGGCCTTACCCCAACACGAGTCTCCGCTCATAGTTCTCGTATTACATAAGGGAGGGGGTAACATAGAAAGTTATTCGTAGGAGATACCCTAATGAAATCGAAAACTTCAAACACAGGTGGCCTTACCCCATCACGAGTTTCCACCCCAACACGAGTTTCCACTCATAGTTCTCATATTACAAATGGAAGGGGGGTAACATAGAAAGTTATTCGTAGGAGATACGCTAATGAAATCGAAAACTTCAAACACAGTTGGCCTTACCCCAACACGAGTTTCCACCCCAACACGAGTTTCCACTCATAGTTCTCATATTACAAAAGGAAGGGGGGTAACATAGAAAGTTATTCGTAGGAGATACCCTAATGAAATCGAAAACTTCAAACACAATTGGCCTTACCCCAACACGAGTCTCCACTCATAGTTCTCATATTACAAAAGGGAGGGGGGTAACATAGAAAGTTATTCGTAGGAGATACCCTAATGAAATCGAAAACTTCAAACACAGTTGTGCTTACCCCAACACGAGTTTCCACCCCAACACGAGTTTTCACTCATAGTTCTCATATTACAAAAGGAAGGCGGGTAACATAGAAAGTTATTCGTAGGAGATACCCTAATGAAATCGAAAACTTCAAACACAGGTGGCCTTACCCCAACACGAGTCTCCACTCATAGTTCTCTTATTACAAAAGGGAGGGGGTAACATAGAAAGTTATTCGTAGGAGATACCCTAATGAAATCAAAAACTTCAAACACAGGTGGCCTTACCCCAACACGAGTCTCCGCTCATAGTTCTCGTATTACATAAGGGAGGGGGTAACATAGAAAGTTATTCGTAGGAGATACCCTAATGAAATCGAAAACTTCAAACACAGGTGGCCTTACCCCAACACGAGTCTCCGCTCATAGTTCTCGTATCACATAAGGGAGGGGGTAACATAAAATTTATTCGTAGGAGATACCCTAATGAAATCGAAAACTTCAAACACAGTTGGCCTTACCCCAACACGAGTCTCCACTCATTGTTCTCATATTACAAAAGGGAGGGGGGTAACATGGAAAGTTATTCGTAGGAGATACCCTAATGAAATCGAAAACTTCAAACACAGTTGGCCTTACCCCAACACAAGTTTCCACCCCAACACGAGTTTCTACTCATGGTTCTCATATTACAAATGGAAGGGGGGTAACATAGAAAGTTATTCGTAGGAGATACCCTAATGAAATCGAAAACTTCAAACACAGTTGGCCTTACCCCAACACGAGTTTCCACCTCAACGCGAGTTTTATTTATTTATTTATTTATTGTACCCTCAGGGCATACAGCATTTAAGAGGGGAGTGGGTTTAGAAGAAAAAAATACAATTGAAACGTGAAGAACAAATCACATTCAGTACATGCGTACAACACTCGAGAACAACGTGTAAATGAAGCACCGCGACAACAGGAAGCACCGCGACAAATCAAACAAGGAATCGAAAAATGAAAATCAAACAAGGAAGCACTGCGAATAAAAAGAAAAAAAAGAAAAAAATTACAACATGGCACAGCGTATTTGCGATACACAAATGAACGGTAACCGAACAGCAGCAAACAAAACCAGGGAAAAAGAAAATGCGTTGAGCACATCAATGCATAAAATTTTCTAGTGCCGCCCGAAAGCGTTCATGATTAGTAATCGTGACTAGTGACGCAGGCAGGTTGTTCCAATCATGGCATGTTTTTTGTAAAAAAGAATGGGAGTATGTTACGGTGTTTTGGTGAGGTATATGAACCTTGTAATGATGGTCGAGGCGTTCAGCTAGGAAAAAGGGAGGATTGAGCCAACGTGATTTAAGTATGGGGTTATGGTGATACGCTTTATGCAGCACACAAAGGCGAGCAAGTTTCCGGCGAGTAGCAAGAGGAGCAAGGTCAAGGCTGGTCCACTCATAGTTCTCATATTACAAAAGGAAGGGGGGTAACATAGAAAGTTATTCGTTGGAGATACCCTAATGAAATCGAAAACTTCAAACACAGTTGGCCTTACCTCAACACGAGTCTCCGCTCATAGTTCTCGTAATACATAAGGGAGGGGGTAACATAGAAAGTTATTCGTAGGAGATACCCTAATGAAATCGAAAACTTCAAACACAGTTGGCCTTACCCTCAACACAAGTCTCCACTCATAGTTCTCATATTAC
Organism: Rhipicephalus microplus; assembly: GCF_043290135.1. Taxonomy (NCBI): domain Eukaryota; kingdom Metazoa; phylum Arthropoda; class Arachnida; order Ixodida; family Ixodidae; genus Rhipicephalus; species Rhipicephalus microplus. Next base: position 115,875,541 of record NC_134707.1, read on the forward strand.
AAAAGGTAGGGGGGTAACATAGAAAGTTATTCGTAGGAGATACCCTAATGAAATTGAAAACTTCAAACACACTTGGCCTTACCCCAACACGAGTCTCCGCTCATAGTTCTCGTATTACATAAGAGAGGGGGTAACATAGAAAGTTAGTCGTAGGAGATACCCTAATGAAATCGAAAACTTCAAACACAGTTGGCCTTACCCTCAACACAAGTCTCCACTCATAGTTCTCATATTACAAAAGGGAGGGGGGTAACATAGAAAGTTATTCGTAGGAGATACCCTAACGAAATTGAAAACTTCAAACACACTTGGCCTTACCCCAACACGAGTCTCCGCTCATAGTTCTCGTATTACATAAGGGAGGGAGTAACGTAGAAAGTTATTCGTAGGAGGTACCCTAATGAAATCGAAAATTTCAAACACAGTTGGCCTTACCCTCAACACAAGTCTCCTTTCATAGTTCTCATATTACAAAAGGGAGGGGGGTAACATAGAAAGTTATTCGTACGAGATACCCTAATGAAATCGAAAACATCAAACACAGCTGGCCTTACCCCAACACGAGTTTCCACCCCAACACGAGCTTCCACTCACAGTTCTCATATTACAAAAGAAAGGGGGGTAACATAGAAAGTGATTGGTAGGAGATACCTTAATGAAATCGAAAACTTCAAACACAGGGTGCCTTACCCCAACACGAGTCTTTACTCATAGTTCTCATATTACAAAAGGGAGGGGGGTAACATAGAACGTTATTCGTAAAAGATACTCTAATAAAATCGAAAACTTCAAACACAGTTGGCCTTACCCCAACACGAGTTTCCACCCCAACACGAGTTTCCACTCATAGTTCTCATATTACAAAAGGAAGGGGGTTAACATAGAAAGTTATTCGTAGGAGATACCCTAATGAAATCAAAAACTTCAAACACAGGTGGCCTTACCCCAACACGAGTCTCCGCTCATAGTTCTCGTATTACATAAGGGAGGGAGTAACGTAGAAAGTTATTCGTAGGAGATACCCTAATGAAATCGAAAACTTCAAACACAGTTGACCTTACCCCAACACGAGTCTCCGCTCATAGTTCTCGTATTACATAAGGAAGGGGGTAACATAGAAAGTTATTCATAGGAGATACCCTAATGAAATCGAAAACTTCAAACACAGGTGGCCTTACCCCATCACGAGTTTCCACCCCAACACGAGTTTCCACTCATAGATCTCATATTACAAATGGAAGGGGGGTAACATAGAAAGTTATTCGTAGGAGATACGCTAATGAAATCGAAAACTTCAAACACAGTTGGCCTTACCCCAACACGAGTTTCCACCCCAACACGAGTTTTCACTCATAGTTCTCATATCACAAAAGGAAGGCGGGTAACATAGAAAGTTATTCGTAGGAGATACCTTAATGAAATCGAAAACTTCAAACACAGGTGGCCTTACCCCAACACGAGTCTCCACTCATAGTTCTCATATTACAAAAGGGAGGGGGGTAACATAGAAAGTTATTCGTAGGAGATACCCTAATGAAATCGAAAACTTCAAACACAGTTGTGCTTACCCCAACACGAGTTTCCAACCCAACACGAGTTTTCACTCATAGTTCTCATATTACAAAAGGAAGGGGGGTAACATAGAAAGTTATTCGTAGGAGATACCCTAATGAAATCGAAAACTTCAAACACAGGTGGCCTTACCCCAACACGAGTCTTCACTCATAGTTTTCTTATTACAAAAGGGAGGAGGTAACATAGAAAGTTATTCGTAGGAGATACCCTAATGAAATCGAAAACTTCAAACACAGGTGGCCTTACCCCAACACGAGTCTCCGCTCATAGTTCTCGTATTACATAAGGGAGGGGGTAACATAAAATTTATTCGTAGGAGATACCCTAATTAAATCAAAAACTTCAAACACAGTTGGCCTTACCCCAACACGAGTCTCCACTCATTGTTCTCATATTACAAAAGAGAGGGGGGTAACATAGAGAGTTATTCGTAGGAGATACCCTAATGAAATCGAAAACTTCAAACACAGTTGGCTTTACCCCAACGCAAGTTTCCACCCCAACACGAGTTTCTACTCATAGTTCTCATATTACAAATGGAAGGGGGGTAACATAGAAAGTTATTCGTAGGAGATACCCTAATGAAATCGAAAACTTCAAACACAGTTGGCCTTACCCCAACACGAGTTTCCACCCCAACACGAGTTTTATTTATTTATTTATTTATTTATTGTACCCTCAGGGCATACAGCATTATAGAGGGGAGTGAGTTTAGAAGAAAAAAATACAATTGAAACGAGAAAAACAAATCACATTCAGTACATGCGTACAACACTCGAGAACAACGTGTAAATGAAGCACCGCGACAACAGGAAGCACCGCGACAAATCAAACAAGGAATCGAAAAATCAAAATCAAACAAGGAAGCACCGCGAAAAAAAAGAAAAAAAATGAAAAAAAAATTACAACATGGCACAGCGTATTTGCGATACACAAATGAACGGTAACCGAACAGCAGCAAACAAAACCAGGGAAAAAGAAAATGCGTTGAGCACATCAATGCATAAAATTTTCTAGTGCCGCCCGAAAGCGTTCATGATTAGTAATTGTGACTAGTGACGCAGGCAGGTTGTTCCAATCATGGCATGTTTTTTGTAAAAAAGAATGGGAGTATGTTACGGTGTTTTGGCGCGGAATATGAACCTTGTAATGATGGTCGAGGCGTTCAGATAGGAAAAAAGGAGGATTGAGCCAACGTGATTTAAGTATGGGGTTATGGTGATACGCCTTATTGCGCACACAAAGGCGAGCAAGTTTCCGGCGAGTAGCAAGAGGAGCAAGGTCAAGGCTGGTCCACTCATAGTTCTCATATTACAAAAGGAAGGGGGGTAACATAGAAAGTTATTCGTAGGAGATACCCTAATGAAATCGAAAACTTCAAACACAGGTGGCCTTACCCCAACACGAGTCTCCACTCATAGTTCTCATATTACAAAATGGAGGGGGGTAACATAGAAAGTTATTCGTACGAGATACCCTAATGAAATCGAAAACTTCAAACACAGGTGGCCTTACCCCAACACGAGTCTCCGCTCATAGTTCTCGTATTATATAAGGAAGGGGGTAATATAGAAAGTTATTCGTATGAGATACCCTAATGAAATAGAAAACTTCAAACACAGTTGGCCTTACCCCAACACGAGTCTCCTCTCATAGTTCTCGTATTACATAAGGGAGGGGGTAACATAGAAAGTTATTCGTAGGAGATACCCTAATGAAATCGAAAACTTCAAACACAGTTGGCCTTACCCTCAACACAAGTCTCCACTCATAGTTCTCATATTACAAAAGGTAGGGGGTAACATAGAAAGTTATTCGTAGGAGATACCCTAATGAAATCGAAAACTTCAAACACAGTTGGCCTTACCCCAACACGAGTCTCCGCTCATAGTTCTCGTATTACATAAGGGAGGGGGTAACATAGAAAAATATTCGTAGGAGATACCCTAATGAAATCGAAAACTTCAAACACAGTTGGCCTTACCCTCAACACAAGTCTCCACTCATAGTTCTCATATTACAAATGGGAGGGGGTAACATAGAAAGTTATTCATAGGAGATACCCTAATGAAATTGAAAACTTCAAACACACTTGGCCTTACCCCAACACGAGTCTCCGCTCATAGTTCTCGTATTACAATAGGGAGGGAGTAACGTAGAAAGATATTCGTAGGAGATACCCTAATGAAATCGAAAACATCAAACACAGTTGGCCTTACCCCAACACGAGTTTCCACCCCAACACGAGCTTCCACTCATAGTTCTCATATTACAAAAGGCAGGGAGGTAACATAGAAAGTTATTGGTAGGAGATACCCTAATGGAATCGAAAACTTCAAACACAGGTTGCCTTACCCCAACACGAGTCTTTACTCATAGTTCTCATATTACAAAAGGGAGGGGGGTAACATAGAAAGTTATTCGTAGAAGATACCCTAATGAAATCGAAAACTTCAAACACCGGTGGCCTTACCCCAACACGAGTCTCCACTCATAGTTCTCATATTACAAATGGGAGGGAGGTAACATAGAAAGTTATTCGTAGGAGATACCCTAATGAAATCAAAAACTTCAAACACAGGTGGCCTTACCCCAACACGAGTCTCCGCTCATAGTTCTCGTATTATATAAGGAAGGGGGTAATATAGAAAGTTATTCGTATGAGATACCCTAATGAAATCGAAAACTTCAAACACAGTTGGCCTTACCCCAACACGAGTCTCCGCTCATACTTCTCGTATTACATAAGGGAGGGGGTAACATAGAAAGTTCTTCGTAGGAGATACCCTAATGAAATCGAAAACTTCCAACACAGGTGGCCTTACCCTCAACACAAGTCTCCACTCATAGTTCTCATATCACAAAAGGAAGGGGGGTAACATAGAAGGTTATTCGTGGGAGATACCTTAATGAAATCGAAAAGTTCAAACACAGGTGGCCTTACCCCAACACGAGTCTCCACTCATAGTTCTCATATTACAAAAGGGAGGGGGGTAACATAGAAAGTTATTCGTAGGAGATACCCTAATGAAATCGAAAACTTCAAACACAGTTGTGCTTACCCCAACACGAGTTTCCACCCCAACACGAGTTTTCACTCATAGTTCTCATATTACAAAAGGAAGGGGGGTAACATAGAAAGTTATTCGTAGGAGATACCCTAATGAAATCGAAAACTTCAAACACAGGTGGCCTTACCTCAACACGAGTCTTCACTCATAGTTTTCTTATTACAAAAGGGAGGAGGTAACATAGAAAGTTATTCGTAGGAGATACCCTAATGAAATCAAAAACTTCAAACACAGGTGGCCTTACCCCAACACGAGTCTCCGCTCATAGTTCTCGTATTACATAAGGGAGGGGGTAACATAGAAAGTTATTCGTAGGAGATACCCTAAAGAAATCGAAAACTTCAAACACAGGTGGCCTTACCCCAACACGAGTCTCCGCTCATAGTTCTCGTATTACATAAGGGAGGGGGTAACATAAAATTTATTCGTAGGAGATACCCTAATGAAATCAAAAACTTCAAACACAGTTGGCCTTACCCCAACACGAGTTTCCACCCCAACACGAGTTTTATTTATTTATTTATTTATTGTACCCTCAGGGCATACAGCATTATAGAGGGGAGTGGGTTTAGAAGAAAAAAATACAATTGAAACGAGAAAAACAAATCACATTCAGTACATGCGTACAACACTCGAGAACAACGTGTAAATGAAGCACCGCGACAACAGAAAGCACCGCGACAAATCAAACAAGGAATCGAAAAATCAAAATCAAACAAGGAAGCACCGCGAAAAAAAGAAAAAAAATGAAAAAAAATACAAAATGACACAGCGTATTTGCGATACACAAATGAACGGTAACCGAACAGCAGCAAACAAAACAAGGGAAAAAGAAAATGCGTTGAGCACATCAATGCATAAAATTTTCTAGTGCCGCCCGAAAGCGTTCATGATTAGTAATCGTGACTAGTGACGCAGGCAGGTTGTTCCAATCATGGCATGTTTTTTGTAAAAAAGAATGGGAGTATGTTACGGTGTTTTGGCGCGGAATATGAACCTTGTAATGATGGTCGAGGCGTTCAGATAGGAAAAAAGGAGGATTGAGCCAACGTGATTTAAGTATGGGGTTATGGTGATACGCTTTATGCAGCACACAAAGGCGAGCAAGTTTCCGGCGAGTACCAAGAGGAGCAAGGTCAAGGCTGGTCCACTCATAGTTCTCATATTACAAAAGGAAGGGGGGTAACATAGAAAGTTATTCGTAGGAGATACCCTAATGAAATCGAAAACTTCAAACACAGGTGGCCTTACCCCAACACGAGTCTCCACTCATAGTTCTCATATTACAAAATGGAGGGGGGTAACATAGAAAGTTATTCGTACGAGATACCCTAATGAAATCGAAAACTTCAAACACAGGTGGCCTTACCCCAACACGAGTCTCCGCTCATAGTTCTCGTATTATATAAGGAAGGGGGTAATATAGAAAGTTATTCGTATGAGATACCCTAATGAAATAGAAAACTTCAAACACAGTTGGCCTTACCCCAACACGAGTCTCCTCTCATAGTTCTCGTATTACATAAGGGAGGGGGTAACATAGAAAGTTATTCGTAGAAGATACCCTAATGAAATCGAAAACTTCAAACACATTGGCCTTACCCTCAACACAAGTCTCCACTCATAGTTCTCATATTACAAAAGGTAGGGGGTAACATAGAAAGTTATTCGTAGGAGATACCCTAATGAAATTAAAAACTTCAAACACACTTGGCCTTACCCCAACACGAGTCTCCGCTCATAGTTCTCGTATTACATCAGGGAGGGGGTAACATAGAAAGTTAGTCGTAGGAGATACCCCAATGAAATCGAAAACTTCAAACACAGTTGGCCTTACCCCAACACGAGTCTCCGCTCATAGTTCTCGTATTACATAAGGGAGGGGGTAACATAGAAAAATATTCGTAGGAGATACCCTAATGAAATCGAAAACTTCAAACACAGTTGGCCTTACCCTCAACACAAGTCTCCACTCATAGTTCTCATATTACAAATGGGAGGGGGTAACATGGAAAGTTATTCATAGGAGATACCCTAATGAAATCGAAAACTTCAAACACAGGTGGCCTTACCCCAACACGAGTCTCCGCTCATTGTTCTCGTATTATATAAGGAAGGGGGTAATATAGAAAGTTATTCGTATGAGATACCCTAATGAAATAGAAAACTTCAAACACAGTTGGCCTTACCCCAACACGAGTCTCCTCTCATAGTTCTCGTATTACATAAGGGAGGGGGTAACATAGAAAGTTATTCGTAGGAGATACCCTAATGAAATCGAAAACTTCAAACACAGTTGGCCTTACCCTCAACACAAGTCTCCACTCATAGTTCTCATATTACAAAAGGTTGGGGGTAACATAGAAAGTTATTCGTAGGAGATACCCTAATGAAATTGAAAACTTCAAACACACTTGGCCTTACCCCAACACGAGTCTCCGCTCATAGTTCTCGTATTACATAAGGGAGGGGGTAACATAGAAAGTTAGTCGTAGGAGATACCCCAATGAAATCGAAAACTTCAAACACAGTTGGCCTTACCCCAACACGAGTTTCCACCCCAACACGAGCTTCCACTCACAGTTCTCATATTACAAAAGAAAGGGGGGTAACATAGAAAGTTATTGTTAGGAGATACCTTAATGAAATCGAAAACTTCAAACACAGGGTGCCTTACCCCAACACGAGTCTTTACTCATAGTTCTCATATTACAAAAGGGAGGGGGGTAACATAGAACGTTATTCGTAAAAGATACTCTAATAAAATCGAAAACTTCAAACACAGTTGGCCTTACCCCAACACGAGTTTCCACCCCAACACGAGTTTCCACTCATAGTTCTCATATTACAAAAGGAAGGGGGTTAACATAGAAAGTTATTCGTAGGAGATACCCTAATGAAATCAAAAACTTCAAACACAGGTGGCCTTACCCCAACACGAGTCTCCGCTCATAGTTCTCGTATTACATAAGGGAGGGAGTAACGTAGAAAGTTATTCGTAGGAGATACCCTAATGAAATCGAAAACTTCAAACACAGTTGACCTTACCCCAACACGAGTCTCCGCTCATAGTTCTCGTATTACATAAGGAAGGGGGTAACATAGAAAGTTATTCATAGGAGATACCCTAATGAAATCGAAAACTTCAAACACAGGTGGCCTTACCCCATCACGAGTTTCCACCCCAACACGAGTTTCCACTCATAGATCTCATATTACAAATGGAAGGGGGGTAACATAGAAAGTTATTCGTAGGAGATACGCTAATGAAATCGAAAACTTCAAACACAGTTGGCCTTACCCCAACACGAGTTTCCACCCCAACACGAGTTTTCACTCATAGTTCTCATATCACAAAAGGAAGGCGGGTAACATAGAAAGTTATTCGTAGGAGATACCTTAATGAAATCGAAAACTTCAAACACAGGTGGCCTTACCCCAACACGAGTCTCCACTCATAGTTCTCATATTACAAAAGGGAGGGGGGTAACATAGAAAGTTATTCGTAGGAGATACCCTAATGAAATCGAAAACTTCAAACACAGTTGTGCTTACCCCAACACGAGTTTCCAACCCAACACGAGTTTTCACTCATAGTTCTCATATTACAAAAGGAAGGGGGGTAACATAGAAAGTTATTCGTAGGAGATACCCTAATGAAATCGAAAACTTCAAACACAGGTGGCCTTACCCCAACACGAGTCTTCACTCATAGTTTTCTTATTACAAAAGGGAGGAGGTAACATAGAAAGTTATTCGTAGGAGATACCCTAATGAAATCGAAAACTTCAAACACAGGTGGCCTTACCCCAACACGAGTCTCCGCTCATAGTTCTCGTATTACATAAGGGAGGGGGTAACATAAAATTTATTCGTAGGAGATACCCTAATTAAATCAAAAACTTCAAACACAGTTGGCCTTACCCCAACACGAGTCTCCACTCATTGTTCTCATATTACAAAAGAGAGGGGGGTAACATAGAGAGTTATTCGTAGGAGATACCCTAATGAAATCGAAAACTTCAAACACAGTTGGCTTTACCCCAACGCAAGTTTCCACCCCAACACGAGTTTCTACTCATAGTTCTCATATTACAAATGGAAGGGGGGTAACATAGAAAGTTATTCGTAGGAGATACCCTAATGAAATCGAAAACTTCAAACACAGTTGGCCTTACCCCAACACGAGTTTCCACCCCAACACGAGTTTTATTTATTTATTTATTTATTGTACCCTCAGGGCATACAGCATTATAGAGGGGAGTGAGTTTAGAAGAAAAAAATACAATTGAAACGAGAAAAACAAATCACATTCAGTACATGCGTACAACACTCGAGAACAACGTGTAAATGAAGCACCGCGACAACAGGAAGCACCGCGACAAATCAAACAAGGAATCGAAAAATCAAAATCAAACAAGGAAGCACCGCGAAAAAAAAGAAAAAAAATGAAAAAAAAATTACAACATGGCACAGCGTATTTGCGATACACAAATGAACGGTAACCGAACAGCAGCAAACAAAACCAGGGAAAAAGAAAATGCGTTGAGCACATCAATGCATAAAATTTTCTAGTGCCGCCCGAAAGCGTTCATGATTAGTAATTGTGACTAGTGACGCAGGCAGGTTGTTCCAATCATGGCATGTTTTTTGTAAAAAAGAATGGGAGTATGTTACGGTGTTTTGGCGCGGAATATGAACCTTGTAATGATGGTCGAGGCGTTCAGATAGGAAAAAAGGAGGATTGAGCCAACGTGATTTAAGTATGGGGTTATGGTGATACGCCTTATTGCGCACACAAAGGCGAGCAAGTTTCCGGCGAGTAGCAAGAGGAGCAAGGTCAAGGCTGGTCCACTCATAGTTCTCATATTACAAAAGGAAGGGGGGTAACATAGAAAGTTATTCGTAGGAGATACCCTAATGAAATCGAAAACTTCAAACACAGGTGGCCTTACCCCAACACGAGTCTCCACTCATAGTTCTCATATTACAAAATGGAGGGGGGTAACATAGAAAGTTATTCGTACGAGATACCCTAATGAAATCGAAAACTTCAAACACAGGTGGCCTTACCCCAACACGAGTCTCCGCTCATAGTTCTCGTATTATATAAGGAAGGGGGTAATATAGAAAGTTATTCGTATGAGATACCCTAATGAAATAGAAAACTTCAAACACAGTTGGCCTTACCCCAACACGAGTCTCCTCTCATAGTTCTCGTATTACATAAGGGAGGGGGTAACATAGAAAGTTATTCGTAGGAGATACCCTAATGAAATCGAAAACTTCAAACACAGTTGGCCTTACCCTCAACACAAGTCTCCACTCATAGTTCTCATATTACAAAAGGTAGGGGGTAACATAGAAAGTTATTCGTAGGAGATACCCTAATGAAATCGAAAACTTCAAACACAGTTGGCCTTACCCCAACACGAGTCTCCGCTCATAGTTCTCGTATTACATAAGGGAGGGGGTAACATAGAAAAATATTCGTAGGAGATACCCTAATGAAATCGAAAACTTCAAACACAGTTGGCCTTACCCTCAACACAAGTCTCCACTCATAGTTCTCATATTACAAATGGGAGGGGGTAACATAGAAAGTTATTCATAGGAGATACCCTAATGAAATTGAAAACTTCAAACACACTTGGCCTTACCCCAACACGAGTCTCCGCTCATAGTTCTCGTATTACAATAGGGAGGGAGTAACGTAGAAAGATATTCGTAGGAGATACCCTAATGAAATCGAAAACATCAAACACAGTTGGCCTTACCCCAACACGAGTTTCCACCCCAACACGAGCTTCCACTCATAGTTCTCATATTACAAAAGGCAGGGAGGTAACATAGAAAGTTATTGGTAGGAGATACCCTAATGGAATCGAAAACTTCAAACACAGGTTGCCTTACCCCAACACGAGTCTTTACTCATAGTTCTCATATTACAAAAGGGAGGGGGGTAACATAGAAAGTTATTCGTAGAAGATACCCTAATGAAATCGAAAACTTCAAACACCGGTGGCCTTACCCCAACACGAGTCTCCACTCATAGTTCTCATATTACAAATGGGAGGGAGGTAACATAGAAAGTTATTCGTAGGAGATACCCTAATGAAATCAAAAACTTCAAACACAGGTGGCCTTACCCCAACACGAGTCTCCGCTCATAGTTCTCGTATTATATAAGGAAGGGGGTAATATAGAAAGTTATTCGTATGAGATACCCTAATGAAATCGAAAACTTCAAACACAGTTGGCCTTACCCCAACACGAGTCTCCGCTCATACATCTCGTATTACATAAGGGAGGGGGTAACATAGAAAGTTATTCGTAGGAGATACCCTAATGAAATCGAAAACTTCCAACACAGGTGGCCTTACCCTCAACACAAGTCTCCACTCATAGTTCTCATATCACAAAAGGAAGGGGGGTAACATAGAAAGTTATTCGTGGGAGATACCTTAATGAAATCGAAAAGTTCAAACACAGGTGGCCTTACCCCAACACGAGTCTCCACTCATAGTTCTCATATTACAAAAGGGAGGGGGGTAACATAGAAAGTTATTCGTAGGAGATACCCTAATGAAATCGAAAACTTCAAACACAGTTGTGCTTACCCCAACACGAGTTTCCACCCCAACACGAGTTTTCACTCATAGTTCTCATATTACAAAAGGAAGGGGGGTAACATAGAAAGTTATTCGTAGGAGATACCCTAATGAAATCGAAAACTTCAAACACAGGTGGCCTTACCTCAACACGAGTCTTCACTCATAGTTTTCTTATTACAAAAGGGAGGAGGTAACATAGAAAGTTATTCGTAGGAGATACCCTAATGAAATCAAAAACTTCAAACACAGGTGGCCTTACCCCAACACGAGTCTCCGCTCATAGTTCTCGTATTACATAAGGGAGGGGGTAACATAGAAAGTTATTCGTAGGAGATACCCTAAAGAAATCGAAAACTTCAAACACAGGTGGCCTTACCCCAACACGAGTCTCCGCTCATAGTTCTCGTATTACATAAGGGAGGGGGTAACATAAAATTTATTCGTAGGAGATACCCTAATGAAATCAAAAACTTCAAACACAGTTGGCCTTACCCCAACACGAGTTTCCACCCCAACACGAGTTTTATTTATTTATTTATTGTACCCTCAGGGCATACAGCATTATAGAGGGGAGTGGGTTTAGAAGAAAAAAATACAATTGAAACGAGAAAAACAAATCACATTCAGTACATGCGTACAACACTCGAGAACAACGTGTAAATGAAGCACCGCGACAACAGAAAGCACCGCGACAAATCAAACAAGGAATCGAAAAATCAAAATCAACAAGGAAGCACCGCGAAAAAAAAGAAAAAAAATGAAAAAAAATACAAAATGACACAGCGTATTTGCGATACACAAATGAACGGTAACCGAACAGCAGCAAACAAAACAAGGGAAAAAGAAAATGCGTTGAGCACATCAATGCATAAAATTTTCTAGTGCCGCCCGAAAGCGTTCATGATTAGTAATCGTGACTAGTGACGCAGGCAGGTTGTTCCAATCATGGCATGTTTTTTGTAAAAAAGAATGGGAGTATGTTACGGTGTTTTGGCGCGGAATATGAACCTTGTAATGATGGTCGAGGCGTTCAGATAGGAAAAAAGGAGGATTGAGCCAACGTGATTTAAGTATGGGGTTATGGTGATACGCTTTATGCAGCACACAAAGGCGAGCAAGTTTCCGGCGAGTAGCAAGAGGAGCAAGGTCAAGGCTGGTCCACTCATAGTTCTCATATTACAAAAGGAAGGGGGGTAACATAGAAAGTTATTCGTAGGAGATACCCTAATGAAATCGAAAACTTCAAACACAGGTGGCCTTACCCCAACACGAGTCTCCACTCATAGTTCTCATATTACAAAATGGAGGGGGGTAACATAGAAAGTTATTCGTACGAGATACCCTAATGAAATCGAAAACTTCAAACACAGGTGGCCTTACCCCAACACGAGTCTCCGCTCATAGTTCTCGTATTATATAAGGAAGGGGGTAATATAGAAAGTTATTCGTATGAGATACCCTAATGAAATAGAAAACTTCAAACACAGTTGGCCTTACCCCAACACGAGTCTCCTCTCATAGTTCTCGTATTACATAAGGGAGGGGGTAACATAGAAAGTTATTCGTAGGAGATACCCTAATGAAATCGAAAACTTCAAACACATTGGCCTTACCCTCAACACAAGTCTCCACTCATAGTTCTCATATTACAAAAGGTAGGGGGTAACATAGAAAGTTATTCGTAGGAGATACCCTAATGAAATTAAAAACTTCAAACACACTTGGCCTTACCCCAACACGAGTCTCCGCTCATAGTTCTCGTATTACATCAGGGAGGGGGTAACATAGAAAGTTAGTCGTAGGAGATACCCCAATGAAATCGAAAACTTCAAACACAGTTGGCCTTACCCCAACACGAGTCTCCGCTCATAGTTCTCGTATTACATAAGGGAGGGGGTAACATAGAAAAATATTCGTAGGAGATACCCTAATGAAATCGAAAACTTCAAACACAGTTGGCCTTACCCTCAACACAAGTCTCCACTCATAGTTCTCATATTACAAATGGGAGGGGGTAACATGGAAAGTTATTCATAGGAGATACCCTAATGAAATCGAAAACTTCAAACACAGGTGGCCTTACCCCAACACGAGTCTCCGCTCATTGTTCTCGTATTATATAAGGAAGGGGGTAATATAGAAAGTTATTCGTATGAGATACCCTAATGAAATAGAAAACTTCAAACACAGTTGGCCTTACCCCAACACGAGTCTCCTCTCATAGTTCTCGTATTACATAAGGGAGGGGGTAACATAGAAAGTTATTCGTAGGAGATACCCTAATGAAATCGAAAACTTCAAACACAGTTGGCCTTACCCTCAACACAAGTCTCCACTCATAGTTCTCATATTACAAAAGGTAGGGGGTAACATAGAAAGTTATTCGTAGGAGATACCCTAATGAAATTGAAAACTTCAAACACACTTGGCCTTACCCCAACACGAGTCTCCGCTCATAGTTCTCGTATTACATAAGGGAGGGGGTAACATAGAAAGTTAGTCGTAGGAGATACCCCAATGAAATCGAAAACTTCAAACACAGTTGGCCTTACCCCAACACGAGTCTCCGCTCATAGTTCTCGTATTACATAAGGGAGGGGGTAACATAGAAAAATATTCGTAGGAGATACCCTAATGAAATCGAAAACTTCAAACACAGTAGGCCTTACCCTCAACACAAGTCTCCACTCATAGTTCTCATATTACAAATGGGAGGGGGTAACATAGAAAGTTATTCATAGGAGATACCCTAATGAAATTGAAAACTTCAAACACACTTGGCCTTACCCCAACACGAGTCTCCGCTCATAGTTCTCGTATTACATAAGGGAGGGAGTAACGTAGAAAGATATTCGTAGGAGATACCCTAATGAAATCGAAAACATCAAACACAGTTGGCCTTACCCCAACACGAGTTTCCACCCCAACACGAGCTTCCACTCATAGTTCTCATATTACAAAAGGCAGGGGGGTAACATAGAAAGTTATTTGTAGGAGATACCCTAATGGAATCGAAAACTTCAATTACAGGTTGCCTTACCCCAACACGAGTCTTTACTCATAGTTCTCATATTACAAAAGGGAGGGGGGTAACATAGAAAGTTATTCGTAGAAGATACCCTAATGAAATCGAAAACTTCAAACACCGGTGGCCTTACCCCAACACGAGTCTCCACTCATAGTTCTCATATTACAAATGGGAGGGAGGTAACATAGAAAGTTATTCGTAGGAGATACCCTAATGAAATCAAAAACTTCAAACACAGGTGGCCTTACCCCAACACGAGTCTCCGCTCATAGTTCTCGTATTATATAAGGAAGGGGGTAATATAGAAAGTTATTCGTATGAGATACCCTAATAAAATCGAAAACTTCAAACACAGTTGGCCTTACCCCAACACGAGTCTCCTCTCATAGTTCTCGTATTACATAAGGGAGGGGGTAACATAGAAAGTTATTCGTAGGAGATACCCTAATGAAATCGAAAACTTCAAACACAGTTGGCCTTACCCTCAACACAAGTCTCCACTCATAGTTCTCATATTACAAAAGGTAGGGGGTAACATAGAAAGTTATTCGTAGGAGATAAACTAATGAAATTGAAAACTTCAAACACACTTGGCCTTACCCCAACACGAGTCTCCGCTCATAGTTCTCGTATTACATAAGGGAAGGGGTAACATAGAAAGTTAGTCGTAGGAGATACCCCAATGAAATCGAAAACTTCAAACACAGTTGGCCTTACCCCAACACGAGTCTCCGCTCATAGTTCTCGTATTACATAAGGGAGGGGGTAACATAGAAAAATATTCGTAGGAGATACCCTAATGAAATCGAAAACTTGAAACACAGTTGGCCTTACCCTCAACACAAGTCTCCACTCATCGTTCTCATATTACAAATGGGAGGGGGTAACATAGAAAGTTATTCATAGGAGATACCCAAATGAAATTGAAAACTTCAAACACACTTGGCCTTACCCCAACACGAGTCTCCGCTCATAGTTCTCGTATTACATAAGGGAGGGAGTAACGTAGAAAGTTATTCGTAGGAGATACCCTAATGAAATCGAAAACATCAAACACAGTTGGCCTTACCCCAACACGAGTTTCCACCCCAACACGAGCTTCCACTCATAGTTCTCATATTACAAAAGGCAGGGGGGTAACATAGAAAGTTATTGGTAGGAGATACCCTAATGGAATTGAAAACTTCAAACACAGGTTGCCTTACCCCAACACGAGTCTTTACTCATAGTTCTCATATTACAAAAGGGAGGGGGGTAACATAGAAAGTTATTCGTAGAAGATACCCTAATGAAATCGAAAACTTCAAACACAGGTGGCCTTACCCCAACACGAGTCTCCGCTCATAGTTCTCGTATTATATAAGGAAGGGGGTAATATAGAAAGTTATTCGTATGAGATATCCTAATGAAATCGAAAACTTCAAACACAGTTGGCCTTACCCCAACACGAGTCTCCTCTCATAGTTCTCGTATTACATAAGAGAGGGGGTAACATAGAAAGTTATTCGTAGGAGATACCCTAATGAAATCGAAAACTTCAAACACAGTTGGCCTTACCCTCAACACAAGTCTCCACTCATAGTTCTCATAATACAAAAGGTAGGGGGTAACATAGAAAGTTAGTCGTAGGAGATACCCCAATGAAATCGAAAACTTCAAACACAGTTGGCCTTACCCCAACACGAGTCTCCGCTCGTAGTTCTCGTATTACATAAGGGAGGGGGTAACATAGAAAAATATTCGTAGGAGATACCCTAATGAAATCGAAAACTTGAAACACAGTTGGCCTTACCCTCAACACAAGTCTCCACTCATAGTTCTCATATTACAAAAGGGAGGGGGTAACATAGAAAGTTATTCAAAGGAGATACCCTAATGAAATTGAAAACTTCAAACACACTTGGCCTTACCCCAACACGAGTCTCCGCTCATAGTTCTCGTATTACATAAGGGAGGGAGTAACGTAGAAAGTTATTCGTAGGAGATACCCTAATGAAATCGAAAACATCAAACACAGTTGGCCTTACCCCAACACGAGTTTCCACCCCAACACGAGCTTCGTCTCATAGTTCTCATATTACAAAAGGAAGGGGGGTAACATAGAAAGTTATTGGTAGGAGATACCCTAATGGAATCGAAAACTTCAAACACAGGTTGCCTTACCCCAACACGAGTCTTTACTCATAGTTCTCATATTACTAAAGGGAGGGGGTAACATAGAAAGTTATTCGTAGAAGATACTCTAATAAAATCGAAAACTTCAAACACAGTTGGCCTTACCCCAACACGAGTTTCCACCCCAACACGAGTTTCCACTCATAGTTCTCATATTACAAAAGGAAGGGGGTTAACATAGAAAGTTATTCGTAGGAGATACCCTAATGAAATCAAAAACTTCAAACACAGGTGGCCTTACCCCAACACGAGTCTCCGCTCATAGTTCTCGTATTACATAAGGGAGGGAGTAACGTAGAAAGTTATTCGTAGGAGATACCCTAATGAAATCGAAAACTTCAAACACTGTTGGCCTTACCTCAACACGAGTCTCCGCTCATAGTTCTCGTATTACATAAGGGAGGGGGTAACATAGAAAGTTATTCGTAGGAGATACCCTAATGAAATCGAAAACTTCACACACACGTGGCCTTACCCCATCACGAGTTTCCACCCCAACACGAGTTTCCACTCATAGTTCTCATATTACAAATGGAAGGGGGGTAACATAGAAAGTTATTCGTAGGAGATACGCTAATGAAATCGAAAACTTCAAACACAGTTGGCCTTACCCCAACACGAGTTTCCACCCCAACACGAGTTTCCACTCATAGTTCTCATATTACAAAAGAAAGGGGGGTAACATAGAAAGTTATTCGTAGGAGATACCCTAATGAAATCGAAAACTTCAAACACAGGTGGCCTTACCCCAACACGAGTCTCCACTCATAGTTCTCATATTACAAAAGGGAGGGGGGTAACATAGAAAGTTATTCGTAGGAGATACCCTAATGAAATCGAAAACTTCAAACACAGTTGTGCTTTTCCCAACACGAGTTTTCACCCCAACACGAGTTTTCACTCATAGTTCTCATATTACAAAAGGAAGGGGGGTAACATAGAACGTTATTCGTAGGAGATACCCTAATGAAATCGAAAACTTCAAACACAGGTGGCCTTACCCCAACACGAGTCTCCGCTCATAGTTCTCGTATTACATAAGGGAGGGAGTAACGTAGAAAGTTATTCGTAGGAGATACCCTAATGAAATCGAAAACTTCAAACACTGTTGGCCTTACCTCAACACGAGTCTCCGCTCATAGTTCTTGTATTACATAAGGGAGGGGGTAACATAGAAAGTTATTCGTAGGAGATACCCTAATGAAATCGAAAACTTCACACACACGTGGCCTCACCCCATCACGAGTTTCCACCCCAACACGAGTTTCCACTCATAGTTCTCATATTACAAATGGAAGGGGGGTAACATAGAAAGTTATTCGTAGGAGATACGCTAATGAAATCGAAAACTTCAAACACAGTTGGCCTTACCCCAACACGAGTTTCCACCCCAACATGAGTTTCCACTCATAGTTCTCATATTACAAAAGAAAGGGGGGTAACATAGAAAGTTATTCGTAGGAGATACCCTAATGAAATCGAAAACTTCAAACACAGGTGGCCTTACCCCAACACGAGTCTCCACTCATAGTTCTCATATTACAAAAGGGAGGGGGGTAACATAGAAAGTTATTCGTAGGAGATACCCTAATGAAATCGAAAACTTCAAACACAGTTGTGCTTTTCCCAACACGAGTTTTCACCCCAACACGAGTTTTCACTCATAGTTCTCATATTACAAAAGGAAGGGGGGTAACATAGAACGTTATTCGTAGGAGATACCCTAATGAAATCGAAAACTTCAAACACAGGTGGCCTTACCCCAACACGAGTCTCCACTCATAGTTCTCATATTACAAAAGGGAGGGGGGTAACATAGAAAGTTATTCGTAGGAGATACCCTAATGAAATCGAAAACTTCAAACACAGTTGTGCTTTTCCCAACACGAGTTTTCACCCCAACACGAGTTTTCACTCATAGTTCTCATATTACAAAAGGAAGGGGGGTAACATAGAACGTTATTCGTAGGAGATACCCTAATGAAATCGAAAACTTCAAACACAGTTGTGCTTTTCCCAACACGAGTTTTCACCCCAACACGAGTTTTCACTCATAGTTCTCATATTACAAAAGGAAGGGGGGTAACATAGAACGTTATTCGTAGGAGATACCCTAATGAAATCGAAAACTTCAAACACAGGTGGCCTTACCTCAACACGAGTCTCCACTCATAGTTCTCTTATTACAAAAGGGAGGGGTAACATAGAAAGTTATTCGTAGGAGATACCCTAATGAAATCAAAAACTTCAAACACAGGTGGCCTTACCCCAACACGAGTCTCCGCTCATAGTTCTCGTATTACATAAGGGAGGGGGTAACATAGAAAGTTATTCGTAGGAGATACCCTAATGAAATCGAAAACTTCAAACACAGTTGGCCTTACCCTCAACACAAGTCTCCACTAATAGTTCTCATATTACAAAAGGTAGGGGGTAACATAGAAAGTTATTCGTAGGAGATACCCTAATGAAATTGAAAACTTGAAACACAGTTGGCCTTACCCTCAACACAAGTCTCCACTCATAGTTCTCATATTACAAAAGGGAGGGGGTAACATAGAAAGTTATTCATAGGAGATACCCTAATGAAATTGAAAACTTCAAACACACTTGGCCTTACCCCAACACGAGTCTCCGCTCATAGTTCTCGTATTACATAAGGGAGGGAGTAACGTAGAAAGTTATTCGTAGGAGATACCCTAATGAAATCGAAAACATCAAACACAGTTGGCCTTACCCCAACACGAGTTTCCACCCCAACACGAGCTTCCTCTCATAGTTCTCATATTACGAAAGGAAGGGGGGTAACATAGAAAGTTATTGGTAGGAGATACCCTAATGGAATCGAAAACTTCTAACACAGGTTGCCTTACCCCAACACGAGTCTTTACTCATAGTTCTCATATTACTAAAGGGAGGGGGGTAACATAGAAAGTTATTCGTAGAAGATACTCTAATAAAATCGAAAACTTCAAACACAGTTGGCCTTACCCCAACACGAGTTTCCACCCCAAAACGAGTTTCCACTCATAGTTCTCATATTACAAAAGGAAGGGGGTTAACATAGAAAGTTATTCGTAGGAGATACCCTAATGAAATTAAAAACTTCAAACACAGGTGGCCTTACCCCAACACGAGTCTCCGCTCATAGTTCTCGTATTACATAAGGGAGGGAGTAACGTAGAAAGTTATTCGTAGGAGATACCCTAATGAAATCGAAAACTTCAAACACTGTTGGCCTTACCTCAACACGAGTCTCCGCTCATAGTTCTCGTATTACATAAGGGAGGGGGTAACATAGAAAGTTATTCGTAGGAGATACGCTAATGAAATCGAAAACTTCACACACACGTGGCCTTACCCCATCACGAGTTTCCACCCCAACACGAGTTTCCACTCATAGTTCTCATATTACAAATGGAAGGGGGGTAACATAGAAAGTTATTCGTAGGAGATACGCTAATGAAATCGAAAACTTCAAACACAGTTGGCCTTACCCCAACACGAGTTTCCACCCCAACATAAGTTTCCACTCATAGTTCTCATATTACAAAAGAAAGGGGGGTAACATAGAAAGTTATTCGTAGGAGATACCCTAATGAAATCGAAAACTTCAAACACAGGTGGCCTTACCCCAACACGAGTCTCCACTCATAGTTCTCATATTACAAAAGGGAGGGGGGTAACATAGAAAGTTATTCGTAGGAGATACCCTAATGAAATCGAAAACTTCAAACACAGTTGTGCTTTTCCCAACACAAGTTTTAACCCCAACACGAGTTTTCACTCATAGTTCTCATATTACAAAAGGAAGGGGGGTAACATAGAACGTTATTCGTAGGAGATACCCTAATGAAATCAAAAACTTCAAACACAGGTGGCCTTACCCCAACACGAGTCTCCGCTCATAGTTCTTGTATTACATAAGGGAGGGGGTAACATAGAAAGTTATTCGTAGGAGATACCCTAAT
This sequence comes from Rhipicephalus microplus, assembly GCF_043290135.1. Classification (NCBI taxonomy): domain Eukaryota; kingdom Metazoa; phylum Arthropoda; class Arachnida; order Ixodida; family Ixodidae; genus Rhipicephalus; species Rhipicephalus microplus. Next base: position 115,895,975 of record NC_134707.1, read on the forward strand.
GAAATCGAAAACTTCAAACACAGGTGGCCTTACCCCAACACGAGTCTCCGCTCATAGTTCTCGTATTACATAAGGGAGGGGGTAACATAAAATTTATTCGTAGGAGATACCCTAATGAAATCGAAAACTTCAAACACAGTTGGCCTTACCCCAACACGAGTCTCCACTCATTGTTCTCATATTACAAAAGGGAGGGGGGTAACATAGAAAGTTATTCGTAGGAGATACCCTAATGAAATCGAAAACTTCAAACACAGTTGGCCTTACCCCAACACGAGTTTTCACCCCAACACGAGTTTCTACTCATAGTTCTCATATTACAAATGGAAGGGGGGTAACATAGAAAGTTATTCGTAGGAGATACCCTAATGAAATCAAAAACTTCAAACACAGTTGGCCTTACCCCAACACGAGTTTCCACCCCAACACGAGTTTTATTTATTTATTTATTTATTGTACCCTCATGGCATACAGCATTATAGAGGGGAGTGGGTTTGGAAGAAAAAAATACAATTGAAACGAGAAAAACAAATCACATTCAGTACATGCGTACAACAATCGAGAACAACGTGTAAATGAAGCACCGCGACAACAGGAAGCACCGGGACAATTCAAACAAGAAATCGAAAAATCAAAATTAAACAAGGAATCACCGCGAAAAAAAAAGAAAAAAAATGAAAAAAATTACAACATGGCACAGCGTATTTGCGATACACAAATGAACGGTAACCGAACAGCAGCAAACAAAACCAGGGAAAAAGAAAATGCGTTGAGCACATCAATGCATAAAATTTTCTAGTGCCGCCCGAAAGCGTTCATGATTAGTAATCGTGACTAGTGACGCAGGCAGGTTGTTCCAATCATGGCATGTTTTTTGTAATAAAAAATGGGAGTATGTTACGGTGTTTTGGCGCGGAATATGAACCTTGTAATGATGGTCGAGGCGTTCAGATAGGAAAAAAGGAGGATTGAGCCAACGTGATTTAAGTATGGGGTTACGGTGATACGCTTTACGCAGCACACAAAGGCGAGCAAGTTTCCGGCGAGTAGCAAGAGGAGCAAGGTCAAGGCTGGTCCACTCATAGTTCTCGTATTACAAAAGGAAGGGGAGTAACATAGAAAGTTATTCGTAGGAGATACCCTAATGAAATCCAAAACTTCAAACACAGGTGGCCTTACCCCAACACGAGTCTCCACTCATAGTTCTCATATGACAAATGGGAGGGAGGTAACATAGAAAGTTATTCGTAGGAGATACCCTAATGAAATCAAAAACTTCAAACACAGGTGGCCTTACCCAAACACGAGTCTCCACTCATAGTTCTTATATTACAAAAGGTAGGGGGTAACATAGAAAGTTATTCGTAGGAGATACCCTAATGAAATTGAAAACTTCAAACACACTTGGCCTTACCCCCACACGAGTCTCCGCTCATAGTTCTCGTATTACATAAGGGAGGGGGTAACATAGAAAGTTAGTCGTAGGAGATACCCTAATGAAATCGAAAACTTCAAACACAGTTGGCCTTACCCCAACACGAGTCTCCGCTCATAGTTCTCGTATTACATAAGGGAGGGGGTAACATAGAAAGTTATTTGTAGGAGATCCCCTAATGAAATCGAAAACTTCAAACACAGTTGGCCTTACCCTCAACACAAGTCTCCACTCATAGTTCTCATATTACAAAAGGGAGGGGGTAACATAGAAAGTTATTCATAGGAGATACCCTAATGAAATTGAAAACTTCAAACACACTTGGCCTTACCCCAACACGAGTCTCAGCTCATAGTTCTCGTATTACATAAGGGAGGGAGTAGCGTAGAAAGTTATTCGTAGGAGATACCCTAATGAAATCGAAAACTTCAAACACAGTTGACCTTACCCTCAACACAAGTCTCCACTCATAGTTCTCATATTACAAAAAGGAGGGGGGTAACATAGAAAGTTATTCGTACGAGATACCCTAATAAAATCGAAAACATCAAACACAGTTGGCCTAACCCCAACACGAGTTTCCACCCCAACACGAGCTTCCACTCATAGTTCTCATATTACAAAAGGAAGGGGGGTAACATAGAAAGTTATTGGTAGGAGATACCCTAATGGAATCGAAAACTTCAAACACAGGTTGCCTTACCCCAACACGAGTTTTTACTCACAGTTCTCATATTACAAAAGGGAGGGGGGTAACATAGAAAGTTATTCGTAGAAGATATTTAATAAAATCGAAAACTTCAAACACAGTTGGCCTTACCCCAACACGAGTTTCCACCCCAACACGAGTTTCCACTCATAGTTCTCATATTACAAAAGGAAGGGGGTTAACATAGAAAGTTATTCGTAGGAGATACCCTAATGAAATCAAAAACTTCAAACACAGGTGGCCTTACCCCAACACGAGTCTCCGCTCATAGTTCTCGTATTACATAAGGGAGGGAGTAACGTAGAAAGTTATTCGTAGGAGATACCCTAATGAAATCGAAAACTTCAAACACAGTTGGCCTTACCCCAACACGAGTCTCCGCTCATAGTTCTCGTATTACATAAGGGAGGGTGTAACATAGAAAGTCATTCGTAGGAGATACCCTAATGAAATCGAAAACTTCAAACACAGGTGGCCTTACCCCATCACGAGGTTCCACCCCAACACGAGTTTCCACTCATAGTTCTCATATTACAAATGACGGGGGTAACATAGAAAGTTATTCGTAGGAGATACGCTAATGAAATCGAAAACTTCAAACACAGTTGGCCTTACCCCAACACGAGTTTCCACCCCAACACGAGTTTCCACTCATAGTTCTCATATTACAAAAGGAAGGGGGGTAACATAGAAAGTTATTCGTAGGAGATGCCCTAATGAAAACGAAAACTTCAAACACAGGTGGCCTTACCCCAACACGAGTCTCCACTCATAGTTCTCTTATTACAAAAGGGAGGGGGTAACATAGAAAGTTATTCGTAGGAGATACCCTAATGAAATCAAAAACTTCAAACACAGGTGGCCTTACCCCAACACGAGTCTCCGCTCATAGTTCTCGTATTACATAAGGGAGGGGGTAACATATAAATTTAGTCGTAGGAGATACCCTAATGAAATCGAAAACTTCAAACACAGGTGGCCTTACCCCAGCACGAGGCTCCACTCATAGTTCTCATATTACAAATGGGAGGGGGGTAACATAGAAAGTTATTCGTAGGAGATACCCTAATGAAATTGAAAACTTCAAACACACTTTGCCTTACCCCAACACGAGTCTCCGCTCATAGTTCTCGTATTACATAAGGGAGGGGGTAACATAGAAAGTTATTCGTAGGAGATACCCTAATGAAATTGAAAACTTCAAACACACTTGGCCTTACCCCCACACGAGTCTCCGCTCATAGTTCTCGTATTACATAAGGGAGGGGGTAACATAGAAAGTTAGTCGTAGGAGATACCCTAATGAAATCGAAAACTTCAAACACAGTTGGCCTTACCCCAACACGAGTCTCCGCTCATAGTTCTCGTATTACATAAGGGAGGGGGTAACATAGAAAGGTATTCGTAGGAGATCCCCTAATGAAATCGAAAACTTCAAACACAGTTCGCCTTACCCTCAACACAAGTCTCCACTCATAGTTCTCATATTACAAAAGGGAGGGGGTAACATAGAAAGTTATTCATAGGAGATACCCTAATGAAATTGAAAACTTCAAACACACTTGGCCTTACCCCAACACGAGTCTCAGCTCATAGTTCTCGTATTACATAAGGGAGGGAGTAGCGTAGAAAGTCATTCGTAGGAGATACCCTAATGAAATCGAAAACTTCAAACACAGTTGGCCTTACCCTCAACACAAGTCTCCACTCATAGTTCTCATATTACAAAAAGGAGGAGGGTAACATAGAAAGTTATTCGTACGAGATACCCTAATAAAATCGAAAACATCAAACACAGTTGGCCTTACCCCAACACGAGTTTCTACCCCAACACGAGCTTCCACTCATAGTTCTCATATTACAAAAGGAAGGGGGGTAACATAGAAAGTTATTGGTAGGAGATACCCTAATGGAATCGAAAACTTCAAACACAGGTTGCCTTACCCCAACACGAGTTTTTACTCATAGTTCTCATATTACAAAAGGGAGGGGGGTAACATAGAAAGTTATTCGTAGAAGATACTCTAATAAAATCGAAAACTTCAAACACAGTTGGCCTTACCCCAACATGAGTTTCCACCCCAACACGAGTTTCCACTCATAGTTCTCATATTACAAAAGGAAGGGGGTTAACATAGAAAGTTATTCGTAGGAGATACCCTAATGAAATCAAAAACTTCAAACACAGGTGGCCTTACCCCAACACGAGTCTCCGCTCATAGTTCTCGTATTACATAAGGGAGGGAGTAACGTAGAAAGTTATTCGTAGGAGATACCCTAATGAAATCGAAAACTTCAAACACAGTTGGCCTTACCCCAACACGAGTCTCCGCTCATAGTTCTCGTATTACATAAAGGAGGGGGTAACATAGAAAGTTATTCGTTGGAGATACCCTAATGAAATCGAAAACTTCAAACACAGGTGGCCTTACCCCATCACGAGTTTCCACCCCAACACGAGTTTCCACTCATAGTTCTCATATTACAAATGACTGGGGTAACATAGAAAGTTATTCGTAGGAGATACGCTAATGAAATCGAAAACATCAAACACAGTTGGCCTTACCCCAACACGAGTTTCCACCCCAACACGAGTTCCCACTCATAGTTCTCATATTACAAAAGGAAGGGGGGTAACACAGAAAGTTATTCGTAGGAGATACTCTAATGAAATCGAAAACTTCAAACACAGGTGGCCTTACCTCAACACGAGTCTCCACTCATAGTTCTCATATTACAAAAGGGAGGGGGGTAACATAGAAAGTTATTCGTAGGAGATACCCTAATGAAATCGAAAACTTCAAACACAGTTGTGCTTACCCCAACACAAGTTTCCACCCCAACACGAGTTTTCACTCATAGTTCTCATATTACAAAAGGAAGGGGGGTAACATAGAAAGTTATTCGTAGGAGATGCCCTAATGAAATCGAAAACTTCAAACACAGGTGGCCTTACCCCAACACGAGTCTCCACTCATAGTTCTCTTATTACAAAAGGGAGGGGGTAACATAGAAAGTTATTCGTAGGAGATACCCTAATGAAATCAAAAACTTCAAACACAGGTGGCCTTACCCCAACACGAGTCTCCGCTCATAGTTCTCGTATTACATAAGGGAGGGGGTAACATATAAATTTAGTCGTAGGAGATACCCTAATGAAATCGAAAACTTCAAACACACTTGGCCTTACCCCAACACGAGTCTCCGCTCATAGTTCTCGTATTACATAAAGGAGGGGGTAACATAGAAAGTTAGTCGTAGGAGATACCCTAATGAAATCGAAAACTTCAAACACAGTTGGCCTCACCCTCAACACAAGTCTCCACTCATAGTTCTCATGTTACAAAAGGTAGGGGGGTAACATAGAAAGTTATTCGTAGGAGATACCCTAATGAAATTGAAAACTTCAAACACACTTTGCCTTACCCCAACACGAGTCTCCGCTCATAGTTCTCGTATTACATAAGGGAGGGGGTAACATAGAAAGTTATTCGTAGGAGATACCCTAATGAAATTGAAAACTTCAAACACACTTGGCCTTACCCCCACACGAGTCTCCGCTCATAGTTCTCGTATTACATAAGGGAGGGGGTAACATAGAAAGTTAGTCGTAGGAGATACCCTAATGAAATCGAAAACTTCAAACACAGTTGGCCTTACCCCAACACGAGTCTCCGCTCATAGTTCTCGTATTACATAAGGGAGGGGGTAACATAGAAAGTTATTCGTAGGAGATCCCCTAATGAAATTGAAAACTTCAAACACAGTTGGCCTTACCCTCAACACAAGTCTCCACTCATAGTTCTCATATTACAAAAGGGAGGGGGTAACATAGAAAGTTATTCATAGGAGATACCCTAATGAAATTGAAAACTTCAAACACACTTGGCCTTACCCCAACACGAGTCTCAGCTCATAGTTCTCGTATTACATAAGGGAGGGAGTAGCGTAGAAAGTCATTCGTAGGAGATACCCTAATGAAATCGAAAACTTCAAACACAGTTGGCCTTACCCTCAACACAAGTCTCCACTCATAGTTCTCATATTACAAAAAGGAGGGGGGTAACATAGAAAGTTATTCGTACGAGATACCCTAATAAAATCGAAAACATCAAACACAGTTGGCCTTACCCCAACACGAGTTTCCACCCCAACACGAGCTTCCACTCATAGTTCTCATATTACAAAAGGAAGGGGGGTAACATAGAAAGTTATTGGTAGGAGATACCCTAATGGAATCGAAAACTTCAAACACAGGTTGCCTTACCCCAACACGAGTTTTTACTCATAGTTCTCATATTACAAAAGGGAGGGGGGTAACATAGAAAGTTATTCGTAGAAGATACTCTAATAAAATCGAAAACTTCAAACACAGTTGGCCTTACCCCAACATGAGTTTCCACCCCAACACGAGTTTTCACTCATAGTTCTCATATTACAAAAGGAAGGGGGTTAACATAGAAAGTTATTCGTAGGAGATACCCTAATGAAATCAAAAACTTCAAACACAGGTGGCCTTACCCCAACACGAGTCTCCGCTCATAGTTCTCGTATTACATAAGGGAGGGAGTAACGTAGAAAGTTATTCGTAGGAGATACCCTAATGAAATCGAAAACTTCAAACACAGTTGGCCTTACCCCAACACGAGTCTCCGCTCCTAGTTCTCGTATTACATAAAGGAGGGGGTAACATAGAAAGTTATTCGTAGGAGATACCCTAATGAAATCGAAAACTTCAAACACATGTGGCCTTACCCCATCACGAGTTTCCACCCCAACACGAGTTTCCACTCATAGTTCTCATATTACAAATGACTGGGGTAACATAGAAAGTTATTCGTAGGAGATACGCTAATGAAATCGAAAACATCAAACACAGTTGGCCTTACCCCAACACGAGTTTCCACCCCAACACGAGTTCCCACTCATAGTTCTCATATTACAAAAGGAAGGGGGGTAACACAGAAAGTTATTCGTAGGAGATACTCTAATGAAATCGAAAACTTCAAACACAGGTGGCCTTACCCCAACACGAGTCTCCACTCATAGTTCTCATATTACAAAAGGGAGGGCGGTAACATAGAAAGTTATTCGTAGGAGATACCCTAATGAAATCGAAAACTTCAAACACAGTTGTGCTTACCCCAACACAAGTTTCCACCCCAACACGAGTTTTCACTCATAGTTCTCATATTACAAAAGGAAGGGGGGTAACATAGAAAGTTATTCGTAGGAGATGCCCTAATGAAATCGAAAACTTCAAACACAGGTGGCCTTACCCCAACACGAGTCTCCACTCATAGTTCTCTTATTACAAAAGGGAGGGGGTAACATAGAAAGTTATTCGTAGGAGATACCCTAATGAAATCAAAAACTTCAAACACAGGTGGCCTTACCCCAACACGAGTCTCCGCTCATAGTTCTCGTATTACATAAGGGAGGGGGTAACATAGAAAGTTATTCGTAGGAGATACCCTAATGAAATCGAAAACTTCAAACACAGGTGGCCTTACCCCAACACGAGTCTCCGCTCATAGTTCTCGTATTACATAAGGGAGGGGGTAACATAAAATTTATTCGTAGGAGATACCCTAATGAAATCGAAAACTTCAAACACAGTTGGCCTTACCCCAACACGAGTCTCCACTCATTGTTCTCATAATACAAAAGGGAGGGGGGTAACATAGAAAGTTATTCGTAGGAGATACCCTAATGAAATCGAAAACTTCAAACACAGTTGGCCTTACCCCAACACGAGTTTCCACCCCAACACAAGTTTCTACTCATAGTTCTCATATTACAAATGGAAGGGGGGTAACATAGAAAGTTATTCGTAGGAGATACCCTAATGAAATCGAAAACTTCAAACACAGTTGGCCTTACCCCAACACGAGTTTCCACCCCAACACGAGTTTTATTTATTTATTTATTTATTGTACCCTCAGGGCATACAGCATTATAGAGGGGAGTGGGTTAAGAAGAAAAAAATACAATTGAAACAAGAAAAACAAATCACATTCAGTACATGCGTACAACACTCGAAAACAACGTGTAAATGAAGCACCGCGACAACAGGAAGCACCGCGACAAATCAAACAAGGAATCGAAAAATCAAAATCAAACAAGAAAGCACCGCGAAAAAAAAGAAAAAAAATGAAAAAAAATTACAACATGGCACAGCGTATTTGCGATACACAAATGAACGGTAACCGAACAGCAGCTAACAAAACCAGGGAAAAAGAAAATGCGTTGAGCACATCAATGCATAAAATTTTCTAGTGCCGCCCGAAAGCGTTCATGATTAGTAATCGTGACTAGTGACGCAGGCAGGTTGTTCCAATCATGGCATGTTTTTTGTAAAAAAGAATGGGAGTATGTTACGGTGTTTTGGCGCGGAATATGAACCTTGTAATGATGGTCGAGGTGTTCAGATAGGAAAATAGGAGGATTGAGCCAACGTGATTTAAGTATGGGGTTATGGTGATACGCTTTATGCAGCACACAAAGGCGAGCAAGTTTCCGGCGAGTAGCAAGATGAGCAAGGTCAAGGCTGGTCCACTCATAGTTCTCATATTACAAAAGGAAGGGGGGTAACATAGAAAGTTCTTCGTAGGAGATACCCTAATGAAATCGAAAACTTCAAACACAGGTGGCCTTACCCCAACACGAGTCTCCACTCATAGTTCTCATATTACAAATGGGAGGGAGGTAACATAGAAAGTTATTCGTAGGAGATACCCTAATGAAATCAAAAATTTCAAACACAGGTGGCCTTACCCCAACACGAGTCTCCGCTCATAGTTCTCGTATTATATAAGGGAGGGGATAACATAGAAAGTTATTCGTAGGAGATACCCTAATGAAATCGAAAACTTCAAACACAGTTGGCCTTACCCTCAACACAAGTCTCCACTCATAGTTCTCATATTACAAAAGGTAGGGGGGTAACATAGAAAGTTATTCGTAGGAGATACCTTAATGAAATTGAAAACTTCAAACACACTTGGCCTTACCCCAACACGAGTCTCCGCTCATAGTTCTCGTATTACATAAGGGAGGGGGTAACATAGAAATTTAGTCGTAGGAGATACCCTAATGAAATCGAAAACCTCAAACACACTTGGCCTTACCCCAACACGAGTCTCCGCTCATAGTTCTCGTATTACATAAGGGAGGGGTTAACATAGAAAGTTAGTCGTAGGAGATACCCTAATGAAATCGAAAACTTCAAACACAGTTGACCTTACCCCAACACGAGTCTCCGCTCATAGTTCTCGTATTACATAAGGAAGGGGAGTAACATAGAAAGTTATTCGTAGGAGATACCCTAATGAAATCGAAAACTTCAAACACAGGTGGCCTTACCCCAACACGAGTCTCCGCTCATAGTTCCCATATTACAAATGGGAGGGAGGTAACATAGAAAGTTATTCGTAGGAGATACCCTAATGAAATCAAAAACTTCAAACACAGGTGGCCTTACCCCAACACGAGTCTCCGCTCATAGTTCTCGTATTATATAAGGAAGGGGGTAATATAGAAAGTTATTCGTATGAGATACCCTAATGAAATCGAAAACTTCAAACACAGTTGGCCTTACCCCAACACGAGTCTCCGCTCATACTTCTCGTATTACATAAGGGAGGGGGTAACATAGAAAGTTATTCGTAGAAGATACCCTAATGAAATCAAAAACTTCAAACACAGTTGGCCTTACCCTCAACACAAGTCTCCACTCATAGTTCTCATATTACAAAAGGTAGGGGGGTAACATAGAAAGTTATTCGTAGGAGATACCCTAATGAAATTGAAAACTTCAAACACACTTGGCCTTACCCCAACACGAGTCTCCGCTCATAGTTCTCGTATTACATAAGGGAGGGGGTAACATAGAAAGTTAGTCGTAGGAGATACCCTAATGAAATCGAAAACTTCAAACACAGTTGGCCTCACCCCAACACGAGTCTCCGCTCATAGTTCTCGTATTACATAAAGGAGGGGGTAACATAGAAAGTTATTCGTAGGAGATACCCTAATGAAATCGAAAACTTCAAACACAGTTGGCCTTACCCTCAACACAAGTCTCCACTCATAGTTCTCATATTACAAAAGGGAGGGGGTAACATAGAAAGTTATTCATAGGAGATACCCTAATGAAATTGAAAACTTCAAGCACACTTGGCCTTACCCCAACACGAGTCTCCGCTCATAGTTCTCGTATTACATAAGGGAGGGAGTAGCGTAGAAAGTTATTCGTAGGAGATACCCTAATGAAATCGAAAACTTCAAACACAGTTGGCCTTACCCTCAACACAAGTCTCCACTCATAGTTCTCATATTACAAAAGGGAGGGGGGTAACATAGAAAGTTATTCGTACGAGATACCCTCATGAAATCGAAAACATCAAACACAGTTGGCCTTACCCCAACACGAGTTTCCACCTCAACACGAGCTTCCACTCATATATCTCATATTACAAAAGGAAGGGGGGTAACATAGAAAGTTATTGGTAGGAGATACCCTAATGGAATCGAAAACTTCAAACACAGGTTGCCTTACCCCAACACGAGTCTTTACTCATAGTTCTCGTATTACATAAGGGAGGGAGTAACGTAGAAAGTTATTCGTAGGAGATACCCTAATGAAATCGAAAACTTCAAACACAGGTGGCCTTACCCCATCACGAGTTTCCACCCCAACACGAGTTTCCACTCATAGTTCTCATATTACAAATGGAAGGGGGGTAACATAGAAAGTTATTCGTAGGAGATACCTTAATGAAATTGAAAACTTCAAACACACTTGGCCTTACCCCAACACGAGTCTCCGCTCATAGTTCTCGTATTACATAAGGGAGGGGGTAACATGGAAATTTAGTCGTAGGAGATACCCTAATGAAATCGAAAACTTCAAACACACTTGGCCTTACCCCAACACGAGTCTCCGCTCATAGTTCTCGTAATACATAAGGGAGGGGGTAACATAGAAAGTTAGTCGTAGGAGATACCCTAATGAAATCGAAAACTTCAAACACAGTTGACCTTACCCCAACACGAGTCTCCGCTCATAGTTCTCGTATTACATAAGGAAGGGGAGTAACATAGAAAGTTATTCGTAGGAGATACCCTAATGAAATCGAAAACTTCAAACACAGGTGGCCTTACCCCAACACGAGTCTCCGCTCATAGTTCTCATATTACAAATGGGAGGGAGGTAACATAGAAAGTTATTTGTAGGAGATACCCTAATGAAATCAAAAACTTCAAACACAGGTGGCCTTACCCCAACACGAGTCTCCGCTCATAGTTCTCGTATTATATAAGGAAGGGGGTAATATAGAAAGTTATTCGTATGAGATACCCTAATGAAATCGAAAACTTCAAACACAGTTGGCCTTACCCCAACACGAGTCTCCGCTCATACTTCTCGTATTACATAAGGGAGGGGGTAACATAGAAAGTTATTCGTAGAAGATACCCTAATGAAATCAAAAACTTCAAACACAGTTGGCCTTACCCTCAACACAAGTCTCCACTCATAGTTCTCATATTACAAAAGGTAGGGGGGTAACATAGAAAGTTATTCGTAGGAGATACCCTAATGAAATTGAAAACTTCAAACACACTTGGCCTTACCCCAACACGAGTCTCCGCTCATAGTTCTCGTATTACATAAGGGAGGGGGTAACATAGAAAGTTAGTCGTAGGAGATACCCTAATGAAATCGAAAACTTCAAACACAGTTGGCCTCACCCCAACACGAGTCTCCGCTCATAGTTCTCGTATTACATAAAGGAGGGGGTAACATAGAAAGTTATTCGTAGGAGATACCCTAATGAAATCGAAAACTTCAAACACAGTTGGCCTTACCCTCAACACAAGTCTCCACTCATAGTTCTCATATTACAAAAGGGAGGGGGTAACATAGAAAGTTATTCATAGGAGATACCCTAATGAAATTGAAAACTTCAAGCACACTTGGCCTTACCCCAACACGAGTCTCCGCTCATAGTTCTCGTATTACATAAGGGAGGGAGTAGCGTAGAAAGTTATTCGTAGGAGATACCCTAATGAAATCGAAAACTTCAAACACAGTTGGCCTTACCCTCAACACAAGTCTCCACTCATAGTTCTCATATTACAAAAGGGAGGGGGGTAACATAGAAAGTTATTCGTACGAGATACCCTAATGAAATCGAAAACATCAAACACAGTTGGCCTTACCCCAACACGAGTTTCCACCTCAACACGAGCTTCCACTCATATATCTCATATTACAAAAGGAAGGGGGGTAACATAGAAAGTTATTGGTAGGAGATACCCTAATGGAATCGAAAACTTCAAACACAGGTTGCCTTACCCCAACACGAGTCTTTACTCATAGTTCTCGTATTACATAAGGAAGGGAGTAACGTAGAAAGTTATTCGTAGGAGATACCCTAATGAAATCGAAAACTTCAAACACAGGTGGCCTTACCCCATCACGAGTTTCCACCCCAACACGAGTTTCCACTCATAGTTCTCATATTACAAATGGAAGGGGGGTAACATAGAAAGTTATTCGTAGGAGATACGCTAATGAATTCGAAAACTTCAAACACAGTTGGCCTTACCCCAACACGAGTTTCCACCCTAACACGAGTTTCCACTCATGGTTCTCATATTACAAAAGGAAGGGGGGTAACATAGAAAGTTATTCGTAGGAGATACTCTAATGAAATCGAAAACTTCAAACACAGGTGGCCTTACCCCAACACGAGTCTCCACTCATAGTTCTCATATTACAAAAGGGAGGGGGGTAACATAGAAAGTTATTCGTAGGAGATACCCTAATGAAATCGAAAACTTCAAACACAGTTGTGCTTACCCCAACACAAGTTTCCACCCCAACACGAGTTTTCACTCATAGTTCTCATATTACAAAAGGAAGGGGGGTAACATAGAAAGTTATTCGTAGGAGATGCCCTAATGAAATCGAAAACTTCAAACACAGGTGGCCTTACCCCAACACGAGTCTCCACTCATAGTTCTCTTATTACAAAAGGGAGGGGGTAACATAGAAAGTTATTCGTAGGAGATACCCTAATGAAATCAAAAACTTCAAACACAGGTGGCCTTACCCCAACACGAGTCTCCGCTCATAGTTCTCGTATTACATAAGGGAGGGGGTAACATAGAAAGTTATTCGTAGGAGATACCCTAATGAAATCGAAAACTTCAAACACAGGTGGCCTTACCCCAACACGAGTCTCCGCTCATAGTTCTCGTATTACATAAGGGAGGGGGTAACATAAAATTTATTCGTAGGAGATACCCTAATGAAATCGAAAACTTCAAACACAGTTGGCCTTACCCCAACACGAGTCTCCACTCATTGTTCTCATAATACAAAAGGGAGGGGGGTAACATAGAAAGTTATTCGTAGGAGATACCCTAATGAAATCGAAAACTTCAAACACAGTTGGCCTTACCCCAACACGAGTTTCCACCCCAACACAAGTTTCTACTCATAGTTCTCATATTACAAATGGAAGGGGGGTAACATAGAAAGTTATTCGTAGGAGATACCCTAATGAAATCGTAAACTTCAAACACAGTTGGCCTTACCCCAACACGAGTTTCCACCCCAACACGAGTTTTATTTATTTATTTATTTATTGTACCCTCAGGGCATACAGCATTATAGAGGGGAGTGGGTTAAGAAGAAAAAAATACAATTGAAACGAGAAAAACAAATCACATTCAGTACATGCGTACAACACTCGAGAACAACGTGTAAATGAAGCACCGCGACAACAGGAAGCACCGCGACAAATCAAACAAGGAATCGAAAAATCAAAATCAAACAAGAAAGCACCGCGAAAAAAAAAGAAAAAAAAATGAAAAAAATTTCAACATGGCACAGCGTATTTGCGATACACAAATGAACGGTAACCGAACAGCAGCTAACAAAACCAGGGAAAAAGAAAATGCGTTGAGCACATCAATGCATAAAATTTTCTAGTGCCGCCCGAAAGCGTTCATGATTAGTAATCGTGACTAGTGACGCAGGCAGGTTGTTCCAATCATGGCATGTTTTTTGTAAAAAAGAATGGGAGTATGTTACGGTGTTTTGGCGCGGAATATGAACCTTGTAATGATGGTCGAGGTGTTCAGATAGGAAAATAGGAGGATTGAGCCAACGTGATTTAAGTATGGGGTTATGGTGATACGCTTTATGCAGCACACAAAGGCGAGCAAGTTTCCGGCGAGTAGCAAGATGAGCAAGGTCAAGGCTGGTCCACTCATAGTTCTCATATTACAAAAGGAAGGGGGGTAACATAGAAAGTTCTTCGTAGGAGATACCCTAATGAAATCGAAAACTTCAAACACAGGTGGCCTTACCCCAACACGAGTCTCCACTCATTGTTCTCATATTACAAATGGGAGGGAGGTAACATAGAAAGTTATTCGTAGGAGATACCCTAATGAAATCAAAAATTTCAAACACAGGTGGCCTTACCCCAACACGAGTCTCCGCTCATAGTTCTCGTATTATATAAGGGAGGGGATAACATAGAAAGTTATTCGTAGGAGATACCCTAATGAAATCGAAAACTTCAAACACAGTTGGCCTTACCCTCAACACAAGTCTCCACTCATAGTTCTCATAATACAAAAGGTAGGGGGGTAACATAGAAAGTTATTCGTAGGAGATACCTTAATGAAATTGAAAACTTCAAACACACTTGGCCTTACCCCAACACGAGTCTCCGCTCATAGTTCTCGTATTACATAAGGGAGGGGGTAACATAGAAATTTAGTCGTAGGAGATACCCTAATGAAATCGAAAACTTCAAACACACTTGGCCTTACCCCAACACGAGTCTCCGCTCATAGTTCTCGTATTACATAAGGGAGGGGGTAACATAGAAAGTTAGTCGTAGGAGATACCCTAATGAAATCGAAAACTTCAAACACAGTTGACCTTACCCCAACACGAGTCTCCGCTCATAGTTCTCGTATTACATAAGGAAGGGGAGTAACATAGAAAGTTATTCGTAGGAGATACCCTAATGAAATCGAAAACTTCAAACACAGGTGGCCTTACCCCAACACGAGTCTCCGCTCATAGTTCTCATATTACAAATGGGAGGGAGGTAACATAGAAAGTTATTCGTAGGAGATACCCTAATGAAATCAAAAACTTCAAACACAGGTGGCCTTACCCCAACACGAGTCTCCGCTCATAGTTCTCGTAATATATAAGGAAGGGGGTAATATAGAAAGTTATTCGTATGAGATACCCTAATGAAATCGAAAACTTCAAACACAGTTGGCCTTACCCCAACACGAGTCTCCGCTCATACTTCTCGTATTACATAAGGGAGGGGGTAACATAGAAAGTTATTCGTAGAAGATACCCTAATGAAATCAAAAACTTCAAACACAGTTGGCCTTACCCTCAACACAAGTCTCCACTCATAGTTCTCATATTACAAAAGGTAGGGGGGTAACATAGAAAGTTATTCGTAGGAGATACCCTAATGAAATTGAAAACTTCAAACACACTTGGCCTTACCCCAACACGAGTCTCCGCTCATAGTTCTCGTATTACAAAAGGGAGGGGGTAACATAGAAAGTTAGTCGTAGGAGATACCCTAATGAAATCGAAAACTTCAAACACAGTTGGCCTTACCCCAACACGAGTCTCCGCTCATAGTTCTCGTATTACATAAAGGAGGGGGTAACATAGAAAGTTATTCGTAGGAGATACCCTAATGAAATCGAAAACTTCAAACACAGTTGGCCTTACCCTCAACACAAGTTTCCACTCATAGTTCTCATATTACAAAAGGGAGGGGGTAACATAGAAAGTTATTCATAGGAGATACCCTAATGAAATTGAAAACTTCAAGCACACTTGGCCTTACCCCAACACGAGTCTCCGCTCATAGTTCTCGTATTACATAAGGGAGGGAGTAGCGTAGAAAGTTATTCGTAGGAGATACCCTAATGAAATCGAAAACTTCAAACACAGTTGGCCTTACCCTCAACACAAGTCTCCACTCATAGTTCTCATATTACAAAAGGGAGGGGGGTAACATAGAAAGTTATTCGTACGAGATACCCTAATGAAATCGAAAACATCAAACACAGTTGGCCTTACCCCAACACGAGTTTCCACCCCAACACGAGCTTCCACTCATATATCTCATATTACAAAAGGAAGGGGGGTAACATAGAAAGTTATTGGTAGGAGATACCCTAATGGAATCGAAAACTTCAAACACAGGTTGCCTTACCCCAACACGAGTCTTTACTCATAGTTCTCGTATTACATAAGGGAGGGAGTAACGTAGAAAGTTATTCGTAGGAGATACCCTAATGAAATCGAAAACTTCAAACACAGGTGGCCTTACCCCATCACGAGTTTCCACCCCAACACGAGTTTCCACTCATAGTTCTCATATTACAAATGGAAGGGGGGTAACATAGAAAGTTATTCGTAGGAGATACGCTAATGAAATCGAAAACTTCAAACACAGTTGGCCTTACCCCAACACGAGTTTCCACCCCAACACGAGTTTCCACTCATAGTTCTCATATTACAAAAGGAAGGGGGGTAACATAGAAAGTTATTCGTAGGAGATACTGTAATGAAATCGAAAACTTCAAACACAGGTGGCCTTACCCCAACACGAGTCTCCACTCATAGTTCTCATATTACAAAAGGGAGGGGGGTAACATAGAAAGTTATTCGTAGGAGATACCCTAATGAAATCGAAAACTTCAAACACAGTTGTGCTTACCCCAACACGAGTTTCCACACCAACACGAGTTTTCACTCATAGTTCTCATATTATAAAAGGAAGGGGGGTAACATAGAAAGTTATTCGTAGGAGATGCCCTAATGAAATCGAAAACTTCAAACACAGGTGGCCTTACCCCAACACGAGTCTCCACTCATAGTTCTCTTATTACAAAAAGGAGGGGGTAACATAGAAAGTTATTCGTAGGAGATACCCTAATGAAATCAAAAACTTCAAACACAGGTGGTCTTACCCCAACACGAGTCTCCGCTCATAGTTCTCGTATTACATAAGGGAGGGGGTAACATAGAAAGTTATTCGTAGGAGATACCCTAATGAAATCGAACACTTCAAACACAGGTGGCCTTACCCCAACACGAGTCTCCGCTCATAGTTCTCGTATTACATAAGGGAGGGGGTAACATAAAATTTATTCGTAGGAGATACCCTAATGAAATCGAAAACTTCAAACACAGTGGGCCTTACCCCAACACGAGTCTCCACTCATTGTTCTCATATTACAAAAGGGAGGGGGGTAACATAGAAAGTTATTCGTAGGAGATACCCTAATGAAATCGAAAACTTCAAACACAGTTGGCCTTACCCCAACACGAGTTTCCACCCCAACACAAGTTTCTACTCATAGTTCTCATATTACAAATGGAAGGGGGGTAACATAGAAAGTTATTCGTAGGAGATACCCTAATGAAATCGAAAACTTCAAACACAGTTGGCCTTACCCCAACACGAGTTTCCACCCCAACACGAGTTTTATTTATTTATTTATTTATTGTACCCTCAGGGCATACAGCATTATAGAGGGGAGTGGGTTAAGAAGAAAAAAATACAATTGAAACGAGAAAAACAAATCACATTCAGTACATGCGTACAACACTCGAGAACAACGTGTAAATGAAGCACCGCGACAACAGGAAGCACCGCGACAAATCAATCAAGGAATCGAAAAATCAAAGTCAAACAAGGAAGCACCGCGAAAAACAAAGAAAAAAAATTGAAAAAAAATTACAACATGGCACAGCGTATTTGCGATACACAAATTAACGGTAACCGAACAGCAGCAAACAAAACCAGGGAAAAAGAAAATGCGTTGAGCACATCAATGCATAAAATTTTCTAGTGCCGCCCGATAGCGTTCATGATTAGTAATCGTGACTAGTGACGCAGGCAGGTTGTTCCAATCATGGCATGTTTTTTGTAAAAAAGAATGGGAGTATGTTACGGTGTTTTGGCGCGGAATATGAACCTTGTAATCATGGTCGAGGCGTTCAGATAGGAAAAAAGGAGGATTGAGCCAACGTGATTTAAGTATGGGGTTATGGTGATACGCTTTATGCAGCACACAAAGGCGAGCAAGTTTCCGGCGAGTAGCAAGAGGAGCAAGGTCAAGGCTGGTCCACTCATAGTTCTCATATTACAAAAGGAAGGGGGGTAACATAGAAAGTTCTTCGTAGGAGATACCCTAATAAAATCGAAAACTTCAAACACAGGTGGCCTTACCCCAACACGAGTCTCCACTCATAGTTCTCATATTACAAATGGGAGGGAGGTAACATAGAAAGTTATTCGTAGGAGATACCCTAATGAAATCAAAAACTTCAAACACAGGTGGCCTTACCCCAACACGAGTCTCCGCTCATAGTTCTCGTATTATATAAGGGAGGGGGTAACATAGAAAGTTATTCGTAGGAGATACCCTAATGAAATTGAAAACTTCAAACACACTTGGCCTTACCCCAACACGAGTCTCCGCTCATAGTTCTCGTATTACATAAGGGAGGGGGTAACATAGAAAGTTAGTCGTAGGAGATACCCTAATGAAATCGAAAACTTCAAACACACTTGGCCTTACCCCAACACGAGTCTCCGCTCATAGTTCTCGTATTACATAAGGGAGGGGGTAACATAGAAAGTTAGTCGTAGGAGATACCCTAATGAAATCGAAAACTTCAAACACAGTTGGCCTTACCCCAACACGAGTCTCCGCTCATAGTTCTCGTATTACATAAGGGAGGGGGTAACATAGAAAGTTAGTCGTAGGAGATACCCTAATGAAATTGAAAACTTCAAACACAGGTGGGCTTACCCCAACACGAGTCTCCACTCATAGTTCTCATATTACAAAAGGGAGGGGGGTAACATAGAAAGTTATTCGTAGGAGATACCCTAATGAAATCGAAAACTTCAAACACAGTTGGCCTTACCCCAACACGAGTCTCCGCTCATAGTTCTCATATTACAAAAGGAAGGGGGGTAACATAGAAAGTTATTCGTAGGAGATACCCTAATGAAATTGAAAACTTCAAACACACCTGGCCTTACCCCAACACGAGTCTCCACTCATAGTTCTCGTATTACATAAGAGAGGGGGTAACATAGAAAGTTAGTCGTAGGAGATACCCTAATGAAATCGAAAACTTCAAACACAGGTGGGCTTACCCCAACACGAGTCTCCACTCATAGTTCTCATATTACAAAAGGGAGGGGGGTAACATAGAAAGTTATTCGTAGGAGATACCCTAATGAAATCGAAAACTTCAAACACAGGTGGCCTCACCCCAACACGAGTATCCACTCATAGTTCTCATTAACAGTATTATATACGCCTGAATATTCAGAATAATTTATTTGAGTTTTTGTTGATTTGATTTTTGTTATCTTTTGCAGTCTCTTTCTGTTGTATGTTTCGTCGCGGTGAACTGCGGTACATACGAAGCGTTACTTAATTTTTTTCATTCTATTTTTATCTCTGAAGTTTTGTTATTTTATATCAATGAAATTCAACATTGAGCTACGGAGAGGCGAAGGTCGTCTGTGATTTATTCTCCCTTTTTGAAACACGCCTTCCTCTTCTTCTCCCTGATCTTGTTTCATTAACCCTTCAAACAACGACCGTTTCAGTGAATTCTAGATTCGCACCATGTATCTTATTCATTTGTAGCATCTCTTTCGGCCACAATGGGTCTACTGCGGTCCAATTGGGCTTTTCAAAATATAAGTGCGTTGGTTAGAACATGGCATGCCAGACTGTAGTTATTTCATACGCATAGAGCTATTGTAGCAGAGAGATGGGCCAAGAACTTGACAACTGCGTGAGCAAACCATCGGTTGCCCTCCTAGATAAGGAGTTTCAGCATGTGGCAATTGGCGTATTTGTGTAATGCATCTGATATTCTGCCTCATGATTTGCGTAAATAAAGTGTGACGTTTGCTCAAATGTTCTTTCCTTTCTTTCTTTCTTCTTTTTCCTGGATGTCGTATATAAATGCAATGCGGGATGAATAAACCTTCAGTTGATTGTCTGCACTTGTCCTTGTCTTTTTCCCGTCCGCGTTTTCTACCACGTAGTACACTTAGATCATGTGTCACCAACTGGCCCAATCGTCCGCTTTGTAACGGGCTAAGCAGCACTCACATTAAAAAAAAACTAGGGCGGAAGAACAAGAACCACTGCACCCGCAATCTTGTGCACGCTTTCCCGTTCTTTTAGTTCTTGAGAGCGCTGCACAGTCATTAGTATGAGTCCATTCCCATAGCCAAGGTTTCAATTTTAATGCAGCTATTTCACTGTAATCTTTCCGAAGGTTGTTTACAACTTTTAGGTTAATTTTTTGTTTCGTGGACGATCGTTTCACAGTAATGGATAAGGAAGAATTATCAATACTCGGTCGTGGTCCCCAATGAAGGCTTTTGGGTGCGTTGTTGGTATGCGCAGCCCATTTCTGTCCTGTACCAGCATCTCCGAGTGACGAAGCTGGCCGGCAAAGCTGCCGCAAGATGTGGTCTTCCAGAGCTCCAAAATTTCAGCCAAACCCAGAAAGCGGCCAAAAATCAGTGAAGTTTTCCCTCTCTCGGGGGTCTCTCTGTATAATGAGTCACGGGTGTTTTGACCACGCGAGTGCGCGAACTTGTTTTGCCCATCCCCGCTGCCAATGTCAAGCAGGAACGTACGTCGGGGATATGGTGGCTAGCCATCCCGCATTTGGCGGGACTTCCCCGACTGCTAAGTCAAGCAGCGCTGCGAGTCCATGCCGTCCTGGTGGGGACCGCCATGAGTTAAAATGATTCGTAGGCCCCCACACGCCCAACAACGGCTGTCACGCTACGGAATTCGAAGTTAGCATGAATCACATGCAAGCGGCAATATTGCGGCAGCGAGTGGTGACTGGAAGGAGCTTGCTCCACTTTAGCTGAGCTGGCTGAATTTCTGAAGTGCGACAATTACAAGTACATTCTCCGGCAATAAGAATTGTTCCAGCTGTACGTGGCCAGCTTAAGTACCGCTTAAAGAGGGCGTCCACGCAATGTTCGCCAGGGTGTTGCATAGGTGAATTAAATAAGGGGGGATCGGGAGCGAATCATCGCGGGGGGCCTTTTCGTGAGGTGGTCATATGTGATGCAAAGTTGGCTTGCAAACCTGCAGGCCGTCTCATATGAATATGCGGGAACTTACTGTGCTAATCAAGCTGTGAAGGTCATTGCTACTGCATACAAAATTGTTAGTCAAAATTACGCCCCCCTTTTATCCCCCCTTTGGATTCCTACAGTAACAGTACAGAAGAAAACCAATTTCGCCAACCCCCTATGCTATTCTCTCCCCCCCCCTGGTCTCGACTTCATTTGTCGAAGTGTTGGTAACCCTAAACAAGATAGATGTATTTTATCGACATCTACATCTGCAGAGCCAGAGAATTACGAGAAGTGGGAGAGCATGAGTAAGACGAAAGCTACGCAGGCACGATGTCCGTCGCAGGAAGGGGCGTCTAATAAGTGCTTATAATAAAAAAAGCAAGTAACGTGCTCATTAGCATGCCTTAACGAAAAGCTGCGACTGTTCACGATAGAAATATAGAAATGAAGAGACTTGAAACACAGTTTCGAAGTATCAGCATTGGGAGACTGCCGCCAGAGCGATACAAGAATCTAACAAACAGCCCCCTGAGAAGGATCACAATAAGATACAGTTTCAACGCAAAGGCTACACTAAGAATTCAATAGCAACAAATTGGTATACAGTTTAAGCTCAATTCAAGTAAGTGATGTTGTCATTCGAATGATTTGGTTAAGTTGTGAAACTTGTCAAATCGAGAAAACAAGCGATGTTTCGGTGCTTCAAAAAAATATGATAGAAATCTCGCCCGAAAGCTACTGCGTCATCCTATTTCCCCCATGATACACGCCTACAGTTGTTACAAGTCAGCAAGGCCAACCTGAGCATGACACCCCCCATTGCCTGAGTGATACACGTGAGCTATGGACTGTAACCTAAAGCTACCAACGGACCTCTTACAATAGCTGTAACCGTAACGAATACAGTTATTATATGAAGAGTCAATGTAAGAATGTTGCAGTGAGGTCATCAGTTCCATCGGTAGTATAAAACACGAAATAACCAAAGAAACTGTCACATTTTCGTAAGAGCATTTACAGAGCCAACAAAGCACCGTTTTATATGTAAAAGCACCAACGACATATACTTGTTGTCGATAGTGCGACACACACACACACACACACACACACACACACACACACACACACACACACACACGCTTTGCAATGATAATTTTATTGTCAATCATTGTCGTTGCAAAGTGCAAAGAAAATTTCGGGCGTGGCAGCCAGAACGTCAACTCGCAAGACTGCTTTTTGTGCCCTCTTTTCTTTTTTATTTCATCCCATCTCTCCCTCTACACTTGACGCAGCCCTCCAAGGGCATAAAATATAAATAAAAAGTGTCAACGACAACAACAAAGAAAAGCTCCCGCCATTGCGCAGACGGGCATAGTGCTACAGTGCTCGATGTTCTAACACTACGCCCTTCGAGTGGCGTGGAACATCGCGAACTGCCATATAACCGTATGAAACGGAAGCGCTCAAATGGCACGGTCAGCTGTGAAGCGAAGCGATGACCGTGTATCAATACTTCTACGGTAATTAAACAAAATGTCGATGGCCAGAGCTTGGGAAGCTTGACTCCTATGTGCTGAAAAGAGTGCCACCTTGTCTGAAGTAATGTACCTATTCCTGGCGCTAATTCATATATTCGTAGAAGCATAGCTTGTATTTTTGAAGTTACTGAAATGTAACGACTACTCCCAACTACTTGTACAGGTTCTAAATAAAGTACTGCCTGTAGAACTAGGTGAAACGTTAATGCCTCAATAGTGTAAGAAATAAGCCAGTGTCGGTGCACCGGTAAAAATATAAGTTCGTTCAAGCTCTCTGCTACTTTGCGTTTGTTCGTGTCTGACAACATTATTCTAATGGGAAATTCGTTCGCTCTAAAGCCTTAATTCTTTTTTTTCTCTTGAGTAATATTTTGTACGTATTAAATAACATTTCAAACCCAGATCTATCTTCCATGCAAGACAAGTGACTGGAAATTTCAAGCAATTTCGAATACTTTTATAATGAGTCACTCGGTACTATATACTACAAAACATGTCGTCTATTCCAGGTAAAATGATGGAACAATAAAAACGGTTGCGAGGTTATTAGAAATGTTTCAGACATACTCAAGCATATCGATGAAAATCGTGTCCATCATGCAATATTTTTCCCAAATGCTCCGCGTCCGTTCTGCGCACGGATATGTGCGCGCATCGGCGGTGTGCAGCACGCATTCATTGAACCGCCAGGTGCCACATCTAGAGCCATCAGGTAGAGTCGCTTCCGGAATAAATGTTCACTGCGTTGACGACGATTTTTGAAGAACGTGTCAGGCAGATGAAATCGCAACTCTACGAGCGTGTACGAGACCACGACGCTGTGATGAACTGAACGAGGTCTCTCACGCTGTAAATGCACTAAGGGAGACATATATACAGACAACGCAGAAACGGCCAGAAACCGGAACTGTCGCTGCCAGACAAGTTAGAAAAGACTTGGCTTCGCAAGGTGGCACAGTCGGCTAACTGGCGCAATTGCTAGGTGCTTTAGGTGAACATGTTGAGGTAGTCGCCGAAGCAACATAACAATGTCTTAAAAATCTGGAACACAGTAACTCTGAAAGAAAACGATATATATCCGCAGAAGACAACCAATTCGAATGAGCCTCCAGAACCGTGAGTGCCTTCGAAGGCGTTCTTGGTAAAGCGCAAAAGCGTGCAATAGAAGTAATCTTGCGCAATTTTAAAACATACGTTGACTTCACTGCGGCATCGAAAGTTAAAGATGTAAAACATGTGCAGAAACCATTAGATGAGGAAGAAAGTCACCTCCTCTCCAAGCAAACGCTTGGCTATATGCGCCACGGGTTTCGCGTGAAATGAATGAAAGCATTAAAAGAAGACACTATATCGACAGGTGGCGCCAGGTATTGTTGCGAACCAATTTACCTGTGCGGCTATTGCGGGACTTCATCTAATGAATTATGAGAGCTCTGTGTTGCTTCGCACGCGCACACAACTGCATAAAGGCGTGAATGATGCATTTCCAGAGTGGCCAATCTCTCACAGCGTCGAGTTAACTTTTATGCATCCGTCTTCAGAGAAAAGAATTGAGCTTTTAAATGTAACTTCCGTTGAGCTCTAATGTTTTTGCAGGCCAGATGGATGAAGTAATCTAGGCTTTTATTGGTACGCTTCATTGCCCTTGGAGGACCTTGATCGTGATGGATACGTTCAGTGCAATGAACTGAGCGTAAATTATGTCATTATGCCTACCACATTGTGATGAAATATTTTGATCTTTCTAATATGCCTATAGTGCATTTTAAAGCTGTGAAATTGTGAGTAAGGTGTAGCCAATTCTAAGTTCATGAGCCTTGGTGAAAATACCAATTGAAGTGTGTTTTAATACGCCGTGACATAACCATGGGGCAATTTTTATCCTGGGTATTTTTATGGGCTTTAATGCTCACTTCACCTTGTGAGATCTGTTATGAAGGTGGACTACAAATCGCAGATAAGTGATGCTCCAACACAACTTTTTCTTTAATTCTTGACATTGTATTCCCTTTTATGTAACCATTCAATGCATACAAGACTCTTGCTGCATCCTAGCGGCAAATTAATGTGAGTCATGGAACATCTGTTCACTTACGGACATGGTTAACAACGGACTTGAAGGCATAGGTGTGTAAACCCATCAAAAACGCTAAGAGAAAAAAACGAGAACAACGCTGACAGTGTCAAAACATGACAGATGGTCATTTTCATTTCTTTATTCACAGCATGCCGCACCAATAAAGCCAGATTTCTGTTTTTTCCCGATGTGTCCGGCTGCATGCTCGAGTATCCTCGCGAGAGCATACTGTGCTGTGCTCACCAACACTCGTGTGGTGCGGTGGGGTTGAATGCATGAATACTCGTGCCACTATGAGCCACTTTAGTGGGGTTCACATGAAAACACCTTCGTGTACTTCGACTGGTGACGGCGTCAATGACGTCTGGTTCTGTGAATTCACATGCGCCCATTACGGCAAAACTTCTTTCAACAGCATGATTCCGGAACTTTAGCGTTTAGAATATCAAACAACATTATAGAAAAATGAAGGTTAAGAAAGCACATTTTGAGCTGAGTAAATAACTGTATTATGTAAAAGAACATTCCTATTTTGTACTGTACGACTTGCGCGTGGACGATCAAGGGGACCGCCCCGCCGCAGTGGTCTAGTGGCTAAGGTTTTCGGCTGCTGACCCGCCGGTCGCGGGATCGAATCCCGGCTGCGGTGGCTGCATTTTCGATGGGGGTGGAAATTCTGTAGGCCCATGTGCTCAGATTTTGGTGCACGTTAAAGAACCCCAGGTGGTCGAAATTTCCGAAGCCCTCCCCTACGGCGTCTCTCATAATCATGTGGTGGCTTTGGGATGTTAAATCTCACATATCAATCAATCAATCAAGATTAAGGGGTAGTATTATGCGTGGTGCCGAGTTTGCTCTAAAAATGACGGCGAAAGGAAGTGCGCATAAAATAGCGGCGCTTCTATTCCAGTGGTGTTTGCTACTCTACACATTTGATGTGGTTCCTCAGCTAGAGCCAAA
The DNA here is from genome assembly GCF_043290135.1 of Rhipicephalus microplus. Classification (NCBI taxonomy): domain Eukaryota; kingdom Metazoa; phylum Arthropoda; class Arachnida; order Ixodida; family Ixodidae; genus Rhipicephalus; species Rhipicephalus microplus. Next base: position 115,921,914 of record NC_134707.1, read on the forward strand.
AGGTTGCACTGTTGCCAATACGTGGCACTCCGATATGTTCGATCGATCCGAACGACACGGCCCTTCACTTGAGGGCACGTCTTCCACGGTTCACAAAATGTGTTTCAGCTGGCTTGTGGGGCTGAACACAATTTGCACCTAAGGATGCGCAGAAAAACTTGCAATACCCACCCGGGACGTGTACTCTAGAATGAACTACAGGGTGGTATTTTTTATTGCTTAACAGGAAAGTGTGACTTCACAAAAACTTCGTGCTTCACAAGGAATAGAATTATTGCCGATGACGTACGGTTGCCACTGCTACAGCTTCAGAATAGACGACACTGTTCTGTCTTGCTCCCTCTATCGCCGGTGAACCGAAAGTGTGGACGCTGAAACGGACCAACGGGAAGTACGCAGTCTTCGCTTCCGTTGCAGTGGCTGCACTGCACTCGAACGAGATTTCTCACCACACAGCGATTTCAACTGACTGCGAGAGTGGTGTCTATGTACCGGTGACTCCATTACAGATTCGTGTCGCGATCTAGCACAAGCGGTGCCTAGCCGTAATTGGAAGAAACGCACAGTGTGGACGATGCGTATACCGTCAACTGCAAGCTTGTCGTCTGTATTTATTGTCATGAGGGTGACTAATACAGCAGCCAAGGCAGGGGTTGCAAACTAAATTTTTTTCTGGCGTAATCTATGCCCAGCATAGGAAGTGGCTGTCGCAGTAAAGCAATATCGGTGAGCGCACTCAACGGCCATCGTAAATTTAATTAACAGCTGATACGTGCCGAGAGTGTATACGCGACGAATCGTACAAATTTCATGATGCGCATCGCGTATGCTCCAGAATAAACAGCGTTAATTGCGTCGCGCACGCGACCATTCTGATTGGAAACAAGACAGCTGCGCCATAGAATAGACGATGTCATATGTGTACAGTTGCATACACAAACAACACATCTCCCACCGAGTGAGGTAACGCATAAAGCAAATGTCGCTGGCGAAGAGGAAGAAATAACATTTTTCAAGGATATTTTTGGCCTCTATAGAGGGCAGCCTGTGTGCGAGGAGCTCTTCTGCCCAGGATTGTTTTTTTTTGTAGTCTTATCTTCGGTGGATAGCGTTAAAACGTCGCATGTCGTTTCTGGTTGAGCTATCTAAAGCCCTCAGACTGGAGCAAAGACTTCACAGTTTCATTGTGTCAGGCTCTGGCTTGCTATACAATTTCTAACGGAGCTCTTATAAATTAGGTCGAGCTCTCTGCCTCATAAGATCGATGAGCGACGATGAGAGGTAAGCGTGTGTAATAGGTCACTGGGAAGCACAAAGTAAATACGCCTTGCAAATGTAAATGTTAGCCAACTTGATCAGCTTCCTCGGAAAGAGAGCAACCGAGCTCGCACGATGTTGTTGAGCAATAAATGTAAGAAGTATTGTTGAACAAAGACATTTCTTTTATATAACCAGTTGTTTACAGTTGCGTGACGATGCCAACACAACATGAATATTACCAACACTACAAGAGGCATTATGATATGTATTATACCTGCTTATAGTGAATGTGCTTGCAATCTAATTTGTAAATATAATATATGTACTGTCTACGTAGACCTACTTCTGAGGATTGCGCTTGAGTACAAAATTGACGCCAATCTGCCGTGATGCCTGTAACATACGAGTAGACATGCTAACTTTACAAAAATAGATGGCAAGCACTGCTACCAAAGTAGAATGGAAAGTTGGGCTAGTTGGGGATGCTTGCATAAATGATGCAGCGTTAAAATGAACACGTAAGGAACTTGACGACATATTGAGCGCTAACAGACAGGGACATGAGAGAGACCTTCATGTCCTAAATATGGCATCACGTAAGGAACTCAGAGGGCAGAGGATGAGTGCTCTCTCGCAAGTGACAGAATTATTTCAAAAATTCACAGCTTATCCACAAAGTGAAGGATGAGTGGAGCGAAGCGTCCATCTGTGCTTCCGTCCATGCTTCCGTCTGTTAGTATGTCTGGAAACAAGCACGAGCCACCGCGACCCTCCACGCCCACTGCTCAGCTTCGTCCATGCCTCACCAATGATCCGACACGTACGGCCTCGATCCAGTAGACTGTGAAAGGCACTCATTCTCCACGCACCCAGGCACAGCCCGCGCAGCAGCCAATGGGAGAGTATCGGTACAGTGTCACCTAGAATATCATAACTCAACTGCAATTTGTACGTACCTTTAAGAGACAGCGTAATCTATTATGCTGTTCGGGATATACTGCTGGTTACGCCGGACGCAGGGACAAGGTTAGACTAAGAGAAGCTAGGAGGACTGCAGCCACACTAGGCGCAATGGTTAGCTGAAACGCTGCTTGTTCTGGCCCCTAGGTTGTTCTTGTGGTGTCGAAGCCGGTCGTTGATGCAGTGACCTGTATACTCAACGTAACGTTTGTAGGCAAATGATGTGGGTGCCTAGTACGTCACTTAAGACTTGCAATGCTCAAACTGGAACGCGTGTTTCCTCTTGCAAGTGGAAAGACTTGCGCGAGGGCTGTTCACCATCTTGGACAATAAACCCAGCTTTATTTGGTTCTTTGTATTGATGTTGCGGATCCGTATAGAAGATACCAGATTGATAAGATCGAAAAAATACAAAGGCGAGCACCTAGGTTTATTCTGTCGAGATTTAGAAGCACTGATTCGGTTAGTGACATGCTAAGCCATCTTAAACTACCTCGCCTTTCATACCGACGGAGAATATAGCTAGGTTGAAGTTTCTTTTCATGCTAAATACAATTTCCTAAACTTAGACACTAGTTCGTATTTAAAACCAGGGAACACTGGCACCGTCAGATGTAGCCATGCGGGCCAGTTTCTCGCAATTATTGCCAGGGTAGACAGTTTTAAATATTCGTTCCTACTGAAAACAATAGAAAAATGGAGTGCTTTTCCACAGGCTGCAATTTTCGCAGTCACAGTTAATCAGTATGAGTCGTCCTTGCTTCGTCATTATTCACTTATAAGTGAATAATAACTGCTGTAACGTTTTATTCGTGTGTTCTTGCATTTCCTTGTGCTCCTGTCTTGCGCACGCGTTGTATGCGTGTTTCTTGGTGAAGTTCCTGCGCATTGCATTGCAGAACACTTGCTGCGCTGCTTGTATGCGGCGATGTTGTGCGTGGCCGATGAGACCTCGGTTGGTGAACACGTGCTGCTTGTCTTTGTTGTCGCTATAGCTTGCCACTGCGTGCAAATGGTATGTGTGCTCAAATTTGCTCTTGGATTTGTCTACGAAAATGCGTCTTTTTGTCGGGCTGAGAATTTTTGATAGTGTTATTTCTGCTGTTGTTTACCACCCTGTAACGGCCCCCGTGGTGCTAACGTTTCAGTGGCTTCCAAGTCACTGTGGCATATTGGGCAACGAACATGCCGATGCAGCTGCTCGATCAGCACACGAAGATGGTGAAGAAGAATCTATATCATTTTCAAGGACTGATGCTGCAATTACAATCCGAAAAATCGCTAATGCAGAATTAAAATTCCTGTGTAACGCCAAGTGCTTATGGCACACGCGACTGCATAGACTGGACACGTCTTGTCGACCCCGGCGTCCGTCTGGACTCTCTCGACTCGAGACAACGGTGCTTTGCCGACTATGGCTTGGTGTCGCCTTCACCAAAGCTTTCTCCTTCTGAATCGGCATCAGAGACAGTGCTGCTTGCGGTCATTGCGGCAGCGATGAAACTACAGAGCACGTTCTTCGTCACTGCCCTCGTTACAGCGTGCAAAGACGGCAACTAGCTGCTACGTTAGCTCGCCTTGACGACAGACCTTTGTCTGAACAATCAGTGATGGAAAGGCGACATGATTTGTGTGTTCACAGAAAATCAGTGAAGGCCTTACTGAACTTTTTGCGTGGCAGCGGCCTATTGTATAGACTGTAGCACCCCCCCCCCCCTTTTTTTGCGCGCATCTTTCTTCCCCATTCCCACTTCCTCTAGTGCAGGGTAGCAGACCGGATGCTCCTATTTCTGGTTAACCTCCCTGCCTTTCCCTCATTTTATTCTCTCTCTCTAACAGTAATAATAAATAAATAAATAAATAAATATCCTGACTTCAACTACATAGCGGTACCACGGCAGATGCACAATGCACGTTCGGGTCTAGATAGTTGGTTCCAGACTCAATAACGTGGTCTGGAAGCCAAGCTTGGTCGTTTCGATTCAGCACCACTGACGGAAAAAAAGATTCTGACACATTCGCATACGCTTTCGGACATCCGCAACACCCCAAAATTAATGTTTTGCTTCGGAAAGACGTCAGCACTTGATGAGCACCTGACGCCTAACTGCATGAGTTCCTGCTGTGTAGTTTCTACCTACGTGTTTATCGACTTCTTTCTTACCGTTACCTTTCTCTTCTGTAATATTTTCTTTCTACCATTGCCCCTTCACTCACCCCAAGCGTAGTGTATCCAACAAAGCTAAAGCTTGGTTAACGTCCCTGTATTTCGATCCTCGTCTTTTCTCTCTCTTTACTTGATAACTTCACACTTAAACTTTAATTAGCTCTCATAGAAGAAAAGAACAAGATAGACGCACACTGCAATAATAACTTCAATACGAGCGAAATCGCCTGCTACTATGCCAAAGAGCTTTTGTACAGCAACAATCGCGAAACCATCTATTGGACCAAACTATCCGACAACGGCATGATGGATAGTGTTGTCAAAACACGCCACAGCCGTCGCGCTCGGAGGCTTCCTTTGGAAGCGTCGATTAGAATGCAAGAAACTTGCTCGCAACGTGGTTGATACATTTGTTGAAGAACGGCAGCTTGTATATGCGGTACAGCTCACGAATATCGCTGAAAGGGACAACATGAACACGATTTCATGCAGCACATCGTCTCGTGCCGAAATGGCATTTTGATCACGTGGCAAAAAGCGCGTGAAAGTGAGGCTCAAGGACTCGAGCTGCCCCCTTCGAAAAGTTTTCTCTCAAAACACCGGGTAGCACCACTCGATTCGACGGCCATCCTCCTCAAGATTCCGAGAAAATGCAAAGTAAATCTTGCGCGCCAAAAGCTGCGGTGATAAATGGATTTGCGCGACGCGGCTTGCCGCAGCACAGGCAAGCTCGTTTATGTCGTGGTGCGTGCTTCTTGCATTTTGTGAGCGACGTTTCGGGGAGCGTCCATTTTCCGATATATTCGCGTGTGTATGAATGCAGTTTAGTTTTCGCATAACACTTCCGTAAATATGACAATGCGAGTACATTTTTCACGTTTCTTTTGAGTTCAGTTCTACAGCTGGAATCTGTTGTGCGACGACATGGAGCCTTACGCTACTTGTAGGAGTTCGAAGGCCCGCAAAACAGACGCTTGGAGAGGACGACGCTTGGTAAAGCTAACTGCTGAATTCAAGCCGCTTCTATGAAGTTTCGACTTGACGCAGGTGATGACGTACTAGGCTTTGTAAATCTTGCTAGAGTTGCGGCTTGGGTCTGTTGGTTCATGCTTATAATAGGGAAAAACAGCGCAAAGTCAAGACGGACATGTGACGCTATGATGAATAGGTGACGTGGCCTGGCTCATACGCCATGTTTATTCTATACTGCACTTCTTCCTCATCTGCTTCTACCAACCGTCCCTGCCTTCTTACGTCACAGGATTCCCCCTCCCCCCGAAAGATGGCACCAGCTACAAACTACAACAAATTGAAAAAGAGAATAAACAAAACAATGGCCAAGTTCACAGTTTCACATCCCGACGGAGTTTCACAATCTCGATGAATCTTCAAGCCCGACGAAGCAGTCCGGTGAACTCTACAACAACTCTGGTGGGCGAGGCTGACTGTTGCGTTCCGGACAGAGCGGGATACACGTGGATACTGACAGTACTGCTGGAACTCTTGTTCGGCCTGACCAAGGTTGGAACGCTTTGTTGCATCGGCAGCTCAGATGTCGTCGGGGTTGTACTTTTCGCCGTGAATGGTGCAATCCTGATGCTTCTTGCTTGCGTGTTTCTCGACAGACTGTGATGGAGTGCCTGAGTGCTTGCGGTTTGCAAGCAGTGCTTCCGCGTCTTTCTTGGCGCTCTCTGTGGTGTTGCAGTCGGCGGAATAGCAGACGCTGGGAGCGTTTTTGGCGACTTTTCTTTGTCCGAAAATGTCTGACGTCTTGTTGGTTTGGAGATCCTATTTTTTGATGTTCTTCAACTGGTGAACGCGCTTCCATTGAATTTGGCGTTCGCCGATGCTTTCGTTGCAGTCTCTGTCGTTGTTTTCTGAGTTTGAACTTCGTTTTGCTTGCTTTGCAGGTGCTGCCCAGGAGATGGCTGTAGTGGCGCCCCTTCTGAAATCGGGCATTCATTTCCTTCGAGGTTTGACGCGTCCTGTAGACAGCTGATGCATGGTGAGCTGGTGTCTTGCTTATTGGGCATAGTTGGTAATGTGCCATCATTATGCTCTTCAAGGGCTTCTTCGCAGTTCACTGCGAGTGGTTCTTGCGCCTGGTAGCTTGCGACGTTCGATGCGTCGGAGCCTTCAGTGTTTCTTCCACTGTCGAGTGTGTATGGACTGGATGGCGATGCATGAACCCGTGTGGAAGTAGCATGGCTCGACAGGGTATTTTCCCAATGCGCCAGGTCATCTATCATAAATACGGCGCCCTTATAAGGCAAATGGTGAGCGTAAGGAACGCTTGAAAAACCGCGTGATGAAAACCAAGGTGGTGGACCACGTATGCCAGACGAAGAGTGAACGGCATCACGTGGTTGGGCAACGTCTCGGGTCATATGCTGAAACGATGACTTCGCAAATGCCGACTTTCGTGCAGAAGGGAGGCGCGCTCGATGGCTCTGTTTTTCCCAAAATACGCGTTGTCGTCTGCCACTGAGCTCGTGTGCCACTTCGTCTTTTGTCAGAGGTCGAATCTTGTTGTGCTTTCGAATGGTTGAAGACTGCCTGTAAAATTCACGACTGAGTGCAGTTGTCTGTGAATGGCGGGTTACAAGCAAGTCTTCGTCGTAGTCGTCATCGTATTTTTTACACCAAATGATCATTTCTTGTTTTATCTTTTGCCAAGACTCATCGTTGTCGAATATGTGGGTGAGGTAAAATTTAAATGCTTAACCGGTGACGTAGTCGCTGAAGTTCGTAACCATTTCCCGTTCCGACCAAGATGCAGCGGTAGCGTGGAACTCGAACAGGTATAACCAGTCCTGTACAGGTCCATCGTCCGCTGCTCCGGTGTACTTGGGGATGGGAAGGTCGGTCGATGATTCTGTCATGGTGCTGGTCGCTGTGTGCGGCTAGGAGATGATTCCGTAGTCGATGTATGGTCAGGGTGTCTTGTGGTGAACTGCGTCGATGATGAGACACTGATGAAGTGGCTGGGAGGTATTCATCCTGCCAACTCGTGTGACGCTATGATGAATAGGTAACGTGGCCTGGCTCATACGCCATGTTTATTCTATACTGCACTTCTTCCTCATCTGCTTCTACCAACCGTCCCTACCTTCTTATGTCACAGACACTAGAAGAAGCAGGCAAGACGTGAGCGCTCGTGACGTGCTTTCACCTTGTGTCTTTATGAATTTCCCGCCGTTTTTCTCTCTTTGTAAGTAGTCTAAGGTCAAGACTGTAGTAGTTTTCGAAACATCAGCTAAAGCTGGACACATGCGAGCGAAAGGCAGTATGTACTCAGTTCTTTAACGGAATAGCGTTAAAAAGCTCGTTTCGCAGAAATACCAACGCCAGCGTCGGCAGCGTTGGTTGTGAGCAGGAAATCATCTTGTGCTTGGCCAAAAAACAGAGACAGATTATAAAAATTTTGGGTTTGGGCGAAGATCAAACACGGGTCATTTGCATGACAAGTGGTTGTTCTACATCACAGTGACGCGTCTGCTTGTGAATACAGTGAAAAGAACATCCTCTGCTCAGATATGCAGTGAAATTAACTTTCATGCTTAACAAATGCACGCGTCATGTATAAACAACTCTTAATAAAACATGACATACTCCCGTGATAGTGCTTGGTGCAAGCGTAAATAGCCAGCGGGCGTCAGAACATGTAATTATCGTATAATTTATTCAGAGTTTAAAACCAGTCACGCACTACAAAAGGCACACATGCGTTACTGCGCCCCTTAAGCCCACTTAGTGGCAGTCACGTAGCTAGAAAATTTTTGTTCGGGAGACGGGGGGGGCATCATTTTACTTTTGGGAGAGGATCCCCGTAATATGGCCATTTTTCGCTTTCTATGACAAAGCGAAAAAATATTTTGGGGAGGGGGGGAGGTAGAACACGTCCTCGGTGTGGCAGCCCCTGGCTACGCCCCTGCTTAGTGGGTGCATAGCAAGTTCGAAAATATTTCATACACTAAGTGATTGAAGTGCGCACTGGAAACAGAATATCGCTATCGCGTTCAACTGTTACAGTCGAAGCTTAATAGCGCTCAAATGTTTGTCCTTATTTTTTAACTTGTCCATGAGAATAACTTACCCACACAGAGGTATTTTAGGCTGCTTCAAATATTGACAATTTTCTTTCAAATATTTCCACAGCAAAGGGAGACCGACTGCTCATAACACTTATTGAGATTGGTCAAGCTACGTATACAGTCTGCGTCCTTTTAGAGTGAACGTCAGATAAACAGTGATACAACGGGACAAAGAAGGAAGGGACGTTGTAGCACTGTGTACCCGTAGTTAGCATGTACCAGCAAGCCCGCATTGAGACTGTATCCGTTCAAATGCGGACGGCGCACTCCAAGAGCGGCCCGAGTTCAATTTACGAACAGCCCCGCATTTTGCAGAACTTTCTGGACGTCTCATACAGCACCCCGAGTCTCCAGCCATCCCCGTCGAGGCAGCTGTATGTCCCAGATTCAGTCGAGACCATCTGGTTAGAAATTTTCATGTGGCCCAGCGTATGCCCAACAAGGCGTGTCACGCTATAAGCGATGTGAAATTCGCACGCACGGCGAGACGTTGTGGTGGCGTAGCAAATTTAGCCGTACTTCACTGTAAAGTGCGACAACATTTCCGAGCAGATACTCTAGTAAGAGGAAGTATTAGGAGCAATGCATCTTCATCTAGGAGTTGAAGGGGCTGCTTAATTAAATAAACAATGTATTTGTCTAGAAAATATCGAAATAAAAAGAGGTGATTCTTCTTGCTTCCTGTTTGTGAACTGCCCCCTCCTTGCCCAAATCCCTTCATTATAGTGCAGGTAACTCTAGTCCAAATAAGTGTCTGTATACTTTAAATGAGGGCGCACTTGACATGCCCTGTTTGTAAATCAGTGCACCATTGTTTCAAGGATTCATTATTAACGCAACAAAATTAAGAATAAGCAGATACGATATCATGGCTACGTAAGGGTGACACAAACAACCGAGGCCAGAAAAAAAAAACTCGAGGAGGCGAAGTTTTTGTAAAATTCATCACATCAGCATTTCTCAGTTGTATACAGTCTCGCTACAGGAGTGAGCGCCACAGTCGAGCAATTCTTTCCCTGTTCTCAGTGGTGGCTCCGCTCTTGGAGGAGAAGCGGATGGACCCTTTCAGGGGCGTATTCTGACGCATGGCCAGCAAGCACCTCCTTAAAGTATCGCTGTAATTATGCCCTATGTCCACTTCAATCTTTGAGGTGAAATCACTAAATGTCTCATCGAATGTCAAAATCGGCCTTCAGTGTCGTTGGAGTGAACACGAATGATAATGAAAGGCATGATCGCAGGGTGGCATCGCTCAACACCAGTTTACAAAAGATAACACTACGAAATTACGCCTTAGTGACTCCGCGTTATTAGGAGTTGGTTCGTTTCGTCAGAGGCAGTGCGAAACCAAGCGAGGTATACACTGAAAGCTTGCCGATCCCAGAGAATGAAAAAAATGGCTGTTTTTTGGGAAAACTTTCATGATCTTCAAAATGTCTAGTGAACCGCGTATCGTGAAACTGAATTTTCAGATCAAACAGGGCATGTAAAATGTATGAAATAATAATCTTCGCATCGGGAAAACGGTCTTGGGGGACAAATAGGTTCTATTAGACGAAGACAATTACCGCAGCTGGCAGTAAGCCGCGCAAGGCATGGTCTCGAAAAGATATGCTGGGTGCGTTTCAGCTTCTTTTGCTAGCCAAATTATGCTTGGGCGGAGATGGGGGTAAACCACTTCAGTGGCGTATTCTGATCCACTGTCTCCAAATACGTAATATTCACATGACATGACGCCAATGCACTCACGTATAATACTTCAAGAAAGAAAATAGAGAAATCTGTTGTTCCGGGTGAGTTTCAGTATTATTGCTACTTAGAGTTTTATTATACATGCAATTCCTATTCAGTCGGTCAGCTTCAGTCTTTGTATAACGCCGATGAAGAATTAGGCCCAAATACGGGCTTGATTTTTTTATTTGTTTAGAGCACAGGCAAAAGAATGCTCTTTATTGATCCTCGACTGCGGCCTCTCGAATTATCCTCACACTTGATACTGTCTCCAGCAGAGTAGACCTCTGCAGCAGTACACCATGCACTAAAGTTAATGACCACTAGTTATCCACTCACCAAGCCTACGCGAATTGAGCACACGGTCTTTCAAGCCGCTGGCTAGAACACGCGGTAGGAGAAGCGTTTCCGCAGTTGAGCTGTACAATTGTAGACATTGCCGCTTAAGCGGTTAATGGTGATTTATATAACGACACACGGCAAACCTAGACAATAATGGCTCCGCTCTGAGACAGTTTTTACCTTTTACTCGTTTTAAGCGATGCATGAATGGCCCTGTCAATTTTTTCTCCAATATAAGGAGCATAAATTAGAGAATAATGTAGAATCTAAGACTTGTGGCACCCGAGGTTCTGCCTTTCTACGCTCACCCAGACAGCGTATTAGTCAGAACCAGTGTTGTGAATGGCGAAACTTCCTTTAAATCGCAGTTTAATTGTAGCTTGCCACGCTCGCGTCACTCTGTTCTGCACGAAAGAAAAGGAAAAAAATCATAGCGAAAAACGATGGCGTACCACTAAGAGCAATATTTCACCGAAACATCTGCTTGCGAGTAGGCAACAGGGGTGTAGCCAAACGGTAATGCACAGCCCCCCCCCCCCCCCCAGCGTTTTTCCCGAGTCATATTGCGTGCATTTCTGCCTATGCCCCTGGCAGGCAAAGATCCAAAGCTTGTCAGCTGGTCATGTAGTTGCGCGCCCAGAGGTTACGCAAAAATAAGAATATAGTATACTCGGTTCAAACATTGATGCTTATCGGACGCTGGTAATTCAAGCATGTGAACCATCTTCAGAAACACGAGTCTGGCTAATATATTTAGGCTTCGGCCACAATCTACAGAGTGTACACAGAAATGCACAAACACATTCAATAAACATATATATTTAAGAGAATGCTGCATTACAGTCCGCAATCTATTGTCCAAGCAAGAATATCAGTGGCGTTAATCACTCATATGATCGCAACAAGAGAGTTATCCAAGGCCCAGGATGGTACCAAGTGTGCGTAGCGGACCACCATTACTTCGAGTGTCGCATCATGTCCACGCTGAGTATTTCGCCCGCTGAATTCCGAAAATGGCTGACGCACTGAACGCCCTAAACTGCCCCAGTGCTCTGCGCATCTGTAGGCTGACTGTGAAGTATTTCATGGCGCAATGTGGGGCCACTGAGGGTGTGTTAAATCTACATTGCTTCTTGCAAAAGGATGGAAAGGCGGGCTATTTGGTAATTCATGATTGTTCAGCAAACTGGTGGCGCGGGAGTAACACACAAAGCAAAGTGGAGGCACTCCTCTCGAAGCAAAGAGGAAACGCTCGTGCTGTGTGCCTCCTCTTTGCTTCGTGTCTCTGTTCTCCTCTTTGCTGTGTGTCTGTGTTACTCCCGTGCGCCCAATTTGCTGAACTACATTGTGCCTTTTGAAAACTGTCAAATTTAGCACCACTATACATCCTACATAGCAACGAAACTCGACAAGGCCGAAGTATGTTTAGAAGGGCCTTTCAGCTTCACCAAGGCAAAACGTGGGAAGGGGTTTGGGAAGCAGACCTTTTTCAGTTATCGCGCGCAGTGCGAATCTTTTATTGTCAACAGCGCATAAGAGGAATCTCCCTCCGGCTCCAAAAGGTGCACTGCCTATGTATACGGCGTGGCCGGTGAATGGTTCTGCAGTGCGTTCGCTCTCCCTGGTGATAAGGTGTTTACAGGGTCAACACACGCCGTTTGCTTTATCTGATCAAGCAGCCAGCGCTGAAGCGGCGGCGAAGGAGGTCAAACTCACTTTTGGGGAGGGACGGTGGTCTTTCTAGCGCTCAATTCGACCGTCATGACAGCAGCAGCAGGTGACGATGACCGCCGACACGCCGAGACTCTTATGTGCGCCGCCCCTAAAATGGATTGGCGTACTTGCTTTGTACCAGAAAGCTGTAATCCATATCTGCAGGGCCAGATTGAAGGCGACTCATGCAACATTAGGCATTAAACAAGGTCCCTAAAAACAACTGCGCTATCAGCGTAATCCCGCATTCTCAATTGAGACATAACCAGAGCCAAGTCATCAAGCTCTTTAAACGAGGAAATGGAAAAAAAAGCATGACGAGTGGAACTTGCACACAATGCTGAAGCAAGCTACAGATATACGGGCACCCATTTACAAGCGCCTACTCCAGCTTAAAAAGCAGAGAGCAATGTTACAGTTGATTTTAAAGCAAACACTCAACTAGCTGTTGAAATAATATGCGCATACCGTAAAAGGGAATGATAAGCCTGGGAGCATGCGAACCATGGTTGTCTTGCGTTCCATTTCTTATACTCTAATAAGGAAGGCAGGATCACCGGCATGCTTAATAAATACATAGCCCTTTTATCGATGCTCACAATGAACCGGACCCGGTAAAAGGAAATGAGAACACCTACACCCACTACCCACGATACTCTCACTCTCTTTATTGATTTTTGTTCGTTTATGAGAGATTTCCCAGCGCTTCAACACGCACCATAAAAACAGTAGCAGCCGATACAAGAAAATGTCACGTCCGAGTCGAGAGGCTATGTAAAGTACACATACACGCGAAAAAGAACAGTGAATTCTCCGCGCAGCTGGGATGGAGATCAAAGTAAGGACACTTTTGATATTTACAGCAAAAAATGAACGAACTCACGAAGGAAACATTCCCGCCCTCATTATTTTTACGCTCCTTCAGAGACACTTCTTCTGAGAGTGATCAAACTGTGAAATTGGAAATGAGTGGACACACGCACACACGTGCAACCGCGTGCACGTGCCCCCCCCCTACATACACACTTTCACTATCATCAAAATCGACCCTTTATAACGCGCTGTCCTTGCTCATGCTTCAAAGGCATCGTGGTCCCACCATTGAAGGGCAGCCGTCCACGCTTACTCAGCCATGGAACCCGGCTTCCTGCCGCCGCACCAAGCATGGTTCAAGGATGGCGTCTATGCCTCTTCATCGCCCCGCAACCTCAACCACTGGATCCAGTGAACCAGACTCCATTGTCTCGGCAGCCTCCAACGAACTCCATGACTACTGGAGCTGCGGCGATTACGAACCTGGCTTTCCATGGTTCTCACCCGAGAACGCCGTGGAGCCTTCACCTGCTCTTACGCAACTTTTGCAAGGAGTCCACCCTTTTCAATCGCTGCACTGCAGTATCTGGCCGGCCTTCTTGCTACATAGTTATTTTCAATTTTCTTTTTGTAATATGAATTGTTTCTTAGGGGTATACCTGTTTTGACAAGTGCCGAATATTACTCAATTTTATGTAATTCAAACTCAACTGTTTCAAGTATTGTGTAATTGTGTAGAAAGTGTAATTCTATTGTACTTTGTCATTGTATGATCATTTGTGTTATGGCCATCCATGAGAGACGATGGTGCTAATAAATACCATTATAAAAGACGAAAATTTGCATTAGAAACCTGGACGTCACGGCCACAACAAAGGCATTTTTCATGTATGCAGCCTGACCACACTGAAGTAAGGAAGCCCAGCGGAAGTCACTCAGATTTTAGACAGGAAATTAAGCATCTTGATAGGCTTTTGTTGAGAGGATGTTGTACTTATGACATAAAATTTTGTCTTCCTGTTGGTTTTGAAGAAGACAATGAATGCAGCCACATTCTAAAGAAGCTTTGTTTAGAGAAATTTATGGTCACAGACAGTGGACAACAATAAAATTTCAACAGAAGTTAGTATTACAAGACGAGGCGAGTGAATATCGTTGTCAGTCACGAATTCATGCCTTACGTGTTGTCTCGACAACAAATTCCACACACCGGAGCGAAGCGTGCTTAAAATAATGGGGACCAGGCCATCTATCGCACAATGATGTTACAATACCTCTCAATGGCTGAGCTGGTAATGCGAAACATACGTCAGGACACTTTGTATCAGTATATTTATTTCGGTATCAGTTTTTTTAATATCATGAATTGTACAAACAGTTTTTCGACTACATTGACTTAAACATCAATTTCTCTTCCCGACTGCAAGTCGGCGTAGTACTACACAGACGATGAAAAAGTATGAGAAAAGTAACGTGGTCTCAGCATGTTTCTCCTTTTTATTTTATTCCCCTACACTCATCTTTGGGATGCTGGTGCTCGCTTGGTGATTTTAGGCCTGAATACAGGCGAGCTGTGTCAAGTTTTACTGTAAAAAGTACCTCCTTGGACTTCGTATTAGTCAGCAGAAGAGCGTTTTTACCATGCTTACCACTTGTGTGGTCATCCACACTGTTTACACCAAAATCTACGGGAGCAAAGTGTACCGGCTTAAGGCTCGTACATGCATGACTAAATTGGAAGACGCTTGAGCAACGTTTGAAATGGGCAATGCGATATTCTAACTCGATGCCGTTTGCAGCACCTCCTCAATCGCTACCCTTGCTTCGCTTCTCATCAGGGCCTCAACCAATCCGCAAGTGAAAGAATAGCTGTGCCTGTGACACTGGTTCTTTCAAACTATTCTAGAATGCATTTTGCTGGTACAGTTGTGAAGGGCCCACAACACCAAATTCACGCATGAGTAAATTAGAGAAGCACCTGCAAGACCTCTGTAATATAACGCACGCACCAGAGCATCTGCAGTCATGATTGATTGATTGATTTAATTCACACAACTGCAAGTCCTTCTCGACCCACACAGGATTGGGTCGAACTTGAATACTACTCACAAAAACTAAAAAAATAAAGAATATCTACAGAGGAAACAATATGAGCACATACAAAACGAGCAAGGGACACAACCGTTATATTATAAGCGAGGGGTACATATAAATAAAAAAACAATATATTATACTTGTGCAGGTTCAAAGAGCTTTGTTTAAAATACTAACGACTCTAATAATTTCACCATTTCAATTTAAATTTTGCACTTGGAAAAAAATCCATCAAAATATGGTTGCTGCTAATGAGTTCACCGACACATGATCTGTTTATAACATGAGCAGGCAGTATATACAAATGGGAAATGCTGCACGGAAACTAAGATTGGCAAGTGATATGCTGTTACTGAAAATGCTGGTTAATTTTCCCACGCGCTTACTATTAGATGAACATTAGAATGACTCAACCGTTGTGCTTTGAGAACTGTAGCACTACATTTGATGAGGACAACAACAAAAGTGTATCATAAGATGGGCGCTTACTCCAACTATTTTTATTAAAACAACGCACAATACATTTATTAGCAATAAAAGGCAATGAAATATTGCAAAATCATAACATCCTTGTGCAATTTCTTGTGCAGTTGGCATGTTTTAACCCGTTTCATACTATACGGTTCAGTCGTGCAGTGTAAAAAGCGTCAAGTAGACGCCTTGCAATAGGCAAGATTTGCGTAGATTATATTACGGAGCAGTTTCAAGAAAGGGCGTCGACAGATAGCGGAACACATGCTGGCAATGCAGAAGATCTGGATTCGATTCCCGCTAAAGTGACGACCTTAGTATTAATTTTCTATTTATTTGCATCTATCATGAAATTCCACTCACGTACAATACAGATTTATTGCTTACAACAAACGACCCGACTCCGACTTCACCCCAAAAATTTCTCTAAAACAAGCATTTCAATGCCAATGCGTTAATATTGGTACGGTGTCGTAGTGCTGCAATAAATGAACTTATGGTGTTCCCCAGTCTCAAGTTTTCCAGCAGGTGACGTTGAGCTGAACTTATCTCGCTGGCGTTGCTGTTATTCTGTTGTAAGCTATCTGTATTTCAAACGCATACGCATATAAAGCAGTCTAATTTGAGAATATATTTCGATGGCTTCGTGGCGACCTGCATGTGCATTGGGAAGCATTATCTTGACGCCATGCCTGTTCTAGCTCTTAATTAGGCGAACATTTTAGGGGCAGGGCACCTAATGGCCTAGTCTAGTTCATCCACGTCCCTGTCCATCACAGGAAGACACGGGGACGTGAGACACACGCGAAAAAAAAGATTTAACACTAGACGAATATCGGACATAGTTGTGACAGAACAATATAAAACAGGTATCATCCCAAATCCCGGTTGGTGACTTCAAAGCACTCACTAAGTACCTTACAGGACCTAGTTTTATTGTCGACTCTCACTGTCCAATTTCATCGGATGTAGGATTTCGTTGCTTCTCTCGAAGCATATGCGTGTATGTAATTGAAACCAAAGGAAGAGATCGTATCCAGCAGCGCCGAATGGTAGTGTCATGATGTAATTACTGCAATGCAAGAAAGTTGGCCTAGCGGAAAAGCTACACCCAAAAAAAAAGGACTCAAGAAGCCCAGAACACGTGGAAGGACGTTGAGGCTGAACATAGAAAAGTTCTAGATAACGGTGTTTTTATGAGTAAATTGCGCGAAATGTAACCATCATTGAGCACGAGATATCAGCGACAGAAAATATAAATTAGCAGTGGCTTAGCTCGGCTATGCCAAGGTATACGTAGCTTCAGCTACGGACGGACGGACCAATGAACCACAGATCAATGGATGGATAAATGAGCCAAGAATGAAATGCACAAGAAGAGACAACCCCTGATGGACGAAAGGACGCACCAGGTATCCGTCCGTCGAGACGAACCACGGATATATGGACAAGCGGACAAGCCATATGGATAGACTAAACGACGAACGATCTCCAGACGGATGGACAGATGGACACATTAGCGAATGAGTAATCTCACACGAATGAAGCGCCAGCCAACTACTGGCACGGCACTCCTCGGGCTTGCAGACTTTCTCCGGTGCGCCAGATGAGTGCCGTGTGACTCCGGTGTTCCTCTTGTTTGCGCAGAAATGCTCACCGTATGCAACGCGAAACTTCTCCACCTCGGCCCATGTAGCTTAATATAGAAAACGCAGAAGGCCAAGAGATTCGCGATGTAAATGAGGTTCGTTCCACACAATGGGCAGGAAAAGGTTGCTAATCTGAACAAAAGTAAAAATATTAGGTACATTTTGTGGCTGAAGTATTTTCCCCTCTCCCATAAAGAGCAAAACAGCGGCGAAGCGTACGCCAAAACGAAGTAAGCTTCGCAGAAAATTATTCACGATCAAGATACCCTCAATCCTATATATGAGCACAGCTGTCCACGTATTTTAACTTGGCAGCATATAGATTTCAAAAAAAAATCACGCCATATCCACGGAATATATGATGATAAGTGGGCGAAACTTGAGAGGAGGAGATCTTCGGAAAACCGTAACACTTCCGTGAAAAGTTAGTCCATGACATCATTAGAAAGACGTAAAACTGCGTATAATATACAAATCAATTTTTTAAATATTGTTCTTATTTTTTGTCGTTTTTTGTTTGTCATTTTCATTCCTTCGTTGTCATGGCGGCTGAATTGTGGTTCCTTATTGTTACGGCTTTACGGTCCATTAACTGAAGCGAGAGAGGTTCTTGTAATGGCGGCAGTGAGAAGTTTGCATACATTAAGTCTAAGCACGTCCCTCGAATCGTGGTGAATTGCATATCGGTACATCTGAGTGCGTATTTAAAAAGCATGTGCTGCGCGATGCAGTCATTGGCAATGACGTACATCCATCCGTTCGTTCATTCGTTCTTCCATGCATCCATCCATTCATCCATCCATCCATCCATCCATCCATCCATCCATCCATCCATCCATCCATCCATCCATCCATCCATCCATCCATCCATCCGTCCGTCCATCCGTACGTCCGTCCGTCCGTCCGTCTGTCTGTCTGTCTGTCTGTCTGTCTGTCTGTCTGTCTGTCTGTCTGTCTGTCTGTCTGTCTGTCCGCCTGTCTGTCTGTCTGTCTGTCTTTTTTTATCATCCGCTCGTATAGCCTATAGCTACCACTTTATGAATATTGAACACTATTTGTCACGTGCAGCCAATAAACAGCGAATGGTCCTTGCCGTCACATCACCAAACATGACGTCACTTTCCATAACAAAAATATCCGATGTTTGTCACCGTCTTCTGAAATCGGGGTGGTTTGTCTGTTGAATAAAAATTATAACAGCGTATATTTCAGCGTTGCCATTTGAGTAACGATAGCGGCGCGTTCGACAACATTAAATAAACCGATGAAAAATACACGCTGAAATAGTGTCGCAGGGTCCTTTTAACAGTTGCGTAGCGATGGCACCAGCAAGATGGCAATAGCGAACACAGGAAGAAGTAATTTTTTTATGTAGCGCTTGTTCTTTATAAGTTGGTAGCCCTGGATAGGGCTTTGACTAAATTCAGTGAATGGCGCTTAAGTATAGAACAGACGTTAAAATAATGTGACTCCTGCAATGTAGGAGTACATATGTAGCTATAAAATTAGATCGCCAGTACTGCAACTAAAATGGACTTTTCACCAACATTACGCCTGCATAGGGTGCTTTTCCTAAGCTGTATCGAGCCTTAGCGTGACTGTTTGGTCTAATAAGTGATTATCACGCAGAATACTTAGGTACAAGTCTTACGGAGACCCTGTTATTAATTCATTGAATTCGTCTTGTCAATGCTGCCCGTGTCAGTTCTTCTCAACACTAACGCATTTAAACTACCATTGGCTGTTTTCGCTGATTCTGGGTAGATTTGAATTGTCAATCACCTGTGGCGCATACCCACATATCGTGGCCCAGGGTATATCGACATGTCGCCCCATTGTCTACAGAAAAGTGTCTGAAGCGGGATAACTTTGGTGCTATCACGTCATGGCCAGACAGTCATATTTTTGAAACCATTTTATCCTTGCATACTAATTTTGGTCGACCTCAAGCTAAGGACATTATCAGGAGAGCACGCAGATAGAGGCGAATAGACATACGTACACAGACAGCCAGAAAGACAGACAGACCAACAGATAGATAGATAGATAGATAGATAGATAGATAGATAGATAGATAGATAGATAGATAGATAGATAGATAGATAGATAGATAGATAGATAGATAGATAGATAGATAGATAGATAGATAGATAGATAGATAGACAGACAGACAGACAGACGGACAGACAGATAGATAGATAGATAGATAGATAGATAGATAGATAGATAGATAGATAGATAGATAGATAGATAGATAGATAGATTCAAATTGCTTGCAGTCCACTAAAAAATGTTTCATGTTTACAATTAGAAAGATACACAGGAGCGAGTGGAATTTTGTTGTGTTTGCATCGCGATATATGCTACACCACGTGCCTTAGTTATCAAGTAGTGGTGATAAGCGAGTAAACACTATTGCGCATGTGTAACCTGGAGATACTTGTATATTAGGCGCATATGCCTTCTTTACTAGCTTTTGTTTCGAGACTGAACGTTGGCACGCCGAAATAAGTTATTCAAAGAGCATGCTAGGACTCTGAAGATACAGCATGATTCGCGATGAGAGCGGTGACAGAACTGCTGTGAACACAGAACCTATTAAAGGGGCTGTGCTATGAAAGCTCCTGCAGAGTTAGAACCGGACGGCGGGGACTCTCGGTGTATTGTTCGAGTGGTTTGCGGGTTTCGTCGCTGCCAATGACATCGTGGAAGATAGGATGATACAAGTGCTGTTGGCGTTCATCCGAGAGAAGGCATACGTCAAGCTCAGGAACCTCCTTCTATCGACACCTCGCAGTGGGGGCAAAGGCCGACAGTTATGTTCACTGGCACAAGGACACAGCAGCGTCGCCGCGGCAAGCATCTGATGGGGACATCACCAGGAGTGTCACGTCGAACACTCAGCGGGCCCACGAGTGACTAAGGTGTGTCATCGTTGCGGTGGATGACATTCTCTTGTGAGATATCCGTTCTTGAACAGCCATTTCTTTAAATGTCACAAGAAGGGCAATGCATTCAAAATGCGTAAACCTAGAGTGGCTATTCTAACGTGGATCCGATGGAACGCTTGGCAAATTGTTGATATTTTGTCACACACACCGCAGGTCTGGTACATTTGTGGTTGTTGTATAGTTGCGGAGGTACGGAAAAGAGATTTCGATGAAGCTGGATACAGACGCAGCCGTGTCTGTATAGTGTGAAACAGACTGTTTAAAACATTTTGCCGATGGAAGTTTCAGAGAAACCGATGTTTGATTAGTTACCTACAATGGCATGTCTTATTCAAAATTTCCAAGGCCCTCCACTACTGTGGGTTTTATAATCAAATGGTGGTGTTGCGACGTTGAACCCCACATATCAACATCAAATTTTAGTCAATGGTATCATTGATGTAGATCTAAAATACCAGGATCAGCCCGTGCGCTTAGCACAAGTGATTGCTACAGATAGCAAAGCGGCAAGAATGTCAACGTTATTGGGGTGGGAGTGCCTGAGGAAAATAAAACTCGACTAGGCGAATGTAGTAAATGGAAATAATATCCATGAAGTAGCGCAGCTGATTGATAAATACTGCGAGGTATTTAAATCAGAGTACGTCACCAACAGAGGGGCGGAAGAAAGGCGCCACACCGGTATTTTTTTTTCTATAAAGCGACACCACCCATTAAGGGAGCAGGTAGAACAACAGTTGCTTATTATCGAGAAGGCCGACATTGTGTACCACGTGAGACACAGTCCTCTTGCTATCAGTTTCGTGGTAATACCTGAAAAGAATAACAAGATTTGACTGTGTGATCATTATCCCATCACCATCAATCCTATCGGATAAGTTGACCGCTACTCTCTGGCGCTGTCGGAAGATGTTTTCACGACGTTGCATGGTGGAGCTGAGATTTCTGTGTTTGACATGAGTTAAGGGGTATTGCAAGTGGAATTAGATGAACGTGCCCAAGAACTCCTCGCGGTTAACATGCATATGAGCATTTTTCGGTGTAAGCGCCTACCATAAGGTGTAGCCTATGCATCAGCCACATTAGAGGCAATGATAGACCAGGTGTTGAGGAAATTTGAAGGCATGATCTGCTATCTTGACGATATCATCAAAGCCAGAGAGAGCTATGAGCAGTGTCGTGAAAGACTTGAGTGAGTGCTCAGTCAGCTAAACCAATAAAGCGTCATGGTCAACGTTGAAAGGTGCACCTTTTTTCAGAAAAAAAAGAAAGTGATATATACTTGTAACATGAAGTAGAAAAAAATCTCGTAACACGAATAAAGAATGCACCCAAACTGTAGGCAATGTCACGCAACTAAAGGCGTTATTTGGGTTAGGTGAACAGTTACGCAATATCTTTGCCAAATGTTGCGACACTACTGGAGCCTCTCCATAACTTGCTTCGCCAGGAAACCAGGGGGCACTGGTCTCGACTATGTGACGACACTTTGAACACTGTCAACATGTGTAAAACGTTGTTGACGGATGAAAGTGCGTTGGAGATAAATGATGTCACAAAATGATTCAGCTCGCGTGTGACGTTTCGCAGTACAGCCTATAGGAGCAGTGCTGCCACATCACGTGAACGGCCAAGAGAATCCAGTTGCTTTCGCATCGAGATCACTGTCAGTGTCCAGGTGAAATTACGGACAAATATAGAAAGAGACTCCAAGCATCGCCTTTGGAGTAACGAAATTTCACAAACATATTTATGGCAGGGAAGTGAGCGTTCTAACGAATCCCCAACCAATAACGGTGCTTTCTATCCCACATCGGCATTGCGATGCAGAGGCAACCTCCAGGGTGCAAAGATGCCTTAAGATTTATAACACACCACCGTTAAAAAAGATACGCATAGGCCGGAAACTGTCATCTCGCATGCTAATGCTTTGTCACAGCTACCACCGTCGGACGTGGAACAAGAAGACACGTTATTTTTTGACGTTGTCAGATTTGCCACTGACCTAAAAAGACACTGTGCGAGCTGCATAGTATGACAGCTTGCTGCGAGTTGTTCCGAATAGGACATGACATGGTTGTCCAAAGGCCATTAGTGCTGAACTGCAGCCATTCTGGGTACGCCATATTGAGCTCACTATGCATGACGACTTCATTGCGTGGATGAACCGCGTTGTCGTTCCTGAAAGCGTGAAGACTGTAGTCCTTGTACTATGGTATTATCAGCATATCGGGATAAAGAAGATGAAGACTCTTGCGGGGTCACTGGTCTGGTAGCCTGGTATCAAGGATTCCCTTGAAAAGGCAGTGCGCAAACGCAGCGTGCTGCAGGAGTTCTTCCTGCAGCGTGCAATTTTGTTCTGCAGCACGCTGCAGAAGGAAATGGCTGTGCTGCAGGAGTTCTTCCTGCAACACAGCCATTTTTTGTTTCCTTAAATTCCTGTGATCACCCGTGGCAACAGGACCACTTGATTTTTGCAGAAAAGTAATCGCGAAATTTTCTAATTGTTGTAGATGACTTTTCAAAATGATTATGTGTGAAGTGCATGCTGCCGAAAAAAGGTACTAAAACAGCTGAGGTTGTGCGTTTGTTGTTCGCTGCTCCGACTGAAGTTGTAAACAGGTAATGGTCTCCCATTCCGCGCACCTAACTGCGCTGAACAAAATCTGAGTTTCCAAGTTTTGTGAACGTGAATGTTGGTAAGTACAGATTGAATCGACCATATCACCTTAAATCTACTGTACTGTCCAAAAGAGTGGTGCTAAGAACTAGAGCTTTTTTGAAGGGGTTAATGAAAAAAGTAAAAGAGAAACAGATCGCTGCAACGTCGCCTAGATCAGTTCTTGTTCTAGTATGGTTCAACGCCTCTTACTTTTACGGGAAGATCACCAGAAGGAATTTTTGCGATGCTAACTGAGGACCTGCTTATTGTTGCTACGACCAGTTGTGAGGGGTGTTTTGAGTGACCAACAGAGAAAGTGAAAACGTCCGCTGCCAAGCGGCACGCGACGGCGTTCCGTTCTTTCGCTGTGGGTGAGTGTACGATCGGTAGACGGTCAAGAGGTTACCGGGTAAAGTGTAGCAAATCGAATAGACATGCAAATACTTAGTGTTTGTAAGAAATCACGTGCCATAATGCGCATCCTGATCAATTGCGCTGCTCTTGTCTCAAATGGGAAAAAGAGCCAGCTGTGGTCTATAAGTCTGAACTACCGCATGTGCCCGAAGAAGAGGACCCGTCTGCTCTGACGACGACATTCTCACCACCGACACAAAACCAGTCGAGCACGAAGCGTACGCAGCAGCCTGTACCGACGATTCTTCGAAGAAGCAGCCGACAACGCAGGCTGCTTCATTGCTGGGGCTATAATATCCACACTTCAGTTTTGCCAAGAATTAAGTGTGGGGTTCGCATTGCGATATGTTACACCAACACGTGTCTTAGTTATCGGGTCGTGGTGATAAGTGAGTGAACACCTCTGCGCATGTGCAACGGAAAGACAGTTGTATCTGAGGGGCATGGGCTTTGCCTATACTGTCTTTTTTTGTTTTTTCAAGGCTGGCCGTTGGCATGCCGAAATCAAGAATTCAAAAAGCATGCCCCAGCTCTTGAGATACAAACGATTTGAACCCACGCCCTCGAGGTGGCAATCTAGTGTCATACTACAAAGCCACACTGGTGCTTGAAACCAATTTTGCAAAAAGGCCCCAAACGGGTGTCATGTCGCACATGGAATCGCGCTAATCTGAATAATATAGCGGTGCACTAACAACAAGTTATCATGCAATGCTGATCTCACAACTTGTGCGGGATTTAAAGCTTTCCAATCACTGCACAGTGCTAAGCTACAATTCTTCATCGTCATCAGCCACATACAGCATCAAAAGAGTGCACATATCTTACAGATGTATACCGTGTACATCGCTTATCTACAGAAGCATGATTAATGCCGTAACGGCTATCCTACTTGTCTAAATTTGTGATGACATCATCATCGTTTATTTTTTTCTTAAAGGCCCCTGCTGTGTATCACATAAGAGAGGGTGGTAACATAGAAAGTTAGTCGTAGTAGATACCCTAATGAAATCGAAAACTTCAAACACAGGTGGCCTTACCCCAACACGAGTCTCCACTCATAGTTCTCATATTACATAAGGGAGGGGGGTAACATGTAAGTTAGTCATAGGAGATACCCTAATCAAATCGCAAACTTCAAACACAGGTGGCCTTACCCCAACACGAGTCTCCACTCATAGTTCTCATACTCCATAAGGGAGGGGGGTAATATAGAAAGTTAGTCGTAGGAGATACCCTGATGAAATCGAAAACTTCAAACACAGGTGGCCTTACCCCAACACGAGTCTCCACTCATAGTTCTCATATTACATAAGGGAGAGGTTGACATAGAAAGTTATTCGTATGAGATACCCTAATGAAATCAAAAACTTCAAACACAGTTGTCCTTACCCCAACACGAGTCTGCACTCATAGTTCTCATAATACATAAGGGAGGGGAATAACATAGAAAGTGAATCGTAGGAGATACCCTAATGAAATCGAAAACTTCAAACACAGTTCGCCTTACCCCAACACGAGTCTCCACCCATAGTTCTCATATTACAAAAGGGAGGGGGGTAACATAGAAAGTTATTCGTAGGAGATACCCTAATGAAATCGAAAACTTCAAACACAGGTGGCCTTACCCCAACACGAGTCTCCACTCATAGTTCTCATATTACAAAAGGGAGGTGGGTAACATAAAAAGTTAGTCGTAGGAGATACCCTAATGAACTCGAAAACTTCAAACACAGGTGGCCTTACCCCAACACGAGTCTCCACTCATAGTTCTCATAATACAAAATTGAGGAGGGTAACATAGAAAGTTATTCGTAGGAGATACCCTAATGAAATCGAAAACTTCAAACACAGTTGGCCTTACCCCAACACGAGTTTCCACCCCAACACGAGCTTCCACGCATAGTTCTCATATTACAAAAGGAAGGGGGGTAACATAGAAAGCTATTCGTAGGAGATACCCTAATGAAATCGAAAACTTCAAACACAGGTGGCCTCACCCTAACACGAGTCTCCACTCATAGTTCTCATATTACAAAAGCGAGGGGGGTAACATATAAAGTTATTCGTAGGAGATACCCTAATGAAATCGAAAACTTCAAACACAGTTGGCCTTACCCCAACACGAGTTTCCACCCCAACACAAGTTTCCACTCATAGTTCTCATATTACAAAAGGGAGGGGGGTAACATACAAAGTTATTCGTAGGAGATACCCTAATGAAATTGAAAACTTCAAACACAGATGGCCTTACCCAAACACGAGTCTCCACTCATAGTTCTCATATTACAAAAGGGAGGGGGGTAACATAGAAAGTTATTCGTAGGAGATACCCTAATGAAATCGAAAACTTCAAACGAAGTTGGCCTTACCCCAACACGAGTTTCCACACCAACACGAGTTTCCACTCATAGTTCTCATATTACAAAAGGAAGGGGGGTAACATAGAAAGTTATTCGTAGGAAATACCCTAATGAAATCAAAAACTTCAAACACAGGTGGCCTTACCCCAACGCGAGTCTCCACTCATAGTTCTCATATTACAAAAGGGAGGGGGGTAACATAGAAAGTTATTCGTGGGAGATACCCTAATGAAGTCGAAAACTTCAAACACAGTTGTGCTTACCCCAACACGAGTTTCCACCGCAACACGAGTTTTCACTCATAGTTCTCATATTACAAGAGGAAGGGGGGTAACATAGAAAGTTATCCGTAGGAGATACCCTAATGAAATCGAAAAATTCAAACACAGGTGGCCTTACTTCAACACGAGTCTCCACTCATAGTTCTCATGTTACAAAAGGGAGGGGGGTAACATAGAAAGTTACTCGTAGAAGATACCCTAATGAAATCAAAAACTTCAAACAAAGGTGGCCTTACCCCAACACGAGTCTCCGCTCATAGTTCTCGTATTACATAAAGGAGGGGGTAACACAGAAAGTTATTCGTAGGAGATACCCTAATGAAATCGAAAACTTCAAACACAGTTGGCCATACCCCAACACGAGTTTTCACTCATAGTTCTCATATTACAAGAGGAAGGGGGGTAACATAGAAAGTTATTCGTAGGAGATACCCTAATGAAATCGAAAACTTCAAACACAGTTGGCCATACCCCAACACGAGTCTCCACTCATAGTTCTCATATTACAAAAGGAAGGGGGGTAACATAGAAAGTTATTCGTAGGAGATACCCTAATGAAATCGAAAACTTCAAACACAGTTGGCCCTACCCCAACAGGAGTTCCCACCCCAAGACGAGTTTCTACTCATAGTTCTCATACTACAAAAGGAAGGGGGGTAACATAGAAAGTTATTCGTAGGAGATACCCTAATGAAATCTAAAACTTCAAACACAGGTGGCCTTACCCCAACACGAGTCTCCACACATAGTTTTCATATTACATAAGGGAGGGGGGTAACATAGAAAGTTATTCGTAGGAGATACCCTAATGTAATCAAAAACTTTAAACACAGGTGGCCTTACCCCAACACGAGTCTCCACTCATAGTTCTCATATTACAAAAGGGAGGGGGGTAACATAGAAAGTTATTCATAGGGGATACCCTAATGAAATCGAAAACTTCAAACACAGTTGGCCTTACCCCAACACGAGTCTCCGCTCATAGTTTTCGTATTACATAAGGGAGGGGGTAACATAGAAAGTTATTCGTAGGAGATACCCTAATGAAATCGAAAACTTCAAACACAGGTGGCCTTACCCCAACACGAGTCTCCGCTCATAGTTCTCGTATTACATAAGGGAGGGGGTAACATTGAAAGTTATTCGTAGGAGATACCCTAATGAAATCGAAAACTTCAAACACAGTTGGCCTTACCCCAACACGAGTTTCCACCCCAACACGAGTTTCTACTCATAGTTCTCATATTACAAATGGAAGGGGGGTAACATAGAAAGTTATTCGTAGGAGATACCCTAATGAAATTGAAAACTTCAAACACAGTTGGCCTTACCCCAACACGAGCTTCCACCCCAACACGAGTTTCCACTCATAGTTCTCATATTACAAATGAGAGGGGGGTAACATAGAAAGTTATTCGTAGGAGATACCCTAATGAAATCAAAAACTTCAAACACAGGTGGCCTTACCCCAAAAAGAGTCTCCACTCATAGTTCTCATATTACAAATGAGAGGGGGGTAACATAGAAAGTTATTCGTAGGAGATACCCTAATGAAATCAAAAACTTCAAACACAGGTGGCCTTACCCCAACACGAGTCTCCGCTCATAGTTCTCGTGTTACATAAGGGAGGGGGTAACATAGAAAGTTATTCGTAGGAGATACCCTAATGAAATCGAAAACTTCAAACACAGGTGGCCTCACCCCAACACGAGTATCCACTCATAGTTCTCATTAACAGTATTATATAGGCCTGGAAATTCATAATATTTTATTTGAGTTTTTGTTGATTTGATATTTCTTATCTTTTGCAGTCTCTTTCTGTTGTATGTTTCGTCGCGGTGAACTGCGGTACATACGAAGCGTTACTTAATTTTTTTCATTCTATTTTTATCTCTGAAGTTTTGTTATTTTATATCAATGAAATTCAACATTGGGCTACGGAGAGGCGAAGGTCGTCTGTGATTTATTCTCCCTTTTTGAAACACGCCTTCCACTTCTTCTCCCTGATCTTGTTTTATTAACCCTTCAAACAACGACCGTTTCAGTGAATTCTAGATTCGCACCATGTATCTTATTCATTAGTAGCATCTCTTTCGGCCACAATGGGTCTACTGCGGTCCAATTGGGCTTTGCAAAAAATAAGTGCGTTGGTTAGAACATGGCATGCCAGACTGTAGTTATTTCATACGCATAGAGCTATTGTAGCAGAGAGATGGGCCAAGAACTTGACAGCTGCGTGAGCAAACCATCGGTTGCCCTCCTAGATAAGGAGTTTCAGCATGCGGCAATTGGCGTATTCGTGTAATGCATCTGATATTCTGCCTCAAGATTTGCGTAAATAAAGTGTGACGTTTGCTCAAATGTTCTTTCCTTTCTTTCTTTCTTCTTTTTCCTGGATGTCATATATAAATGCGATGCGGGATGAATA
This sequence comes from Rhipicephalus microplus, assembly GCF_043290135.1. NCBI lineage: Eukaryota > Metazoa > Arthropoda > Arachnida > Ixodida > Ixodidae > Rhipicephalus > Rhipicephalus microplus. The sequence goes on from NC_134707.1 coordinate 115,950,308, forward strand.
AACCTTCAGTTGATAGTCTGCGCTTGTCCTTGTCTTTTTCCCGTCCGCGTTTTCTACCGCGTAGTACACTTAGATCATGTGTCACCAACTGGCCCAATCGTCCACTTTGTAACGGGCTAAGCAGCACTCACATTAAAAAAAAAAACTAGGGCGGAAGAACAAGAACAACTGCACCCACAATCTTGTGCACGCTTTTCCGTTCTTTTAGTTCTAGTGAGCGCTGCACAGTCATTAGTATGAGTCCGTTCCCATAGCCAAGGTTTCAATTTTAATGCAGCTATTTCACTGTAATCTTTCCGAAGGTTGTTTACAACTTTTAGGTTAATTTTTTGTTTCGTTGACGATCGTTTCACAGTAATGGATAAGGAAGAATTATCAATACTCGGTCGTGGTCACCAATGAAGGCTTTCGGGTGCGTTGTTGGTATGCGCAGCTCATTTCTGTCCTGTACCAGCATTTCCGAGTGACGAAGCTGGCCGACAAAGCTGCCGCAAGATGTGGTCTCCCAGAGCTCCAAAACTGCAGCCAAACCCAGAAAGCGGCCAAAAATCAGTGACGTTTTCCCTCTCTCGGGGGTCTCTCTGTATACTGAGTCACAGGTGTTTTGACCACGCGAGTGCGCGAACTTGTCTTGCCCATCCCCGCTGCCGATGTCAAGCAGGAACGTACGTCGGGGATATGGTGGCTAGCCATCCCGCATTTGGCGGGACTTCCCCGACTGCTAAGTCAAGCAGCGCGGCGAGTCCCATGCCGTCCTGGTGGGGACCGCCATGAGTTAAAATGATTCGTAGGCCCACACACGCCATACAACGGCTGTCACGCTACGGAATTTGAAGTTAGCATGAATCACATGCAAGCGGCAATATTGCGGCAGCGAGTGGTGACTGGAAGGAGCTTGCTCCACTTTAGCTGAGCTGGCTGAATTTCTGAAGTGCGACATTTACAAGTACATTCTCCGGCAATAAGAATTGTTCCAGCTGTACGTGGCCAGCTGAAGTACCGCTTAAAGAGGGCGTCCACGGAATGTTCGCCAGGGTGTTGCATAGGTGAATTAAATAAGGGGGGATCGGGAGCGAATCATCGCGGGGGGCCTTTTCGTGAGGTGGTCATATGTGGTGCAAAGTTGGCTTGCAAACCTGCAGGCCGTCTCATATGAATATGCGGGAACTTACTGTGCTAATCAAGCTGTGAAGGTCATTGCTACTGCATACAAAATTGTTAGTCAAAATTGCGCCCCCCTTTTATCCCCCCTTTGGATTCCTACAGTAACAGTACAGAAGAAAACCAATTTCGCCAACCCCCTATGCTATTCTCTCCCCCCCTGGTCTCGACTTCATTCGTCGAAGTGTTGGTAACCCTAAACGAGATAGATGTATTTTATCGACATCGACATCTGCAGAGCCAGAGAATTACGAGAAGCGGGAGAGCATGAGTAAGACGAGAGCTACGCAGGCACGATGTCCGTCGCAGGAAGGGGCGTCTAATAAGTGCTTATAATAAAAAAAAGCAAGTAACGTGCTCATTAGCATGCCTTAACGAAAAGCTGCCACTGTTCACGATAGAAATATAGAAATGAAGAGTCTTGAAACACAGTTACGAAGTATCAGCATTGGGAGACTGCCGCCAGAGCGATACAAGAATCTAACAAACAGCCCCCTGAGAAGGATCACAATAAGCTACAGTTTCAACGCAAAGGCTACACTAAGAATTCAATAGCAACAAATCGGTATATAGTTTAAGCTCAATTCAGGTAAGTGATGTTGTCATTCGAATGATTTGGTTAAGTTGTGAAACTTGTCAAATCGAGAAAGCAAGCGATGTTTCGGTACTTCGAAAAAATATGATAGAAATCTCGCCCGAAAGCTACTGCGTCATCCTATTTCCCCCATGATACACGCCTACAGTTGTTACAAGTCAGCAAGGCCCCCCTGAGCATGACACCCCCCATTGCCTGAGTGATACACGTGAGCTATGGACTGTAACCTAAAGCTACCAACGGACCTCTTACAATAGCTGTAACCGTAACGAATACAGTTATTATATGAAGAGTCAGTGTAAGAATGTTGCAGTGAGGTCATCAGTTCCATCGGTAGTATAAAACACGAGATAACCAAAGCAACTGTCACATTTTCGTAAGCATTTACAGAGCCAACAAAGCACCGTTTTATATGTAAAAGCACTATCGACATATACTTGTTGTGTCGTGAGAATAGAACTAGTGGCGTCACTATGAAGACAAGATGTTTGAACATCTTATTGTTTTGGAAAGATCAAGTAGAAAAGTGTATTAGTTTTTGTATTTGAATGAAGAAATATTTTTGATATTATCACAACAAGTATAGTGTGGCTGAACAAGCTAGCTATGATGATTGATTCCTGTGTTGAGAGTGATATATCAGGTGAAGCAGTTTAAGCCGTAGTTTGCGCCTACGTACACGGGGCAGACTCGATCCCGACGTGGCCTTCATTTGTGAAACGGTCATGTAGAAGCCATAATGATTTAAAACCAACATTGCCGCTGGGTTTGGCGTTTGTATATTCTATTTGTATTATAGTTATGATGGACGTCTCATATTACGAATTATGATCAAGTATGCACCTCATATACAAACGATATAACTTTTCCTTATTTCACACTTCGCCTGTTTCAAATGCCTGCGAATAAAGTAAAACACCCTACTAGCTTTTGCTAAGGCCGTGCCAATGTGTTTGGTATATGTAAGTGATGCATTAAATGAACGCCGACATCCTTATAATGCAAGTGTATGTTGCTAAGTACGTCGTAGATGTTATAAATATATTGATGACGATGAAGTGTGTCTTTAGAAGAACGCTTGTTTCTGCGATCTGTATTTTTAGTGAAACCATCGGTTTTTCGAGGTGCCTCGCCTGCCCGTCTTCTGGTGATGGCCACGGAGCATGCCAGAGGCCCGCCTGGTCAGAGGTCCTGACACCCGTCAATCACAAGGAAGCGAGCTGGCTCTCCAGTGACACTGAAGACACTGATTTGTATTTTATGTTGGAAGACGACACATCTGATGACAGCTTTATACCTGTTTGGGGTAAAAGGGCGAAGACAAGGACTGCGAATACATGAGCATCAGCTCCTGCAAGTACAGCGACTGTACAGTCAAGGCCTGCGTGCTGGCCACACGTCATCATCTTCATGCCGGAAGATCCTTCAAGCAACCTACGACTTCTGAACAAGCAAGCCCTTTCAGTTACTTTGGAATGTGCTCTGCCAGATCAGATTAAAGACGTAAGAGTAAAGCCAAGGAAGAATATTCTCGCCATAGACGTGCACGATGTGAGTGCGCTAGGACAGCTGCAACAAATGACTGAGCTTAGCGGCATTAAAATGCACTCTTTTATCCCAATAGATGATAAATCAATTGCCGGTGTAATTTATGACATCGACATTGTCATTCCTAATGTTGACTTGCGTTTCCTCGTCAAGCCTGCAAACGAGGGAACTGTGATTACGCAAGTGCGGCGCCTTGGAAATACGCGCTGTGAAAGAGTGTTTTTCAAGAGATATTGCACACCATCCCACGTTAAAGTTGGACATTTCAGACATCCGGTTCGGCCATTCATCCAAAAGCAACTTCAATGTCATCAGTGCTTCAGGCTAGGACACGTTAAGGGCGTATGCCTCATCTCACGACTGTGTCACCGTTGCGCTGAACCTCATGCCGAAGACGCCTGTCGGGCGACTACTCTCTCTACTGGCGGGCGCCAACTGCCGCGGTCCTCACGCTGCCTCGTCGAAAGACTGTCCTCGAATCCGAAAGGAGCGCGTGGTTCTCAGACAAATGGCCCGAAACAACTCGACACACAGGGAGGCAGCCGAAGTAGTCCGGCGTCGGCGTCGATGTCGGCATCATCCAAAGTCTTCAAAGAAGGCACATGCTAGTTCCCACTCTAGCGGTTCCACCAAGTAGCGCCGTGAAAGGACCCACCACTTCTATGAAAGAAGCGGAGAAGCCTCCTTCTCTGGAGGAATGGCCCACGCTCCCGACCCGCTCTTCTGCCAAGGAACATCCGCAGATTGCGGCCACACCAGAGCCGTCTCCAGCCATGGATGATTTGCCTGAACAGATCGTCAAGTGATATTGGTGCCGCGTTCCCTCTTAGAAGCCATCCGAGCGATATTAGTCGACATGAAGACAGCATCTGCTCGAAGGGCACTTGGAGTATTGGACGCCCTAAGCCTAGTGCTTGAATCTCTCAACTAGGAAGATGGCTACTCACAACTCATCATTTCGTAAAGAAGTCAAGGCTGCATCCGTCATCTAATGGAACGCCAGAGGACTAAAATCACGCCTTTAATATTTTCGTCAGTTTATCTTTACCAACGTGTTTCCACTCATCGTCATTTGTGAACCCAATTTGTCGTAAGCAATAAGACATTCAGGGTACGAAGCTGTCATGTCTTCAACAAACGGTGCGTGCAGCAAAACCATCGTCTTTGTTCGTCATGAACTGACGCATGTTGTGCAACTGATTGCGCCTCACGATGACAATCAGTAGGTCTGCATCACTGTGAAAAAGAACAAACTTACGTTTACTCTCTAGCCGTTTATATATCGCCATCGAATAATCTTGATTCCTGGAAATAAGCGGATATTTTGAGAATGTGTCCAGCAAGATGGGTCATCATAGGTGATTTCAATGCGCACCATCATGCATGAGCAAGTACGCGGACAAATGCAAGAGGACACAGGTTAGCAAACATCGCCTACGACTATAGCCATACTCTCCTGAACGACGGTAGCCCCATCTTTTTTCGAGGGGTGACATACAGCAGCTGTCTCGACCTTGCTTTTGTCCCCAAATCCCTCGCGAGATACATCAAGTGGTTTCCAGATCTTGAGACACGAGGAAGTGATGACATTCCAATCTCCCTTTGTCCCGGGTCCCGATAATTAGGAAGGTGATCGCCGGGCTAATTCCAAGGGCCGAAGTATCGGCCCCCCAAACCGCACCACTAAAGCGTGGACAATTTAGAAGTGGAGCTATTCGGCGCGCCAGCGGACGCCGGCTGTGGCCCAAAGAACAAGTCAGAGCCGAGAGTTGATAAACAAAACAAAATTATATTCTCAATTAAGGCAGATTAAAACGATACACAAGTATGCACACTTGACAATAGTTGAATACAAATGTCACCAATCAAACAACGTACTACCCAGTACAATCAGCCACACTCGAAACAACGGACACAGACAACAATACGCACTACAATGCAGTCGCACGCATGGAACAACCAAGACACTTAAAGACAAGATAGTTAGAAAACTTATTCAGTCCAAAGTTCTGGAAACAAAAGTCTGAAGGATACTCTTCCGAGAATCACTCACTCAATGTCCAGCGTTGTTGTCGTTCCGCTGCCCCCGAAGTTTCTCTTCCAGGAAACCTCGCGTCTTCAATTGGCCGCTCTCCAAGCACCAAACTTTTTCGCCGGTAACACGTCGGCTTCCCACGTGCAGCTGTTGCCACGCTTCTTCGCTCGCTGGCGGTAGACACACACTCTTTCCTGTAGCTCGAGTCTTCACCCCTAAGGTGGAAATCCTCTTCGTCTCCTCCTTTGCCACTGAGGACAAAAGGCTTCGCCGACAAGGCGGAACACCCTACGCACTCTGGTGCAATAATTCTTCATCTCCTGCTTTGTCACTGAGGACAAAACCTTCGCCGACTACCCGGCGGAACACCCTATGTACTCTGGCGCATAGTTTCTTCTTCTCCTGCTTTGTCACTAAGGACAAAACTTTCACCGACAGACATGGCGGAACACCGTACGCACTCTGGCACGAAAATCCTTCTTCTCCTGATCTCCCATCTCAGCTGCTCGGTTAAATACTCTTCGCGCTAGATTCCAGAAAATTGTCATCGTTTCCGTCGGCGCGATGCGCTGCCGAGGCTGGGGAAAGAGCGAGATGTTTCGAGCACCGTCCGCGACAGATGACGCAACTCTGCATCACCACGCCCCTTTCCATCGAGAACTTTCCAGGGCTTGCTCAGCCGACCATGTGAGGAGGTTTGCTGGTAAACCTACGTTTCCGAGAGAAGAGAGATGCGCGCCCGGGGAGTCTTTGGATGCTTGTTTTCTTTTTTCATCGTTGACCTCGAGGCATCTCTCCGGTGCTTCGTCACGATAATTTGGCGGCGCGCCCTTTTTTGGGCGCTCGTTTTGTGACAGCCTTAACATCAATGGCTTGTCTAGTTGTGGTCCACGGACGACCATTCGAGCAGTACAATGCCCCAACTTCAAATCTGACATGGAAGATCCTTGCAACGATGGCCTACGATCTGGATTAGAGCAAACAATTACGAGCACAATGTAAAACGCCACACGCACGGTAACAATATTTTCCACACGAAACGACTTTGACATGGAGTTGGAGTGCCTCCGAGCACTTCGACGCCGGGCGGAGTGTCGGTATCGGCGTATAACATCAATTCTCGATCTTAGGGCAGCCAGGAAGATACAAAAGAAGATTCGGCGTCGCATAGATATATTAGCGTCGGAACGATGGACAACGTTTTGCAAGTCACTAGACCCTCGCAATCCTCTCTCACACAATTGGAAAATGGTGCAGGGTCTGCGTCACCCCGCGCAACAGCGTTTTCCATTCAAAGCGCTCGCGCTAATTCAAGAGAGGCAAGACATCGATGTCGTAGAAGATTTCTGTGCGCAGTTCGCCAACCAAGCCCCTCGTCCCTATTCTCCAGTGAGAGGTGACGTCCCGCGTTCCCGTGACCACCACATGGACCTCCCTTTTACAATGGAGGAGCTCGAGCCGGTACTAGCTCTCTGCAGGCCTTCAACTTCTCCGGGCCTAGATGGTATTCCGTACCGAACCTTGTGCAACCTTGGGGAAGGTGCAAAGAAAGAGCTGTTGAGCCTTTACAACTTCGTGTGGCAGGATGACAATGTTCCTGACGACTGGAAAGTAAGCCACTTGGTACCCATATTGAAGCAGGGCAAATCCTCACTTGAACTCGCCTCATAGCGCGCAAAAGCACTGGCCAGCTGTGTAGGGAGATAATACTAGGCCGCCTGGAGTGGTATCTTGAATACTGCAAGATTTATCCGAACTCCATGGCTGGTTTCCGACGCGACCACTCTTCCATTTACAATGTCGTTGATCTAGTTTCGTACGTTGAGCACGAAAGATCCTGTAAGCGATTGCCTACAGCTTTGTTTCTAGATGTGGAAGGCGCGTATGATAATGAACTACATGAAGCCATTTTGGGTGTTCTTGCAGTGGTTGGCCTCGGTGGTCGGGTCTTTTGGTGGATTTCGAGTTACCTGGCTGCAAGATCTTTCTTTGTGTTAACAGAAGATGGCCCAACTACGCGACGCTATACTTCCAGAATGTTCCTCAAGGCGGAGTTCTTAGCCCGACGCTATTCCATCTTGCACTAGTTGACCTTGCTGAATGCTTGCCAGGTACCATTGAAATCTCAATATACGCTGACGACATCTCAGTCTGGACTTTGGCAGTCACACGTCCCCAGATACGCTCCCGGCTTCAAAGAGCAGCAATTACGATTGCCAACTACGTGTTAAAACAAGGCCTCAGAACATCACCAGAAAAATGCGTGCTGGTAGCCTTCGCTCGCAAAGCAATGACCCCTTATGTCATTTCATTCTGCGGGCGACTAATTTCCTACGCCAGAACCCACCGGTTTCTGGGCATCATTATTGATAGAGACCTCTGTTGGAGTCCGCATGTGGACTATATGAAGAAGCGCCTGACCGCTATTTCCCAATTGTTCACGTTCCTGGTAGCAAAGACGTGGAGGATGTTACTAGACGCAATGATGGAACTCTACAGAGCCTTGTTTCTCGTTTTCCTGAGATATAGCTTGCCCGTGCTAAGCGATACCTGCAAGACCAATGTTCGTGTTCTACAGGCAGTACAAGCCCAAGCACTGGGAGTGCGCCTTGGTCTGCCCAGATGTACGTCAACAAAGGCAACAATTGCAATTGCTGGTGACTATTCGATACAAACTCACATTGTTGTAGAAGTCCTGAGAACGCACATCAGACACTTCGCACGTGCTTCCTGTCATCACCTTGCATTGTTGCCTTCAGAGAGGCGCCAAGCATTGTTCACTAAAAATGATTGTGAAGTACAACGAGAAACTTCCCTCAGGCTTCACTTCTGCATCTAAACCATCGATACCCCTTTGGTGTCTTACCCAACCCACAGTGCATCTTAGCGTACCAAGGATCCGGAGGAAATCTGAGCTTTCATCGCCCATGCTGAAACAACTGTCTTTTGCACGAGAAATACTCAAACAGTTTACATATATATACCGATGGCTCCATGAACCAACAGTGTTCGTCAGGTGCAGTAGTTGTCCCAGCAAGAGGTGTTACGATCAGCTTTAGGACTCACCACTCCACGGCATCTACAGCAGCGGAGCTAGCTGCTTTGCGCGCTGCACATTGTGTGGTCAATCGTGAACCTTCAAAACAATGGTCAATTTTCAGCGACTCAAGGGCTGCCCTACAATCTGGGCTCTCAGCACTGCGTCACGGGCTGTACGAACAGCTTGTTCTCGAAATTCAATGCCTTCTCTACACTTCACATGAGAAAGGGCATCATGTGACGTTTCAGTGGCTGCCAAGTCACTGCGGCGTCATTGGGAACGAACATGCCGATACTGCCGCGAGGGCAGCTCTTGAAGGAACACGAGAAGAAGCCATACCACTTTTGCGGACTGATGCAGCCAGTAATCTTCGACGACTTGTATGTGAATTCACGCTTTCACTATGGTGCCCACCAAGCAACAAGACAAATCCTCAACACCACCTGTCCTCTTTGATGGCTCTCCGCATGTTGTTGAGCTCGACCGAAAAGAAGCCACCCTTCTTCGTCGCTTATGGCTAGGAGTGAGATTAATAAATATTATTTATTTGTTATAGGAATGGCCAACAACGCTCTCTGCGATGCCTTTGCGCGCATCGACGACAGTGTCTGTGGACACTATTCTGTCAAGTGCCCGAGAGAAGATATTTCAAGAGAAGGCAACAAAAGCTCTGTTGAAATTAATACGCGACACGGACTCGAACAAGCGGCTGTAACAGCAATGTCACACACCGCGAAAGACAAGACTGAACTACGAGTGTGCGCGCGTGTGCTGCCGAATGTGCTATGTTTATCTCTCTTCCCTCTCTGCTCTATATCTTTCATTTCCCTCAACCTCTTCCCATGCGCAGGGTAGCAAACCGGCTGCCTATAGCCTGGTTAACCTCCCTGCCATTCTTTAACTCCTATTTTCCTTCCTTCCTTGACGACGTGATTTCTACATTTCCTTTAAAAGCTCACGCTGAAACATTTTTAATGTTTAAATTCATAGTCCAATTTTTACACCAGTTTGTTATGTTATCTAGGTCAGTTCACAAAGTGAGTATCAGTGTCAATCGCAATTTCTCTGTATACGACACAGTTATCAGCAAATAATTTCATGGGTGGCATAATGTTTGCAACTATGATGTTTATATATACTAGAAATAATAAGTAATTCAAGTAATTTGGCATCCTTGTTTTAACGTTTTTATTTATGCTCAATGCAGCAAGCCTCACAAGGAAAAGCTTATGGTACACAGTGTTGACTGCTTTTTGGAAATCTATAAAAACCACGGCACGACAGTTGTTAACGTTGGCTTCAGGTACGAAATGCTGAAATTATAATAATTTGGTGGTACAGGAATGGCTTTTTCGAAAACCATGCGGGGAGGAAGTGAAGAAAACTTCTGAATCAAGGAATTCGAATATGTTGGTATGTAAAACGAGTTGCAATATTTTGCGACATACCGAGGTTATTGATGGACCTGCAATTTTTTCCGACATTTTTATCTCCAGAATTGAAAAAGGAAGTAACGTTTTCATTTAGCTTAAATATTTTGCTTTATTGAATATCTACACCGTCGAAGATTATGAAGCGAACATTAGTTAAGATGACGAAGAATTTCATGGCAAGATGCTCATTGGAGCCCCTATAAAACCCAGGAAATGGACATTTTCAGGTTGCTGCTCTTGTCGGTGTAGGATAAATACTTCATAGAGTTGGTCTTTTTTTCATTTTTGTTAGTTTTTCTTCGTTAATAAAGGCCCTTTGTATACTAAAAACTTATTGAAAAGCACTTGGCATGTTCCCAATGTTTCCTCGCGCGTGTTCAACCAGTAAAGTACTGTTCAAGCGCCATTGCCGTGTGGCATGAAAATGGACCTTTCGAACTTCTCTATAAGGCCCGCAAATGAACTCGACTCTGCAGCGAACGATCTCAGCAACTTAGATTAGCGCGACTGGGTGACTTCATTGTAAAGCCATCTTCGGTTCTTCCACTACGATGGTCGGCGTTAGAGCAGTTTGGAGCCCACCAATAAGCCCTGTCACTTCAGCGCACAGCGCACATTTGCATGCGCCGTTGGCGCTGGGGAATCTGCAGATGACGACCCGACCTGGACACCTGGCGGACAATAGTATACGCACTACAAATGAGAGGGTAATATCGATCGCTTGTGTGACCTCCCTACTTGTTCCAGCATCGGTAGCTCGCGCTTGCGACTAGCGTGCCTCTGGGGATTAGCGTAGAAAACGTCCAGTGAAGAGCTGCTGCGGCGCGACGTCAATCTGCGTCTGTATGAGGTGGTGGGAGAGAATAGACCACGGATTGTGTACCGAAGGCGCAGAGCGCACACTAATAAAAGAAAAAAAAAGGAGTGTGGTGACTCCTTTCGAGGAACGCTCGCTTACTGCGTGTATGATTCCCGTTGAACTGGTGCGCAAATTTTCTTGTTGGAAAAAAATTGACGTGGCTCTTTACTTAAGAAGTCAGATACGTGCGAAGTCAGGACTCTCGAAAAAGTGTCGACGGACTTCTTTTTTTTTTCATGGAATGCAGCGTTGGAACAGCGTTTCAATACAGTAGTTGCCAACCGTTCTATTTAAGAGTCTGAGATCTCATGAGATCACATTAACAGGTGATCGTGAGCCAAGCTGCCTAACTGTGGTTTGACGTGTCGCATGACACCTCGAAACAAACCAAAGAACAAGCACAGGCAGTGGTAAACAGTGTTGTGTAAATAAAACAAAGAAGGAGTAAAAGATCTACACAACACAAAAGCTACCGTGTCTGTAAATATGACAATAAACGCAACCTTTTTAAAGTGCACCTTTTAGCGATGCACACAAGTTCTCAATTGCTCGGGATATTGTGAAATAATTACAAAAAGTCGAGAGAGAGAGAGAGAGAGAGTTAAGTGACGACACCACAATCTAGAACTTCGAACTTCTAGGCCCGACTCAGTGTTCTGCGCAACTGTAGCTCAGCATTGTGCAGTGCTTCCATTGCACTCCACGCATGCAGCACGACCGCTGTTACCGTTGTGGTGCATACTTAAGTAAAGTGTGGGATTGGGCTAGTTGGTAATCCATATAAAACTTCTAGGCGCGTAAAACTTCAGACAACTAACATAAGAGACAAGGACGAGCGCAGTTCTGACTGCGCTCGTCCTTGTCTCTTATGTTAGTTGTCTGAAGTTTTACGCGCCTAGAAGTTTTATGTGGTGCATACACCTGCTGAAAGCTCTTCTTGCCATTCCTGGCATCCTTCATAAAAAAACGTCGTCACAACACCTACAACTGAATGCGGAAATTCGAGCTAGTTGGTGGGTGTAGAATTATCTACTTGTCCTGTTTACGCGTCACTTTTTTTTCCGCTGCGCTTGCTAACCTGACAAAGTTTAACTTATGGAACATAATCAAATCCGAGATAGCAAACTTTTTTGCTCAAAAGGCGTAGAGTTGCATATAAGAAACCAGTCATACGAAATTTGCACATTCTCCGTGCATGAAGCCAAAGAGAGAGCTACATGTTGTTTCGAAGGCTCCGTCTTCAAAGGACGTAACACACAATAAGGTCGGTTACATGGAAACCCAAAAAATTTATCCAATTGTTAACTTAAAAATGTGTTTTGGTGGACAAGAGTAGTTGTAAAGACTTGTCAGTTAGTCGTACGTGTAATTAAAACACCGACCTATTAATCAAATAACAAGATTACTTTACCACATTTCTCGATTATAAGCTATAAAACTCGCGCTCTGAACCGGAAACAACAAACGACAGGAACAGGAACATTTAAGCTTGCAGTGAAAAAATTTGTAAACTTGGATGGCGGAGAGCCTAAGTAACGACAAGTGAACTTGTCTTCCTAAGGGCTACAGTTGTGTTCTAGCCTTGAGGAAGGCAAGTCCAGTTTTCAAAACGTCGGCTCGACACCACCCATGTTTATGGATTTTGTTTCATCGCACTCCAAAGTACCACGGGTAGTTCATTGCACAAAGTGCAGTGCCACTCTTACTTTAAGCTAGATTCACACGGGAGAGCTAAATGCCGCTGCTCCGCGGACCGAATAGTCACGTGATTAGTTTCATGCGGCACAGCAGCGGAGACATCGCATGCACACAGCCGAAGTTGAGCTCGCAGAATCCTCATGCATACTTTCGACTCTTAAGCTTATGCAGCGCGCTCATGTGGTCATGCAGGCCACGCGCTGTGAATGAAAAACCACCAATCCATCACCGAAACTACCAAAAATTGCTCGCCTCTTCCACTATCACATGAAACACATTCGGTCGTTGCCGCAAAACTTAAATATGTGGATTTTAAACCGGCAGCCTGCTTCCTAGCCACACCAATCCGACCAATGTTGACAGACTTGACGCTGAATCCTCTTGATTGAGAGCAGACGACCGTTAAACGGAAGGGTATCGAAATAGCGGCGACACATTTCCCTCCGTGCCGCGAGCAGAGGAGAGCGGATGAAGCGAGCACGGCACGTTTGGATGACGCGCACGTCACGTGATGCACCATTCGCTGCGAAAGTTCCTCCCCCGTTCCCTCGTGTGAATCCACCTTTATCGACAAGCACACGGGACCAATCACACTAACACTAGCAGGCTCGAGAATTTTCCGTGCTAGGAGAATCACCACAGGTCGCCATATACGTGGGAATGAGAACACGGTGTATACGCGCACAAAAGCAATGAACAATAAACGCATTCTCAGCATTCAAAGCGTGCTTGAGGCGCAATGCGATAGAATGCTTCGAGCTTGTAGAACAAAAGAAAAATGTTGGTTCTTAGCGGAATGTCATGGAAGGATTCACATGGCTGGTGTTGCCAAAAGCAGAAAATAGTACTTCGCAAATGGAAAGCTCATGCGAGGCACGCCGCAATTTCGGTCGGCCGAAGTGCCGCAAAGCAGCCCAGAGTAAACAATGGGAGCTGTTCGTGAAGGGGGAAAGCTTTTATGCTTGGAGAGTCCATTATGGTTCCCTACAACCCGCTATAGGAATAGACATAGCCTGACCGTTGGATGGATCATAATAGCAGTGACCAAAAGAGCACGCCGGAATGGCATCGACGAAGCGAGAAATACTGGGAAAAGAAAGGAAGGCGAGGGACGCACAAATCTGAAGGCCTACTATTAGAGACAGAGGAAATAGAGCACAAGGAAGTGAAGGCACAAGTGCAACACCGCGAAACATGTTTTCCACAGTTGGTCGCTTTGTGAACTACAAAATAAAGGGGCCGTGGAACTGCGCCACTCGGCCTTGCTTTGGCTTTCTCCTCTTTAAAATGTTCATGACGAAACTTCTGCAGAATAACAGGGAAATCAAACGATTAATTTTTGGTGTGTGTTTCGTCACTCTACTCCACCTTGAAACATCTCACGTACTCAATGTGAAACCCTCAAACTTTATGCAAAAAAAAGTGCAAAATGGCTGATGGGTTCTACTGTGTTGTGTTGGGCCTTTTTCGGGGGGCACACATTAATGCCTACATACATACAAATCAAATTACTTAAGAGTTATCTATCACGTAGACCCCACGAGTGCTGGACTGATGGGTTCGCCAATTGCATGGGCATGCGCCGCTAGATTTTAGTGCCTGTTTTCTTTCCTTCCGCCACTTCGTCTTTCTCACTAAGCGTTCGAGGTGTACTGAGTTTCTCCTTGTGTCTGTGTTTGAGCTGTGCGTCTTTTGGAATGAATGCTTACCAACCATCTTAACTCTGTGCCACGCAATATTTTTTGTAGGTGTGTTTAAAAAATAAACATTTGTTCTTAGTAGTAAATGTACACTCCTCGCAATGAAATATTTTGAATGAGTCAGAGATGCGTACTAATATGTTTGATGGTAATCTTTTGATCTACTCTAGTACACATGAATATTTGCTGTTGGCGCTCTGTGCGAGAGATTTTCGTGTTTTGGCTCTTCTGCGTATTTAGGAACCATTCTGCGATGCATTGCAACAACAGTTATACCAAGTTGCAACGGCTGGATATGAAGGAGTTCTCTTCAATGCCATCCGAGACAGAAGAGTGCTTCTTACGCAGCGCAGGGTATTGCTATTTACTAATGGCAGTGCTTTGCTGTATCTTATTACAGACCATCCTTGAAGCTAAGGATTAAGCAAGTCTGTCTTTCAAGTGAAAAATGTGCTCTTCATTACTGCGCTGAAAAGAATTACTTGAAGCAGCATTCTCTTATTATGTTGCACGTCTACGCAAAGCACTTAACTGGTGTTTTCAGGACTAAAGTTTGACTTCGAATTGCGCAGAAACACGACAAATTCATACGCGAATGCCATGGGTAATACTCTAAACCTGAAGCCATACCAGGTGCATGAGTATTAAAAGGTGGTGGGAGTAGTAGAAATATTGAGGCAGCTGCACGCTAGTGGTGCCAAGTTTAAAAGGATTGTGGTGCTGGGCAACCTTACTCGTTTCTTTTTAGTACCCTTTTTTTTTACTCTTTTGTTTCTTTCATGCTCGCTTTTGCAATTTTCTGTATTTTCTTCCTTTTATTCCTATTTGTTTCCCTCTCTTTCTATATCTCGCTTTCTTCCTCTTTTTTGAAACATAATACGCGGCTTTGCCCTTTGAAATGCTCCGCACTTGATATCATCATTAAGGCGTTCAAAGAACAAGTGGAAGCAAACTTCTGCTTGGCGCGGACGAGCGCTTAATTTGCTAGAGCTGGCTGTGATAGGTGTAGTTTTGCCTGCGCTAAACCAAAGGACGAAGACAGTATGCGACTGTCTAGCTCCCAAGATTGTCCGACACTCGAAAGAAGAGAGCTTGAAATAAATGAGGTTTTATTTTTCCAAAAAGAATAATCATAACAGGTGCCTCGAGGTCACTACAGCACAATATTCATTTCCTGGTTGATCAGATGGCTGATATTACTCGCATGCAGTGAAATGTTTTTTTTTTCTGGGGAAAGCAGCTAGAGTATTTCGTAAGCAAAATCTTCGGTGACGTTTAAAAGACCTCGTGAAAACTGTCGAGCACTGACAAACTGAAAAACCGACAGGGTACTCTGTGCTTTCACCTTAGATGAGACGCAGGTGCGATACATCTTCTGTTTCTGCTCAGCCGACGTATAAAGGAGCATGAAGCACAAACCACGGCTTGACGAGCCACTGTCAAGCCTGCTGTCAAAACGGAATGTTTCTCGTTTTTGGTTTTACTTTCGTTCCACTGCTAGAAGTACTGTTTTGTTTCTGTTCCGGATCGGAAAAAGGAAGTTCCGTAATGGTCCATGGTCGTTTTCATCTGAACGCTAAAACTTGAAGTTAAAGTAACAATATAAACAATGGATTTGTCGTATGGTTGCTTGCGCTCCTCTTGTGAAAGGGGCGCAGGTGTAAAACGCGTTTTAGAGGCAAGACTCTTTATTGTCTTGGGCAGTCCATTCCTCCAGCGTAGCCAGCACTGCATATTCCCAGACAGACAGACAGACAGACAGACAGACAGACAGACAGACAGACAGACAGACAGAAAGACAGACAGACAGACAGATGGACGGACGGACAGACGGACGGGCGGACAGACGGACGGACAGACAGACAGACAGACACAGAGATGGACGGGTGGACGGATGGACGAATGGACGGACAGACAGACGGACGAACGGACGGACGGACAGGCAGAGAGAGGCGAACGGACGGACGGACAGACAGAGAGAGGAGAACGGATGGACGGGCGGACAGACAGAGAGAGGCAAATGGATGGACGAACAGTGAGAGAGGCGAACGGACGGACGGACAGCACGAGAGGCGAACGGACGGATGGACGGACAGAGAGAGGCGAATGGACGGACGGACAGACAGAGAGAGGCGAACGGATGGACGGACAGGTAGAGAGAGGCGAACGGACGTTCGAATGGACAGACAGAGAGAGGTGAACGGACGGATGGATGGACAGAGAGAGGCGAACGGACGGACGGATCGACAGACAGAGAGAGGCGAAAAACGGATGGATGGACAGGCGGATGGACGGACGGACAGACACTTCGCCCTCTCACCCTCATTCTCTACGTGGATATACTGTGATTTTTTCTCCTACATTTTTTCAGAGAAGTGGGGTACTATTACAAGCTAGCGCAAAGCAGCCTACTTCTAAGCCATAGTACTTATTTATTTCGTAAATTATTCGCGATTTTTTTTCGGCATGCTCGGTATTTTGTATCAAGAGAGTAAGCCTAATATTAGAAGCAGCCCGTCACTATGTGTAGTCTCTAATGTGCGAGACGGCCGTCCTGATAAAATAAACAAGCGCCAGAATGTTGGCCAGCTGACAATCACATGAAAGTGCAATTGCGTTGATATAAACATATCTAGCTGCCACTGGTCCCGTTTTTTGCCGAAAAGGAACACATCTTAGTTTGACATTCCTACTAAAAGCATGTGGTAATTCTGGACCCTGAGATATGCATTATTGTTTACGTTGCGTAAACTCTGTTGTTTCGGAGTGCCATGTTGTTTCGTCGTCCGAAAAATTATTTTAAAAATGTCGATTCTATTCCCGAACGAAGTAATAAATAACGTTACGTTTTCTTTCCGATCAGAAGTATAGTTCTTTTTTTGTTTTTGGTTTTCGTTCTGTTCCGACATATTTCCAAACGTCATTTTTATTGTATTTTTTTCTATTGAGGTCACGTGCTTTCCGGTTCTCTTCACCACTCATAAAATAGCACAACTTCACTTGACGTTACATGCCATGACGTAACACCAGAATTTGTGACGTCCCATTGACGTCATAAAATCTGTGATCTGAGACGTCATGATGAATTACTATGGTGACGTCACCATGTGGAAGATCTTTTTTGCAAGAATTTTCCCCGCGCCGCGGGACCGTTGCCAACGGCAGTCTCATTTCCCGTTTCATGAAAATAGATGGGAGTGCGTGTCATTCAGTGCACACCATTCCAGAGAATCGGATGGTGAAGGTAGCTCCGAGGCACAACGTCCAAGGGGCACATGTTCCGGACCAGCAACAGTGACAGTCACTCGAGCGTGAAGGACAGACTACCCAAAGTGAAGTTTTCGTGTGTGGTCTATTGACCACACCAAAAAGTGCATGGGGACAGCTTATACGTTGTGCCATGTGCGGGTTGTGACGATGTTAGTGAAACTGTTAACCTTGAAAGGCGTCTCAAACAGCACAATGTCGACGTGCAAAAAATAATAATGAAATCCAGTGCTTTAGCTGAGCACGCTTCAGGTGTAAAAACTTGAACCTATCGGCATGGCTTCATCGTACAAAACAGTATCACTACATGGGACAAGTTGCTATACCCTTTCAATAAGGTAAATACATTTCTTGACCAGCCCAAAGGCCCATTGTGTTTCTTGTCCCATGCTTCTTCAGGTGGACACACAATCGAGTTGAAGCAGACACGCGTTCTCGCTAAAAAACAACTGTCATGGCGTGTTTACCTTGAGTCACTCGTAATACGGACTACTCGATGTACTCTGTACAGAAATGATGGCGATTCGCCGTCCCTGTATGCGCGCTGTCGGCGTGCAATATTCAAGCGTACAGGCGTGAGCATAAGTGTGCAGACAACGGCATCGCGCGGCCGATAGCATCGACGCACTATCTAGCGACGAGACGCTTCGCGTTGTAGTTGGCCTTTCATATCACTCTCTCCGACGCGCTCTTAGCCAAAACGGCACCTGGGTGTCGCTGCCTTGGCCCGTCGAAATTGTGCCTTTTTTTCTGTACGTAGTGGCTGCGAAGGTGCCAGTTCCAGCGCTTCGCCTGCGTCATTATTTATGCCTGTTGATTAGTATAACTAGGCGTAGTCAGTCTCGCAAAACCTGATTAGGAGTAGCACAGAATATTGAGTTTTCTCAGTTAAGCTTGCCTTTGTCACGTTAGGCCAAGTGAAACTCAAATGAGCTTAGTTAAGCAAATGTAAGGGTAACCGAATATAATCTAGATTAGTTGAGCGCGGTATCGCATAATAAATCGGGCGTAAGTAAGTTTATTTAAGCTCACTACAGCTTGCTATATTTAGTTTAAGCGTAGAAAAGCTCTGATGCGTCCAGATGAGTCGAAAAAAGTACACGTACAGTGAAATGCAATTAGGCATAGTTTATTATGCTATCGTTAAGTTTAGCCGAGAAAAGTTAGCCCAAGTAAGGAAGACATTACCGCGGTTAATGAATGCAAGTCAACTTTCATATGAGCCTAGATGTGCCAAAGCCTACAAAGCACTAATCAGCCCTTGCTGACACTATACCAATAAAGCTCATTTATGTCTAACTAATTGCTGTATTCATGGGAGGTAGTGGTCAAGTACTGCACCAGGGTGGTCAATCCTGCTCTGGTTAGGAAATGCATTACTGGAAAGTGGTCGCCAGTGCGGCCGCACCCTAGACCAGCTCTTTTTCTTTTTAACGATTCTATTATCAAGCGTTTTAGGTAAATATAAGATCGGGAGTGGTCCGGCTACTTAATTCAAACTTAAGGTAATTGTTGTATGCTAGGCTGCTGCGCTATCTCTAAGTAGAGGGTTCTTTCGCACTTTCTTAGCACTGTAAAATACAAGCTGACAGCCAAGCAGCTCTCAACTTCACGTGCATTTCACGTAAGTTAAAAGAAAAGCAATGGCATAAATTGGTACGCAATAAGCCAAATAATGATCTTGTGGTAAAAAAGAAAATACAGAAATTCAAACTTGAATTGAAACTTAAGCTTCACTTCAGAATAGATGAGAGACTCTAAAGGAGGTAAGCGACGCTAGCGTTGAAACAATGACCTATAATCTTTCTAGTATCATCAAAGACGGCGCGATGTAAGCCGGAAGTACAGTGAATTGACAGGACACTGACAAACTATTTCAGGAGACGAAAAATCTCATTAAGAGACGACTAACGATCAGAGCCTCAGATGCAACGATAATATAGAGCTAGGGGAGCTCTTCAAGTTAATGAATGAGCGCAAGGTAGCCGACATAAGAAGATATGGAATGGAATGGAAAAACTTTATTTACATAAGAAGATATAACATGGAGAAATTCGAGCAAGCTGTAAAAAGTGGCAGAAGTCTCAATGCTGCGAAACGAAACTTCTGCATAGGCAAAAATTGAATGTAGAAGGCAATGTCATAACCAATATGGATGGGATAATTGAAGTGGTGTAGGAGTTTTACAGACAGCTGTACAGAAGCCGAAACAACCAGGATGATATTGAAAGAAGCAATACTAGCCCAGAGGAATTCGACATCATACCAAAAACGACAGGGGAAGTAAGGGAATCCCTAGAAGTAATGCAAAAACGCAAAGCCACTTGTTAGAATAACGTAACAACGGAGCTGCTCAAGTATGGCGGAGTAATTGTGTTAGAAAAACTGGCCACCTTATATAGATGGTGTCTTTTGACGGGAAAAGTACCAGAATCTTGGAAAAACACAAAAATGATTATGTTCCATAAGGAAGGAGTTGCAAGGACTTGAAAAATTACAGACTGACAAGCTGACTGTTCATTTATTACAAACTATTTACAAAAATATTAGCTAATGGAGTTCAGGTGACCTTAGAGCTGAATCAACCAAATGACCAAGCAGGATTTTGTATAGGCTACTCAACAATACACCATAATAATACTACCAATCCGGTAATAGAGGAATGTGCGGAATACATAGCTTTCATAGAATATGAGAAGACGTTTGACTCAGTTGAGACATCAGCAGGCATTACAAAATCAAGACATCGATGAACCCTACATAAGCACACTGGAAAAAATCTACGGAGGATCCACAGCCATCATAGTGCTCGATTGAGAAAGCGACAGAATCTCAATAGAGAAGGGTTCAAGGCAGGGAGACACGATCTCTCCGAAGCTTTTCACCGCGTGTTTACATGAGATTTTCAGAACCGTCGATTTGAAAGAGTTAGGAATAAGGGTTAATGATGACTCTCTTAGTAACCTGTGATAAGCTGAGAACATTGCATTGATGAGTAACTCAAGAGACGAATTACAGCTCAATATTACAGAAGTGGACAAGGAAATCAGAAGAGTATACGTCCGAAAACTAATATGTACAAAACATAAGTAACGCGCAACAGTCTCGGCAGAAAACAGCACTCTGCAATGTGGAGTAGCACTGGAAGTTGTAATACAACATGTCCACTTCGCACAGTTAGTAACCGCTAAGCTGAGCTATGAGAGTGAAATAACTAGAATAGGAATGAGGTCGATGACATTCGGCAAGCATTCTCAAATCATGAATGATAATCAGCCACTAACCCTGAAGAGGAAGGTATACAGCAGCTGCATCTTGCCAGTACTTACTTAAGAAGCAGAACCACGGAGGCTTACAAAGAAAAATCAGCTTAAATTGAGGACGACGCTGTGAGGGATGGAAAGGAAAGTAAAGGGTGTAACCTTAAGCGACAAGAAGAGAGCCCAGTGGGTCAGGCAACAAACCGGGATCAACGATATAATAGTTGAAATCACGAAGAAAAAATGGACATGGACCTGGCACGTAGCGCGTAGGGCAGGATAACTGCTGGTAATTAGGGGAACCGACTGGATTCCCGGAGAAGGAAAATGCACGAATGGAAGATGGAAAGTTAGGCGGGCCGATGAGAATGAAAATTGCAGATCCCACGTACAGTGGTCATTGATGATATGCGAAGCATGACTAAGGGAGCTTGATATGTCACTTTAAAGTCAGCAAACGTTATGAGGCGGATGTAAATGATGCCGGACATTACTTCCATGTCATGATTATTACTTTTATACGTGTCATTAACATTCGTTGTCTATTCATATCACCTGATACCAAATTTGTTATCTGTGCAGCTAGCGAAACGGCGGTATGCGCATGAGTGTGGCATGTAGTCATGTTGTTTCATGGCACGCATCTCATGATTATCATGCTTGTAGCTGTTATATACCTTCGTCATCCATTCACGTTCCATAATACGAAATTTTGTATATGTGAAGCTAGTGAAACGGCCGCGAGCGCATCATGAGTGCGGAATGTAGTCATGTTGCTATATGACACGCAAGTCATGATGATCCCATTTGGTCGTGTCATTTACCTTTGTCGTCCTTTCGCGTCACGTAATACCATATTTAGTATATATGAAGCTACCGAAACGCCCGCGAGCGCATCATCAGCGTGGCATGTATACTCAGGTAGTTACATGACACGCACGTCATCAATTTCACGTTAGGGTCTGTCACTTATGTTCGCCATGCAGTCATGTCTTACCATACCAGTTTTCCAACGTGTCATGGGAACAAAACCACCGTAATAGCAACAAGACCATGAAATGTAAATCCTGACATTCGTGATATACACTTTATGATTTTCATGTTATGACTAGTCAGTTATACTTGAAAGTCATGTTATGTGATACGAATTTTGGTATCGATATTATTATCGAAATGGCCAGGAGAGCTAGAAGTCCTAGGTGGCTAGACAGACAGATAGACAGACAGACAGACGGACGGCGGACGGACGGACGGACGGACGGACGGACGGATGAACAGACGAACTGAAAGATAGATAGATAGATAGATAGATAGATAGATAGATAGATAGATAGATAGATAGATAGATAGATAGATAGATACGCTCAAAGTAACCGAAGTTCGCTAAGGAATTCTTCGCATTTAAAAAGTTCGCAGGTATAACGTGGTAGCAGAAAGCACAAGACCGGGTTGATTGGCGGATCGTGGGAGAGACCTTGGCCGTGTAGTGGGAAGTAGTCGGGCTCATAAAGATGTCTAATTACTTTTTTACAGCTGAAGTGCGAAAAGGTAGATTAGGGACTAAAGGGACAAAGAGGACAAGCGCTAACTTCAAAACGAAAATTTATTGCAGAACACTGAAAATATATACCTCTCACATGGCATCATAATCATATCTATAAATGCACAAAAGTAGAGAGAAAATAAAACAAAGCAGCAGGAAATTTTGCATAGAAAAAAATTGGCAGCATAGCCACGGAGTGAATGATGGAGAGTGGGGCGAAGCATTCGTCCATCCATTCGTGCTTGCTTCCGTCCGTCCATGCGTCCGTCTGTGTGACTGTCCATGCGTCCATCCGCCCGTCCGTGCGTGTGTCTGTTCGTGCGTCCATCCCAGCGTTCGTCTATCCAACTACCCCTGCGTCCATTCATGTGTCCATCCATGCATCTGTCTGTGTGTCCGTTCGTCCATCTATTCAGTACTCCAAGTACCACCATCTCGCATCTTTTCATCATATATTCGATGGATGGATGGATGGATGCTATGAGCGTCCCCTTTATAACGGGGTGGTGACAAGTATGCCACCAGGCTCGACAAAAAAAAATCTTTTTTTCCTTTTTTTTATGTTGGCCTAATGCCTCTACTTCGATAAATTCTATCTTAATGGAAAAAAGGTAAATTTTCAGCTTAAGTTCTCTGCCATTTACGGCACACTGTCCATATTTTATTTTTCCAATATTTATTTTTGTCCTTTCTCTCTAATTTTCTGCCACCAATACTCTAACCGTCTCTTACTTATTTCAATCGCGGGTGTGTTCAGCTTTCCATTGTTGTCCCTAAAACCCAAGGCTTCCTGTAGGTTCGTGCCCAAACGTACACCTGGGTGGATATCTCCACATTCAATCAGAACATGTTCCGCCGTTTCCTTATCTTTCCCGCAGCATGTGCATTCCCCATATAGAAGCACCGCCATCCAGCGGACATTGCAAGGACTAAACGAGAGGTGGCACACGCACACTTTCTTACGGCTTGTGCTTCGGGTCTACTTCCCACCTTTAACCACCTCGAGTTCATGGTATATACTAGTTTTTTGCCCCGCCGCGGTGGTCTAGTGGCTAAGGTACTCGGCTGCTGACCCGCAGGTCGCGGGTTCGATTCCCGGTTGCGGCGGCTGCATTTCCGATGGAGGCCGAAATGTTGTATGCCCGTGTACTCAGATTTGGGTGCACGTTAAAGAACCCCAGGTGGTCAAAATTTCCGGAGCCCTCCACTACGGCGTCTCTCATAATCAAATGGTGGTTTTGGAACGTTAAACTCCACAAATCAATCAATACTAGTTCACTGTATTCATGGCACTCCGGCCCAGTGCTCGCTAAACCTCTCTAAAAACAAGGAGGTTACGCCCAGCGAGTATAACGTAGCAACCCTTTATTGTCAGATAGTGCTCAATGTACATGCTAATGGCTGCTAATGAGGATCGCAGCGTGCGCGTTAACTAAAAGTCCAATGCTCCTGTCTCTCATTCCTCATAAGCAGCCATTGAGATGTACACTGAGCACTATTTGTTATAGTTCAACAACGCACAGAAAAAACCTCTCACCAGCACCACCTTGGAGGTCTAAATCTAACAATTGTTACAAACTACGACAGCTACGAGGGACGAACGGGTGGCGCTATAAGGAGCTTCGCCCCTAAAACCACGCGCCAGTAAGTTCAAGTAATCTACTTCTTTTTTGTTAGTGCAATGGTTGGCTTGCTGACGCAGCTTCGATTTCCTATTGCCGCCGCCTCAATGTGTAGCCTAGTATTATCGTTAAGGGGAGTAGCCAACAAAGTTATTTTACCACACACCGATATCCATTTGCATGCATTCGTCTGCCTGGCTTTTGGAGCACAGACGCTATTTGAAAACTCGCATGACGCCCATACGCAAACGCCACACTCGCAACAACCACTAACTCAGTGTACGCTATTCTAAAACTCCTTCATGCATCGACCTTTGAAATAGTTGAAGTTGCTGAAATATATATCGACACCACATGCGGTGACTGCGCGCATATGCGGTATCAACAAGCACATTCTTAAACCCTGGTACTCGGTAAACACTCCTTCAATGCGTCGTCAAACGCGACGAAAAGCGCAACGCAAGTCGTGCTATGAATGGCTACTTAAGGAAATACCCCTTTTCACTGTGAAGTGCGAAGTGCCAAACATCAGCCAATTCTATGTGTGTAGTTGTAACTGCATTGTATTATGCAGTTTTACGCGTGATCGTATCGAAAGTGTAATTGTACTGTAATAAATGTCATTGTATTGTCCTCTTTGTTACGACCCTCCTTGAGAGTTGACAGCATTACTTATTAAAAGGTAAAAAAAAACAGCAATTGACATTAGTAACCTGAACGCCACGTCCCGGAGTGGTGGTCAAGTGGCTAAGGTACTCGGTACTGTACCTCAGGTCGCGGGATCGAATCTCAGCTGCGGTGGACGCATTTTCGACAGAGGCGAAAATGCTCTAGGCTCGGGTGCTGAGATTTGGGTGGATGTTTGGGTGCACCCTAGGGTAGACGAAATTTCCGGAGCCCTACACTACGGCGTCTATCATAATCATGTGGTGGTTGTGGCACATTAAATGACACATATCCATCAATCAACTACACGGAGAGCCTGTAATGCGGTGTGACAGCGAGGCAGGCTGCAGAGAGCTAGAGCTTATTATCAACAAAATTTATGAGCGAGGCTTAGTTTTCAGCAGCCTCCTCGGGGTGTGTGAAAACGTTGAAAAAAAAATTTACACTTTTGTATTTGTAACGCGCCGAATGCGACCGTAGTGAAAAAAAAAAAAACGACGCGTTGCCTCAGCTAATCTCGGAAGCCACGCATAATTTCACTCTGACGTTTCCAGACAGCGACACCACCCTGCTAAAAAGAGCACTATGGCGAAAACAAAAGGTGCAATCGTGTAGCTTTGCTCGTGGTTTTCACGGCGGTGTATAGTGGACCGAACGCCCGCTAATCATCGTCGCATACTTTCAGGTCATGGGTTCGACTCGTAGCAACCTAAATGATTCTTGACGTCTTTTTATCTTCTCTGCCGTCTGGTGCAGTTCATTTCTTCGACGCATTTGCTTGCCCAAAATACGTCATGAAAGCCTTAGTGGACCCCGGCATAGAAAACGTTCGTGTTAAAAACGAGAGGTCTGCCCAATGGGAGACACTGTATCTTGCTGTATGTGACCATGTCGGGGAGCTGCTGTGTTTTGTGGTGCCTTTAAACGGCAGCAAATGATGTTGACCTTGGCTACCACAAACTTCTCTGTGGTACTGAATGACGTTCAATGTGCGTATGATCAAACAAGAGACTGTTATTTCCCTGACATAAGCCGAACTCCCATGAAAGGGTTCTACTTATGTTGCAACCTGTGGGAGGGGAGCGGTGGTGCGGCTAGGTCGGGGGTATTTTCGTTTTGCACCACCTTTCATGCGACCGTAATTGCTTAGGAAAAAAAAGGCATCGAAAAAGTGTTCATTGCATGCATGCCTATAATATGTGCATGGAGTTCAATAGATCCTCAAGAAAACACGCAACAAAAACACTCGTGCTTGACTTATTCTTGGATTGCCTGAGCGCAACTGTATTGAATACTGATACCTCATATTCTGATGAGTAACTAGCGTGGCTTTATTTCTCTCTATGTGATCGCGATCACATGATTTGAGTTGGTTATTTTAGGCAAAGGCACGTTCTCCCTTCGTCTGTTTCTTGCCTAAAAGAAAGCATCTATTTTCAGTTTCTACATTGATTTTTCGTATTTATTTTCCACCGCTGTAAAAGCCCTGTTTAAATGCTAACAGCATCGGACAATAAATAATTTATTAAATAAATAAATATTTCATAAAGTGGCTTCCAACATTTCAAGCACCATCAACCAGCCGCAGTTTCCTCTTCTTATTTTTTAATATATTTAAGTGGTCACGCTACTCGGAATCGACCCTTTCAAGAGCAGCAAAAAAAAAAAGAAACCAGTTCCTGCTAGTTGTAGTATTTTGCAATTCTTTTCGTTTGGCCCTACATTTTCCAAACGTCTTGACCACAGCTATTGGTCTTATCGCCACTGCTCTCGAAGTGGTAAAAAGTATAGAAAAAGATCTTGAGCACCTCAGCCGTGACGAAGTGCTGTTTTGTCATGCAATAATGACAATCATATTTAACAAACAGTTATGCGTACATGTTATGTAGTTAGGTTAAACAAAAATGATAAAATATTTAAAATGAGGACCAAGAGAAAAAAATGACAATAATAATGCATGAGAAAGCGAGTAAGTGAAATAGGAAACAAATATACAAGATCTTCGAGAAAAACTAAACTTTCAATCCTGAATATAGTTCATGAATGCAGTGTTGCAGCTGTATCTGCGCTTACAGGATTTTATGCAATCACTGGTCTATGAATAAATGATAAATGAATAAATAAATGTATCAGAAGATGACTACCACCAATTTCGGCACCCTCAAGCGGCCGCAGTTTCCATTATTATTAACAACAATTTTATTACTTCAGTTTTCTTACAAGTGCACTTTCAACACAACTTTCGACATATATACTGCACCAATTTTCGCAAAGAAATCAATACTTGGATCTTAGAATTCTTTCTTTCATTATCCAGCAAAACAAACAGAAGTAACAGATATCTTGCTCTTCAGCCGTCCTAAAAAATGGCAGATCCCGCGTACAGTGGCAATCGATGATATGTGAAAAACGAATGAGAAATGTTAATATGTGACTTTAAAATGAGCACAACGCTGCGAGGTGGGAGTAAATGATGCCGTACACGACTTCCGTGTCATGACTACCATGCTTGGATGTGTCGTTTACCTTCGTCATCTATTCACGTCACGTGATACCAAATTTGGTATATGTGGAGCTACCAAGACGGCCGCGAGTGCATCATGAAGGGCCCAATATACTCCAATGTAGCGTTGACACGCGCGCACGAAGGGCACAGCGGCGATACATTAGCAAGACGCGAGCACTCTATAGTCAGCCGCCAGATGCTACCGGCGCGACAAGCGTCCGTCGGCGCAGCCCGATGGCAACCGGCGCGAAATGCGACATGCTGCATTTCGCGCCGATGCGTTATTCAGACAACACTGCTTCTCCCTCTTTTCGTGACGGAGGGACGCTGGACGCACTGAAACGCTCATGCGTCAAAGCAACGCAGCGCGCAGCGCGCCTGCGAGCTTAAGTGCCAACCACTGGCACGCGTACGCTCGCGTCTACGCGTCAAAAGCGTCAAATGCGCCTCTCGGCGTCGACGTCGGAGGGGCATACGCGAGCAGGCGCGAGGGATCAAGCCGGGCTTGATATTTCGCCTCGCGTACGCTACGTCACCACGCATACAGCGGCGCCAACCAACCAGAGGCCGCGATGACTCCGAATGCTGTGCCTAATGGCCGCCGCTTCGAAGGCACAGCCGAGTGCTGAAAGCAAGCATGAAAACTACTCCAAACGTTCCTGAATGACCGCTTCGTAATCTAGAACGACAACGAAACGACGAACGACTGCGAGTGCTACCAGCGTGACGTGGTTTCGTGCCGAGTTTGAGCGACACCGACAAATCCAGCGAACGCCGGCCGGCTATGCTAGCGCCGGTCCCGTGTGCGATCGTCGGCCGAGCGAAAGGAGCATGTCGGTGTTCTTGTGTTTTGATCTGTGACTTTCTGTGCTAAAAACGAGTGTAAACAGACTTCGAAGGTTCGAAGGTTTGAGCGTGAGCCCTCGCCTACCGCGGAGGCAATTCAGAGCGGTGTCATCTGCATCCAGCGCAGGCCTCTACCGTCTAGTTCGTATGAACCAGCACATGCGAGGAACCTCGGCTGAAAAAAACTCTACGGTAGTTTCCATCGCAACATAGACACCATATACGACGCCCGAAACATGGCGTAGTTCATACGGAGGAGTTTTCATCATCACTGTGTTTGTTTTCAACATCGATATTCATCATCGCTGAAAGCAAACCTCGCACTCGCCAGCACATTTCGTTGATGTGAAAACGTACGTGCTTATAGAAGTGTATTCGCGCATTGTACGACGCTGAAACATTCGTTGGCTTCGGTGCAAATCGTTTTCGTGTGTTGCCACGCTAATAACAAGCGTGCGCTGGTTGGTAGCAGTGTGAGGCGACTTCGTGTCGGGTACCACCAACGCTGAAACATTCAGCTGTCAGTGGTCTCATTTCCATTCACGTACAAGACAGAAGCTCGAGCGTGCGTTGCTGTGGTGATCGAAAAAGAAAGTTGCATGATTAAGTGCTGCTGGTATTGCCTGTTATTTCACTTCTCGCTTCTTCTGCTTCTCTGCCACGCTCAGAAGCACATACGTTATTTGGAGGCATTCTAACACACACATTAATTTATAGTTCATTCCGATACTCGTAGCTATAGGCATACAATGACGCTTCTCCGTCGTTTTACAGTTTACTATAATATAACACGCGTTTTGTTCACAGCTGGACAGATGACTGAAAACCTCGTGAGAAGCACCTGATTTGAAATCAGCTGCACGATGACACGATAGTTGGAAGAGAAGATCACCACATGTATGCACAGAATGAATGAAGGTGCACTAGTATGGTACTGCACTTTGTATAGGAGAAATGCAAAAAGTACCTCATGTGACTTATGAGACCTTTCAGAATTGTGCATGTATTTATCTGTTCCTCCATACTGTAATGAGCTGAAGATATTATTCGATGGTTTCAAACATTGAATATTTGTATGTGTTTCCAAGGAGTGCTTCATTTCTATTCACTTTTTAATATATACATTAACTTGGATTATATATATATGCATGCACTTAAGCATATCCAGTTTAGCTCTGTTGGAAAACTTGCCAAAACTTCTGTACGGTGCTCTGGTGCAATCCTATGATCGGTATCTGTCCCATCAAAAATTTTGGGCATGCTTTATTGCATTATAGGGTATATTGACAATTGATGACATGTGAAAGCCACAGTGCTTGGTTGTAATCTCAAAACCAATGTCTGTCTCATCAAGAAATGTCATATGCATTTTGTATATGTTAAAGGATATTTGAACTACCAGCAAAGTGCTGAAGCCTTCAACACAGCACTGATCCGCAATCCCCATCTAGCTTAGAGGTCATTTGTAGTGCTCTCTGACAGGTTCAAATCAAGTTATCGAACACTGCATTGATCTACTTGCTTTGATTCCTAATACCAGTGTGTCTGACTTTTTGGAGGCACTTGTATTATAATAATGTTCTATTTCTCTTATTTCTTACCGGGGTGCACTCAAGGGTAGTGATATTTGTTCACCTTGGCACACTTATTGTGATATTACTGTTTAAATTCTTTCATTTTGTATATATGTACGCCACTTTTGCAGTAGCCTCACATTGTGCTGCCTTATTTGAAAATAAATAAATTGATTATCCGCAAGTGTTCCACGATGTGCTTGGTTCCAATCTGATCACTAATATCTGTTGCATCATGGTGTTTGGGGTGTGTTTTATTGTATTGGAGAACATTTTGGCTGCCTTCCATACTGGGTGAAATTCCAGTATTATGACCGATATTTTTGACTTTATGAAGAGTTCAGTGTGGTTTGTCAGTTTAGAGAATACTTTACCTACAGACAACGTCCAGAAGTCTTCCATACAGGGTTCAGTTGCAGTCCTATGGCCAATATCTGTCTTATCATGAATGTTTCTAGTACAGTTAATTGCATTAGAGCATATTTTGACTACAAAAAATGCCCAGAGGCATTCTACTTAGTGCTTGGTTCCCTTCTTATGACCAGTATCTGTTGTATCATTAAGAGCCAGATGCGGTTTCTTGCATTAGAGGATATTTCCAATACGCTTATCATTCGAAAGCCCTCCGCACAAAGCACAATTACAGCCTCATGACCTAAATCTGTCACATCATGAAGAGTAGGGTGTGGGTTGAGAGAACATTGGAGAACATTCGGCTGCAGACAACGTTCAAAAGCCTTACATACAGGATTCAGTTCCAAAATTATGACCGATATCTGTGACATTATGAACATTTGGGTGCGGTTTGTCATTTTAGAGAATAATTTGACTAAATACAATGTCCAGAAGTCTTCTATACAGGATGCAGTTCCAATATTATGACCAATATCTGTGACTTCATGAACAGTTGGGTGTCGTCTGTCGTTTTAATGAATACTTTGACTAAAGACAACGTCCAGAGGTCTTGCATTAAGGTTTCAGTTCTAATATTATGACCGATATCTGTGACTTCATGAACAGTTGGGTGTCGTCTGTCGTTTTAGAGAATACTTTGAGTTAAGGCAACATCCAGAGGTATTCCATAACGGGTTCAGTTTCATTATTATGACCAATACCTGTGACTTCATGAACAGTTGGGTGTCGTTTGTCGTTTTAGAGAATACTTTGACTAAAGACAACGTCCAGAAGTCTTCCATGCAAGGTTCAGTTGCAATATTATGACCAATATCTGTCACATCATGAAGTGTCAGGCACAGTTCGTTGCATTAGAGCACATTTAGACTATGGAAAATGCTCGATGGCATTCTACCCAGTATTTGGTTCCTATGTTATGACCAATATTTGTTGTATCAATAGGAACCCGGTGTGCTTTGTTGCATTAGAGGATATTTCGAACACACACATCAACCGAAAGCCTGCTACTCTGGCCTCAATTGTAGTTGAGTTGATTATAAATTGATTAATAAGTTGAGTGCTATAAAATATGATGTGTAAATATACTGAAGGTACCAGCATATTCAAGATATTGGTAAAGGCAGCCGCTGCCTGATTCACCGAAGAGAGGAGGGGGGAGCTCAATGTCAAGTCCATATATTAACATATTAGGGAGGGGGTGCTAAGTCAGCCCTTACATGGAGGGGGGCACTGCATCAAACTTTTGCCCCCCCCCCTTAAGGAGAACTCTGCACACGCCTATGATAGACGTACAGTATGCTAGACGCGGTTGTTCAATAGCGGGAGCGGCGCACGCACCAATGTTGATTTCTGGTGCATACCGCTGTAGTTACTTTGGGCACTGGAATGTCAATTACTTTTAAAATTGTCTAAACTGGCGTGGGTGAAGCACTATCAATTTTTTAACGTGCTCTCATATCCTCTAAAACATATAAACCCGCTCCAGTTAGGAACGTGCCGTTCTGTGCTGAACTTGGACAGTTCTAAGCCAAAAGGTCAAGCAACATTGTGCATAGGCCTTGGACGCGTGGGCGTTAACGCGGTTGACGCGTGCCAGTGGTTGCGCGCCCTTTTCCTCCACAGGCGCGACTAGACGCTTTTGACGCGTAGGCGCGTGCATACGCGTGCCAGTGGTTGGCACTTTATGGCAGGACCAGTGCCTGGCGTGGCAACGCCGGCGTGACCCGACGAAATGAACGCCGGCGAGTACGCGCACCGCGTCACGTTGAAATGCATTGGAGCCTTGACTGTGGCATGTAGTCACGTTCTCACATGACACGCATCTCATGATTATCATTTTTGCACCAGTCACATACCTTCGTCATTCATTGGCTTCATGTAATACCAAATTTGGCATATGTGAAGCTAGCGAGACGGCCGGGAGCGCATCATCAGTGTGGCATATAGTCATGTTACATGACACTGTGATGAGTGAAGAAAACGACGACAACGACGGAAGTGCGGGGCAAGGCACGTGTGATTTCGAGCCAACTCATGAGCGTGAGGTCAGCCAATCAGCTGATGACCTGTGCTGGCCCATAGAGGTGGCGTGCCATGATTGGGCCACGTGTGACGATTTCGTGGCGGTAAGCTTTGTGGCTGGGGACGAGCCGAAGCAGCGGCAGACGGAAGACAGCGGGCCGAAGCGTCGGACGCAGGCGATCCAGGTTCCGGCCGGGGAGCGCGGCTGTCCACGCTACTGCCATCCAACTACCAGCTGGGGTGGTGTTGCCGGCACGAGTACTGCATCTCGGGGCGCGGCCTGGCCTGCTGTTTTCTTCCTTGCCGAGGGCATTGCGGATCTCGGCGAGGCGTCTCTGTGGTCAGACATTTCGCACAGCTACGTACGTTGCCTAGCTAATGGTCACGGTTGCGCCGAGCATCGCGTCTTAACGCAAGCTGTTCGCTGGACGGGCTGGCCATTTACACGCATGGAGCATCGCGTCTCTGGTGCGGGTTGACTGCTCCGTAGTCGCACCCATGACATCAAGCGCCGGCGTCACCAGGGCGTCACACATCGGCAAGTGAACGCATTCCGTAGCGTCTTTCCACCACCTCCTGCTCTGTACATCATCGGCGTCGGTCATACCGCCGATCTGGCCCTCAGGATTTAAAACGCTTTCACTTGAACTCAAATTGATTGGTCATTTGTTAATCAAGCTTAGTTCTCTCTGCCCCATTGTATGTATTTTGTCTGCCTCAGTGTTTTCTATGTTTAGTTTCCGTGTTCTATCATAAACGTCGTGTGTGTTGTTATCGCGTCGTCTCAAAGTTCATTTCTCCTCGCACGACACGCAAAACAAGCATTGATGAACCTTGGCACCGATAAAGAATATTTTTCATTACAGACACGCATGTCTTGATTAACATGTTTGGATGTGTCATTTACCTATTCCGTCTGTTGGCGTCGCGTAATATCGAGTTTGGTAGATGTGAAGCCAGCGAAACTGCCACGAGCGCATCACGAGCGTAGCATGTATATAGCCATGTTTTTATGTGACACGCATCCCATGTTTACCATGTTTGCATTAGTATGATACTTCGTCATTCATTCACATCGCGTAATACCAAATTTAGTAAAAGTGAAGCTAGCGAAACGGCCGCCAGCACTTGATGAGCGTGGCATGTAGTCATGTTGTTACATGACACGCATCTCTTGATTGTCATGTTTGCACCAGTCAGATACCTTCGTCATCGATTCACGTACCGGAATACCAATTTTGCTATATGTGACGCTAGACAAACGGCCGCGAGCGAATCAAGAGCGTGGCATGTAGTCATGCTGTTACATGACACGCATGTCATGATTTTCATGTTAGGTCTGGCGCTTGTGTTCGCCATGCAATCATGTCATACCATACCAGTTTTGCAACATGGAATGTGAACGAAACCACTGCAAGAGCTGCAGGGCCATGAAATGTAAATCATGACATTCATGACATACATGTGATGATTTTCATGTTTTGACTAGTCAAATAAGTTCCTCTCACAGTCATATTATGCTATACCAAGTTTGGTACCGATACCATTATCTAAATGGCCAGGAGAGCTAAATGTCGTAAGCGGCTAGATAGATAGATAGATAGATAGATAGATAGATAGATAGATAGATAGATAGATAGATAGATAGATAGATAGATAGATAGATAGATAGATAGATAGATAGATAGATAGATAGATAGATAGATAGATAGATAGATAGATAGATAGATAGATAGATAGATAGATACGCTCAAAGTCACCGAAGTTCGCTAAGAGATGCTTCGCTTTAAAAATAAGCCAAACAAAACGAATTTAATGTCAATGTATCAGCGATGCAATGCATCGCAAATGAGCCAAACATAGTTTCTTCAGTTCCTGAATGTTAGCGAGACGTTGTAGCAGTAAAGGCATAAAGCTTATGGTGGCGCGCAATGGTGGAGAAGCCTTTTACTGAAGAAGAGAAAGTGGGACGCGCTCATCCCACAATCACTCTAAGAGTTAACACGAATTTTGATGCGTAAAAGAGATATGGAAGCTACATTATCAATCAGGTCGTGTTTAACAACTTTCACTCATGGCACAACTCCGTGATCAAACTATCATATGGTAATTTTATGACGTTAAACCCCACAAATCAAACTAATGCTGCAGTTTAACGACTCAGCTTAACCTAAGTAAATCATTTTGGTAAAAGGAAATAATAATTGTCATCACTATTCTATCCTATGTGACTCATACCGAAGACCTGCCTTTAAAATACAACACAACTAAAATTCATGACATCTACAACACCGGTCTTTTATGCGTATATTATTTTATAGATAAATGTACCAATTCGTCATTGGCAGAACTTGCCAACCTGTTTGTTGATTTATACCGCTATAAAACTCGTACACCACAAGTTCGGAAGGTACAGCGCTTTAGAACGAACCATGCGAATAAAATGCTGCGAAAGGAAAAGTTGGTCTGGTTAATTGGCCTCAATTTATATTGGAACAGTACAGACACAAATCACAGAGGAAGACTGAACAACACTAGTGCTGGCTGAAAACTGGTTGCTTCATTCAAGCGAAAGAACAAAAACGAAAGATTCACACACATTCTATTTGCACGTGACAAAAGTTTATACACGTAGCATCATTATTTGCTTGTTTTTTTTTTCGAATACGTGAGCCCGCAATCGAGTAATGCTATTCACGGCGCGCTAACACAAGCGTCACCATTTTTGCAAATAACAAAGGCTCCCGTCATACCTCTTTTGCGAGATTCTATGCGTCTGAAAGCGGTGGTCGTCCGGCGAAATTCCGAGGTGCAACCGCAGGCGGCAGAGTGGGCGGACAAAAGGGGCAATGGCGCACCCTTTAAAGAAGTAAGGTGCCCACTCAGGTGTGTTGGTTCACGCGCACCATTCGATCTTCTTTCTTCTCGTTGTTTTTTTTTTCTGGTTCGCTTGAATAAACCAAGCAGTTGTCAGATAGCGCTCGTGTTGTTCAGCCTTCTTTCGTTATTCGTCTCTGCGTTGCACTATTATGAATAAAATGCTGCAGTGTCATATTCCAGCAACATTGCTTGTTTAACTCATACGATAGAGCAGGCTATATATATAGCGGTCAACATTGCCAGTGGTAAATACGTTATTGCATTCCTTACTCGGGAATATATACTGGAATTTATTTATGGCAGTATGTTTTCTCTTAGTTCTCTTGCATGTTACGAAGAACGTATCTATTTGCTTTGACGCTTTATCTGAGTGTAGTGTAGTCCCTTGTGCAATTGTTTTTATTAATTGCATAACGGTCATACTTTATGGTCACTGTGTTATTCCATTCTACTAACACTATGCGATTTACCATGAGCTGACACACGGTGAAGCGCACAACCTGTACCAAAACGGAGTGACATTTTCTTTAAGCCACGTTTGTGCGGCTTTTGTGCTTTGTCTATTTGCATTTTCCGCTATGTGGTACATGTGTGTCTAAAAGAAAATCAATAAACCAAACCAAGTAAAATCAAGCGCATGGTAACGCTAGCAGCGTGCGGGCCAGCCAAGCAGGGCGATGTGCATGCGCATGCTCGCAACTCGCATTTAATCGCTGCGGACAATTAGTCGCGGACGAGTTTCGGCAGCTGTAGAAACAGCACCATGCAAGCCTTGCGAATCTTGCATTCTGCTTTCCGTTGGTAAATGCTACAACGTACAAACTAAGACAAACAATTTACGTAGACTGTCTGCTTCCTCAGACCGAGTGAATTCCGCTGCAGCTTGTTGGCGACAAGCGTCGAAGCGCTGTTTTTTTACGCCAGGCTTTTCAGACACTCCTACGAACTTCAATGAAATTGTGCGTTTGCGAATCTGTGCGCCCAGACTGCAAAAGGTGCGTTCATCTATAGCCACGTTTTCCGTTTAGTCCCCACTTCGTTCGAATTTACCTCAGGCAGGCATCGCATTGTTATGTTTTTTTTTCTTCTACCACGTTCACAACGGATCCGTGCCCCGCCGCGGTGGTCTAGTGGCTAAGGTACTCGGCTGCTGACCCGCATGTCGCGGGTTCGAATCCCGGCTGCGGCGGCTGCATTTCCGATGGAGGCGGAAATGTTGTAGGCCCGTGTGCTCAGATTTGGGTGCACGTTAAAGAACCCCAGGTGGTCGAAATTTCCGGAGCCCTCCACTACGGCGTCTCTCATAATCATATGGTGGTTTTGGGACGTTAAACCCTACATATCAATCAATCAACAACGGATCCGTAAGACGCGGGGAGCGCTGATTTCTAAGTCGCGCGTGTCTTCGAACCACGGCGCCCTGTTTAGACATCTCTGGGAGTTCGCCGTCAGCGCACAAAGGGAGCTGATGAATATGAATGTGGCGCTGGAACGGAATCCCAATGCTTTGCGTGAGACTGGTGTTATAATTGTTGATTATGCCGCTGTCATGTTTAGAGCCGCACTCGGTATTTCAGCTCGCGCCCAATGAATGAACCGCTTGGAGGCATGTGGCTGCATTCTTTGTCTGCAGAAATGTACGAGAGGTGAGCTTGCCGGGTGATAAAGAACGAAAGTAGCGAGAATTCAGTTTGGCTTTTCGAGAGTCTGTCAACAGTTCTCTAAAGTGGCGTTCGACAATTACCACTCAGTGCTACACACAACGAATGCCTGCAGCTCCACTTCTGCTGACTTGAGCGTACTGAATGGGCGTGTTTTCAAATATGTGTCGCAAAACTTTTCCTGCGCGTTTCAAGGGTCTCAAACTGTTGACGTTGCTATCGTCTCGCTTTGACCTCGCTCTTTTTTTTCTGACGTTGTTTTGACCAGTTCGTTCCTTTTTGAGTCTGTGAAATGCGGCGCGTCGAAGGCCTACCCGCCTTTGTTCTAATACCAATGGGCAATTGATTGATTGACCTTTTTAACATGTCGCAATTTACATAGAAGGAATGTGCTTATGCAAGTTGCTTTTTTTCAGCGCTGACAAATCGAGAGTGGCGTGTGTTGGTTCGTTTGTTTTTGGTGCGCGTGTAACACAGTGAAGATTAATATCGGTAGTGATAGTGAATAATCTCGAGCTATAGCGCTGTCTTGCCGTTCCTGCCATAGTCATTCCCACAACCATGAACTACGTCCACGGGTAACCATGTTTACGGATCGATGAGTCCACGCAGTCGGTTTTATACTCATTCAATTGCTGTGACTAAGTAACTGTGTAGTTGGCAACCAAATGAAAACAAAGATTGTTCAGTTTGCAGGATCGAAACATTGAAATATCCGCACGATTCGTAGAACTGCACGCATATGCGCATATTACGGCGTTCGCTTTCGTCACCATGGCGCGAGAAGTATAGGTCATCGCATATATTCAGCGAAAACGCGAGGCCGAAGAGGCACGAGCGAAGCTTTGACTTTCAAATAGAGGTTCCCTTCAACAACCAATCACGTACGCTCACTTTCGTGGCATCAAGAACTCTTGCGTGTGCCGTAAGACTGCTTGATTGTCATATATATTTTTATTTTATTTTATTTATTTATACATACTGCAGCCCCTATTAGGGCTATTGCAGGAGTGGACATACAAATGATCAGGTGATAACAAGCAGAAACAAAAACATGAGCATATGGCACAAATTTGTGGTTCATAGTACTACACAAGATACAGAATGAACAGAGCAAGAGCACAGAAAGCAAAAGAACATGGAAATATCTACTTAGCACGCATGTGATATTGCACTCAGAAACTGCTCCAAAGGGAGCCCGCGGTATATCGTTTTGACGCTCCATTTATAAAGTACTTTGCAAGTGCTGCCAAGCTTCACAGAATACCCAGATATGTGTGGTCGTAGTGCTTGCTTTGACGTAGTGATTAACGCGATCTTCGTTATACCCCTAAGGCAACAAAAAAAGCGACAACGCCCGAGGCACAAAATCAGGCCACGGTAAAGTCGAGATTCCACAAGCGATGAATACGACGAACATCTACGGTGATTGACACGCATGAATAACGTAGATGTGTCCAATGACCGTCCACAATATTTTAGGGGCGAAGCTTCTTAAAGAGTAGGCTTGTCTGCCGTTGTAGCCACCCCTAGTACTCGGAGTGCTCACGAGATGGCGATGTCTCCGCAGCGCTTGCTGTAGGTGATGACATGGCAACATGGTGATTGCGACTTTTGGCCAGACCAGTACGGAGCCAGTGTCGGTTCGCCGACATCTGAAAAAAAGTTGTTTGCTCTTCCCGCTACTGTACATGCTTTACACTGCGGGGCTAGAGAGGGACCTCATTGGTTCGGGCCTTGGCTTTGCGCTACGGTTCCCATATGCCGGGTCGCCACAGGTCTGGACACTACCGGGACTGGTCCTCACGGATGGCCTGGCGCTCTTAGCGGAAAACACCGATCAGCCGCAAAACCTCATAGACATATCTGCCCACCACAATCGGACGATCGGCCACTCTCTGTGCAGATGCTAATGGAACACCGTCATCGCCTTTCATCGACTCAAAAAGCAGTCAAAGCTGTCTTGTGCTTTTTGAGGACTACAGGCCTACGTGACCACCTTTAGCTTTTGTGTAGTGCCACCGCTGCACATGCGCCAACCGATTGATTGACAATCCTCCTTTTTTGTTTTCTCTCTCTCTTTCTTATATTTATGCCCCCTTCCCATTCCCCCAGCGTAGGGTAGCAAGCCGGGCATGTGCCTGGTTAACCTCCCTGCCTTCCCTCTTGTTGTTTATCCCTCCTCCTCCTCCACCTGGCGTCGCTGAAATTGACGTTCAATGCTAAAAAATCGCAGTGCTACGTTTTTCGGGCCAGTGGACAAACGCGAGCTGGTGCTACCGAATGGCCAGCCGATCCCTCGCAGCACCGAGTACCGATACCTCGGGGTGACACTCTGTGATAGAGAGTGTTACGACGTCCACGAGGCCAAGATGAGGCGGTCATCGCAACGAACGAACGGCACCCTACGGAAGTGCTGCCTGTGGGGTTTTAGCCGGTATCTAATTGTACGCAAGCTATGGAAGGCGGTACATGTGCCTTGCCTGACTTTCACAAATGCTGTCCTGTGCCTATCGACGAGCACCCGCGAATGGCTTGAGCGTGCGCAGAAAGAGGTGGGCCGCATGACTCTCGGCTGTCATAGAAGGGTGGCCACGGAGGCAGTCCCGAAAGACATCGGCTGGTCATCATTCGAATCCAAGGAGGCGTGCAGCAAAATAGCGTTTGAGACCCGCTTCCGGTGTCTGAGCGACTCACGGTGCGCCAGGCGCATTTTCTGGTACCTCTCCCTTAAGGGAATTTTGACCCAGTGGTCGAATAGACTTCACCGGCTGCGTAGGAAATTCGGTTTCTTTGGCGAAACAGACAGTGGCTCACCCGAAGGCCTCACACCGCGTTTGGTGCGCACTCAACTCCGAGAGGTAGAAAGCGCCCAATGGCGATCAGGTGTGCTGCGTAAGTCAACCCTGCGGATGTATGGCAAATGCAAAGCTTAACTAGGCAGGGAAAAACTCTATGACAACCGCGTAGGCAGTGCTCTGCTGTTTGAGGCACGTGCAGGAGCGTTGCGTACGCTCACGTATCGTCGTCGTTTCGATCAGCACCCACAGGTTCAAGCTGCTATCTGTCGCTGCTGCTCCAACACAAACGAGACGGCTGAGCACCTGATTCTGGATTGCGCCCGTCTTTCTCCACGGCCAGCAGAGAGAACCACTCTGCCTCAAGCGCTTAGATTTGCAGCAGAAGATCATGACGCCAACGACGCCACTGCCGTGGCAACAACAAAGGCTCGTCTACAAATGCGATGGAAGGCTACGATGCGACAGGGACTGACAGGACAGACACGGCACCTATATAGTGCAAAATGACATGTGACAAGTGTGTGCCCCGCTGTCTCTTCCGAGACTTTGTATTTCTCGCCTTCTTCTTTCTTCTTTTTTTTCTTTCCTTACCGGTTAGGTCACACTGTCTGTGACCACCCGGTTCAAAGGGATCAGCCACCGATCATCATCATCATCATCGTCGTCGTCGTCATCGTCGTCGTCGTCGCTTCACTCCGATGCGTAAGAGGCGGCCAGATGAATTACCGGACGGATATACGGATGGACGTCGTTGATGATGTACTCGGCAAGATTCACGGAAAGGTCATGGTTTTACCGATGAGTCTCCAGAGCTTCGCCCACTCATCATCATTCACTCCGTGTATTTTTTTATGAAGGCGAAAGCTTTAGATGCTTGACAAATGTATGACGCTATTGACTATTGATCATCGTCACATCGGCTATTGGCGTCGTCCACACGAATGATACATGCGTTATCACACATATTACACACATATCACATGTCGACGTCAGCATGACGTTACCGATGGCAAAATTCTTGACGTTATAACGCCCAGCCATGACGTCAGAGGACATACCATTTTCCTAACTCATATGATGATGTCATCCCATGACATCGCTACCTAGTCATAGGTAAGCCAATTTCGGCGGCATCGCTAAATCAGGTGATATGCAGAAAGCTTGTATCAAGACTGATTGTTGGCCTAGTTGGTACTTGCTTAATGACATACTTTGGCCTAAAATATCAAACACAAAGTAAGAGAACACGTGAGAACAAACACAAGCGGCAACGCAAACTAAAGTAGACTGAGTGCAAACCAAGGCTTAAGTAACAGCATACAGACTTGCGCAGTACTCACACAGCCTTACCCTATCCAGTTATCAAACAATACCTTTTCCGATACGTACAACGCGACCAACGTATCGCTGATACACTTTTCTCCTTTCTTTTTAATGTATTAAGCCTCCATCAACTCACGCGCAGTTTTATACCTGGAATCTAACTCTTTAATATGTGGTACACACTCGCAGCCTTTGCGATGCATAGGCAAATACGTCAAGCCATCCTTCATTAGATTTAATTCGTGCTCCCTAACCAGTTCATCAATAGTGCACCCAGTGATCCCAATGTACGAGTGTCCACAAGAAAGAAAAAAATTCATAAACCACGCCTTTGGCACTCTTGCCGTATGTCATGCCATGTATTTCCCGTACGCATTTTTGTTCCCTTACGTCGTGCCGCACGTGTGGAGGGATAGATGGAGGGACGCACACTCGCACCGACGGATGGACACACTCACATGCCCACGCACACATGCACGCACACACACATGCACACAAAGAGAGACAGACAGACAGACAGATGGACGAAGGGATGGGTGGACGCTCCGCTCCACTCATCATCATCTGCTCCGTGCACATGCTGTGATTGTCAAATTTATTCTTGGATTTCTTGATCCGTCGTTTCAGTTCCTGCCGAACTGATTTAATGCATATTTTCTTCTGAGAGGTACTGTTTCTTTGTGACGGAGGGCGAACACTTGATATCCCATAATAGCAATTAAGTCTTCATGAAAATACGTGTCAACTCTCGTTTTCAACCACATCCCACAACGCACTCGTTTAATCTTCGCGATGTTTTCTGTGACGCTGTCACACACAGGTCCCGTTAATTCGGGAGGCAATCGCCGGGCTAATTTCAAGGGCCGAAGTATCGGCCCCCCGAACCGCACCACGAAAGCGTGGACAATTTAGAAGTGGTCCTTTTTGGCGCGCCAGCGGACGCCGGCTGTGGCCCAAAGAACAAGTCAGAGCCGAGAGTTGATAAACAAATTATATTCTCAATAATGGCAGATCGAAAACAATACACAAGAATGCACACTCCACAATAGTTGCATACAATATGTCACCAATCAAACCAATCAAACAACGTACTACACAGTACAATCAGCCACACTCAAAACAACGGACACAGACAACAATACACCCTACAATGCAGTCGCATGCATTTAACAACCAAGACACTTAAAGACTAAAGAGATAGAAAACCTATTCAGTCCAAAGTCCTTGGAACAAAAGTCTGAATGATACTCTTCCGAGAATCACTCACTCAAAGTCCAGCGTTGTTGTCGTTCCGCTGCCCCCTGAAGTTTCTCTTCCAGGAAACCTCGCGTCTTCAATTGGCCACTCTTCAAGCTTCAACTTCGTCGCCGGAAACACGTCGGCTTCACACACGCAGCTGTTGCCACGCGTCTTCGCTCGATAGCGGTAAATACACACATTCTTGCCTGTAGCTCGAGTCGTCACCCCTCAGGTGGAAATCATCTTCTTCTCCTGCTTTGTCTCTACGGACAAAACCTTCGCCGACAACACGGCGGAATCCCTACGCGCTCTGGCACTAACTTACGTCTTCTCCTGATCTCTCATCTCCGCTGCTCGGTTAAATACCTTCCGCGCGACATTCCAGAAGGTTCTCGTCATTTCGTCGGCGCGATACGCAGCGAAGGCTGGGGAGAGGCGCGAGACTGTACGAGGGCCGTCCCCGACCGATGAATCAACCCGGCCGAACACGCCCCTTTCCTTCTAGAACGTTCCAGTGCTTGCCCGGCCGCCGCTGTGGGGTGAGGAGGTTCATCGGGGAAGCCACGCTTCCGAGGGGAGAGCGTCACGCACCCGGGGAGCCTTTAGATGTTTGTTTTCTTTTTTTTTTTCGTTGACCTCGCGGCGTCATTCCGGCGCGTTATCGCAAGAATTTGGCGGCGCGCCCATTTTGAGCGCTCGTTCTGTGACAGACGCGTAGGTTAGTTAAATGTTATCATCTAACCTATTCAGTTGAACTTACTTCGTTTTATTTTAATATAGTATTCGTCAGTTTTTTTTCCGCACCATGAATCATATAGCATTGTAGACCTGGACTAGCGGTTTGCTCTTACATAACTGAGGAATATTTTGCCCTTGGCCAGCACTGCCTTGCTTGTTTTCTTACGCTTGTTGATAGGGGGCAGCACACTACGAGCGATTTCCTCGTTGACCAGCTGGAAAAGAAAATGTACTCCACGTGCAGATAACCATGATGAGGCGGAAGTCAATCGGCGGAGGAAATTCTACAGAGTGGTTTCAGCAGTGATGATGAAAGAAGAGGTCTTAATGGGGATTTCCCCTGGACGTACAAGGCAGACTGAGAGCTGGGTAAGTTGGTAATTCACAACTAGAAAACTGCGCGAAGAAGAGACAAGAAACAGAGAAGTCAAACACACAAGCACAGACTAACAACACTGTAGACTAGTTGCTAGTCAACAGTTGCCAGCACACTAATTGCTACACACGCACAAGCACAGACTAACAACACTGTAGACTAATTGCTAGTCAACCGTTGCTAGCAGACTAATTGCCAGTCTGCGCTTCTGTGTGTGCCTTCTTCGTTTCTTTTCGCTGTTTCGCGCAGCAACTAGTCTACAGTATTGCTAGTCTGCGCTTCTGTTTGTGCCTTTTCTGTTTTTTGTCACCTTTTCGAGCAGTTTCGTAGTTACGTATACAAGGCTGCGGAAGCACCCAGAATCACAGCGACGGTCAATGAGCAGCTCCTAGGTGCCGAGGAGGAAGTTGAAGCTCATTTTCGCTCGTGTGTTGCTTTCTTGACGCTCGTAAGGCCCTATGGTTGTATGAGACGTATTATATCACTGAGCAAGATCAAAACAAAAACATACTTTTTCTGGAGCAATGCATGCAATGCAATCGCTGTGGATTTTAAGTAGTGCTGCATGCCGCCAACGCACTCAAGCTCGAACAGTGGTGCAAAATGGTTACATCGATTAAACGTGCTCTTATGGCCACAATTCACGCCTCTCGACTGGCTTCCCCTGTATTTCACTAATACGTTCAGAACGGCATAGTTTGTCGGCAAGTTTTTGCAAAGTCGAAGACTTCGACGTTGCGGAAGGCATACATGTGTATTATTTTCCATATTAATGTTTCGATCATGCTGATCCAACTTCCATCATCCAATTGCAGTGTTTGGCAGATGGCTAGAGGGTTGGCATGACTGCAACACAAGCGCCTCTGATTGGAATGTGAAATGTTTGTGGTCCGTTGACTGTGCAAGCAACTCTGTGCAAGCAAGTTCATGCCGTTTTCTTGACTGTGCAAGCAATTGCGACGGCGCAAAACGTTTGTGAATCATCCTTACATTGAATATGCGTTGCCGTACATCAGCGACGGTGCTGCTTGCTCGGGGCCTACTACTGCGGCAAATCTGTCAGGTGAGATCGGTACGTACAACGTCAGAGGGCCATTCAGTTCATGAATCAATTTGAGTTCACGCATTTTTCTGTAACGTGCACAGGATTTCACAAAGCATCGTTGATGCATGGTAAAAAAGCTGCAATATAACCTTTTACGCAA
Organism: Rhipicephalus microplus; assembly: GCF_043290135.1. Taxonomy (NCBI): domain Eukaryota; kingdom Metazoa; phylum Arthropoda; class Arachnida; order Ixodida; family Ixodidae; genus Rhipicephalus; species Rhipicephalus microplus. The sequence goes on from NC_134707.1 coordinate 115,994,320, forward strand.
CGACGAATAATTAGCGGGTGAAATTCCATGGTTTGTAAAAAAAATTCGATTCATTTCAGTGAAGCTCATGACTTCATCCGTCAAACGTGGCACCGTACGTCCACACTTCCGATCTGCTTTGATGCTAACAAACTGGTTGACCCTTTTCCGGGCACCATATTGAATCGCACAGCATGCCACCTGTAGCTCATTGGCATTGCGAATAGAAGGCATTACTTTCACAATTTTTTTTCACATTTTCAAGGTACTGATATGTTTATTTCGTTACTACTGAAAACCGGCCTCCATGGCAATTGCATGAATGTTCATGATAACTGGGCACACAGGACCCGATACCACAATTCGCTACTTTGATTAAACTGCAGCACTATGATTTGAACCAGGCGTAATATCACGTCAACGTATCAAGCATGACGCCTTAAGGGCAGACCTACCTAATAAAAGTAAATGGTGGCAGCTTCTGGTACACTGCAGCTCAGTGTGTTTCGATAAAGAATTATCTAGGCAAGTTGGACAGAGAACATCCATTCGGAGAACTGAATCACTCGTCTGATGAAGATTGCAGGAAGTCTATCAGTTTTTGCAGGCGCGTATTTCCTCTAGAGTCTGTCAATCATGACTTCCCGTGTAGACTGTACGTCGATCTTAGCAACATAGACAGTTTTTACTCGTGGCTTTTTTTCCACCGTGAAGCTCGTCACACTAAATAGAATAAGTTGTGCCAGCTCATGGGTTCCAAACAATCAATCAATCAATCAATTGATCAATCAATCAACTAACTTTATTTTCACCAAAAAAGCAAACAGTTTTGGTGAAAAAAGGTGGCCGGGAAACAAAGCTGTTTAATGACAGCTTGAAAAAGCCCCAGCCCCCCATCGGCGGTGAAACGAGAGGGTACAGCGTTTGATCTTAGAGAATCAAAGAAAGATGCTAAACACTTCAAGTATGCATTACAAAGTACAGTCTCGCTATTTCAGATCATAACTAAAGCCTCTCGTAATGAAGATTGTAGCAGGACAAGGTAGCTATTTCAACAAAACGATTTTGTTTTGAAAGTAATGTTGTATACATCATTTTTCAGCCTGATGTGTCAAAACGTATTATTGTGATATGTTGCTACTGTCCTCCTCATTCCGTTATGTTCTTCTCTGACCCAGTTTGCTGTTGTACGCGACATCACTCCCGTCGTGCTCCATGCAACGAAAGAATATTTGGCATGGCGCTCACTCGATTTTAGTCGATAGGAAACTTGACTGCTATAGACTCTTTGTAAGTGGTATGTTTTCTCTCTCTCTCTTTCTCTCTCTCTCTCACACACACATACATACACACACAAACACACACACACACCCACACGTTCTCTTTAATGGTTCCCTTATTCGATGAGGTAGCGTGTGCGGCAGTAGCTACCAGCTCCAGGCGCGTCTTTCGCGGCTTAACGATCCGCGATTTCTCGGCTCGTCGCCTTCCCCTTTCGATAGTCCATCATGTATGTTTTTTTTCCACATTGTTTTTTTTTGTTTTCGTTTGATGCTTGTGCTTTTTTTTACCATGCGCGGTTGCGTAGCCTTGAACGCTGCCCCGTTAACGATGTTGCCCAACTGGAATAGAAGTGTAGTGGTTGTCGGGGCCACTGCAGTGTTGCTGTATAGCGTTACCCTCAAGCACGTCGCACACTGTTCAGAATTGAAAAAAAACGAGTGATGGTACGTTAAGTGTTCGTAAGAGTGACAAAGATTTCCAAACACCAAAGGCGCTGGCATAACAAATTTTTCGGTTCCTTCGTTTTCTTTTTTTTGCATGCCAATAGCGCTGCGATATTATTCTTACATAACTCGTCTGGCGGTAGGTCTCTGTGAGACTTGAATTTTCTTTGAAAGCTCAGTCGTTTTCTGTAATTTGTTTTTTGAAAGCAGTGGCTTCTGACACCATGGCAATTACTTGGTGATGGCCAGTTGGTTAAAAATAAAGTGCATAATGGAAGTGCTTGCGAGGTTCATCGCAGCACCTGATTATCAAGAAGACACCTATGCATTTTGTATGACGCAGTGATTGCTAGAGCACTGGTGATCAATTGCTGGATGTTTTCTTGTTGTTGTATAAACTTTCGTTTGAGTAAGTAAAATTAGAACAGTGGTGCGTGGTTTCTTCTAGGTTCAAAAATCTGCGAACGACAGCGGGTGCTCTAGTCCGGGAGACCATCTGATCCTAAGTCTCCAGCTGAGAGCTTGTTAGTATGCACTCCCACGGCTACGGGGTGGAATTTTTTCATTGTTATCGCAGTCTTCTTTTTTGCTTTTTCATATTTTCTTCGCTCAGATTCTATGACTCGGCACATAACCCCGTTCGCATCGCCAAGCAAACAGAGAAACTTACTTTAAGAGCCAGCTCCTCTTAGTCTAACCTTGCCCTGCGTCAGGTGTAACCAGCAGAAGAAGAAAACAAGAAAAAAACGGAAGGCAGTACCTTCCGAACAGTATAATAAGTATAATAGATGGCACTGTCTCATAGAAGTACATACAAACTGCAGTTAAGTGAGGGTATTCTAGGTGGCGCTGTACCGCTACTCTCTGATTTGCTGCTGTGCGGGCTTTGCCCAGGTGCGCGGGAAACGAGTGCCTCTCTATCTCCTGGATTGTCGTCGTACGTGGCGGATCGTTGATAAGGCATGAACAAGTGGAGTGGACAGCCGCGGCGGCTCGTGCTCGTCGCCAGGCAGACAGACAGACAGACAGACAGACAGACAGACAGACAGACGGACGGACGGACGGACGGACGGAGGGACGGACGGACGCAGTGATGGTCGCACGCACGGACGAACGAACGGATGCTTCGCCCCATTCATCATCATTCACTCCGCGGATATGCTGTGATTTTTTATACGTCCTTAATTATTACTACTGTAGTATCATGCTCAAATTAATCTGTAGGCCTGAGTGCATGCTTTTGCGTGTGCTCATATTTGGGTGCACGTTAAAGAACCCCAGGTGGTCAAAATTTTCGGAGCCCTCCTCTACGGCGTCTCTCATAGTCATATCGTGGTTTTGGGACATTAAACCCCACAAATCAATCAGTGCATGCTTTTGCGAAGTCGAAGGCCACAACGCATTCTCTTAGTCCACCTTCAGTTAGCCAGAGCCACGGGTAGTTGTGGTGTAAAAGTGCGAACTATCCCCCAATATGTACTTAAAGAGAAAGCGAGGGGTGTCCTGCACCATGGGTCATCATAGGTGATTTCAATGTGCACCATCACGCATGGGGAAGTACGCCAACAAATGCAAGAGGACGCAAGTTAGCAAACACCGCCTACAACTATGGCCTTATTCTACTGAAAGACGGTAGCCCCACTTTTCTTCGAGGTGTGACATACGGCAGCTGTCTCGATCTTGCTTTTGTCTCCAACTCCCTTGCGAGATACGTCAAGTGGTTTCCAGATGTTGAGACATGAGGAAGTGATGAAATTACAATCTACCTAAACATCAAAGGCTGATCTAGTTGTGGTCCACGGAAGACCATTTGAGCAGTACAATGAACCAACTTCAAATCTGACATGGAATATGCTTGTAGCGATTGCCTACGATCTGGGTTAGAGCAACCAATTAAGAGCACGACGCGACCGCTCTTCCATTGACAATGTCGTTGATCTAGTTTCGTACGCTCAGCACGAGAGATCCCGTAAGCGACTATCTACAGCTTTGTTTCTAGATATGAAAGGCGCGTAAGATAATGTACAACATGAAGCCGTTTTGGGTGCTCTTGCGGTGGTTGGCCTTGGTGGAAGAGTCTTTCGGTGGATTTTGAGTTACCTGGCTGGAAGATCATTGTTTGTGTTAACAAAAATGGCCTAACTACGTCACGCTATACTTCCAAGGGTGTTTCTCAAGGCTGAGTTCTTAGCTCGACACTATTCAATCTTGCACTAAATGATCTTGCTGAATACTTGCCAACTACCATTAAGATCTCAATATACGCAGACGACATGTGAGTCTGGACTTTGGCAGTCACACGTCCTCAGATACGTTACTGGCTTCAAAGAACAGCAACTATGATTGCCAACTACTTGTTAAAACAAGGTCTTAGCATATCACCAGAAAAATGCGCGCTGGGGACCTCTACTCGCAAAGCAATGACCCCTTATGTTATCTCAATCTGCGGGCGACCGATTTCTTACGCCAGAACCCTCCAGTTTCTGGGCATCATTATTGATAGGGACCTCTGTTGGAGTCCGCATGTGGCATATATGAAGAAGCGCCTGAGCAATATTTCCCAATAGTTCAAGTTGCTGGCAGGAAAGATGTGGGGGATGTCAGTAGACGCAATGATGGAACTCTACAGAGCCCAGTTTCTCATTTTCCTGAGTTATAGCTTGCCCGTGCTCAGCAATACTTGCAAGACCAATTTTCGTGTTCCACAGGCAGTACAAGCCGAAGCACTGAGAGTGTGCCTTGATCTGCCCAAACGTACGTCAACAGAGGCAACGATTGCAACTACTGGTGACTATTCGATACAAACTCACATTGTTGTAGAAGTCCTGAGAACGCACATCAGACACTTCGCACGTGCTCCCGGTCATCACCATGCACTGTTGCCTTCAGAGAGGCGCCAAGAATTGTTCGCTAAAATGATTGTGAAGTACAACGAGAAACTTCCCTCCGGCTTCACTCCTGCATCTAAACCATCGATATCCCTTGGTGTCTTATTCGACCCACAGTGCATCTTAGTGTACCAGGGATACGGAGGAAATCTGAGCTTTCATCGCTCGTGTTGAAACAACTGTCTCTTCTTCTTTTGCACGAGAAATATTCAGGCAGTGTACATATATATACCGATGGCTCCATGAACCACCAGTGTTCGTCAGGTGCAGTAGTCATCCAAGCAAGCGGTGTTACCATCAGCTTTTGGACTGACCACTCCACGGCATCTACAGCAGCGGAACTAGTTGCTTTGCGCGCTGCACTTTGTGTGGTCAATCTAGAACCACGCAACAATGGTCTATTTTCAGCGACTCAAGGGCTGCCCTACAATCTGGGCTCTCAGCACTGTGTCGCGGGCTGTACGAAGAGCTTGGTTTCGAAATTCAATGCTTTCTCCACACTTCACATGAGAAAGGGTATCATATGACGTTTCAGTGGCTGCCAAGTCACTGCGGTGTCATAGGGAACCAACACACCGATACTGCCGCGTGGGCAGCTCTTGAAGAACCACGAGAAGAAACCATTCCACTTTCGCGGACCGATGCAGCCAGTAATCTTCAACGACTTGCGCGTGAAATCACGTTTTCACTATGGTGCCCACTAAGCAACGAGACGAATCGTTAACACAACCTGTCCTCTTTGATGGCTCTCCGCACTGCCTCTGGGCTCGACCGAAGAGAACCCACCCTTTTTCATCGCTTATGACTAGGAAGTGTGAGTGCTGACCAGTGTGGCCCGGTGTTTTGCGTTTGGTGCAAGGGCACAAAGTATGCTAGTGGTGCACTGCTCCGATACCAGAAGATCTTGAGGGTGTCGATCCCCATTAAACGAATCTTTTATTTTTCTCCACATTCGTGACCGCTCCAGAAGCGTTGCAAAACTGCTTATTCTTGAACTACTTTTGCAAGCACAAAAATTCGCTGTGTTGTCATTTCAGAATTAGCTCAATAAAGCTTAAACAATAAAAACATAATCATTCATGTTGGCCATGCAAATACTTTAGCTAACGGGAGAACTGCCCATTACCAGGGCACTCGTGGTGCACAAGATACGTCATCGAGCTACTATCCCTCAGCATTGGTAGCGTGTGCTGCGTATTTTGCAGTTGTCAATGTATCTGATGACATCATCTTTATGAAGCGTTCCTTTTCAACTCAATAAAACTGCAAAGATGCCTTTTCCTGTGTTGAGAAAAAGCAGGAATGGGAACGAACTACCCTGCCATGCCTGTTGTGGCAAAGGGAGAAGTTTCGTTTTCATTCGGAGGAAATCAAAGGACTGAAATAGCGGCAAGTACCACATCCCCGGAATGAAATTGAAATAGAATGCCCATTCCGCAACATGTAACACTCATAGCAAGTCCCTTGCCATAATTTCAAGTGAGCGGATGTTTCCTTCAGCTATGCCCTATCTCGTAGAATTTCAAGTTTTGTTAATACATTCATACATTTGACGATACTGAGGCCAACCGGCACTAGGCAGATTGTCGAATGTGTCTATAGGCGATAAGACGACGTGATTTAGCAGGATTAATGCAAACGTTTATTAGCGTTCGGCAGTCGCATCCAATCGCTTCCCGGCATTCCTATTTGTAATACGTAGCTATAAACCTTGCCGAGCTGCTTGTACAGAAAGTACCAGAATCAGGCACCGCCATCTCATCTACACGACGCAATATTCGCCGCGCTCACGCGCACAAATACGCGAAAATCGCTCGAGTGGAAGGCGGGAGAGGACAGTTATTTTGCAACGACGTCGCCGTCGGCAGAGCAAGGCACGCGTCTACAATGATCACGTGCACCTGCAATGTGAAGAGTACTACTTGACCACTGGAATGGACGTGCGTGGCTTAGTGCGGATTGATGTTCGCTACGCTCACCCCTACTTACATCGACCTTTAAGAGTATTTTTTGGAAGAACCGATTGTGGTAATGAATTCTTTGCCGTTCAAGCTATCGTACATACACCCAAAGCAAATAAAACTGTCGTTTTTGGACTAACAATCTACGCAATGCCACAAGCAACGCAAGCCATCAGAGGTCATGCTGCACCGTTATATCAAGACGCTAGTATGGAGGAAAGTCCGGGATTATTGCAGCTTGGCGGGACTTATCTACGGAGCAGAAACCTGGAGGCCTACAAAGAGATTGAGCTTAAATTGAGGATGATGCAGTGAGCGATGGAAAGCAAAATGATAGGTGTAACGATAGGAGACGAGAAAAAAAAACAGAGTGGATCTAGGAGCAAAGCTGGCCTAAATTGGAACTCTGGTGCATTTTTTATCTTAATGAGATAAGGCTGTTTTCACATATTATTGACAGTCCCGAGAATGCTAGGGAAGGCTCATTTTGCCCAGGCACTCATCAATGATATTAATTAAACAATACACGACGAGTCAAAACAGAAACCAAAACAGGGAGGTGCTCTGTCATCCATGATGGATATCGGACGACGTCACAAAAATATGTCGCTGATGACGTCACGAGATCCGCAACACCCCGCCACGGCTGTTCAAAGTGTTAACATAGCTGACGCACACCTTCTGACGTGCGAAAAGCAAGTTGGCGATGTCATCAGACGTGGAATCTAGCTGTGCCAGCTCGCCTGAACTTACCAGTGACGAATGTCGGGATGATTACAGCTACTAACTGAGCGCGGAAGTATCGCTTTTTGATTTTGACGCGCCGGTGCATGAAGCATCTGAAAGGCCTGAATAAATTTTCTCGTTGCTGAATGTAGAAATACCCGACGTCAACGATGACTAACACGTTGTATGCCACTGACAAAATTGAACAGTGGTGGCGTTGCGATCACCTCCTAGAAGAAAGCGCGCGCTCCATTCGACTGCTGGGAAAGGCGAGGTCTTTGAAAAAGGGTAGGCCCTTAGATAACATACACAGGGTGGCCCGCATTCCAAGTGTCATTCCAGAGTCAGCTACTGATTTGAAAATTTGTTTTCTGAAAGATTAAATGACTTAAGGTTGTACAGTATGGCACATATCACCACGGTACCGACGAGATTACATGTTAAAAGCTTTATTGAAAATAGTGAACATTAAAAAACTGCTGGAGTTCCCCTTTGAGGAAATCAGAGTTGAAATCAAGAAGAAAAATGGACAAAGCTGGGCACGTAGTGCGTAGGCAGGATAACTGCTGGTCATTATGGGTAACTGACTGTATTGCTAGGGAAAGTAAATGCACTTGGGGAAGACAACAAGTTAGGTAAGCTGAGGAGAATAAAACGTACGCACGTATAACGTCAACAGAAAGCACAAGAACGGGTTGATTGGCGGAACATGGGAGAGGCCTGTACTCTGCAGTCGGCGTTCTAATGCTCACGGTGATGAACTTGGAGAAACGTACTGGAGCACTCGGTGTTGTTCAAAGACAATCGCGAACACCGGTCCTATAGAAGAGGCCTGTTGTCGTCGTGCGTAAGCTTTTAGTGGCCTTGGCCTTCACCCGTAAATGAACAAGCCAACTTTCGACAGTGTTCTGCGCCCCTGCTAACGTCGATAATAGGACTGTCTTCATACGCGTCAGGTGCATAAGGATGCATTTTGTCTGGCTTGCGGGATGTCTGAAGTCCGTAGAAAAAAAAGAACGGTGATAATTCTGTGGTCGCTTACGTAGCAGTGTTGTAGTTAGATGTCACGAAAACAAAGTCGATGTCCCAGTTGGTTTGATGACATCATCAGCATGTAACCGGCAGTTCAATTACTACGTTTGATTAAAAGATTGGCCTGCAGGTGATGTGCGGTCGTCATGCGGTCAGCGATGTTGCACTGATTGAGCAATGCTTTAATAGCTTTGGACAGGAAAACACGGCCTCTCTCGCGCAAAAGTTCGAGGGAAGCGCCGTATAATCTTAATTATTCAGATATAATATCCGAAACGTTCGATATCGTTATGAGATACGCCGTAGTGCATGGCTCCGGAAATTTCGACCACCTGGGGTTCATTAACCTGCACCTAAATCTAAGCAAGCGGGCCTCAAGCATTTTCGTTTCCACCGAAATCCCGCAGCCGGGATCCTACCCCGCAAGCTGTGGGTCAGCAGCCGAGTGCGTTAGCCAGCAGACCACCATGGGGTGGGGAGCACCATGATTTAAGGTGAAGTTTCGTAAGATGGAAAACGCGACCGCTCTGGCTATCACTGTGCGCTAAGTACCGTTCCCCGCATAACCCGTGAGGTTGTCCCTGCAGACGATGATCTATGCGTTCTCAAAAGTTGTTGAATGAATGGAGCTGTGTATATCGATATCAATGGAGTCGAACCGACGTGCTGGGCGTACGAGAGGCTGACGTGTACCAGCCGATTGTTAAGTTGAGGCCTTTACCAATTCAGCGACCTCATAAAATGGAACTGCGCTTGCCTCATCCCGGCCGAAATTTGTAGGGTATTGTATTGCTTCAGGTTTATATATCTTCTTTGGTGATAACACGATGCCTTCTATCTTTCAAGAGTGTCTGCATTTTTTAACGCTGCTAATAAAATTTAAAATCTTCAACTTAACGCACGTATCCATAAAAATGCATTTCTATTTACAGGTCTGTTCACGACAAACCGCTACAATTATTGGCATCAAACATTTTCGAATGAGCGAATCCAGGCTTGACGAAATGAAGGCAACATTAAGAAAGAAGAGAAAAAAAAATCTCTTGTGCCGATCGACGAGAGATAAAAGTTCAAGCTCAATCGTATAGAATAAACGACCTTAAAATGAAAAAGTGAAGTAAACCACACAAGCCCACAAGTAGAGAGAGAAAGAGTAAGAGGATGACGCCTAAAGTCAAACAAATCGTTCACATTTAGAAAACCAGAGAGCACCAATAAGTAGCACAAGCTTAAGGCGAATAAAAAGCACGAATCAGTTACGAAAGAAAAACTGCCACCGAACGACAGAAAAAAAAAGAGGCCTCTAGACACCACGCTGAGCATAAAACAAAAGTGAATCTACCATGCAAAGAGAATAGGCTAGATAGATATAAAAAAAGAACGATAGAAAAAAACTCCGGTTGTCGGTTGTGCGCTCGCTTCCCCCGCCCTGCCGCATGCCAGTTCTCTTTACAATACCTGACTGCAATAACGAGGCCGACAGCTGTTGCATGGCCCCGCCGCGGTGGTCTAGTGGCTAAGGTGCTCGGCTGCTGACCCGCAGGGCGCGGGCTCGAATCCCGGCTGCGGCGGCTGCATTTCCGATGGAGGCGGAAATGTTGTAGGCACGCGTGCTCAGATTTCGGTGCACGTTAAAGAACCCCAGGTAGTCTAAATTTCCGGAGCCCTCCACTACGGCGTCTCTCATAATCATAAAGTGGTTTTGGAACGTCAAACTTCACATATCATCAAATCATCAGCTGTTGCATGAAAGACGATGAAATCGTCGAAGCGCAAACTTCCACGCTTCTTTTTCAAGACACACAGCAAAGGTGAACCGTCGTACAGATCCTTCCTATTCCTTTTTATGCAGCAGAAACCACCTGCACTGTCAATGAAAGTATTCCCTTATGCGTAAAAGAAAGTTCTCCTTGAAGCTGACACGGCCCATACACTAACATTCTCCCCACGCCCAAAATTTATTTTTTGAAGGTGCCGCAACTGCCATGCTATTTGACTGGTCATATAGATAGACCTGTATCCGCTACACGCTAGCTTCAACCTCTAAATAGACAACGAGGTGGACCACGACCAAAGTAGAGAACGCTGTCCACACCTATGCATAGTGTGGTCAAAGCCTCTGCTTCGACTTTGTTTTCCCGCATGGTTTCCTATATCTAGATGATCAATGAACTAGTCAATCAGTTCACCTTTTTAGACAGCGCTGCATTACTCTACACTAAGATATCTCGATTTATTGATTGATTGATATGTGGGGTTTAACGTCCCAAAACCACCATATGATTATGAGAGACGCCGTAGTCGAGGGCTCATGAAATTTTGACCACCTGGGGTTCTTTAACGTGCACCGAAATCTGAGTACACGGGCCTACAACATTTCCGCCTCCATCGTAAATGCAGCCGCAGCTGCCTGGATTCGATTTCGCGACCTGCGGATCAGCAGCCGAGTACTTTAGCCACTAGATCACTGCGCCGGCGCACTAAGATAACTCGACTGAACGATCGATTCTATACTATCAGGAGACATCTGCGGTTGGCAATTGATGCCATGCTCTGACTGACATACAGAGCCAGCACAGGGAGTTTTTTTTTTAACTCGTGTGACGGAAAAACTCGATTGTATGTGGACGAAATCGGCAGACAACACTCTAGGAAATCTAGTCAGATGTTGCTCGATATACATGATCGCATGACCAGTGCCGCAGAAGATGTCGAACAGAGCAGCAGTGCGTTATCAAGTCGCCTAACTACTTGTTCCAATTCAAGTTCGGCGAGAGCGTTCTTCCCGTCGTGTCTGATGCGTGTTATATATATATATATATATATATATATAATATATATATATATATTTATATTTATATATATATATATATATATATATATATATATATATATATAAGGGAAAGAAGTGTATACGTAAGGGCTCGTTTTTCCGTGTTTTTACACAATATTAATGAGATCTTACAGACAAGTGTGCCAAGGAATGTATAAGGAAAGTTATTAGAACAAATCGAATGTAAATCAGAAGAAAGAAAAGTGGGTGAAAAAATAACCAGCCGTGAGCAGGAATTGAAACTACGACCTTCGAATAAAGCGTTCGATGCTCTAACCACTGAGCTATCACAGCGCTGTGATATATATATATATATATATATATATATATATATATATATATATATATATATATATATACATATATATATATACATATATAAATATGAAAGTAGATGCGCTTTCACATAACAACTGTTTATTGTGCCGACGTTTCGACAGGAACCCTGTCTTTTTCAAGGCATAATACTATTTACATATGTTCCGTGCCTTTTTATATCCTGTCGAGACAGGAGGGGAGGGGTCAATTGAGAGAGAGAGAGAGAGAGAGAGAGAGAAAAGAAAAAAAAAGAAACAGCAAAACCGGAGGACAAACATTAAATAAAATATAGAAAATCTAGGAGAAGAAGCAAGACCGACACGGCGTAATTAGAAAAGGGCAGCATTTCAACAGAGTAGGGCAGAGGTAGATGAGGAATGTCATCATTGTCAACAATACCTCCCCCGCACCGACACTTCCCCAAGTGGGCAGGGAGCCGCCGTTTTTGTATTTCACCTTTCCGTGTAGTCCGCTGGCGGCTCGTTCCTCTTTGAAGTGTATGACAAGTTAATGGGGAGGGCTTAAGCGCTTTAAGTGCATGCTGGTGGCGTCGGGAGAAGCGAAAAAGCCGGTGAATGAGGCACTGCCATCGATATTCATTATATGCATTGGCTCCTTGTCAGTGAAGGAACAGAATGTGGGTTAAAAATTGAAGAAGAAGAAAAAAAGAAAAAAAAAACCATTGGGGGGGGGGGAGGGGGGAGACTGTACGACATCCGAGACAGTCACCACACAGTTGCGGCTCACTTGGGAAGACATGCGCGCATTCACGAAAAAGTTAACGAAACCACCCAGTTGTCAGCTCCTTGTCAGTGAAGGAACAGAATGTGCGTTTCAACTTAAAGAAGAGAAAGAAAAAGAAAAAGAAAAAAAGAGGGGGGGGGGACAATACGACATCCGGGACCACTTATCTGTGCGTTCCGGCTGTGCTTGATGAGGCAAATCCTTTCTATGTTGTCAGATGCATAGGCCAAAAGCTTTGTTAGCGGGTAATATTATTGTCGTAATGAAACCGGACTGATTAGAGAGAAGCGTTTGCGTCTTTTAGTTGTCGTAACGCAGACAGAGTGCCTGGGTGTTCATTTATTCCGTATTTTATCGTGTTAAATTTGTAGATAAAATAAGATTCCCGTTGTTCCCGTTCTCTGATTGTTCGAAATTTGTTTTCTAGTAGTGTAACCCTGATGTCATCAAAGCTGTGGTCTTTTAATGTGCAGTGTTTTGAAAGTGGAAGGCCTGGCAGAGATCGTACATGTGCCCGATGGTTGTTGAATCTAATTCTAAACGGAGTGTCTGTCTGGCCCACGTATTGCTTGTTACATACCCCACATTCCAGGAGGTATATGACGTTGTCTGAGTCACAGTCTAGTGCACCTCTTATCCTGTGCTTAAAATCCGAGTGGGTGCTTTTCGCCACTGTCGTTGTCTGCATGTGTTTGCATACCCTGCATCTGCTTTTTCCGCAAGGGTGACACCCAATTTGAGATTTCACACCTATCTTTGAATTTATTAAATGATCCTTTATATTTTTCGGCCTTCTGTATACAACACCAGGAGGAGAAGTGAAAATTTTGGATAGTCGCACGCTCTGTTCCAATATGTTAAAGTGTTTTCTTAGGACCTTGTTTATGTTCGGTGGGTTGCTCGTGAAAGTTAATAGCAAGTTTTTGTTGCGGTGTTGGTCGGCGTTTCTCTGGTGGTTGAGAAGAATCTGGCGGTCCAGATTTTCAGCTTTTTTGATGGCGTCATCGATGATAGCTGGCGGGTATTCTTGATTAAGGAGTACTTCGCGCATATGTGTGCTGTTTTTGTGGAAGTCCTCGGTGCGGGAGCAGATTCGTCGAAATCTGTGTGCTTGGGAATAGGGAATGCTGGTCTTGCAATGTCGCGGGTGGCAGCTTTTGAAGTGCAGGTATTGTTGCCTGTCTGTAGGTTTTCTGTATACGTTAGTTACCAACGCACCCTCGTCAACTCGAATGAGTACATCAAGAAAGTTTATTTCAGTGTTAGAGTAGGTGTGTGTAAAATAAATGCTGGGGTGTACCTGGTTGAAAGCCTGTATGAATTTGAGGAGCTCGTTTTCCGAATGTGTCCAAATTATGAATATATCATCTAGGTACCGTTTATAGAGTAATGGTTTGATATTACAAGATGAAAGAAAATTGGACTCTATGTGGTGCATGAATATGTTAGCGTAGTTTGGGGCCATTCTTGTACCCATTGCCGTACCGCTGATTTGAAGATAGTACTGGTTGTTAAATTCAAAGCTGTTCAAATCGAGTACAAGTCTTGTGAGGATTTCAATTACTTTTTTGCTTGGATAAGCGAAAGGGTTGTGTGTGCCATACGATTCAACAAGTGCCCTTACACCATCGTCATGTGGGATATTTGTGTGGAGTGAGCTAACATCCAATGTTACGAGAAATGCACCGTCTGGAATTTTCACGTCTGCTATTTCCCGAAGAAAGTGGTTTGTGTCACGCAAGAAGGACTCATGTGTGGGTGGTATGTCTTTGATTAAAGAATCAATATAACTGGAAATGGGTTCCGTTAACGTTCCCGTGCCTGATATAATGGGTCTGCCAGGGTTATTTTCTTTATGAATCTTCGGCAGCATGTAAAAACGACCAGGCGCCGAATGTACCGTAATAAGTGCCTTTTTAAGCTTTGAATTAATGGCGCCTTCACGTGTGAGATTCTCTAGGGTTGTTACAATGATTTTTTTGTGCTCCATAACTCTATAATGCCCACCATTACTCTATAAACGGTACCTAGATGATATATTCATAATTTGTACACATTCGGAAAACGAGCTCCTCAAATTCATACAGGCTTTCAACCAGGTACACCCCAGCATTTATTTTACACACACCTACTCTAACACTGAAATAAACTTTCTTGATGTACTCATTCGAGTTGACGAGGGTGCGTTGGTAACTAACGTATACAAAAAACCTACAGACAGGCAACAATACCTGCACTTCAAAAGCTGCCACCCGCGACATTGCAAGACCAGCATTCCCTATTCCCAAGCACACAGATTTCGACGAATCTGCTCCCGCACCGAGGACTTCCACAAAAACAGCACACATATGCGCGAAGTACTCCTTAATCAAGAATACCCGCCAGCTATCATCGATGACGCCATCAAAAAAGCTGAAAATCTGGACCGCCAGATTCTTCTCAACCACCAGAGAAACGCCGACCAACACCGCAACAAAAACTTGCTATTAACTTTCACGAGCAACCCACCGAACATAAACAAGGTCCTAAGAAAACACTTTAACATATTGGAACAGAGCGTGCGACTATCCAAAATTTTCACTTCTCCTCCTGGTGTTGTATACAGAAGGCCGAAAAATATAAAGGATCATTTAATAAATTCAAAGATAGGTGTGAAATCTCAAATTGGGTGTCACCCTTGCGGAAAAAGCAGATGCAGGGTATGCAAACACATGCAGACAACGACAGTGGCGAAAAGCACCCACTCGGATTTTAAGCACAGGATAAGAGGTGCACTAGACTGTGACTCAGACAACGTCATATACCTCCTGGAATGTGGGGTATGTAACAAGCAATACGTGGGCCAGACAGACACTCCGTTTAGAATTAGATTCAACAACCATCGGGCACATGTACGATCTCTGCCAGGCCTTCCACTTTCAAAACACTGCACATTAAAAGACCACAGCTTTGATGACATCAGGGTTACACTACTAGAAAACAAATTTCGAACAATCAGAGAACGGGAACAACGGGAATCTTATTTTATCTACAAATTTAACACGATAAAATACGGAATAAATGAACACCCAGGCACTCTGTCTGCGTTACGACAACTAAAAGACGCAAACGCTTCTCTCTAATCAGTCCGGTTTCATTACGACAATAATATTACCCGCTAACAAAGCTTTTGGCCTATGCATCTGACAACATAGAAAGGATTTGCCTCATCAAGCACAGCCGGAACGCACAGATAAGTGGTCCCGGATGTCGTATTGTCCCCCCCCCTCTTTTTTTCTTTTTCTTTTTCTTTCTCTTCTTTAAGTTGAAACGCACATTCTGTTCCTTCACTGACAAGGAGCTGACAACTGGGTGGTTTCGTTAACTTTTTCGTGAATGCGCGCATGTCTTCCCAAGTGAGCCGCAACTGTGTGGTGACTGTCTCGGATGTCGTACAGTCTCCCCCCCCCCCAATGGTTTTTTTTTCTTTTTTTTCTTCTTCTTCAATTTTTAACCCACATTCTGTTCCTTCACTGACAAGGAGCCAATGCATATTATGAATATCGATGGCAGTGCCTCATTCACCGGCTTTTTCGCTTCTCCCGGCGCCACCAGCATGCACTTAAAGCGCTTAAGCCCTCCCCATTAACTTGTCATACACTTCAAAGAGGAACGAGCCGCCAGCGGACTACACGGAAAGGTGAAATACAAAAACGGCGGCTCCCTGCCCACTTGGGGAAGTGTGGGTGCGGGGGAGGTATTGTTGACAATGATGACATTCCTCATCTACCTCTGCCCTACTCTGTTGAAATGCTGCCCTTTTCTAATTACGCCGTGTCGGTCTTGCTTCTTCTCCTAGATTTTCTATATTTTATTTAATGTTTGTCCTCAGGTTTTGCTGTTTCTTCTTTTTTCTTTTTTTTTCTCTCTCTCTCTCTCTCTCAATTGACCCCTCCCCTCCTGTCTCGACAGGATATAAAAAGGCACGGAACATATGTAAATAGTATTATGCCTTGAAAAAGACAGGGTTCCTGTCGAAACGTCGGCACAATAAACAGTTGTTATGTGAAAGCGCATCTACTTTCATATTTATAACCTTGCGGCAACCGAAGTTATTCTTCTGCATATATACATATATATATATATATATATATATATATATATATATATATATATATATATATATATATATATATATATATATATATATATATATATATATATATATATATATATATATATATATATATATCACAGCGCGATTATATATATATAATCGGCAGGGACGATTATGTCGATGCCCACACGTGAAAATGGGGTCGCAATGAATGGCATGGTAACTAGCGGAGCCCGAACAACCAAATGGCGTGGGACAGCCCGCTGACAGATAATTGCAGGACTTCACAAACCTCCTGGTTTTTGATTGAACACCTAGCCAGAAGAATTCGGCAAGGATACGGTCAGTTCGGGATATTCCTTGGTGTCCAGCGAGGATACCTTCATGGGCCAGCTTGAGCACAGTCTCTCGCAGTTGTCTCGGAACGACCAGTTGCTCGAGTTCCTTCTCCGAGAGTAGCTTGTGCGGCCGATACAAGATACCGTCGAAAAGAAAGAAGCAGGTTTCGCGATTCTTTATAATCAACTTTTTACCAAGACTCTCATAACAATGCCGTAACAATGGGTCATTTCTTTGGTATTCCTCAAGCGTCACTTTATCTATGATTGTGGCAGTGGCTTTCAGAACAAATAGCCTGGTTGTGGCGTGTGTTTCTTTCACTGCTGCATCAATCTCACCTAGTGATACTTGATCTGTGGGTCCATGAGGTGTACAAGTTGTCTCTACTGTCATCGGTAAGTAGCCTGAATCATTTCCGACATCACTTTGCGTGTCGTCCGCGATGATGGGCACGGGCGAGTTAGCGTGTTTTCTGACTACCTTCCCTCCGCTCTAATCACGATGCCTCTCACGATCCTGCTGAGGATTGTGAGAATATTCTAGCTCTGTAGATCGGGCACCTTCGATGTTGCCTAGCACGACATCATATAGAGGGTTCTTCAAGAATATAACTCGCACGACACCGGTAAAGAATGGTGTGTCAATAGAAACTATTGCCTCCGCCAAGTAGTGCACTGTTCTATCGAGCAGGAAAACCGGACTTCTAGAGCCCGTAAGCTTCCCTTCCGGTAACTAGCCTTTCTCTTACTACTATTGTGTTGTACTCCGCATCTCGAAGTAAAGATACAGCTTTGCCCTCAAGCAATCCTCTCACTGCAGGCATTGAGACGCACGGTGCCCTGTCTTATTGCACAAGAAACACATACTTTGGCCCTTGAACTGGCGCTTAGCAGTTTCTGAATTACGAGCATCTGCTGAGCTCTCCTTATACAGCTTGTCCTTGCCCAAATTGTACAAATCTTGGGCTTCCAGAAACCAATCTGCGTTCTACGCTAAAGAGTGCAATTTTTTGCAGTTCCTCTCCTTCAGAAATACCCTCAGGGTGGGTGAGCATTCCTTCATAAACTGTTCTGATTCCTTACGTCGCGAAGAGCGTCATATATTTTCTCGACATTTGCCAGCTCCATCTAACGGTCGAAATGATCTGCTATGCGAGAAGCATATTGGAGCCCCGTCTCCTTGTCCTCTGGTCTCGCCTTGCGAATTTTCTCGCGGTATCCTTCAGCCGTATACCGCAATCGTAACAGCAGTGTTGACTTCACCTGATCATAGTCGGTGGCGGAAGCAGAGTCAAGTCGACTAATCACGGATAACGCCTCTCCCGTCAGGCACAAGCTGAGCGAAAAGGCCCATTTGCTCCGAGGCCACTCCTGAGACACCGCGACGCGCTCAAAACGCGGCAGATATGCGTCGAGGTCATCACGCATCACGTTGAACGGTGGAAATAACTTGTGCGGGCCACAGCTATCCATTACAGCTGGGGACGCTGCGTCGTCGCTTACCGGTTGCCCTATCTCTCCCGCGTTTGAACCAGTCGTTTGTTCTTGCAACTTTAGCTTCAACTGCAAAACGCGCTCCTCAGCTTGCAGCCGTCTTTCCTACAGCGCTATCTTTTCTCGCTGCTCGTCGAGAACTTGCGTGCGAAGGTCCCTTTCGATAACGCGCTCCGCATCAACCCATTCCTGTAGTGGTGATCCCGTTAGACCCATGTCCGTTTGATCGCGTGCTATTTCTCTAAATCCATCGGTTCGTCCCACCCGTCTGGCTCTCGGCATGAAGGTAAGGCCAATCTATCCTGGCAGGCTCGCCAAAATTCGTGGGCAACTGTGGGCGCAGGTTAGCCAGATGAGGACAGAGGACGCTCGAGAAAAACAAGAGACTTTTGTATACACGAAGACAAACAAGGGAACACACTACATAAACTCACACATATGTACACGCGTTCACGGTCTTACGCGGAAAGGAAGTTAATGTTCTAGTTCGCCCACTCACGTTCTACTCTTGGAGCGTGAATGTTGCGATTGACCTGGAGCTCTCTCGTAGTCAGGAGGTGGTGTGCCTTGTGCTTGCGGAGTTCGTACCGAGGCGGGGCCCAGCCTAGAAGATAACCGCCAGGGGCATCCCAGTACGGTGGTCAACGCCTGGGCTTGCCTGTGCACACACCGAGAACAGCGTACCGCTGACTGCCGCGAATAGACCTGGGACAGCGTCTCGCTCTGAGACCAGAGCAGCAGCTGGCCGAGACGAACGTTGCTTCAGACCAACCAGGGGGTGAGGTGGGGCGATGCCCAGTCCAAGACGCACCCGAGGACTTCAACGCCGAAACGAGGCCCGGACACGGAGAGTCAGAACTAGCAGTTGGGGCGTGACGCGAACTTGTCATTGCGCTCAGCTCTCTGAGGGTAGCCGAGCTGTCCCCGTGGCTCGGGAGCATTTCACGAGGTACGCGCACGACTACGCGCATAGGCGGGCTTTATCGTTTCACCACTATCACCATCATGATGTATCCCGCGCACCCTGAAATACTAAATCGGCCCCGCACACCGATCTTCTATGTAAAAGCACCACGCACATTCTTTGGGGCAATGTTCTTCACCATAATATATTTATATATATATATATATATATATATATATATATATATATATATATATATATATATATATATATATATATATATTGTTATGGGGAAGATTTATTCACCGACCGCAGAACTTGCTAATGGCTTAAAGAGCGCACAGTCATGCAGGTCAATGGGGGAAGCTCGAGAGACCAACCCACAGCAACCACATTGTCGTCTTCCTTCTTTCGGGTGCCGTTTCAGCTTTGCAGAAGCGACAGTTCCATACACGTGTCATCTCCCCGGCCGGTAAAGCACCGTCTCGGTGCCTGTTAAATGAGCGACTCCGCGTTGTAGGGCTTGAGACGGGAAACGAGGACTATTTCCGTTCTGGGTGCAGCAGCCGATGAGGTTGTGGTAGCGGCGACCTCGTAGGTCACAGATGTGACCTGACGAAGTACTCGGTAGGGCCCAGCATATCGCGACAGTAGTTTCTCGCAGAGGACAACACGTCGAGATGGGAGCCACAGAAGAACAAGAGATCCCGCAAGAAAAAACGGCATCCCTATGTCGACGGTCGTAAAGGGACTTTTGTGCTGTCTGCGACGACGATAACCGAGCGCGGGCTACCGTGCGTGCCGTGAGAGCACGGGTGATCGCATCCTGAGCGTGCGAAGTGGAGAATGGTAGGTCTGATAAAAGCAGTGTGTCGAAGGGCAGCAAGGTATGATGTCCGAAGAGTAGATAAAATCGGGAGTAGCCTACTGTTTCATGTCGCGACGAGTTATAGGTGAAGGTGACGAACGGCAGAGCTATGTCCCTATCAGTGTGGCCGGTAGATACGTACATGGAAAGCATGTCTGTCAATGTGCGGTTTAGGCACTCTGTAAGGCCGTTAGGCTGAGGGTGGTAAGATGTAATGAAGTTGTGACGGGTAGCACAAGATCGAAGTAGATCATCAAGCACACGAGAGAAAAAGTACCGACCACGGTCTGTCAGCAGACACGGTTGGTGCCATTCTGTATCTGAGCGAGTATAGCACGAATGCCGTGGCCGCTTGCATCGGTGCAAAGATCTGTTCGAGCCGCTGGATCAAAATTAGCCAACACAGGTGCTGATGTGAGGGCGGTAATCAATGACGCGAAGGAATGTTCTTGGTCCTTCCCCCTAGAAAAGGCCACGTTCTTTTTGAGGAGATCCATGAGGGGCCTAGCAGTATTCGCGAAGTTGAAGACAAAGCGGCACAAGTATGAGCAGAGCCCAATTAAACTGCGAACTTCTTGTGTGGAACGCGCAACCGGGAATTCTCGGACTGCGCGGACTATGTCAGGGTCAGGTTGAGCACCAGTGGCGTCAACAAGGTGGTCGAGTACTTTTCTCTGCCGGCATCCAAATGAGCATTTCGACGAACTTAGTTGTAGACCAGCGACACGAAAAACGTCAAGAATTGCCGAGACATGAGACAGGCGGCTTTTGAAGGAGGGTGAGAAAACGATTACATCTTTCAGATAGTAAAGGCAGGTCGACCATTTGAAACCATGGAGAAGAGAGTCCATCATAAGTTCAAAAATAGCCGGGGCATTGCACAACCCAAAAGACATGACCTTGAATTGGTAAAGCCCGTCGGGTGTGATAAACGCTGTTTTCTCGCATTCGCGGTCGTCGACCACAATTTGCCAGCATCCGGATCGAAGGTCAAGGGACGAGAAATAGTTGGCGCCGTGGAGGCAGCCGAGCGCATCATTGATTCGGGGTAGAGGGTAAACGTCCTTCTTGGTGATCCGATTTAGGTGGCGATAGCCGACGCAAAAGCGCAAGGTATTCTCCTTTTTAACTAAGACCACAGGAGATGCCCAAGTTCTCGATGAAGGCTCAATGACGTCTTTGCTCAGCATTTTCTCGACCTCCTTCTGTATAACTCGGCGGTCAGCATGTGACACGTGATAAGGGCGTTTGTGGAGTGGACTGGCGTCGCTGGTGTCGATGCGGTAGCTTACGGCAGTTGTGTGGCCCAGGGGACGGTCGTCGACGTCAAAGATATCCAGGTAAGAAAATAGAACACCCCGAAGCGCTGCAACTTGGGAAAGTAAGAGGTCGCTGGATATCATTTAGTCGAGGAACGCCTGATAGTGCGAGGTGATGACAAGTTACGTGTATAGAACTGTCGCTTAGGCAAAGCTGAAATGGCACCAGAAAGGAGGAAGATGACAACGTTGTTGTTGTGGGTTCGTCTCTCGAGCTTCCCCTGTTGGCCTGCATGACCGTACGCTCTATAAGCCGTTAGCAAGCCCGGCTGTCGCTGAATAAACCTTCCCCATAACATGTTTTGGTGTAAGGTGCGGGGTCTTCACAGAACCCGGCTATGGAACCCCGCATTGGACGCCAGCGTTGTCCAGCCGCGATGCTTGAAACCGGCACTCAGGCCTCCATCACCTGTAATTCCCTTCCCCCCATCTTCTTGACCCTGGCACGTTTTCCGGGACGGACAGCACGGACGTCGAAGAATGGCTCGCATTATTCGAGCGCGTCAGCAAGCACTACATTTGGGATGAGACGGTTACTCTGGCAAATATTCTATTCTGCCCACGGGTATGGCACGCGCCTGGTCTGAGAGGCATGAAGAAGAATTAACCAGCTGGGACACATGCAAGCAAAAGCTTCGCGACTTGTTTGGTCGGTCAGTTCCTCGTCATATGGCAGCCAGGCAGGAACTCGCGTCACCTGTTCAATCATCGATGGAGTGTACGTCACATAATTCCAAGACGTACTGGCACTGTGCTGGAAGACTGACAAAAACATGTCCGAGGTGGACAAGATCAGCAACGTGTTGAAAGGCATTGCTGATGATGCTTTCAACATACTAATGGGTAAGAACTGTACCACTGTCGACTCCATCATATCTGAATGCCGATGATTTCAACAAGCTAAAAGCAGGCCATCGAGGGAAGCTCGAGAGACCAACCACAACCGCCACGTTGTCGTCTATATATATATATATATATATATATATATATATATATATATATATATATATATATACATATATATATATATATATATGTAGAGCCTCTGTGAGCAGTCACAACGTCACGATGTCGTTCATTTCGACGTTTCAGCCAGAGTCTGACCTTCATCAGGATTGAGAGTACAGTTTGTTGGTGTTCAGCTTTATATAATCTTAAATCAGAGGTGTAGAGAGAGAGAGAGAGAGAGAGAGAGGAATAAAAAAAAGAGCGTGGGCTCCTCCGGGTGCCGCCTTTCCTTTTTCCTTCCACTCCCTCTCTATCTCTCTCCCTTTTCTTCTTTTCACCTTTCGGATGTCTGCGGTCTGTGTATCCTTCCTTTTCCTAATGTATTGTTCCCGACAAGATGGCGCCGCATTGCTCTGGTGGTTCGTTGTGGGGCAAAAGAGCTTTTCTAAGAAGTTTAAGTTTTTAACTACTCAGCACCTCGTCGACATCTTGTCGTTGGAAGAGGGGCGCGGTTTATTGCCTCAGAGGGTGGCAAGCGGGTGCAATGTCAATTTTTGTGCTTCTGGATTACGCGTGCAGTAGGGGCCTCCCGATTGTGCGCAGAGTTGCTGTAGGGCATATATATATATATATATATATATATTGTTAAGGCGTTTAATAGCCGGTCTACAGCGAGCAAGCACAATGGCGACAGTAACGGCCAAGCACGGGCTCTCAGTCCGAGCGGCGTCCTCGTTGGGTAGCCCCACTAGAAGGTACTCAAGAGTTCGACCCATTGCATAGTTCGGAGGCTTCGCTACAATTACCCCGGGGTCGAAGAGGGAGCCGCCTGGCGACCTAACAGCTTGTTATTATGAGCGGGTCATAATAAGCCTTCAGGCGCTCCACGTTGACGATGTCTCGCCCACGGCGGCGCATGTCCGAAGATTGTTCAACGGGTTCGATCAGATAGTTGACGGGTGAGGTGCGCTCGATGACACGGTAGGGGCCTTCGTATTTGGGACGTAGTTTGGAAGAGAGGCCAGCGGCAGAGGTCGGGATCGAGAGCCATACAAGCGCACCAGGAAGGAACGTGGGCTCAGAAGTGGGGCTGGCATCACGGATACTCTTCTGCCGCTCTTGCTCTTGCGTCGTAAAAGTCTTGGCAAGCTCGCGACACTCTTCAGCAAGCCTGGCTGTCTCGGAAATAGGTGTACACTCAGATGGATCCGGCGTGTACGGGAGTATCGTGTCCATGGTGTGCGACGGGTGCCTTCCGTACAGCAAGTAGAAAGGTGAAAAACCAGTCGTGCTCTGAGGGGCGGTGTTGTAGGCGTAGGTGACGAAGGGCAGTATATTATCCCAATTAGTGTGGTTGGCAGCGACGTACATAGAAAGCATGTCGCCGAGGGTGCGGTTAAAGCGTTCGGTGAGGCCATTCGTCTGTGGGTGGTAAGCAGTAGTTTTGCGGTGGACAGAATGGCACTCCGTCAGAATGGCTTCGACGACTTCCGACAAGAAGACACGGCCTCGATCGCTGAGAAGCTCTTGGGGTGGTCCGTGGCGCAGTATAAATCGATGCAGCAGGAAGGACGCAACATCGCGCGCAGCAGCCGCAGGGAGAGCGGCGGTTTCGGCGTATCGCGTTAAATGGTCAACGGCAACGATGGCCCAGCGGTTACCAGCCGACGTCAGAGGAAGTGGTCCATACAAATCGATACCTACGCGCCCAAAGGGACGGTCAGGGCAAGGTAACGGTTGTAGACTGGCGTGCGACATGTGAGCTGACGGTTTACGGCGTTGGCAAGTGAGGCAAGAGCGAACGAACTGCTGCACATAGCGGTACATTCCGCGCCAGAAGTAGCGTTGTCGAATGCGATGGTAGGTTTTGAATACCCCAGAGTGCGCGCATTGCGGATCAGAATGGAAGGATTCACATATCTCTGACCGCAGACTGCGGGGTATCACGAGTAACCACTGCCGGCCGTCGGCGTCGTAATTGCGTCGGTGTAGAAGGCCGTCACGAATGGCGAAATGGCGAGCTTGACGACGCAATGCACGCGTGGATGGCGTTGCGGATGGATCAGAGAGCAAGTCGATCAGCGGGCCGATCCAATTATCTTTTCGCTGTTCGGTAGCGATTATGTCAACGTCAATGGCAGAAACAGCAGCCGAGGATACTGAGCAGAGCACATCACCTTCAGGCAGAGGGGAGCGCGAGAGGGCGTCGGCATCAGCATGCTGGCGTCCATTGCGGTACAGCACGCGGATGTCGTAGTCTTGTAAACGAAGAGCCCAACGGGCGATACGGCCTGAGGGATCCTTCAATGATGAAAGCCAGCATAGTGCATGATGGTCGGTGACGACATCGAATGGGCGACCATACAAATACGGTCGAAACTTTGTAAGAGCCCAGACGATCGCCAGGCACTCTTTCTCCGTGACGGTGTAGTTTGTCTCAGCTCTCGTGAGCGTACGGCTTGCATATGCTACGACATATTCAGGGAATCCGGGTTTGCGCTGCGCCAGGACAGTGCCGAGGCCTACACCGCTGGCGTCTGTGTGCACCTCCGTCGGGGCCGTAGGGTCGTAGTGGCGTAGAATGGGAGGAGATGTCAACACATGGCGGAGCTTCGCGAACGCGTCGTCGCACTCAGACGACCACGAATTGAGGGACCCGTTACTTCCAAGGAGCTTCGTCAGCGGTGATATGATCGTGGCAAAGTTTCGTATGAAGCGTCGGAAGTACGAGCACAGGCCCACGAAACTACGCAGTTCTTTGACGGACGCAGGTTTGGGGAATTCAGCCACGGCCCGAAGCTTGGCTGGGTCAGGAAGAATGCCATCCTTGGACACGACGTACCCAAGAATGGTGAGTTGCCGTGCTGCAAAGCGGCACTTCTTCAGATTTAGTTGCAAGCCGGCATTGCTGACACGTGCAAAAACTTCTTTCAGACGTTGGAGGTGCGTAGATAAATCTGGAGCGAACACAACAACGTCATCGAGGTAACACAAGCACGTGTGCCATTTCAAGTTGCGCAGAACGGTGTCCATCATGCGCTCAAAGGTCGCAGGTGCATTACATAGACCAAACGGCATGACGTTGAATTCGTACAAGCCGTCGGGTGTGATGAACGCAGTCTTCGGTCGAGCGTCATCAGCCATGGGTACTTGCCAGTACCCCGAGCGCAGATCGAGAGAAGAAAAAAATTCGGCTCCGTGAAGGCTGTCAATTGCGTCATCGATGCGCGGCAGTGGGTAAACATCCTTGCGAGTGATCTTATTGAGCCGTCTGTAGTCTACACAGAACCGCGCAGAACCATCTTTCTTCGCAACAAGAACAACAGGAGACGCCCATGGACTGTCCGAGGGCCGAATAACGTCGCGTCTGAGCATATCATCAACCTGCTCGTTAATTTCCCGACGTTCAGCAGGCGACACGCGGTAGGGACGTTGCCGTAATGGTGGATGGGCACCAGTGTCGATACGATGCGTAACAGCGGACGCACGACCGAGAGAACTTCGCCCGACATCCAAAGAAGAACGATATTCTCGCAACAGGTTCAGAAGCTGGGAACGCTGTACCGACGTGAGGTTGTCATCAATGCAAGGGCCAAATACATCAGGAGATGACGAATCAGAAGTGGAAACAGCACTGATGGTACGCAAATTGGGACAACGCGAGTCATCAGGTACGTCCAGAACTTGTGCGTTATCCACTGGTTCCACTCTGCCGAGACATTCCCCTCGAACTAAGGTGACAGTGTACGGGGATGGGTTGGTCACGAAAATAGAGGCGTTGCCCTGGGTGATTTGCACGGTCGCGAAAGGTACTAGCAACCCTTTCCTTCGGCAAGCACGGTCGGATGGCGAAACGAGTGCAATTGTGTCGGAGAGTCCAGCGCAGTAGACAGATACACCCATCGTGGAGCTTGGAGGCACTATGGTATCGTCTTTCACGAGAATCTTGCTCACTTTCGAAGAACTGTCTTCCGGCGTCAAATGCGAGAAGGGGGAGAGTTCAATTTCGGCGGCGGCACAATGGATGACGGCGTCGTTGCGGGAGAGAAAATCCCACCCCAGGATGACGTCATGAGAGCATGCGGGAATGATGATGAATTGGGCAACATACAGAACGTCCTGAACGACAACGCGAGCTGTGCACCCTGCTGTAGGATGGATACGATGCAAACCGGCGGTACGAAGGGACAATCCAGAAATTGGCGTCGTCACTTTACGAAGCAAGCGGCAAAATTTTTCGTCCATAACGGATACTGCAGCTCCTGTGTCAATAAGAGCAGATGCGTGAACACCGTCCACAAGCACGTCAATGACATTAGATGGGCGGCTCTGAGGGCTTTCACAATGCGATAGCATCGCAGTCCTTGCCTCGGGGACTGCGACAACTAGTTTTCCCGCTCGTGAGCAGCTGAACTTGGCCGCATGGGGGACGGGGAACGACGTCGTGGAGACGGTGACCTACGAGAAGATGAAGCTAGGCGAGTTGGCGGTGGCATAGACGGCGTTTCCTCGTGATAGGTACGCCTAATCTGGCCAGCAACAGGCGACGAGATATGGGGCGTCTGTACGCGAGTGCAATAACGTGCTACGTGGCCGGCGTAACCGCAGGCAAAGCAAATGGGCCGGTTGTCGGATGTGCGCCATCGGTTCGCCGGGGTAGGTCTTGTCCATGACGCAAGAGCCGATGGACGGAACGGTGGCTGGAAAGGCTGCAGGGGGTGCTGGAGTTGAGTCTGAGAGGTCACGTCAACATACGTAGCCGGCATACCCGCTGCAAAGGATGGAGGTCGTGCGGCAGCTTCGGCGTAAGTCAGTGGGGCGGGCGCTTGAACGACTGGAGGCGGCCTGGCGACCACTTGGGCGTAACTTGGGGGTACAGGAGCCGGAAGCTGTTGTGGGTGGTACGCAGGCATAACCTCCGCTATTTCCTGCTCAATCGCTCGGCGGATGGGGGGGAAAATGGTAGTGGCCGATTGTTGAGCAGCCGGTGGGTGGGCGAAGGGCAGGAAAGAGAACTGCCGTGCGATTTCCTCACGTATGAAGGACTTGAGGTCTGCCAGCAGTGCCACCTGGTCACAGCTGGCCTCCAAGCCTGCAAGCCCTGCATCTCGTGGTGTGGAGCGACGGGTCATCGAACGCTGCCGGCGGAGCTCCTCGTAGCTCTGGCACAGCGTGATGACCTCAGCTACTGTGCCTGGGTTTTTGGCCAGCAGCATCGTGAAGGCATCATCGGCAATGCCCTTCATGACGTTCCGGATCTTGTCTGATTCGGACATGCTGTCGTTGCATTTCTTGCATAGGTCCAAGACGTCTTCAATGTAGCTAATGAATGATTCTCCGGCCTGCTGAGCGCGTTCGCGTAAGCTCTGCTCGGCTTGCAGCTTACGAACGGCAGGGCGGCCAAAAACGTTGGTGATAGCGGTCTTAAAATCGGACCAGGTTGCGAAATCAGACGCGTGGTTGTTATACCACATGCCGGCCACACCCGCGAGGTAGAAAACCAGGTTGCCGAGTTTACCGGCCTCGTCCCAATGATTGGGGACGCTGACGCGTTCGTACATGACGAGCCAGTCCTCGATGTCGGTGCCATCCGCGCCGGTGAAGACAGGTGGGTCGCGGATGCGGGGGACACCGGAACATGGCGTCGGCGCAGGAGGAAGCGTTTGCTGGGCGGCGTCTTGTTGCATGGTTGAAGGCACGGTACGGGATCTAAGCTCCAAGGGCATCGAATGTGAACCGAAGATGTTTGAAGGGCACAGCACTCTCCACCAAAATGTTAAGGCGTTTAATAGCCGGTCCACAGCGAGCAAGCACAATGGCGACAGTAACGGCCAAGCACGGGCTCTCAGTCCGAGCGGCGTCCTCGTTGGGTAGCCCCACTAGAAGGTACTCAAGAGTTCGACCCATTGCATAGTTCGGAGGCTTCGCTACAATATATATATATATATATATATATATATATATATATATATATATATATATATATATATATATATATATTGTGAAGAAGAAAGAGCGTCGTTGGCAAGCAACATCGCCACCGCTTGGGTACTGGGTGCTGGGCTTCGCTCGCTCGGCTCGTGCTGATCATCGCCGCCCTCTGCTTGACCGTTGCTCTTGCACGAACGTGTTTCTTCGTAGGACCACCATCGCAACAGTCGTCAATAAACCCTTTTTCAATTGGTGGAAGGTGCTGACATTCCCCGTCGCCTGAACCTGGGTGCTGCCATTCGCCGTTGCCTGAACCTGGAGCTGCGCAACCGAACGCTACCTCCCATCATGGCTACCAACAACGCGCAACCTGGCTCTTCCACTCCATCCCCCAGCAACCCCGGCGTTCTTCGTTTGCGAGAGCCCAAGGTCTTTAGCGGAGCTGATGAGACCGACGTGGAAGACTGGTTCGCTAACTATGAACTGGTGAGCGCTAACAACAAGTGGGATGATGCGGACAAATTGACTTACGTCATCTTTTACCTCACTGACGTGGCCGAAATGTGGTATAACAACCACAAAAACGACATCACGACGTGGTCCACCTTTAAAACCTTGTTTGCTGACGTTTTTGGCCGACCCGCAGTCCGCAAGTCCAGAGCCGAACAACGCTTGCGGACTCGCGCACAAAAGCCAATGGAATCTTTCACCAGCTACATCGAAGACATTATTGGTCTTTGCAACCGTGTGAACACCACCATGCCCGAGTCGGAGAAGATTCAACACATCCTCAAAGGGATAAATGACGGTGCATATCAGCTGCTCCTGGCCCGTAATCCTGCCACCGTTGCGGAACTTGTCACTTTGTGTCAAAGTTTCGACGAGTTGAGCAAGCAGCGCGCCCTGACTCGCCCATTTTCCTCACACGCCGACTCGCTCTCCAGTCTCACTTCTGTTCCCGACCACTCACCAACCCTGCAAGAGATTAAAGACTTTGTGCGTGAAGAAGTAGCTCGGCAACTGTCGTTGATTCCCTTCACGCAGCAGCCGCCGTCCTCTCGTCTGCCCTCACCACTCCGCGACGTTATTGCAGAAGAGGTAGCTCAGGCTGTTCCCGTCGCTGCCCACCAGCAGCCTGTGGCCATGCCTGTTGCCCATGCGCCGGCTATGCAGCCCGTGGCCGCGCCCCTTACGTATGCCCAGGTGGTACGTAGCAGACCCCGCCAGCAGCATTTGCCACCCATGTCTTCAGTCACTCCCCACTCCACCCCATTTTCGACACCTTGGGCCGCACCACGAGTCAGCAATTCCTGGCGCACTCCTGACAATCGCCCGATCTGCTACGCCTGCGGTACTCCAGGACACGTGGCACGATATTGTCGCCGTCGCTTCCAACCACTCCGC
This sequence comes from Rhipicephalus microplus, assembly GCF_043290135.1. Classification (NCBI taxonomy): domain Eukaryota; kingdom Metazoa; phylum Arthropoda; class Arachnida; order Ixodida; family Ixodidae; genus Rhipicephalus; species Rhipicephalus microplus. The sequence continues at coordinate 116,023,830 of NC_134707.1, forward strand.
GACGCTACTTGGCCGTTACCGTATGACCCACAGCCCATGCAAATACCTGCTCCCTATCCCTCACCGCAGTATGGATGCACTAACTTTCCTGAGTCTCGGTCACACCAGCCTCAAACTCACTCTCCCCGCTCCCCATCTCCTCGCAGGCGATCACTGTCCCCAATGCGTCCTAGACCCGCTTCCTCCAACCGGGAAAACTGAACGCCGCAGTTCCAGAGGCAAGAACTGCGCCGTCGTCGAAATGCTCAAGTCCTCGCACTTCACCAGCTAACGTCGTCGCTATATCTGTCGATGGTGTTTCTACCTTTGCCCTCGTCGACACAGGTGCTGCCGTTTCTGTTATAGCCGCCCAGCTCTGCCGCTCCCTACGCAAAGTGACCACGCCGCTCTCTGGACTATCGCTTCGTACAGCTAGCGCACAACAAGTTCAACCTCTTGGCACCTGTACGGCCCGCATATTCATCCAAGGCTCTATGTACGTTGTCGAGTTCATCGTCCTTTCGGTGTGCTCGCATGACGTTACCCTCGGGTGGGACTTTCTGTCAAATCATCATGCCATCATCGACTGCGCACGCGCTGAAGTTCAATTTTCGCACCTGTGTGACGAACCTTTGCACGAAACCCTTGAGCGGTCGCCAAAACTTGTCGTGCGTGAGGACACTGAAATTCCGCCAACCTCTCTTGCCGTTGTCCCGGTTTGCTGCGATGACTATAACGATGCTACAGTAATGTTTACACCTTCCGACATTTTCATGAGCCGCAGAGCCGTTTCCTTGCCTTTCGCTACACTCGACGTCACTGCGGGCCGAAGCAACATTTTCGTCCACAACCCCCTTTCTGCACCGCTTACGCTACTTGCCGGCGAATGTCTCGGTCGAGTGGAGTACCTCGATTCCTCTTTATTCCTTAACATGCCAGACGAATCGTGCAGTAGCGCCTCGACCGAACTTCATGCCCTTTCCCCACTGGAGTGCTCAACGAGCGACATCTTCTCGAGTTCCATCGCCGACACCTTAAGTGCCCATGAACGCGCCGAGCTTCTTAATCTTCTCCAGCACTTCGCGAATTCATTCGACGTTTCACAGCCGCAATTGGGTCGGACTTCCGCAGTGCACCACTACATTGACACCGGTTCGCACCAGCCATTGCGTCAAAGACCGTACCGTGTCTCTGCTGCAGAACGTCACGTCATCAACGACCAGGTCGAAGAGATGCTACGCCATCGCGTTATTCGACCATCGCACAGTCCTTGGGCATCTCCTGTCGTTCTAGTTCGAAAAAAAGATGGATCGATTCGATTTTGCGTCGACTACCGGCGATTAAACAAGGTGACGCGGAAAGACGTCTATCCATTACCGCGCATAGACGACGCCCTTGACAGCCTACAAGGAGCCGAATTCTTCTCCTCCTTAGACTTACGATCTGGATACTGGCAGGTTCCTATGGCAGAAGCTGATCGCCAGAAAACTGCGTTCATTACACCAGATGGCCTGTACGAATTTAACGTAATGCCATTTGGTCTTTGTAATGCTCCTGCCACGTTTGAACGGCTCATGGACAACACACTGCGTGGACTGAAGTGGTCTGTGTGTCTATGCTACCTCGACGACATTGTCGTTTTCTCTCCCGATTTTCCTACGCATCTGCTTCGGCTCCAACTGGTTCTGACGTGTTTAACCAACGCTGGGCTCCAACTGAACCTTAAAAAGTGCCGCTTCGCCGCGCGAGAGCTGTCCAGCTTAGGGCACATCGTCTCCAAGCATGGTGTTCGACCCGACCCTGCAAAACTGCGAGCAGTCGCTGAGTTCCCGAAACCTACTACACTGAAAGAATTACGCAGTTTTGTCGGACTATGTTCGTACTTCCGGCGCTTCGTGCGAAATTTTGCATCGATCATGTCACCACTGACCAACCTCCTACGCGGTGATGCAGACCTTTCATCCTGGTCTTCTGACTGCGACGTCGCGTTTGCCACGCTCCGTAGTCTGCTAACATCTCCTCCAATTCTTCGGCATTTCGACCCAACAGCTGCAACGGAAGTTCACACAGACGCTAGTGGGGTTGGTCTAGGCGCCGTCCTCGCCCAACGCAAGCCGGGCTACTCCGAATACGTCGTCGCTTATGCGAGTCGCACACTTACTAAAGCTGAGGCCAATTACAGCGTCACTGAAAAAGAGTGCTTGGCGCTAGTGTGGGCGCTTCGCAAGTTCCGCCCTTATTTGTACGGTCGCCCATTCGACCTGGTAACGGACCACCATGCACTTTGTTGGCTCGCCACATTGAAAGACCCTTCTGGCCGCCTAGCTCGGTGGGCACTGCAAATCCAGGAGTACGACATTCGTGTCATCTATCGCAGCGGACGCAAGCATTCTGATGCCGACGCCCTGTCGCGTTCGCCTTTACCTCCCGACTCGGCCTGCGGAACCACTGGTATCTCCATCGCATCTCTCGACCTCGACTCCTTTACCAGTGAACAACACAAGGACCCGTGGATCGCTTCTCTTTTTAACTGTCTTTCTGGATCGTCAACCACTGCGGTACCACGATCTCTCCAACGTCAAGCTGCTCATTTCGCCATTCGCGATCGGCTACTACACCGACGCAACTACGCCCCCGAAGGTCGTAAGTGGCTCTTGGTTGTCCCGCGCAGCTTGCGATCACAAATCTGCGCCTCCTTTCACGACGATCCCCAATGTGGTCATGCCGGAGTTTTCAAAACTTACGAACGCATTCGCCATCGCTTCTACTGGCGCGGAATGTATAATTTCGTTAGAAAATTCGTTATGGGCTGTCCTGACTGTCAACGTCGCAAATCACCGCCTTTCCACTCGTCCGGTGCGCTTCAACCGCTTCCGTGCCCTGCCAAACCTTTCGATCGGATCGGAATTGATCTCTATGGCCCTCTACCGACAACATCAGATGAAAATCGGTGGATTATAGTCGCTGTGGACCATTTAACACGCTACGCTGAGACCGCCGCCCTTCCAAGTGCCACTGCGCGGGACGTAGCATCCTTCATCCTTCATCGCTTCATATTACGACATGGTGCACCTCGAGAACTACTAAGCGATCGAGGTCGAGCCTTCCTATCAGAAGTCGTCACGTCTCTGCTTTCTGAATGCCATGTTGTTCATCGCAAGACCACGGCATACCACCCGCAGACTAACGGGCTCACGGAAAGATTTAACCGCACCCTTGGCGATATGCTCGCCATGTAAGTGACATCCGATCATACTAACTGGGATCGCATTCTTCCATTCATTACGTTCGCATATAACACCGCGGCACAGTCTACCACTGGATTTTCACCTTTCTTTCTTCTTTATGGACGCGAACCATCCCACACCATCGATACTCTCCTTCCATACCGTCCTGACGCATCCGAATGCCCATCTGTGTCCGAAGCTGCCCGAAATGCGGAAGAGTGCCGTGAACTCGCACGCACCTTTACGTCTCGAGAACAACAGCGCCAGAAAGAAAACAACGTCGACTCTTCACAAAGCCCCAGCTATTCCCCGGGATCACTTGTATGGCTGGCTGTTCCTTACCAAACACCCGGCATTTCCTCAAAACTCGTTCCAAAGTACGAGGGCCCATACCGCGTTTTGGAGCAAACCTCGCCGGTGAATTTTCTCATCGAGCCACTTTCCCCATCTGACGACATGCGCCGGCGTGGACGTGACATCGTCCACGTCGCCCGCCTTAAGCCATATTATAGCCCTCTGCCTCCAGACTCTTAGGTCGCCAGGATGGCTCTTTTTCGGCGGGGGCAAATTGTGAAGAAGAAAGAGCGTCGTTGGCAAGCAACATCGCCACCGCTTGGGTACTGGGTGCTGGGCTTCGCTCGCTCGGCTCGTGCTGATCATCGCCGCCATCTGCTTGACCGTTGCTCTTGCACGAACGTGTTTCTTCGTAGGACCACCATCGCAACAGTCGTCAATAAACCCTTTTTCAATATATATATATATATATATATATATATATATATATATATATATATATATATATATATATATATATATATATATATATATATATATATATATATATATATATATATTGTGGTAAAGCCTTTGAACAGTGGGTCGTCCTCTTCAGCGCCTTCTACTTGGTCGCCCTTTTCATAAGAAGAAGAGCAGCTCGAGCAGAGAGTCGATCCCCGCATTGACTGTCGCTGTCGTGAATCATCGCTGAGTGCCCGCCAATAAACCGCTTAACAATTTGGTGGAGAGTGCTGAGAGTGCTGTGCCCTTCAAACACCTTTGGTCCGCATTCGATGCCCTTGGAGCTTCGATCTCGTACCGTGCCACCAACCATGCACCAAGACGCCACCCAGCGAACGCTCCCTCCTACGCCGACGCCATGTCCTGGTGTCCCCCGCATCCGCGACCCTCCTGTCTTCACCGGAGCGGATGGCACCGACGTCGAGGACTGGCTGGTCATGTACGAACGCGTGAGCGTCCCCAACCATTGGGACGAGGCAGGTAAAATCAGCAACTTGTTTTTCTATCTCGCGGGTGTGGCCGGCATGTGGTACCACAACCACGCATCTGATTTCCCGACATGGTCCGATTTTAAAACCGCTGTCGTCGACGTGTTCGGCCGCCCGGCCGTTCGTAAGCTGCAAGCTGAACAGCTTTTACGTGAACGAGCCCAGCAGACTGGCGAGTCCTTCACAAGTTATATCGCGGACATCCTTGACTTGTGCAGGAAAGTTGACCTGAACATGTCAGAGGCTGACAAAATCACGCATGTTCTAAAAGGCATCGCCGACAATGCCTTCACCATGCTCCTGGCAAAGAACCCCCGCACTGTGGCAGAAGTCATCACGTTATGCCAAAGTTACGACGAGCTGCGGCGGCAGTGCTTGATGACCCGTCGACCACCACCACGGGATGCTGATCTCTCGGCCTTGTCAGCAGTTCCTGACCACGCAACCTTGCTCGCCGAAATCAAGTCGTTCGTGCGTGAGGAAGTTGCCCTCCAGGTCTCCCTACTGGCTTTTGCTTCCCCATAACATGCTCAACAGCCATCAATTACACTTCTACCTCCGCTCCGCCGAGCCATTCAGCATAAAATCGCGGAGGTCGTCCCTGAATACCACCAGCCGCCTCCTGCATCTGTGCCACTAAGCTACGCCAAGTTGTTGCCAGGCCGCCCCCACCAATTTCTGCCACTGTTCCCCTAAATTACACCGAAACCGTCGCGAGGTACCAGGCCTTTGGAAAAACTGCTCGCCTACATACACCGGCGTCACCCACGTGCCTCGAGTGCCGCCTACCATGCACTCATATCAGCAGCCGGCTCGCCAATCGCGTTCTGCGACATGGATGCGACCCGCAAACCAATGGCGCACTGCTGACAATCGCCCCATCTGCTTTGCTTGTGGTTGCGTCGGTCATGTAGCACGCTATTGTAATCGTGTGCAGCAACCGCAGGTCGCCTCCAACTTTTCCAGCCAGTCAAGCAGCTCTTATGACCAACCGCCGCCTATGTCACTGTCGTCCCGCCCCGTTCCGTCTACCCGCCGTTCACCTTCTCCACGACGTCGCTCACTGTCGCCAATGCGGCCACGTCCACTCGAGGGCGACCAGGAAAACTAGTCGTCGCAGTCCACGAGGCAAGGGCTGCGACGCTGTCGAACTGCGGAAGCCCTCAGGAAAGCCCGTCGATTGGATAGACGTGCTTGTGGATGGCGTTCGTGCATCTGTCCTTGTAGATACTGGAGCCGCCGTATCCGTGATGGACGAAAAACTTAGCCGATTTCTCCGCAAAGTGACCACGCCGCTTTGCGGGCTCTCCCTCCGTACAGCCAGCGCCCAAAGCATTCACCCTACAGCGATGTGCACAGCCCGCCTTATGATTCAGGACGTGATGTATGCGGTCGAATTCATCATAATTTCTTCATGCTCTCGCGACGTCTTCCTAGGATGGGATTTCCTCTCCCGCCACGACGCCATCATTCATTGCGCGCCAGCAGAAATAGAACTCACGCCATTCTCTTCTTTGACGCCGGCCGACAGCCCATCCGCTGCAAGCAAGTTACTCGTCAGAGACGACACTCAAGTGCCTGCAAACTCGTCCGTTGCGATGTCGCTCTACTGCGCAAGCCTTTCTGACACCGCTGCACTCCTCTCGCCATCTCATCGTGTTTTCATAAGAAAAAGATTGCTGGTTCCTTTCGCGACCGTGCAACTCACTCACGGCAGCACCACTATTTTTGTTGTGACTTCATCTCCGTACAGCGTTGCGTTGGTGCGAGGGGAATGTCTCGGCAGCGTGGAACCCATAGAAGACGCGCAAGTTATGGATCAACCCGATGACATGCACTGCTCAAGTTCCTGTACGCTTGGTGCTGTTTCGACATCTGCTTCATCATCCGACGATATATTCGGTCCCTGCATACCCGACGACCTTACGCAGGGCCAGCGTTCCCAGCTTTTGGGCCTGTTGGAAGAATTCCGCTCTTCTTTCGATGTCACTCAACCTTCTCTCGGCCGCACATCCACCGTTAAGCATCGCATCGACACAGGCGCACAGCCACCGCTGCGGCAACGTCCATATCGCGTATCTCCCACAGAACGCCGTGTAATCAACGAGCAAGTCGACGACATGCTTCGCCGCGTTGTTATTCGCCCCTCAAGCAGCCCCTAGGCATCTCCTGTCGTTCTAGTCACGAAGAAGGACGGTTCTGTGCGGTTCTGTGTGGACTACCGACGCCTCAACAAGATCACTCGTGAGGACGTGTATCCTCTACCGCGGGTAGATGACGCAATTGACAGCCTGCAAGGAGCAGAATTCTTTTCATCCCTCGATTTGCGCTCAGGGTACTGGCAAGTACCTATGGCTGAGGACGCTCGGCCGAAGACCGCTTTTGTCACCCCCGACGGCTTGTACGAGTTCAACGTTATGCCGTTTGGGCTGTGCATTGCCCCCGCCACCTTTGAGCGCATGATGGATACAGTTCTGCGTGACCTGAAATGGCACACGTGCCTGTGCTACCTCGATAAGGTCGTCGTTTTCGCTCCTGACTTCTCGATGCATCTTCAACGCCTTCGGCATGTTTTAACGCGTCTTAGCGATGCCAGTCTGCAACTGAACCTAAATAAGTGCCAATTCGCAGCTCGGCAGCTGACAATACTCGGCTACGTCGTGTCCAAGGACGGAATTCTCTCTGATCCAGCCAAGCTTCGGGCCGTGACCGAGTTCCCCAAGCCGACATCCGTCAAGGAACTGCGCAGTTTCGTAGGACTGTGTTCCTACTTTCGGCGCTTCATTCGAAACTTCGCGACTATCATAACGCCGCTGACGAAGCTTCTCGGAAGTAACGGGCCTCTCCATTCGTGGTCATCACAGTGCGACGACGCTTTCAGAACACTTCGTCGTTTATTGACGTCGCCTCCTATACTCCGCAACTACGACCCTACGGCCCCTACAGAGGTACACACGGATGCCAGTGGTGTCGGCCTCGGCGCTGTCCTTGCGCAGCGCAAACCAGGGCTCCCGGAATATGTCGTGGCGTACGCGAGCCGTACGCTTACTAAAGCCGAGACTAATTACACAGTCACCGAGAAAGAACGTTTGCCAATCGTCTGGGGCCTTGAAAAGTTCCGGCCTTATTTGTATGGTCACCCATTTGATGTCGTCATCGACCACCACGCACTATGCTGGTTGTCGTCATTGAAAGATCCCTCAGGCCGTCTAACCCGGTGGGCACTTCGCCTGCAAGACTATGACATCCGCGTGCTGTACCACAATGGAAGGCAACATGCTGACGCCGACGCCCTGTCGCGCTCTCCCTTGCCTGACGACAATGCCAACAACTCAGTGTCTCACCTTGCCATTTCTTCGATTAGCATTCATGCCATTGCTACTGAACAGCGCAAGGATCAATGGATTGCGTCACTGATAGACTTGCTGACTGATCCTTCCACTCCATCCACTCGCACGTTGCGTCGTCAAGTCCACCATTTCGCCCTTCGCGACGACCTCCTACACAGGCTCAATTACAACGGTGACGGCCGCCAGTGGCTACTAGTCATACCTCGCAGTCTGCGCTCTGACATATGCGAATTCTTTCATTCTGATCCGCAATGTGCGCACTCCGGGGTATCGAAAACTTACCACCGCATTCGCCAACGGTACTTTTGGCGCGGCATGTACCGCTACGTGCAGAAATTTGTTCGCTCCTGCAAGAATGTCAGCGCCGCAAAACTTAAACGCACCTGTCGCCGGTAGGTCTGCAACCTCTACCTTGCCCTGCCAGGCCGTTTGGGCGCGTTGGCGTCGATTTGTATAGGCCACTTACAATAACGTCGGCTGGTAACCGCTGGGCCATTGTTGCTGTGGACCACCTCACGCGATACGCCGAAACGGCCGTCTTCCCGCGGCTACAGTGAGCGATGTGGCCTCCTTTCTGCTCCAACGATTCATTCTGCGACACGGTCCACCCCAGGAACTGCTCAGTGACCGAGGCCGTGTCTTTCTGTCTGAAGTCGTTGAAGCCATTCTCAAAGAGTGCAACTTTGTTCACCGCAAAACTGCTGCTTACCAACCACAGACGAATGGCCTCACCGAACGCTTCAACCGTACGCTCGGCGACATGCTCTCCAAGTACGTCGCCGCCGATCACACAAATTGGGATTCCATTCTACCCTTCGTTACCTACGCATATAATACCGCCCCTCAGAGCATTACTGGTTTTTCACCTTTCTTTTTTTATATGGAAGGCACCCGTCACACACCATCGACACGATACTTCCGTACAGGCCAGATCCGTCTGAGTGGGCACCTATTTCTGCTACAGCCAAGCTTGCTGAAGAGTGTCGAGAGCTTGCAAAGACCTTTTCTGCGCATGATCAAGAGCGGCAAAAAAGCATTCGCGCTGACGCCAGCACTACTGCGCCCACGTTCCTCCCTGGAACGCTCGTCTGGCTCTCGATCCCCACTACTGCAACTGGCTTATCTTCAAAACTATTGCCCAAATACGAAGGCCCCTACCGTGTCGTCAAATGCACTTCCCCAGTCAACTACTTGATTGAACCCATCGAACCATCTTCGGACATGCGTCGTCGAGGACGCGACATTGTTAACGTGGAGCGCCTCAAGGCCTACCATGACCCGCTCGCTCATTGTACCCAGCTGTTAGGTCGCCAGGCGCCTCCCTTTTCGTACCCAGGGTAGTTGTGGTAAAGCCTTTGAACAGTGGGTCGTTCTCTTCAGCGCCTTCTAGTGGGTCGCCCTTTTCATAAGAAGAAGAGCAGCTCGTGCAGAGAGTCGATCCCCGCATTGACTGTCGCTGTCGTGAATCATCGCGTAGTGTCCGCCAATAAACCGCTTAACAATATATATATATATATATATATATATATATATGAATATATATATATATATATATATATATATATATATATATATATATATATATATATATATTGTGATGTACTGGACAGAGATCCACCGCTAGGGGGCCGTATAGACCAGACGCGTCTGGCATGGGCTCCTGCTTTTCATGCTTTTTAACCCGAAACAAGGCCAGTGACGAACCCAAGAGTTTCACAGCCTCAGCCGCCAAGACACGAGGAATCGGCGGACACCTGCTTCTTTTGGGTGAGTGCATTCTGTCTCAAGATATAAGACTTAATTCCCGACAAGCGCGCGTCCAGTTTATTAGGCCTAACGCCAAGTTCGTTCTGGGCAAACCCGCGCGGCGCGTGCACAACGCACTTAGGCGTTCCTGACGGCACGGCACGAGCGCTCGCGCTCACCGTGGCGAAAAGCTTAGAATGAGCAGAGACGCAGCCGCAGCAAGCGAAATGCAAAGAAACCAGCAAGACGAAGAAAATACAATGCAAACTGACCAAGTGGACGCAAAAAACAACAGAAAATTTGTGGACCTACGACGCTGGCAGTGGCAGAACAATTGCAACGGAAAGCGTTTGGATCACGAGAAACAAGAAAGACAAGAAGGCTCTCGCCAATCCAAGGTCACCGGCCAACCAACCCACAGAGCAGCCACCTATCAATGAGCAGACGCTAAAGTCATCACCAACGCAGCAACAACGCAGGCCCAAGATGCCACCTCTGCCGCTCGATGACTTCAAGATCGTCTACCGCCCGCAAGCAGGTCTTGACCTCGCCAAATGGAACACCGTCGCTGTCACGCATGCCATCGGCAGAGTGAGTGGACTATCACAGCAAGACTTTAACGACAAGGTACGCGTACAAGTTCAGAGAATCGAAAACCTAATCATCGCAAGCACCGCCGCCAAAGAAGACGCCAAGAAGCTGGTAAGCATCCAAAAAATACAGCTTGGAGGAAACTTTTACACTGTGAACGGCAACATCAGAACACCGGACGATGTCTCCAGAGGCGTCATCAGCGGCTTGATACCCGGTACGAGCACCGCAGAACTCATGGCTGGAATTCGCGCACCGGCAAGATACACAGTTCTTCATACCCGAATGCTAGGTCAATCGACCGCGGCAGTCGTCTTCTTTGAAGGACCGCACGTTCCCTACTACATAATTTTCCAGAGCGTAGACTTCCGCTGCAGACCATATCGTAAGTCAGTGCAGTATTGCCGAGCTTGTGGCAATACGGGTCACCGCCAGGACGTCTGTCCGAAACCTATCCCGGATTTCTGCTATAAATGTGGCAAGGCCGGACAAACGCAGGGACATGAATGCGCACCCATCTGCAAGATCTGCGGGGAAGGACACGAAACAGCAAGTAAAGAATGCAAAAGAAGACTAAAGCCAAGTCCACCACCCTTCAACGTAAGACAACAGCGCCTCAACGGGCTTCAAGAAATAGACAACAACTGGAACGCCAGTGGAGAAGAGTTCCCTGAGGTTAGCATATCGGCCGCTACCTCTAACAGTAACAATGAGGGCCGCGTCTCTACGCGCAGCAGTTCCAAGTCAAAATTGCGTTCGAGTTCGCGCTCCCACTCTCGCACGCGTTCCGTCTCTGCGCGCAGTAGATCCAAATCAATACTGCGTTCCAGTTCGCGCTCCCGCTCTCGCACGCGCTCGCGTTCCGTTAAACGTGCGAGCTACGCTGCCATGGCAAGTGGATCTATTGACCGCAGCAGCTTAACCTCCTCGAAGTCGGACACCTCATCCATAGAGGGTCTCGATGATAGACTGAAAAACCAGCAAGAAACGCTCCAGAATCAGCACAGCCAACTCCAAAGCCAACAAAGTCTCATAAATAAACTGCTTCAGAGTCAAAAACGACAACAAGAGGTCATTGACAAACTACTTGAAAAGTGCACGCATCAGCAAGGACATTCGGACAATGCAGAACAACAGTATCAAGAACAAGCAAACTCAAGCACAGAGCCGGCAACGACGCTGACCAAGGTTGGCGTCCAAGCCCTAGTGAACGCAAGGTGCACGATATTCGAAGAATCTTTCATGAATAACATGCACGCCACGATGGAAAAGATTGTCCAGTCTGCAATAGAAAAAACAGCCTCAATGTTTGAACACAAGATCACTACGCTTAATGCCAAAATTGATGGGATTGCTGCGCAAGTCAACAATTTCATCGCACACGTGAAGAAAACTTACGTAACCATGGCACAGTTCGACAGCTTGAACAACCCACGCCAAATGACTCGGACGAAGGCACGAGCGAAAAGTCACAATGCCTCTCGCTCAGTCTCGCCGAGTCGCGAAGGCAGGCGTGACATCGAATCGATTGAAGATGGCAGTCCCTAACCATAAGTATAAGAACCAGCATTCAACTTTACGCATATGGCAATGGAACTGTCGGTCATACCGCCCTCGACACGCAAGCCTACAAGAATTCATCAAGCTTAACCAACCAGACATCATTGCACTTCAGGAAACCACCACGCAGAACGTACGACTGCAAGGCTACACGATCTGCGCACAAACCCATCGAACTGCCATACTTGTCAAGAAAGCACTTTCAACGCAAAAACACGAAATCGAGGACACTCAAATAGAGCATACCCTAATAGAGATTCTGCCGGAACGAAAGACGCAGCAAAGTCTTTTCATAACCAATATATACAGCCCCCCACGAGACCAACTACCAGACTTCGATCACTTATTACGAGAAATCAGGAAGCGCACAAATGGCCACCAGATCATAATAATGGGAGACTTTAACGCCTCTCACACGGCATGGGGCTATCATATCACCACGAGGAAGGGTTCTAGCGTGCACGATACTGCTCAACGTCACAGACTAAACCTGTGGAACCACCCTCTTCAGAAGACGAGAATCGGGAACAGCGTCTCCAGGGATACAAATCCAGATCTTACATTTACGGCGAACGTCACTAGGGCAGAGTGGAGTGTGCTACCGTAAACTTTAGGTAGTGATCATCACATCATCCAACTCTCCGTAGCGCACACTCGTAAACAGACCAAGACTGGAATAGCGCGGTTAACGGAATGGCAATCCTTTATGAATGACCTCGACGTTGAAACCACCATAATCGACTTTGAAGACTGGTTTAAGAATGTGCTCAAAATAGCCGAACGCTACACTAAGGACATACAGCTTGACGTCGATACACCCGCCGTCGACGCGCATCTCCCCTACCTTTGGGAGGCTGGAAGAGGACTTCTAAAACAGTGGAAGCGACAAAAACTAAACAGAAAGTTACGGAAACGCATTTCTCTCCTCACCGAGCAAGCTCAAGATTATGCGAACCGATTGGCCAGGCAGAACTGGCATGCTTTCTGTGACAAGCTGCAGGGGACTCTGAGCACCAAGAAAACCTGGCATCAGCTACGCACACTTCTAGCCACGCAACCCTCCAAAGCAGTACAGAAACAGCACCTTCAGAGGCTTATTCGAAACTACGCCGGTACAGAAGAACACCTCCTAGAAGAATTACAAAAGAAGCTCTGTGGCGATGCACCCACTAGGGCTTCAATTCACACCAAAGAATACGCTGGCACACCAAACACTGAACTCGACCGGCCCTTCAGCCTGGCTGAGCTGCACACAGCCCAAACGAAGTTGACAAGAAATACCAGCCCCAGAATAGACAGGATTGTCAACAAGAACTTACGCAACCTACCGCACCAGGCCACCACGGCTCTTCTCCGTTATTACAACGACTGCTGGGATAAAGGAGAGCTACCTGCGGTATGGAAGCACTCGGAAATCACCATGATCCCTAAGCCTAACAAACCACTCGGCATCGAGAACCTACGCCCGATTTCTCTCACCTCGTGCGTGGGAAAGCTGTTCGAACACATGGTGCACGACCGCTTAACCCAGTACCTGGAAGATAGTGGACACCTACCAGACACCATGTTTGGCTTCAGGCAGCATCTTTCGACGCACGACGTGCTCTTACTACTCAAAGAAGACCTCCTTGATCACCTCACCCATCGAAGTAAGTACTCCATACTCGGAGTTGACGTCAAGGCGGCCTTCGATAACGTCAGCCACGACGCGATCCTCAACAACCTCGAAGGCGTTGGCGGCGGCATTAGAACCTACACGTATGTCAGAAACTTCCTGACAGACCATACAGCAACTGTGGCATATGCAACATCCGCAGCAAAAGCTTCCAACTACCGAAAAAAGGAACACCGCAGGGTTCGGTCATCTCGCCGTTACTTTTCAATGTGACTATGATCAATCTGCCAAACATTCTCGACAAAATACCTGATTTACGGCACGCGATCTACGCTGATGACATCACGCTCTGGACCAGGGCTTCGAACACTGGGAGACAAGAGACGTGCCTACAAACCGCCGTAGATGCCATCGAACGGTATCTCAGAGACTGCGGTCTCTACTGTGCCCCCGAGAAATCCGAGCACCTCGTCCTCAAAGCGAGAACAAGAGGCAGACCCCCTCTATAGGACGAGCCCGACCCTAGCGTAACGCTGAAAGGGACCTTAATTCCAAAAGTCGAGACCCTGCGAGTGCTTGGAGTTCACATCTACAAGGATGGATCGGGAGCTGCCACCATACCCAGACTCCAACGAACACTATCACAACTCACGCACCTCGTCAAGAGGATCACGAATCAACGAAACGGACTCAAAGAGCACGACACTCTACGTATAATGCAAGCTCTGTTCACCAGCCACATTACGTACGGCACGCCGTACCTAAAGTTGAAAACCGCTGAAATTGAAAAACTTAATATCATGATAAGAAAGGCCACTAAAGTTGCCCTGGGACTTCCGCCAATGGCCTCTACCACACGTCTCCTAAAGATGGGCGTCCACAACACGTGGCAAGAGCTCACTGAAGCGCATAGGAATAGTCAGCTAGAGAGGCTCAAGCTGACGCCCACGGGGAGGTCGGTGCTCTGGTACCTCAACTACAGCGACACGTTCATCGCCGATGCAGACCGGAAAAAGCGCATACCGCTGTACATTAGAGAGTCGCTGTCCATCGCACCTATTCCACGCAACATGCATCCTACTTTCCACAAAAGTAGACGCGAGGCTAGAGCTAAAGCTATCCGACGAAAGTTCAAGCAAGACCCGGACGCCCGCTACACTGACGCAGCCAAGTATCCGCATAGAAACGCGTACGCTGTCAGCGTCGTCGATTCTCAAGGCCGAGAATTAGCGTCAGCCACGGTCAACGCACTCAATTCAGACGCTGCAGAAGAATCGGCAATCGCCCTAGCAACCACAACATGTACAGACGCCGCGGTGATTTTCACCGACTCACAAGCCGCCTGCAGGAATTTTGCTAAGGGCCGTATCTCAGCCAATGCAATCAATATTTTGAAACGGCGAAGCACTCCACTCCCATACACTTGTGTATTATGGGTGCCAGGACATGAGGGTCTGCAGGGAAATGAAGCGGCCCACGCCGCTGCCCGCGAGCACGTCAGCCGGGCTGCCCCCTGCCCACAGGACTTTCGATTCGTCGTTGAAGAGACGGAAGTTGTTCAAAACACCTACTCGTCGTTACTCCAGCATTACAGGCTGGAGCGACGAGTATACCCTCCACCACACCCAAAACTTACAAAAGAGGAAAGCGTAATACTGAGACGCCTGCAAAGCAGCACATACACACATGGGGCCCTAATGCACCGTCTCTACCCAACGAGATATAGCTCTATGTGTCCGCTTTGCAACGTACCGGACACACTGGCGCACTTGCTTCTTGCATGCCAGTGTATTACCAGACGTAATCTGCAACAACACACGACTGATAACGAAGCACGATGGACGAACGAAGACCTAACCGAAACGTGGGAGGCGAAGCTCGCCCTCGAGGACCTGGAAGAGCAACAACAACTCGTCGCCAGGGCCAAGAGGGCAGTAGAAGCCAGAGGGTTCCTGGACTAAGGAGCCCTCCCACCTCAGGGTGACATCGGGCATTGCTCGGAACACTGTTTCGAAATAAACGTTTACTTCTCTCTCTCTACTGGACAGAGAACAAGAGACAACACCCGACCCTGGGCCAGCTGTTCTTATTCTGTCTTCTTCTTCCTCGCTCGCCTAGCATGCACGTCTGTGCCAGAGTGCCAGTTTCGGTCTTCGTCATCACACTCGGCCATGACTGCAAGCATTGTCGATGGGCCACACGACAATGTTCATGTGGGTGAGGCTAGCTGCAGTAGTTGACATTGCTTCAGGTGGGCGGGGTTGGCTTCATCGTCGTGGTCGGCCCCGACCACGCTGGAAGTTTGTCAAAATTGGCTCCGGCGGCCGACACTGGCTATGTCGCCTGGGTCGTTCGCCATGTCATGGTGGGGACTGGGTCCTGGTTGGTCCTTTTGTTGATGATGACTCCGTGGGACGACATTGACTGTCGCGTAGCAGTCTACTGCCTCGGCAACGCTGCGACTTTTTAGAGAAAGTAGTTCAACTCGGGTGTTCCTTTGGTGGACAGAGCAGGCATTCTCGTGGTCTAAGTTTCCTGTAGTGGAGTGGTTTTCTTGGAGATGGTTCTGGCGGGTTACCCCAGCTGGATCAACATGGTCGCAGGTTGATTACAGAACGCTTTCCTTTGTCCCACCACATTTTAGAAAACAGGGCAGGAAATGGTGGATCCAGCAACGAAACGAGTAGCATCTTATTCAGCCGTCTGCGCAATTTTCTGCGGATCGAGAGATGGTTTTTGGTGCGATTAGACATCTGCACGAACTTGGGGTGAAGTCTTTGTGCTGACCTGTGGCGTGGTTCCTGCGCCGTGACTTGCGTAGTCCGTGGCTTGCGCAGCATCGTCGCTATGGGGCTCCCGGACGCTATAGGGTCTGCGATTCTTGAAACGACGCTGCGTACTGGCGGGAGATCCTCAACAGAAGCCGTTCCGAAAATCGGAGACTCTACCGATTCAGGCAGTGCATGCGTTGCACGCATGTCCACTTCTGTCTGGTCAGATGGGATGTTATCAGACTCAGCGGAAAGACCTGTCTCATTAGGTAGCAGAATGTCCAGCAGGATGGGGGCCGGTGCCTCTAAGTCGACCGGACGACCTGCGTTGGGGCCTCTCGCGGATTGTTGCGTAAAGCTTGTTATCAGGGATCCGCCGGACACAGCTGCACCGTCCGGCCGGTGCTTCTCAGGAGCTCTAAATACGGCAGCAGAAATGCCTGTACAAGGCAGAGTTACACAATTGTGATTGTTCCCTACATCTTGGTCACCGAGAGATGACAGGATGGTAGGGGCTTGTATAGCATTCTCTAGGTCGGGCTTTTCCCGAGTTCCGTCCTGAGAGAAGGTCGAGTTACATGGGCAGGTGGCACAGGGGATCGGACCGAAAGCAGCTATGAGCTTGAAGCTCCACTCCGCCCATGACTGCTGCTTCCAACTTTCATACCGGTGCCACGCCACTGCACCTTCCCGAAGACGGTTTATGGCCACATACCATTTCTCATTCTCTGTCCAGGCCGCGCGCATTGCTAGCGCGTGGACGGTTGCCACCCAGCTGTCGGCGTTGTTCCGGACCCCGTCGAATTCCGGCAGTTCGTAGGTGGACGGCGATGGTGGGGCGGCACGTGAAAATGTGGATATCACTGAGGCAACGACGTCGAGCTGGTCTGAGAACTGCAGGAGGGTGCCCCAAAGCTGCCTGCGTTGCTCCAATGGGCTTGCCTCTAGGTCGTGCGACGCAGCTACATCCAACACGGCGTTAGTAGCACGCAATTCTGGCAACAATGTAGGAGCCCGCTCGGAGATAGACGCTGTCAGTTCGTTGGTCTTGACGCGGAGTAGTGTGATGGTTCGCCACAGGTTTGCGGCGCTGTCGTCTGTGAAGTCCGAAGAGTCGGTGATCGCGGTTTTCGAATGACTAGCGGTTGCAGCACTCACGCCGATGACGTTAACGAGCAGAGAAGCCAGGACGGCGTTCCCTGGCAGCTCGTATGTTGAAAGAGTGCGGCAACGGGAATGTAGGCCATGGCAAGCGTGAGTGGCATTCCCAAAGGACAGGAGCCGATGCGGATCCCTGCCGCGAAACGGTGGCAGGGTGTCGATAAGGTCAAGCCCTACAACCCCATGGGAGGCCTAGACGCCGTTCACTGGTGGTTTGAAGGGAAGCTGAAGCGGTGGGTGGGACCCCATTGCCAAGAAAGCGTGAACAACGTTCCTCAATAGAGAAGCCCGTGATGCCGACGAACCACCAAGACACGTTCCGGTGGCTTCCCGCAGATGATTCACTTGTCGAACTGCGCCATTGTGATGTACTGGACAGAGAACAAGAGACAACACCCGATCCTGGGCCAGCTGTTCTTATTCTGTCTTCTTCTTCCTCGCTCGCCTAGCATGCGCGTCTGTGCCAGAGTGCCAGGTTCGGTCTCCGTCGTCACAATATATATATATATATATATATATATATATATATATATATATATATATATATATATATATATATATATATATATATATATATATATATATATATATATATATATATATATATATATATATATATATATATACATATATATTGTTACGTGCTACAAAATGTCTTCAACTAGGAAGAAGTGAGCTGGTGAAGAGACGCACCGAAAACTGGCAAGATGGCTGCTTCAATACTAAACAACTAGCCAAAGCACGCGCTGCCCCAGAACATCGTCTTGCATTCTCGCGGGCAGTCATGGCTTGCGCTCACCGCAACTAGCGGCGAAGTGGCATTATTTCCCCTCTGAGAAAAAAAAGGCATCACTCTAATGCTCGGAAAGTACAAGGGCAAAGTCGGGGTGAACCAACAGAAATTACGCGCATACACAAAAACAGTGATATGGTTCATGCGCAGCTGCACTACCGCGTGAAATACGGCTTCAGGCGCACCACATGGACAATCACCGAGGAGTGCCTTCGCCGTCGTGGCGAGAAGGCGCCATCAGGAACTACCTCGTAGTTCACATAGCTCACGCGTCGCAAGACTTTGTATGGTCCGAAGTAGCGACTGAACAGTTTTTGTGACAATCCCTGGCATCGGACTGGAGTCCACACCCAAACTTGATCGCCTGGATGGTATTCAACTTGTCAATGGCGAGCGTTGTAGCGGCTTGCGTCTGTACTCTGCTGGTGCGTAATGTGTAGGCGTGCTAACTGGCGTGCTTCTTCGGCGTACTGGGTAAGCTGCACAACATCAGGAGTGGTCAAAGCATCGCAATTGTGTGGAAGCATCGCATCCAGCAGGGTCTGGACCTCCCGTCCATAGACAATTCGGAAAGGCGTGAATCGCGTAGTTTCCTGGACGGCAGTATTGTACGCAAATGTGACGTACGGTAGCACCTGGTGCGAGGTCTTGTGCTGGACATCTACGCACATGGATAACATGTCAGCGATGGTCTTGTTGAGTCGCTCTGTCAAGCCGTTGCTCCACGGATGATATACCGTGGTCTTTCGATGGCTCGTGTAGCTGAATACGTCATGAATGAGCTGGACCGTGAATGCTGTTCCTCTGTCTGTGATTACGCACGACGGGGCACCATGTCGAAGAAAGATCTGGTCCATAAAGAATTTGGTGACGTCGAAAGCAGTAGCGCGTTGTAGTGCCTTTGTTTCGGCGTACTTCGTCAAACAGTCGGTGGCTACTACGATCCACTTGTTGCCGGCTGATGATAGCGGAAAGGGCCCCAGTGAATCCATTCCAATTTGATAAAATGGCGCTCTGGGTGGTTCTATTGGTTGAAGAAGCCCCGCGGGCTTTAGTGACGGAGATTTGCGGCGTTGACATTCCCGGCAGCTTTTCACGTATCGCTTAACTGATGCAAAAAGCTTAGGCCAGTAGTATGGTTGTCGAACTCGAGTGAGAGTTCGAGAGGAACCTAAGTGACCAGATGTGGGCTCATCGTGGCAGGCAAGAAGAATGTCCTCGCGCATGTCAGTTGGCACAACTAGAAGATAGGTTCTCTCATTGCCATTGGAGTTTTTCTTATACAGGATTCCATCTCGGAGACAGAACGATGACAGACTTCAAGAAATACATCGAGGTATGGACGAGTTGTGTCCTTCAAGGTTTTCGATAACTGCGCGAATTTCATCGTACGCACGCTGTCGTGTAATCAAATCTCTTGTAGTAAGGGCCCCAAGGAAACCATTGTCATCCTCGGTGTCGTGGCCAAAAACTTCGAAAGGGTCACGGGATAATGAATTAGCATCTTCGTGCTCACGGCCCGATTAGTAAGCGATCGTGAAATCGTATTCCTGCAGACGAAGACTCCATCGAGCCAGTCGCCCACACTGGTCCCATAGGTTGGCTAACCAGCACAACAAATGATGGTCGGTCACTACCTCGAAGTGGCGTCCGTAATGGTAAGGCATAAATTTCGTCGTGGCCCATACAACAGCGAGGCACTCTTTCTCTGACGTGGAGTAGTTGACCTCGGCGTGGGAAAGAGTGCGGCTAGCGTACGCTATCATTCGCTCTGTGCCCTCTTGTTGTTGTACGAGGACAGCACCAAGACCCACGTTGCTGGCGTCAGTTTGAATTTCAGTATCAGCATCTTGGTCAAAGTGAGTGAGAGCTGGTGGTGTCTGCAAACGCTCCCGTAGTTCAGAGAAAGCGGCGTCCTGTTCTTCCTCCTAGACGAATCGAACATCTTCACGAGTGCGTCGAGTGAGTGGTTCAGCAACCCTAGAAAAATTGGCTATAAAGGGGCGATAGTACGCGCAGAGCCCTAGAAAGCGACGCACTGCCTTCTTATCACGTGGAACAGGAAACGAGGCCACGGCGGTACTTTTGTCAGGGTCTGGTCGAATACCATCCGCACTGACAACATGGCCGAGAAATTTAAGTTCCTTGTAACCGAAATACCATTTTGCTGGCTTCAATGTCAGGTTAGCAGAGTGGAGCGCTTCCAGCACATTCTGCACACGCTTCAGGTGTTCCTCAAAGGTGGCAGAAAACACGACAACATCATCTAGGTAAACTAAGCACGTGTGCCACTTAATATTGGTAAGAACAGTGTCCATCATTCTCTGGAATGTCGCAGGTGCAGAACAGAAGCCGAAGGGAATCACTTTGAATTCATATAAGCCATCCGGTGTAACGAAGGCGGTTTTTTCACGATCTCGTTCAACTTCGATCTGCCAGTAGCTACTTTTCAAGTCTATCGATGAAAAATACTTGGCCCGCCGCAGTCTGTCGAGGGAATCGTCAATTTGAGGCAGTGTAGTCCACGCAGAATCCATCTTTTATCTGCACGAGCACGACGGGAGATGACCAGGCACTTTTCGAAAGTTGGATAGTGTCATCTTGCAACATCTCTTTGACTTGAGCATTTATAGCGTCCCGTTCCTTTGCCAAAACGGGTGTTGTTTTTTGGGCGAGGCGTCGTTATACGTAATTATTCGGTGTTTGGTGATCAGTGTCTGACGAACCTTCGTGGGGGACGCGAAGCACTCTTTAAATTGGTATAGCAGTTTACGTAGCTCGGTCTGCTGTTGTTCCGAGAGGGTCGAGTTGACATCAACTTTTCCAAGTAGTGAAGTCACGTCACTTGGTGTCGAGCGAAGCCCGTCGTTGGCTGATGTAGATGCGAAGCATTCAGAAACGTCTGCGATAGGGTAGGCGAAAGCCATAGCGGTGTCACGAAACAGGTGCTGGTGCTCGTTACTTAAATTAGTCACAAGTAGGGAAGAGTGGCCGTCATAAAGCGTGACGAGGCTGCGCGCAGCGCAGACACCTAGCGCGAACAAAAGCGTCAAGTTGCCTTCGGCGACAACCTCACCCTCCCCTAACTTGTCAGACACCACATCAACTAACACGCTTGAACGCGGAGGCAATGTGATGCTGTCGGCAGAAACGCGAAGCGTGCTGTCACGGAAGTCGTCAGGTTTGTCGGAGGATCCAGCTGTTGAAAACGTCACGGTACGCTCTCGAAGATCGATAATAGCGCCGTGCTCTCGCAAGAAGTCGACTTCGAGGATTAGGTCTCGGGAACAGTCACGAAGTACGAGGCAGCTGGCGAGAAACGTACGTCCCCGAATGCTCACTCTGATAGTGCACTTGCCGTTTGAGGTGACTACGTGCCCGCCGGCAGTACGAATTTGTGCTTCGTACAAAGGCGTTACAACTTTCTTAACGTGCGCTGCTAGTTTCCCGCTATGATCGAGTAGTACGCACCTGTGTCCAATAATGCACTAACGTCGTGGTGACTGTCGACTACCACATGTATATCCAGAAAAAATCTGCTTCTGGCTTTCGTCGCTGTCGTCGGGGAATCGCTCCGTGTCCGTGCTTGCGTCGGTTGGAGGCCTTGCTTGCGTCGAGTGTCAGCGGCCTTGCTCCCGAAGGTCGCTGTCGTCAATTTTCCCGCCTAGGGCCTTGCGAGCGCACCGGTGACGCTCTTGGGAGGCTGCGAAAATTTGGAGAAGATCGCCTTGGGGATGGAGACCGCGACTGCCGCCGCAGTGGCGTGCGCTGCTGTGAGAGGTAATCTTCATTAGCTCTCGGTCTTTCGCCAAATCTCGGCCGTGGTGCGTCAACGGTGAAACCCTGTAGTCCGAGGCGACGATAGGGACATTCTCGTTACACATGTCCTGCTTCACCACAGTGGTAACACAGTGGCCCTTTGTCCGGTGTGCGCCATACGTCGGATTTTCTGGGAGGCGGCCGTCGGTTTTCTAAGTGCTGAATTGGCTGCAGCGAAGAAAGCGCATCCTGATGCATATGATTACCGAACCGCGGTGAAGCAGGAATATATCGGCTTACAGCTTCTGCGTATGATGCACGATGTGACTCCGCCGGGACAGGCGGGACATAGCTGAAAGGGGGCACTTGGACAGCCTGTCGTACTTCGTTTCTGACAAGGCTGCAAATAGATCCTGCAGTAGGTTGGGACTGGCACTGAAACTTTTGTAGTTCGTCGCGCACCACTGATCGAATAAGATCACAAAGAGGCTCGATGTTGATGTTGCTTGCCGCACCTCCGATCTTACCTATTGACGAAGCGGCACTCACTTGCCGGTCGTACACAGTAGAGCGCTGCTGCAGCACTTGCTCCATGGTTGTGTCTTCGGTCCAAAATTCCGCCACGGTCTTTGGGGGACAGCGAACGAAGCCAGCGAAAAGCTGCTTCTTCACACCTCGCATTAAATGATGGACCTTCTTTTCTTCTGCCATGTCGGGGTCAGCTCGACGAAAGAGGCTCGTCATGTCCTCAACGTACATCATGACGCTTTCAATCGGCATTTCGTGGCGATCGGAATTGGCACTACTTGCCAGCAGGTATCGACGAAAGATGCTCCACGAGGAAAAAGGCTCACGGTTTTCGTACCAAGTACGAGCGCCGTCCTTCGAGCTGAAATACACGTTCCTCATTTTGTCGAAGTCGGTCCAATCATTGTAATCCGAAACCCGTTCGAACTGGGCCAGCCAGTCTTCGACATCCTCCAAGACGGAACCGTGGAACACCTTCGGCACACGTGGCTTCCACAGCGTATTATGCATGGCTGCAGCGCTTTCCTGTGCGTTAGAGGCTGCAGCGCCTTCCGTAGCGTTCGGGAATGTGACAGACGTCATCTCGGGAAGAGGTCCACGATCAGGATTTAGTCCTCGGAGTCTTCGGCTTGAGCGGTGGACAGGTGTTGTCACTGCAGGTACAGGGCTACCTGGAGGCGTTTGGAACATCGGCTGGGGGTTACCCAGCACCTCCACCAGTTGTCACGTACTACAAAAGGTCTTCAACTAAGAAGAACTGAGCCGGCGGGGAGACTCACCAAAAACTGACAAGATGGCTGCTTCAATAATAAACAACTGGCCAGAGCACGCGCTGCCCGAGAACATCGGGTTCCATTCTATATATATATATATATATATATATACATACATATATATATATATATATATATATATATATATATATATATATATATATATATATATATATAAATATATATATATATATATATATATATATATATATATATATATATATATATATATATATATATATATATATATATATATATATATATACAGAAGGCAGTAGTGGGATCGGGGCATAAACCGGTAGAGGGTCCCTGGCTGAAAGAAAAGACTACGAAGTAGATAGAGACTGGTTCCAGCCCGCCAGTGCGCCAGGCATTGTCACCGCGTGTAATCGTTGTAAATATCTGTAAATATACGTTTTCTTGTAAGAATATATATATATATATATATATATATATATATATATATATATATATATATATATATATATATATATATATATATATATCCAGCGAGTGTCTTCTGTGATTCCAGTGATGAATAGAAATTGGCTTGAGCGGGCAGACGTGCGAAAACTTTTGCTCCTACGTTTCGGCCAGGGTCCGGCCTTCGTCAGGGTATACTGTCTGAATTCCCGGACCCCGGCCGAAACATAGGAGCAATAAAAGTTTTCGCACGTCTGCCCGCTCAAGCCAATTTCTATATATATATATATATATATATATATATATATATATATATAGAGAGAGAGAGAGAGAGAGAGAGAGAGCATACCTGCGATCCTACAGAAGATTATCGTATGGATTCACAAATGATTCAAGTGCATGTCGGTGGCCATGTATATTACGAAGCAGTGCACAGGAAGCACAAAGTCTTGTTGGCATAAATTGATCTAATGTTTGAAGGTTATATTAGTTTTGAAGAAAATGCGTTACGTTGAGTGTTATTGAACATGTTTATAGAAAAGTAGTAGTGGTGCTTATGCGCATAAAATGCACTTACACCGTTATTGTTTCTTTTGCGCTTTCCTGAAGTCAGGATATCTGCATGTAATCTGGAAATGCCGTTGAAAGACGATAGTCTTGCGTGTGGGAAGAGTGAACAAAACAATTAGTTGATGTTCTGCGCAAGAAAATCGGTGAATGGTATTCCGGAGGCGCTGCGTCAGAGTACCTCGAGCGTGCAGCGGTGGCGAACGAGCGCATCAAGTCACGTCGCACGTGAGACATGAGCGCCATCTAGCAGTTTCTTTTGCGCGTATTCATGCGCGTAATCATGCGCGCCCGTCTTAAAGGTAATAGGCTGTAGAACGCGAGGTGACGAGTAGGTGCCACCACCATCTCGTTTTGTCAAAGCGGTGCAAACACTCCCCGTTCCGTGCAAGCGTTACATGGTAAGCGCAGCGTAATAAGCACTGCAGTCCTTAAAGTTACTTATGTATGCGTTTTCTAGTAGGAGATGCATATGCAGCATATATGTGTGTTGTTATGGTGCCCCAGACATGCGCAATAATTGCTTTTCAATTGACAATGGCACAAGCATGAACGCTCAACCTTGAGCAACATTGGTGGTCGCTGCGGATGGAGTCGGCCGTTTCAAGTACCCGATGCCGGTAAGAGTGGGTAAACAGACAAATGTACAGACAGACAGACAGACAGACAGACCAAAATTTTTGCGTCGAAGGTCCCCAAGAAAGACCATCATCTTTAAAAGCAAAACTAATTGCATAGACGAAGTTAGTCTTCAAACCGAATCCACACATGCTCCGAGAGCGAGTGTCTTGATGGCGTATTCGGTTTTCCGCTTTGGTCCTCTGGCTCAGAGTCGCCATATGCAGAGGGAGCTCGCGGTCGGAGCATGAGGGGCAGCGTACCAACTGAATACATCGGCGATCTTAGAGCGCCTGGAGCAGCGCGCCTGTGGCGCCACTGTGAAGTGAGTGCGGGAAGCTGCCGGGTAAACATTGCTGCACCGCGTGAACAAATGGTGTCGATCAGTTCAGTGAATATCTGAGATGTCTGGCCTTTCTTATACTCTTTCTCTCTCTCTCTCTCTCTGACATGATTGGGCACAGCGAAAGCCTTCTGAGCGGTGCACACAAATCTGGCGATCGTCCTCGCCTGAACTGCTATCTTCAAGGCAAATCACCAGGCTGTCTGTGATCTGCTGCGATCCGTCCTCTCGGCCAGATCGCACCACGTTCCCACTTCGAAGTGAGCGCGCTCGGCAGCGCTTTGAGTCAGAGGCCGACGCTCTGAAAGAGCCAACCGAAGGTAATCCACGCACTTGAATCCTACCAACCCAAGGCGCAGCTACTTTTCACAGTGCTAGAAAACGCACAACCAATTACGCCATAATACTTGGCCGCAGAAACACGTCGCCTGCACAAAGTGTAATATACGGAAACCATGTATGCGTGGTGCGAAAACAAATGTTGGAACATTTTCTGTGAAAGCTTCACTAAGTTTCGTGGTGCCGTATAACATATGCAGATGACTATACAAAGGTGATTTAAGAACAGCGCACATCAGAAACTTCCCCCAAACATGTACTTCGGTCATTGCGCATTATGTTTTCAAAGCTCTGCTTAAGGAACTCACAAACGCTAGAAATAAGTACACGCAGTGCTGTAGGCAGCAAAAGCTCAGCAGGAGAGTGAATGCACTAGAACCTTTGAAGAAACCCTCTGCATTTTCGGCTAAATGCCTTCGCTGGTTGTCTACCTTTACTGAGCAGAATGACGCCAAAACTTTTTCTATTCCTTTTTTAAATTCTGATGAAGATGCAATCGACAAAGCCACTCACAGATAAGCAGCCAAATGTTGGCCGCAAGCACGGGCTCAGGACGAGTAATATAACCTCTACTGGTCAGCCACTGTGGATCAGTGCTTTGATAAGTTTCCTTTTTAGGGGCGAAGTGCCTTATAGCGGCACTCGTTTGTCCCTCGTAGTCGTAGTAGTAGTGTCTAACCAGTCTTACATTTTGACCTCCAAGGTGGTGCCGGTGGGAGATTTCTTCTCTGCGCTGTTCGACAATAAAACATTCGCAGCGTGTGCGTTACCTAAAACCCGAATTCTCCTGTCTCTCATTCCCCCTTAGCAGCCATTAGCATGTACATTGAGCACTATCTGACAAGAAAGGGTTCCTACGTTATACTCGGTGGGCGTAACCTCCTTGGTTTTAGAAAGGTATAGCGAGCGTTGGGCCACAGTGCCATGAATACAGTGAACTAGTATATGCCATGAACTCGAGGTGGTTAAAGGTGGGAAGTAGACACGAAGCTCAAGGCATACGAAACTGTGCGTGTGCCTCCTCTCATTCAGTCCTTGGAATGTCCGCTCGATGGCGGTGCTTCTATATGGAGAATATATGATGAAAAGATGCGAGATGGTGGTACTTGGAGTGTTGAATAGATGGATGAACGGACACACAGACAGATGCATGGATGGACGCATGAACGGACGCAGGGCTGGTTGCGTGGACGAACGCAGGGACGGACGCACGAATAGACGCACGCACGGACGGGCGGATGGACGCATGGACAGTCACACAGACGGACGCATGGACGGACGGTAGCAAGAACGAATGGACGGACGAATGCTTTGCCCCACTCTCCATCATTCACTCCGTGGATATGCTGCCCATTTTTCTATGCAAAATTCCCTGCTGCTTAGTTTTATTTTCTCTCCACTTTTGTGCATATATAGATATGATTATGATGCCCTGTGTGAGGTATGTATTTTCAGTGTTCTGCAATAAATTTTCATTTTGAAGTTAGCGCTTGTCCTCTTTGTCCACTGAACATCATGACACTGTACAAACACTGAAGTGGTCCAGAAGTGGAACTATCAATTAAAAAGGGTGCTCCCGAAAGGACGGTCAGTCGTGCTTCCTGTGCTGAAGAAACAATAAACTGCGTGCCGAGAAGCGAACAACAGTTTCGTTTCAAAGCAAGACTAGGTGTTTATTGAGGGATTTGTCATGGCCAGTTTTTTCATAATACTGCGTGGAAACAGCGAAGGAACAGGACGAGTAGGAGTAACAGAACACAAGCGCCGAGGATCAACTAGCGCAAGTTTATTTCGTCAAAACTTTTATACCTTAAGAAATAGGTAAAAAGAAAGAAATATATGAACCATCACACGAGAACGGTAATGAAAGAATAGCGAGAGGCCGGCGCGGGTCAAGACATGGTGTAATGAACTTACGCCATTGTTGTTCGCCAGCGCTCGTATTGCGTGTTAACTCTACTTTCTCCATCCTTTCAAAGGATAAAGTGCTGAAATCCAGTGATATGCTATCTAAAAACTTTTTGGAGTCGGCTGGTTTAAACGAAATGAGAGAGGGAGGAAGAGCGATTATCCCGTCAGCTGTTGCCATGGGTCTGAAAAGTATGTGGAGCTCACTCCAACTTGCTCAGAAAAATATTTAGCGCTTATGACTCCCTCGGACTCTGACTAACCCAAGTTTTGCTCAGCTGCACTGAAGCTCATCAAACTATTACTAAGCCGAACTCACTCTGATTCAAATCAATCCGCGGCTTGATTTGAATCTCAGTGAGTCGACTCAACGGTGAATTTGCCGAGGTATGTCTGGAGTTGATGTGAGCGTATATATAGGCTACCTGCAAAGCAGGTAGACGTGACGCTACACTAGCCTCAATATTGGGCTTCACGCTGCGTGACGCTCTTGCCGAGGCTGCAATGCGCCACGAGATGTTCGACTATAGTGCCATCTAGTGTAAGACGTCAGCAAAAGGAATCAAGTGCCTCCCTTTGCGCATGCACTCGCTTCGTAAAAGCTGCGCGATGCCAGTCTTTAGTGCTCAATTTATTGAGACGTTTGAGGTGTGGTTCGTACAGCAGTGTGCACCGAATAAATGTCCAAGCAAAATGCTTTGCAATATCCGACAGAGTTGACGTCAGGAGCACATTAAGTGATGAATGCTCCGAGAACCCCGCCGCGGTGGTCTAGTGGGTAAGGTACTCGGCTGCTAACCCGCAGGTTGCGGGATCGAATCCCGGCTGCGGTGGATGCATTTCCGATGGAGGCGGAAATGTCGGCCCGTGTGCTCATATTCGGGTGCACGTAAAAGAATCCCGGGTGGTCGAAATTTCCGGAGTCCTCCGCTACGGCCCCTCTCATAATCATATGGTGGTTTTGGGACGCTAAACCCCGCATGTAAATCAATGAATGCTCCGAGAGGCGTCTGCTAGCTATTAATTTTTTTACGCGTGCATCAATGGCTGCGATTTCTTGTCGTGACTGTTCTATGGCAATGGCAGTCTGATAATGACATGCCGGGCAGTTTCTTATCACTGAGTACAGCATTTAGGCTTTCGTGAATACGTCGTAGCGCAATGCACGAATGGGGCGTGGTGCGCTTATCGGCTGTCAAGCCCCTTCCACCAGTTCACTTTCTTTAGCCGAATCTTCAAGGATATATATTTCATTCAGCATAAGTGATCGTTAGAGACAGCAACATTACATCAAATTTATAGTAGCTGCTATGTAAGCGCTTTGTAAAACAGTAAACTTTAACAATAAAAAAGCTAGCCGCAAAAGGACAAATGGCAAGCGCGGAAGTGACTCAAAACATCGATAGGTGGTGCGAAATTCTGTTGTGCAATATACATTCATTTACACGGTAATAAATTGAGGTTTCCTGACTCACTCACGGTCGTGTGTAAGTTGTGCTCGACAGAATTAGCGCGATCATACTAACGTAGATGGCCACAAAGCTTTAAGCGCACTGTAATAAACGAGAATAAATTACTCTTGATCGTCGACTTTTTATCGATCGTGGTACAATGATTGTCCAATGCAATATTCAGTCTTGCTACAGCTCGAAAAAGAATAAAAATGATCGGCCGAGGGTGCCGCAGAATGCAGACCACTTTTTCTTCTCTTTTTGGCCCCTTTCTGCAATTTTTTTTTTTGCTTTTAGAGTACAGCTCTTCCGTTTCTGCATTAAGAGGTGCCACAGCTGGAGTAGGCCTTGCCGATATAGAGAACGAGGCTGAAAGAGAGTGAGCATGGTGTTTGGTGATATCACGAGCCAATATGGCCTCCCACCTCGCTTTCTTCCTCCTCACGCACTGGCCTCATGTGCACACGAGCATGGCTTGTTGTAAAATTATTGTTGTCATTTCGCTTGTTTCGTAACGCCTGCAATACACAGTGATATGTGTAGCATTCGAACACTGGCCGTTTCTGAGAAAATGTGAGATGAATGCTACAATGCTACCACCGTGGTGAGCCGAAACTTCGAAGCCAGTTGGCGTTTTCTAAACATACAGCTGCGTTCAAAATTCTCATTAGGCAGTACATTAATTGTCGGTCTTTTTTTTATCCCGCTGTACTAGTGGCGTCCAATCAAACACAAGCGGTAGAAAGAGTGTTGAAGGCATTGAGTGTGGAGTGTGCGACTTCTTGTTATGAGCGTTGAAAAGCACGCACGGTCGGTTAGGCAGAACTGCTCGATTTAAAACATAAGAGACCAAGCAACAAGCTGCACGAGCTTTGAAATTCATCTATGAGCTGTCAAATCATGGCCGTACAAATTACTGCGCACGTCCCTATTGGCCTCCATTCATTCGGCGCCGACGGAATGTGAAGCATACTTTGGCTCCTCACTCAATCCATGCTAGCTGTCGCAATAAGCCGCTGGTCGGTGAAAATATCAATTTTAACCTGAAATCAAACACTCAACGCTGAGATAAACATAGCAACGCCAGAGTTAAGGAGCCACAGCATCGGGTAAGAGTCGGGCTTATGAACGTATAAACACGGTAAGCAGAGCCAGGCCGTCAAACGTGTCAACAAATAAACGAATGAGAAGCAAGTTACAACGGGGCGCTGGCAATGCTACTTCATACAAACCATAAAAAATAAGTGTGCGAAATAAGGGAGAGCGATAGATTGGGGGGGGGGGGGGCATGGCAAACTGCAGCGGACGTGCGAAGAAGCTCGAATTTGGCAGCCCAGATGATGTTCCCCGTTCGGTAGAGAACATATTCGGCCACTATCACTGAAACAGTGAGCCAATACGAAGTAAAATAAGTAAACAGAAACGCATGTCAACGAGGCTTTTGAGTACGAACTGTCACCGTATCTACGGTGGCCTATACGCTTTCCTTTTTTGTGTGTGTGTGTTGTTCTCAAATGGCTCCTTGTTGCACTCTTTCGGGATGCCTGGCGTGTCCACAGACGAGGTCTGTTTTCCCTCTTGGCCACGGGTTTTTCTTTGTCTTCTTTTTTTCTTTTGACCGCACGGCTTGCTTTCCGAGGTGAAAGTAACTGCGCAAACACAGAAGCTTTGCCGATTTTATTGACGATACACTTGCCTGATTTTCTACCATGGTCCCTTGTTCTCGAGACTTGACCAGAAGTTGAGGTTAGATATACCACGACGAAGAATCATGACGTTGGTTTCATCGGTAGGCGATATTGTCGCTTGAACGTTTGTGTTGCTTATTGATCGTTTTCGTACTTTCCGTTAAATGCCTCGTCAACTCCAGTCCTTCCGCGTTCTACTCCGAGTAACGGTTTTCACTGAAAACTGCGTGGATCGCTCGCTAAGAAGCCACCAGTCTAAGTGTCATATCGACAGCCTAATTCATAGGCTTGGCGTGAGTGACTTGCGCTTCAGCATACACACACGCATTTATTGTGCACTGCGTTCATCGTGTCCTATCAGACTAGCGAACGGCGGTGAGTGGTCCGCCGTAATATTTCGCATCTCGCTACTATTAGCAAACGTAGTCTATAGCGCGGCTTATCGTTTGGTAAGAATGGCTGTTCTCAGCCTGATTGCGGCTAGCGTTGCCTAGCAACGCATAATGGTGTGGCTGTCCGCTGTTTTAAGAGTAACAATTTCCTTCCTTCTTTCTCTTTCTTTTTTTCTTTATTGCTCCCATTTTTTGTGTTCTTATTTATTTATGAATTTATTATTTTTTCTTTTGGTTTTTTATTTCTCGCTTATTTTTTGTAATTTTTTTATCCTTTCTTCATTCCTCCTTTCTTTTTTCTTTTTCCTTGTTTTCTTTAGCCTTTTTTGTAATTTTCCACAATTTAAAACTCTACGAATTTGTGAGACGCAGACAGCTCCGACGCTCCCTCAATAGATTTACCTTAGACGACTCGAATGAGGAAGCCTTCGTGTTTTTGTACTACTTCTCATTCGATGTACTGACCTTCCTCCTCCAACAACA
This sequence comes from Rhipicephalus microplus, assembly GCF_043290135.1. Taxonomy (NCBI): domain Eukaryota; kingdom Metazoa; phylum Arthropoda; class Arachnida; order Ixodida; family Ixodidae; genus Rhipicephalus; species Rhipicephalus microplus. Next base: position 116,055,181 of record NC_134707.1, read on the forward strand.
GACAAATGTCAACAAGTATCGTGGTTTCGTCCTGGTTCCATCGTTTGCTCACCTTTGAACAAGCGAAGATGTCACGAGACGTCCCATGGCATCATTATGTGACGCCCGGAATTGCTACAATTTTTAACACCCTCGTAAAATGTTTACTTTCATCGCCCCTGCTGATTGTGACGGTCAGTGTGGGCACTTGATGACACATCCAAGGCTTTTTCTTTAACTAGGACTCTTCTGTCTCCAAGTTGCGAGTGAACAAAGAAAAGGTGCTTGGGGATCCTACACTCCCGTATGAAGGAAAACACAGGTGAGCAGTGTGAGGGATGGGGCTAGTGCAACCACGAGACGAGAGAGAGATGGCATGTTCAACGACTAAGGACATGTCACTGCAGTAGAAGCAGTGGTGATAAAAAAAAAGTCAGTGGCTATGGTTGAGTGGACAATTTGATTTCGTCGTGAAGTTGTTGAACAACGCAAGAAGTGCGCGCTCTCAGCAACAGTACTGTGCCTTGGCCTGTTGACGAGAGCGAACGTTTTCGAAGCACTAATTAAGTTAGCGGGATAGTGAAGGGAGGAGAGAAGGAAACGTATGATGCACACGCCCCCGAATGACGTCCAGTAGATGTTTACACGGCTCGTCATAATTCCAACTTACATTCTGAAACATTGTATATATATATATATATATATATATATATATATATATATATATATATATATATATATATATATATATATATATATATATATATATATATATATATATATACAACGATGCAACAACAAAGAAGCTTTCGGGCCACGGCTTGCTAACGAGTCCAAATTTGGAGAAGAGAGAGGCTGAGAAAGAGATAGTGGTTGGAGGTTACGAAGGAAAGTTATTTCAGCAACCCGTGAAGAAGCATGGCAAAGTATGGTGGGCGAACGGATCAGTGAACAAATGCCGCGCCTGTGTGAAACACTCAGCAGTCACTGCAAAAGCTGCAGGAACAAGCTCTCTGGGGTCGTAGTAAACTCTCTCGTGGCTATAGGGCGGCAAGTCGCAACTTTTTTCGCGATCAGCGCGAGAAGTTGAATGACATAAAGATGATGTTCTTTAGTTTTTTTATCGTGCTTATGCTTTTTCTACGCGATGTGCTCATCACTTGATAGGTTTTTCTTATTTGCCACCACAGCGCATCTTCATTCCTGCACGCATCATCTTCATGAATTCCTCTGCCAGCTAAAGAAATTCCGAAGATTTTTCTATGTATCGCTACTTGTTAGTTATGATAAAATGTTATAATCACAACGATGTTTCCAGCAATTATCGAGCATTTATATGTATTGGTAAATGCAAACGTAAACTTCAGTTGTAATTTAGCACCCTCGATGTCTTGCCTAGCTCGCCCAGACCGCAGTTATGCTAGGGCAAGTACAGATGCGTAGTTAGCACTGCGCTCTAAGTAAACATAATTTTGCAAAATAGACAACTATACACAATGCCAATATTCGTCGTTCTGCGGAGGAGCACGGTACCCAATACATGTCTGTGAAGAATTAGCCTCATTAGCCCTAAACGTCCGGAATGAATATTACTTAGGGTGTGTGGGTAAAAACTCACATGAACATCTAAGGGGTGCAATACAAACAAAAATGAGTAAGTACAATACTTCACGTAAAGTACTACGCCCTCATTTCATGTTATAAGCATGCTGGTGGTAAAAGGAAAAAAAGATCTTGTAGTGCACTGCTGCTCAATTAGCATCCCTGTAAAGCAACATATACTACGTTTAATGGTGTGGTGACTGATGAGGATAAATGATTATAGCTGAGCCCTTTGCAATGGGGGGTAGCTCCAACACACTTGTTCGTTACGCGATTTGCATCGTGGAACACCTGGTGTTACTTTGCTTTTCTACCACGTTATATTACACATGTTGACGTGATTTTCTGCGCAACATAACTGTATGGGGTCTTTTTGCTTAGCAATTTCTAGTACCGGCGTAGCTTCATGGTAGAATACTCGACGGAAACGCACAGGGCTAAAACCCGGATACTGCTAGGTCCGCGACTCTTTTCCTCATCGTGCGGGATGTTGGCTACGGACACCGGCGGCGACGAATAACTACACGAGCGAGAAAGGCTGCCTCGATTTCGAAAGTTATTTCGGAGCAAACGAGTGGAGAGGACATGTTATCTCATCGAAATGTACGTGTACGCCGTTTGCCGGGCTCGGTTTTCATTGCTGCCGTATAGCTACCATTTTTTTCTTCATTCTATGATGTGCAGACAAGGTGTCCCATCCTGGCACCTGATGTCAAGGGTACCTATACCTCTAGACGGTAGCCTCTCTTTCCCGCTCCCTTTTCACTACTTTTCCTTTTACTTCAACGGCTCTGTGCCTTGCTGCCTTAGCAGCTACAAAAAAAAAAAAAGCATCTTCCTCACGGCAGCCGTCGGCGTATCTTTCCATTAAAATAAAAAGAAACAGCTCATTACCCCACGGCATATGAGCTATAGCTTAGGGCTGGCACAATGGGCATGTGACCTTCCGCAAATATATATCTGCCTATTTATACCGATCGCAAACTGGCACTAGACAACCGACATGGTCAGCTTCCACTTCATCTCAATGAAGCATCTGCCTTCCCAGAAATAAATTCCTACCCACGCCAAGGCACGGCAGGCCTGCGAATGTAATTAAGTACCCATTGAAGCGAAGTTTGTGGGTGGTACTATTTGTCATTGTCGATTGCAGTGCTGAAGTTATGCTTGCGAGGATAACTGGTTAGTTTTGCGTAGACCCGCTTCTCAGATGGCACTTATCTATCATTGAGATTAATCTGGTGAGACGGCTGTATCATAGCGGAAGTTCAGATAGCCAGCACTGAAACCACAAGAGACGTTTCACCAACATTACGCCAGCATATATAGGGTCGCTTCCCGGAGCAGTTCTGAGACAAGGCCTCGCTCTGTGGTAGAATACTTGCTTCGCACGCAGAATGGTTCGGTTCGATGCCTTCAGGGAGCATGTTATTATTTTTCGCATTAGTCGAGTCACCACTGCCGATGTCAGTTCTTCGTTTGGCGCTCATCCCCGTTTGGTGGTGAGGGCCGTCAGTGACAAAGCAACAACATCATAATCAAGGTACCCTACGATGATGACACTGCCGTCATGGCACAACACATGATAGGTACCCACTAAATCTTCATGACGTCGCTGATGACTATCAACAGTACGCGTATTCCAGGCCACACATTCTGTGTCTGTCACGGATGAAAACAATCCTAAAAGCACTCTCACCCGCGAAAGGCTTCACGGCAACACCGATAACAAGAACACAGACAGACATGTATTTCTATTCTCTCACAACTTACATAGAGCCCAAGGAGGCTGCATTGAAACAAAAGCCTTAGATGCGGCATCAAACGGGAAGGCTGAACATCGGCATGAACACGAGTGGTGCAAATAAATGTCGCATCTGGGCGTTGAGAAAGGGGAAAATTTGGGACGTCACATGATAACTTTCTATGACATCCTATGACACCCTCGCTTGGACTAGGCCGATCACGGCAGCAGCGCAAGACCAGGTCTCGTGTAAAACATTGCAATGCCTTTGATTTCGGAGGCAGTTCCAAGCATGTTCGGCGCAGAAGGCTTTTGGAGGTGGATAAAGCCAGTACATCAAACGAAAAAATGTGGGCGGGGCCAGTACATCGAACAAAGAGCAAGGATCGCTTTCTCTTTCCAGTTCTATTTGGCAAATGCATTTTGGGGACGCGGAAATGCTTGTGTACTCTCAAAAACTCATTTTGTTGTGAACTACAAACAGTTACAGAGAAAGAAAGAAAGAAAGAAGGAAGGAAAGAGAGAGAGAGAAAGGAAGCAAGAAAAAGGGAAGAAAGAAAGAAACAAACAAAACAAAGAAAGAAAGAAAGGAAGAAAGAAACAAAGAAACAAAAAAGAAGGAAAGAAAGAAAGTAGGAAAGAAAGAAGGAAAGAAAGAAAGGAAGGAAGAAAAAAGAAAGAAAGAAAGACAGAAAGAAAGAAAGGAAGAAAGAAAAAAAGAAAGAGAGAAAGAAAGAAAAAAAGAAAGAAAGAAGGAAGGAAAGAAAGAAAGAAAGAAAGAAAGAAAGGAAGGAAGAAAGAAAGAAATGGTTTCTGTTGTAACAGCGGTTGGTCTTCTAACGGCGGATGGTATCCAACAGCCTTAGGCCGCAATAAGCCACGCTAGTCAAAATCCAGCGAAGGACTTCCAACTGTTAGCAAACGATAAGGAGTGCAGGATTGCGTTTGCTAGTCTCTTAGGACGCGAATTTATGCGGAGGGCTACGTACTGCTGTTTACTAGTATAAAAAGACATAAAAAAGCGCGATGCGCGAGGAATATGTGATGTGCTTTAGTCAATGTCGTCCATGCTGGACTTACCTCTGTCGATGCTGTATACTTCCACTTACGTCTCGACATTCAGCGTGCGTTTCGGTCATTTTTAGGTGTAAAGCGATACTAAATGTAAAATAAAAAAAGATACTACAAAACGTAGTGGTAATCAGCGATTAACCAAGCGATCAATAAGCGAAACCGATCTTTAGGCGGAAACGCTGCTTGTCTACTAACCTGCATTCTTGGTTCTTCGCTGCTTTATTTCGACAGTCAACTATCGCTAGTATTTATAAAACACGAATTTTTCATTTTTTGAGATTACGATGGAAAAGCAGACAAGTACAGCTTAGCATCAGGAAACATGGAGACAGAAATCTCAGTGCAGGAGAGGGCAAACAGGACACGCCAGTGGACACGGCTGTCAACCCGTTAAGAGCTCCGCAAGAAGCTATTTGAGAACGGCACAAAATATGAAATCAGTATAGATCGAAGCACATACGGTGACAGTTCGTGCTCAAGAGTGGGGTCAAAATATTTTTACTTTTTAATACTTTACGGTACTTTTCCTCGCTGTTTCTCTCCTAATGGCGGGAAATGCTCTCTTTCCGACGTGCACATCATCTGGGCTGTCAAATCCAAGTGTCTTCGCAAGTTCTATGTAGTTTACCATCTCTTCCACCCTTTCTCCTTTCTGTTTCGTTTTGTTATTTGTATAGTTGGCCTGAAGTGGCATTTACGTTTCCTTTTCTTCTTCCCTTTTTTGTGTTTATCTGAACTAGTATAGGGTGTGCTTGTTTCAACTATCTCTTTTTTTTTGCTTGTCGATAGCGTTAACGGCCTGGCTCCGCTTACCGTGTTTACACGTCCACAAGCCCGACTCTTTTGCTCGAAGTTGTACTTCTGTAACTGCGGCGCTGATAAGGTAGCCTCGAAGTTGAAGGTTTGATTCCAGGTGGCATCGGTTGCATTCTGAAAGCATCTGAATGCGAAAGCACCGTTGTAGTGATATCACGGTGAGATTGCCAAGTGCCGCTTAAACGGGAAATTACGCAAATCTCCAGCGATCGATGACATCGCGCGAGGGCAATAAGTCTCGCGGTCAAGTGATGACGTCATCAAACCATAAACTGATGATGTCCGTAATGCCATTATTCCAGGATAATATGCCATAACCTCATCACAAGCCCTGTAGCCATGGCGCTGTGCCGTAATTCCACGCGAAATAGGCATCCGTATGGGTTTGGTGGTAGTTTAGTATTCTCCACCAGACACGCAGTGATTTCATATTTGGGGCATTTGATAACGTTTATGTGCCTTTCTAGCTATCTTACGTGGATGCTCAAAACAATAAAGAAAAGAAACTCTGTGGCGGTAAAATCACAATCAAGTTTGCAGCGTGACGCTATACTTCCATATAGCATATAATTTAGGCACAATAAAATACGTAACTTAGGTTAGTCTGATCACAAGAAAGTTAAGAAGGGGAAGATGGAAGCTTGCGATAATAAACGCTTAAACAGGGGGTGCGGGCTGCAGCCGAAGTTTCAACAAGTGTACCTTTCGCCAAAGCTTTGAAAAAACTAGTCTACCAGTCGAAACCGAGGAGGTTATACTAAAGCTTCTCAAGTGACGGAGGTGCTCCGTGGCTGAAGCCGACGCGCCGCCATATTGCTCAGGGCAGAAAGTGAATGTGCGCATTGTAGCGTGCGTGGCTTTCGCGTTTTTCTTTTGTGCAAGCAATGTTGCGTGTAATACCTCTAATTGAACAAAACTGTTCTGAAGATGTCTGTGATCACTTTTCAAGATGATGATTGTGGGTTCTTGGGTATCATTTGGCTGCGCAAATCGCGTGAAGCGGACACCGGGCACAACTTTTGATATGCAAGTATACGCAGGCTTCACTCGCTTTTCCTCACATATTTTCATGATTACGACTTCATTCGCGAGTACATGGATTCGCTTTTTGCGTCGGGTTGCACAGATACACTTTGAATAATTTTTTTCTACGTTTCACAATTCCAGAGGCGTGCGTGGCACATTAGAGTGCGCTCTGAGGTGAGAAGGTCAAGTGCCAAAAAAGAATGACGACTTATGCTCAGTACACATTTTGACACAGGCTGCTCCGATGAGACAGGGTAAACAATGAGATGATGGGCTTGTAACATTACTACCTTGTTTTAATTGTTTCCATGTGCACTTACAAAAGCCAGTACGTGAGTGTGCTTAATACAAGTGAGCGCTTTGTTTTTGAAAAGTAGTTAGCATAGCATCGGTTCTGCATTTTGGGAATTTTGATTTTATTATATTTTCATGAGCCCTACTCTCCCAATGTCAAAATTTCTGGTGTTGCGATATGCCTCTCTATATGTAGGAGAAAACGGAAATGAACTCCTCTCAAAAGTAAGGGAAATCAACACTCTCACCTAAAGGGCCTGTCATTGATGGAGCTGTCACAATCCCACCAACCCCAAACTTCACTGACGAAGGAGTGGTACAGGCAAAAAAATCTAAGGTAATCTTGATTCAGGTGCAATTAAGAGCTGAAAAAGAAGGGTATAAAACATATCGTATAGCAGTACCGACGGGGCCTTTCAATTGTATTGAGCTTCTCAGAATTTGATTGACCAGATAATGGAGCCAAACAAATTATCAGATGAAGGATTGGAAGGCTTCCACGCATAATTTTCTCCGGATATCCAGGAGCTTTACCAATGAGTACGTGAAAATGCGAATACCCCCCCGCCCCCAAATAAAAACAGAGTTTAGAACACAGTTAAACCGAGACTCGCTGCGAAGCGTGGATCATCAATCTTGATAGGCCCACGTGACCACCATTGAAGTGATGTGGTCAGGTTGTCGCACACGTAATTTGAGTGGAATGGGTTATTGGACAGCATGGAGGATCAGAGAGCATCAGAAATAAAAGCATTACAAAACTAGGGCTATGAAACTGGGCCCTGGTTCTGCGTAGATTGGCTGCGTCTTGAGCTTACTAGGCTGAACCACTGGAAGGAAGAGCAAAGACTTGGGAAAAGGAAAAAATGACAGCATATCCACGGAGTGAATGATGGAGAGCGGGGCGAAGCATTCGTCCGCCCATTCGTTCTTGCTTCCGTTCATCCATGCGTCCGTCTGTGTGACCGTCCATGCATCCATCCACCCGTCCGTGCGTGCGTCTGTTCGTGCGTCCGTCCCTGCGTTCATCCATGCATCCGCCGCTGCGTCCGTTCATGCGTCCATCCATGCATCTGTCTGTGCGTCCGTTCGTCCATCTATTCAACACTCCAAGTACCACCATATCGCATCTTTTGATCATATATTTCCCATGTAGAAGCACCACCATCCAGCGGACATTCCAAGAACTAAACGAGAGTTGGCACACGCACACTTTCTCACGGCTTGCGCTTCGGGTCTACTTCCCACCTTTAACTACCACGAGTTCATGGTATATACTAGTTCACTGTATTCATGGCACTGCGGCCCAACGCTCGCTAAACCTTTCTAAAATCAAGGGGGTTACGCCCAGCGAGTATAAAGTAGCAATCTTTTCCTGTCAGATAGTGCTCACTTTACATGCCAATGGCTGCTAATGGGAAATGAGAGACAGGAGAATTTGGCTTTTACTTTCTTACGGCTTGCGCTTCATATCTACTTCCCACCTTTACCCACTTCGAGTTCATGGTATATACTAGTTCATTGTATTCATGGCACTGCGGCTCAACGCTCGCTAAACCTTTTTAAGGCTAAGGAGGTTACACCCAGCGAGTATAACGTAGCAACCCTTTCTTGTCAGATAGTGTTCAATGTACCTGCCAATGGCTGCTAATGGGGATCGCAGCATGCGGGTCAACTTAAAGCCGAATGCTCCTGTCTCTCATTTGCCCTTAGAATTCATTGGCATGTACATAGAGCATAATTTTTTTATTGTTTAACAATGCAGAGAAGAAATCTCTCACCGGCACCTCCTTGGAAGTCAAAATGGTTCACTTGTTACGCACTACAACGGACAACGAGGGACGAACGGCTGCCGCTGTAAGAAGCTTCGCCCCTAAAAAGAAAAGCCATAGTGACGTTGAAAGTGATAGGTACATTTTCTTTCCCCTTTCATTCAGCGTAGCACAATGACTTTTTCTCTGTGGGCTCGCGCAGTGCTCGCCTGAACAATGAATGTCGCAGCTGATAAGATACCACTTTTCACTGGTTTCTTGCATCGTACCTTCTTTATGAGGTAAGTCGCCTCTGGAGGATCTTTCTTTTTCGTATCTTTGCTGTCCACTACAATGGCCTTCAGCTTTGCCATGTCCACTACACTGATTTGAACATGTAGGAATTGACCTATACGACCAACCCCCCTTGCATTGTTGTTGGTAATATCTGGGTGGTTGTCACTGCCTACAAGACACACAGACACGGCCGTGCTAGTTTCGGCTGGTGCTCGTGACGCTGCCACGTTCATGAAACATCGGGCCATTCTCCGTCATGATACTCAGCTTGCTATAAGGTTGTCACAGGCACGGGACTGTTGAAGGTGTAACTTTTCCTGAAAGGCCCGCGGTGACGAGGAGGAGTGTGCAACGTATGCTGATGACTTTTTTGCGAGACACTGGGCTGTGTGACATTTGGTGACGAGCCGCTCTTATTCAAGAGATGCTCTGGTGGGGCAATTGCCTCCCACTCTGGTCAAGCTAACCCCGCCTGTTGCAACAGCAGCGCCGCCTTCTTTAGCCGAGGCGCATCTATATCACCGGTGAACCGTTGGCGTTGTATGGTGGTTATGACTGAGGAGAGTGGTGTTTCCTGACCGTCGACTACTAATGGACTCTTGTTCGCACTCCTGCTGTTAAGCAAGATTTTGTAATTATTTAATGTGTCTCTCATCGTACAAACCGAAGGCTCACACAGTTTCGCCATTGAGAAGGCAATCGATCTGCTTTAATGCTGTCAATATGACTGGTTGTTGGAGGGACTAAGGCACCTGATATCTGCTGACCTAATTGGCGACATGGCACAGTGCCTTGTCGTGGATGGGAGAAGAGGCATAAACCCCGCCGCGGTGGTCTAGTGGCTAAGGTACACGGCTGCTGACCCGCAGGTCGTGGAATTGAATGCCGGCTGTGGCGGCTGCATTTCCGATGGAGATGGCAATGTTGTAGGCCCGTGTGCTCAGATTTGGGTGCACGTTAAAGAACCCCATCCGGTCGAAATTTCCGGAGCACTCCGCTACGGCGTCTCTCATAATCATATGGAGGTTTTAGAATGTTAAACTTCACATGTCAATCAATCAATCTTTTATGGTGTTTTTATAGTGCCTATGATTGCCTGTTTCAGGTGTTCGTGCCTGCTGAAAGATGGAGGACAGATTGTGTTAGAAAAACTAGCCACCCTGTTTACGAGGTGTCTCCTGACGGGAAGAGTACCAGAGTCTTGGAAGAACGCTAACATCATCTTAATACATAAGAAAGGAGATGACAAGGACTTGAAGAATTACAGGCCGATCAGCTTGCTCTCTGTAGTATACAAGCTATTTACAAAGGTAATTGCTAACACAGTAAAGAAAATATTAGGATTCAATCAACCAATGGAACAAGCAGAATTTAGAAGAGGCTACTCAACAATTGACCACACTCATACTATCAATCAGGTAACAGAGAAATGCTCAGAGTATAACCAACCACTATACATAGCCTTCATAGATTACGAGAAGGCGTTTGATTCAGTAGAAATATCAGCCGTCATGCAAACACTGCGGAATCAGCGCGTAGATGAAGTATATATAAACATTCTGGAAGAAATCTACAGGGGATCAACTGCTACCATAGTGCTTCATAAAGAAAGCAACAGAATACCAATCAAGAAGGGTGTAAGGCAGGGGGACACAATTTCCCCAATGCTATTTACCGCGTGCTTACAGGAGGTTTTCAGAAGCCTAGAATGGGAACAGTTAGGGATTAGAGTCAATGGAGAATACCTTAGTAACCTGCGCTTCGCCGATGACATTGCATTGCTGAGTAAATCGGGGGACGAATTGCAACTCATGATTACGGAGTTAGACAAGGAGAGCAGAAAGGTGGGTCTTAAAATTAATCTGCAGAAAACGAAAGTAATGTACAACAACCTCGGCAAGGAGCAGCGCTTCGAGATAGGTAATAGTGCACTTGAGGTTGTAAAAGACTATGTCTACTTAGGGCAGGTAATAACCGCAGAGCCGAACCACGCGATTGAAGTAACTAGAAGAATAAGAATGGGGTGGAGCACATTCGGCAAGCACTCTCAAATTATGATAGGTAGAGTGCCACTATCCCTCAAGAGGAAGGTATATAACAGCTGTATCTTGCCGGTACTTAGCTACGGAGCAGAAACCTGGAGACTTACAAAGAGGGTTCAGCTTAAATTCAGGACGACGCAGCGAGCAATGGAAAGAAAAATGGTAGGTGTAACCTTAAGAGACAAGAAGAGAGCAGAATGGATTAGGGAACGAACGGGGGTTAAGGATATCATAGCTGAAATCAAGAAGAAGAAATGGACATGGACAGGGCATGTAGCGCGTAGACAGGATAACCGCTGGTCATTAAGGGTAACTGACTGTATTCCCAGAGAAGGGAAGCGGGTTAGGGGGAGACAGAAGGTTAGGTGGGCAGATGAGATTAAGAAGTTTGCGGGTATAAATTGGCAGCAGCAAGCACAGGACCGGGTTAACTGGCGGAACATGGGAGAGACCTTTGTCCTGCAGTGGACGTTGTCAGGCTGATGATGATAATGATGATGAAGTGGAAGCACGTCTCAGCGTCAGCAGCGGCATACGAGGAGGGAGAATCAAAGATGGGGTAAGAAAATGAAAGTGACGTCTATGGCCGAGGACGCGGCGACCGCCTTCTACAGACAGCTGTCCAGTGCCCTGAAGGAATTGAAGAACCACCTCGAAAACCCGGTGTTGCGATGAGAAAGGAAGAGCAGGTTTTTCTGGGCAGCCGCGGGTAGCTGGAGAACGAATGAAAAACCATGAAGGGCCACTCATGGAATGCTCTTGCTTATTCAGTGGTGGCGTAGGTCGCCAAATTGTTATACTTTATACGATAGATTCGGAGACAGGTGCCGACATGTTTATAATCAATGGTGTATTTAGCATACATCCTTCGTATGCTTGAATACGCTTGTTTCGTATGTGAGTCCTTGTCATTTGTCTTTAAGTGACAAAAATGGGAAAAAATACGCAGACCAGGGCTTCAAGGTTTGTCCTAAACCATTACTCATAAATGATAGCTGTAACAATGTGAAAAATGAACTAGGATGGGAATTACCTTCGTGTCGAATTCCACCTCAGGTAAAGCTCCTACGTCAAGCATTTCATGGTGAAACTCGCATTTGAAAATGAATGTACCGTAAGAATACCCTTCGCAAAATGGTAATTAGGATTTTGGAATGTCATATCAGATATATTATTTCTATTATTTAGTTTTTAGTAGTTTCATGACAGAATGAAATGGCTTATAAAGAGAACAAAGTGTGTTGTGCTAACGAAGGCGTGCTTTATTTTACATTGTAACCCATGCATCTGCTGCAGCGCCTTCGGGTAAAAAGTGTGATGTGCGCGTGGCTTTTGTTTTGTTTGTAATGTACCTTTTAGGCGTCCCTCTTTTGGTGACACAATAAGTTGTAGTTGGACATTACAAGTTCTTGCGTGCCTAACGAAAAGTGTTCTACCTCGGCGATGTTTCAAATTGCTTCGCTACGAGCTAGCAAAGCATGACGCGAACAAACAAGCTTGAATCCCTTGCCTCTCGTCCCGTGTCGTCCCGTGTAGCCTCAATCGTTCCCTGTTTTCTTCGGTATCATGGCTGGAGAGTCACATTACGCATACGCAACGACAATGCCTAAGCAAGGTCACGCGCGCATGACGTGCTGCAGACTACTTGTGCACGTAAGCCATCGATCTTCCGTTTCTGTGGGTGCATCAGTCAGTGCGTGTATTTCAGGAGAGGCTGGCAAGAATCATGTATTGTGACCGCGATGCACCACGTCACTCCGCTCAAACTGCGTTCAGAGACGACGCACCAAAAACAAGCTAAGCCTTGTCAGGGTTGGCGAAGGCACTATGCAGGAACGACGAGAAGACGAACGCAAGCAAAATGAGATAGTAGTAGCAGTAGTAGTAGTATTACATGAGGTTTTACGTATGAGGGATGCCGTAGTAGAGGTTTCCACAAGTTTTGACCATCTGGCGTTCTTTAAGGTGCACTGATATTGCGCAGTACGCGGGTTTTTATTGAGGGCCTGTTCGGTAAGCTTCGCACCGAAGCGACGGTGTCTGCCGCGCTTCCCGATCGTTTTCCTTATCGTTTTTCGAATAACTCTGAGCAGCTTCTCAGAGAGCAGGGTAAATCATTCTCCTGCAACTTAGCCTACATGGCCCTCACGTGATCGCCAGCGCGGAAGCTTTCGCAGGAGCTTGAGCTTGTTCAATGTGGTGAAGCACCAAGTTCAAGAGCTGCTGATCTCGGTGACCTTGGCGGCGAGTCGACGGAACCTCAGAAAGGAAATTATCTGTGTGAGTCATTTAAACTCTAGTGGCCCGTCGCCGAAGCGACTGGCACTGTCTCTTCCGGTGGAGGAGACGACGTGGCGCCATTGTATGAGATTGAGAGGAGTGCAGAGGGGTGCAACGCTCTCGCCTGCAGCAGAGTGAGGTTTTGAGGGTTGGAGTGAGCTTCGTTGGAGTGAGCTGTCGAGGGTTGATCGAGAAACGCTCATTTGTGAGCAGCGTGAGGACCTTTCGATGAAAGCGCTAATGGAAAGTGTAAAAAAGGAAACAAACAAAAAAGGTTTCTTTTTTGAGATGGCAGGGCTCCTGTATTGGAATACACAAATGTAAGAGGTCGCAAGTATGAGCAGCTCTTGGTGCCACAAAAGTATCGTAGCCAACTATTGGAACTTGCTAATTTGTTCTTTAATTGTTCTCTTTCCTTCGCGTATTTTACGCACTCCAAAAGAATAAGACAGCCCCTCACAATAAAGAAACTACTTGGACCATGGCCTGAGATGCATCTCCAGAAAAAGGCTATAATCTTCCTGACAGACTTTTTAGTGGAGACCGCACTGGACAAGCGCCTATGACAGACAGCCAGAGATAGGTATTATATAAAATGTGGTCATGTACATACTGACATTAAAATAGTAAGGTGTGTGTGTAAGTAGCTTATGACTGTGTGAACTCCGTGAAGAAAACTGGCTATTGGCATGATATTTGAACTGGTTACAGTGTGCTATTATGTTTTTTTTTCATTCCGTATTGTAAATTTTTGGGTACCGTTCTGTATTATTATTTTATTTTTCGCTGCAGAACTTTGTGATATGGAGTAGCCGAGGCAATGGGCATCTTAACCTCTACACAGCAAAACAGCTAGAACAGAACAGAACAGAACAACTATCGGAACTGGCGCATGAAAGCGCGTGGGCAGGGCATCTCGACATATAGAAGACCAAGGCTAGAGTTTCCCTTGAGTTTTATTGGCCGAAATGTTGGAAAGATATTGAAGACATTGTACACTCATGCGACACTTGCCAGAGAGTGGGGAAATCCTCGGACAAGTGGAAGGCACCGATGAAGCTTGTGCCAACTATCACCGAAAAATTTCGGCGCTTAGTAATTGATATCATCGGGCCATTGCCAGAGTCAAGGCAAGGTTTTCGGTACAACCTGACGGCCCCTGTTTAGCCAGGTAACTTGCAGAAGCGATATCGTTTAAGGAGCTCTATTCTCCTCATGTCGTGAATGCTGTGCTCTCTAAATTTGCACGCGTTTGATTTCCATCTGAAATCCAATGCGACAATGGCAGTGTCTTCACCAGCTGCCTTACCTCTACCTTTTTTGGATAAATGCAGAATAAAAGTATTGCGCAGCACGATCCATCACCCGCAATCTAATCCAGTAGAGCGTATGCATTCTGTTCTGAAACGGATACTGAGATCTCTTTGCTACAAGCACAAATGCGACTGGGAAGCATGTATTCCTCCCGCAACGTTAGCTTTGAGATCAGCTTCTCGTGAGAGCACTGACTTTAGCCCTGCAGAGCTTGTGTATGGCAGGAGTTTGCGAACACCATTTCGAATGCTACGCCAGTCCTGGGAGGTATTTGCTGAGGACCCTAATGTAGTTGCTTATGTACTCGACCACCTTCAGACGCTTGGTAAAGCGAAAGATCTTGTGGAAAGCCACATGAAGGCTGGACAAGTGTTGTCTAAGGAGTACTACGACAAATCGGCGATGATACGCACCATTGAAGTGGGTAGTCAGGTAATGCTGCTGCGACGGTCCTAAAAGAACAAGCTTGAGATTCACTGGGAAGGGCCCGCCAAAGTAATATCGAGGCTTTCTGATACTAACTATGAAGTGAAATTAGGAAGGCGGCTGAACAAAATTTACTACAGTAACTTGTTCAAATCATGCGTTCAAGGTCAAGTAGTCGTAAATTTGCTTTGAATGCTTCAGAGGAAGAAAGAGCAGAAATTTTGACTTCTAGTGATATAAGCGAAAGGGGATCGGAGGTTTGATTGATGATTGATATGTGGAGTTTAACGTCCCAAAACCACTATATGATTATGAGAGACGTCGTAGTAGAGGGCACCGGAAATTTTGACCACGTGGGGTTCTTCAACGTGCATCCAATTCTGTGCACACGGGCCTACAATATTTCCACCTCCATCGGAAATGCAGCCGCTGCAGCCTGGATTCGAACCCGCGACCTGCGGGTCAGCAGCCGAGTACTTTAGCCACTAGACCACCGCGGCGGGGCAAGGGGGATCAGAGGTAATCTTGGAGCTGTTGAACCTAGAACCTAGGTTAAGTGAAGTCCAAAAGGAGGACCTGAGAAGGATTGTTTCCGAGCTTGAAGACGTGTTTTTGGAGCGTTCCGGAAACACGACGATGATTGAACACGATATCGAGCTAACTTTTCAGGAGCCAATCTGTAGCAAGCCGTATTAATATTCCCCTGTGCAAAAGCAGATCACGAAAGAAAAGATCAATAAAATGCTGAGTTGGGAGTCATAGTACCGGGTGAGAGTGACTATACACACCCTCTAATATTGGTTCAAGTGCCGGGAAAAGTTCCGATGCTATGCATCAATTATCAGCGCCT